>NC_069072.1:46184166-46809166 GCF_025698485.1 Gossypium arboreum | reverse complement strand
ATTTTTGTCCATCTTCAACCTCTTGGCCGAAATTTGCATGGAGAAACCATCGATAAGGTTTTTCAAGCGTCCAAGCTCATTGTAAGTCCGTTCTAGCCCCGTTTTTAATGATTTTTACATTTTACAATCCCCGTAACAAGATCTATCTATTTCTACCATTAATTTGAGCTAGAGTTTATGTTTAAAAATTGGCCCATGTGTGACATGCATGCATTTTGATGCCTAATGGTAGAAAATGAGTATTGGGTGTTAAATAAATGACTTTTACTAAGCGGTTTTTGATGAAAATGTCCGAAAGGACCATTTTGTAAAAGTTGTAAAATGGTATAAATGTGTGTTTTTGATGAGAATTGTAGTTTTCTATAGTTATGATAATGATTCGGCTAGGCTTAAAATGCAAGGAAATTGAATAAAAATCATTTTACGAGTCTAGGGGAAAAAGTGTAATTTTGACAAAGTTTAGGGGAAAAATGTAATTTTTCCAAAATATGATTTCTGGATCAATTTGAATAATGTGAGTCCTAAATGGGCTATATTTGAAATGATAAATCAAGGAAATCGAGATTCGGGCTTAAATCAAGAAAATACAAGGTTATGGACTAAATTGATAATTGTCATTTTCGTATTCGAGGTAAGTTCGTGTGATTTTATAAGCATTTTATTTATGTTATTATTGTTATACATGAAATGTATCTTGCTATGATTGTGTTGAAATTGATGTTAATAGAGGTTTGATGGAACATGACATTTTAAATGAAATGAGTAAGTTGTATGGAAATAAGATGCTATGTTATTTTTATTCTATAGTTTAATGTTTAATAAATATGAAAATGAGTTGGTTTGAATGTACATTGCATGACCATCTATGCATATTGATATACTTGATGAAAAGAGAAAATTCCCGGTTGAAGATGGAAATAAAATGATAATGCCTTGAACATGGACGTTTGATGGATAGTTTGGTAACCATGGTACAATGGTATAAAGTGAGAAATAGTAATAATGTTAAATTGATTATGGAATTGGTGTAGAATGTCTTAGTCAAGCATATTGTTTTATACATGTGAAATGTGGACACTTTATAAAGTTATGACTTGGTTAGAAGGTTATGCTTGATGATAAGTTGTGCATTTTTCAGTTGAGAAATTATGAAGATCCAGGATATGATAGGTTTTCTGAGAATTGGGATCAGATTTAGCACAAGAAAGGGAATATAAGAGGAAAAAAAGGTATATGAGTTGATGCACATTATTTGAAAAGTATAAACAGAAAAATAATTATTCATAAAGGAGTTAGACCACATAAGTAGCAAGTTCGCAGTACGAATGTGCCCACAATTATCATGTATAGGAACCTAGACCAGTGAAATACGCCAATGGGCAGAATGAGTCATGGTAGGATAGGACAAATGTATTGTGGACTAGAGGGATGTGTCTGCCTTGTAATACCCCACTCGACGTAGTTCCAAGATGTTGTTTTGTGTGGGCATATTATTGGCTAAAGTATAAGCCAAGGAAGGCTAATTTATGCCCTACCCGCCTGGTTAAGTTAGTGTTGATTGTTGTGCTATGATTCGCGCATTGTTTGGCTCTCCCGATAAGTCTGTAAAGATGTGGTAGAAAGGTTCATATTTTGGTGAATTGTAGGTTACTAATCTATACGTTTTGGCATGGTTGATGTGGAAAACTCGCCAATTAGTGGATTCTCTTGATGAGCCTCGTGTTGGCAATCCTTCTGTTAGTATCCAGCAGTGGCGATTTTTTAAGTCATGGACCCGATAGTTTTCCTTATAAGAATGTGGGTTTAATTTTGGGGGGTGTGTAAACTCGAAATATATAGGGCTTTTCTATATGTTTTTACCACTTTTTTACTTAATTATTGTGTTTATCTTAAATAATTATTATTGAAATAGGTGAATTTTACTTAATGAGTGATTTTGGACATGATTTTGGAAAGTATGTGAAATTATGCTTAATTACATGATGTTATGCATATTTTATATGAACTCATGTTAATTTATTCATGTATGTATTTTTCACTATGTAAGATGTAACAGCTCGATTTTGGGCCTAGTCGGAACAGTAGTTTCGGGACCACTATTTCGAGGCCAGAGAAAATTATTTTAGTATTATTTTATGTGTTATAATATGATTTTATAAGTGCATGTTAATTTTGGTATATTAATTTTAGCGATTTCTAGTCCAATTTCGAAAAAGGACTAAGTCGCGTAAAAAGTAAAAGTTGTGTTTTAATACCTAAAGGTGTTAAATTGCCTTGTATCTTAAATTGGGGGTCTTTAAAGTGAAATTAGGCCATTGAAAGTGTGATGGTCGGCCATGGGAGACAAAATAGTTGAAAAGTCAAAATTAGACAAAATAGTTTTATTATTAACAAATAAAAAAAAAAAGAAAAAGAAAAAGCTATCATTTTTCTCTTCCCCTCCACCGAAATATGCAGCAAAGAAAGGGTTTTGAAGCTGGAAAATTTCAGCAACATATTTCCCTTGCTTGTAAGTGATTTTAATGTCTTTGCTTGATGATTTTTGTATTTTTGGAACCTCTAAAGCATAAGCTTTCATAAGAGGGGATTATTTTGCAAAATGATGAAGAGTCTAGGGTTTTACCATGAGAATAAATGTGTTGTTTGCTGTGTTTTTATGGAAGATTATGAGTCCTAGTTGTCTAATAAACAACTTTTGTGAAAGAAATTGCATGAAAATACCTTAAAAAGGGGTAAATTGCTAAGTTGTAAAATGAGTTGTAAATGTGTAAAATAGTTGAAATTATGAGTTGCTATAGTTATGAAAATGGTTCATCTAGACTCAAGGAGTAAATAAATGTGATAAAAATTAATTTACGAGCATTCGGGAAAAAGTGCAAATATGCAAAAGTTTAGGCGTCAAAATGAAAATTTGTAAAAATATGATTTTTAGACCCATATGAATATTGTGACTGATTGGTAGGCTAAATGTGATGTTATAGATAATGAAAATTGAGACTCGGACCTAGAACGGAAAGAAATCGATTTATGGACGAGTATGTCCTTTTCACCTTTGTGGTATCGAGGTAAGTTCATGTGTAAATAATGTAGCATAATTGTTATTTTTAAGTCATTGATGTTAAATATATGATATGCTGATTTCTATCATGAAATTTACGCTTTGTGGTTATTTTCGAATAAAATGTAAGTTATGTATATTATCTGTTAAATATAAAGTGCTACCGAGTATTGGTTTCGGTATTTTACGGAAGATGGCAAGGAGATGTGTTCGAGGAAAATCCCGTTTGAACCTTAGGAATAGATTAGGATACAAGTGACATGTCACTAGGATGGTTGAGCATCCGAACTCGTTGAGTTGAGTCTGAGTTCACTTATGGATGCGAATGTTCGAACTCGTTGAGTTGAGTCCGAGTTCGTGAGATGTAACTAGGCATCCGAGCTCGTTGAGTTGAGTCCGAGTTCACTTATGGATGCGAACGCCCGAGCTTGTTGAGTTGAGTCCGAGTTCATTTATGGGCGGGTTACATGGTAGCTTGGCTACATATGTGGCACTTATGTGCAAACTTTCCATGTATCCAAATTATATTCCGATGTGTTCAACGGGCAAAATTCTACTCAAATGGAGGAATACTCGAGATGAAAGGGACGTATTGGTAAATGTTGTGAAATGGATACTTTGAACAGGTATGTACTTAACCCTCGGGTTGAAAACTCGACATAACAACAATATGGTAAGATGATAAATGAAAATGTGATATGAATGTCTCAGTGATGATTATACAAACGATGTTGTATTAATTTTGTGAACAATGATCATAAATGAGTAATTTAGCCTTGACAGATTTGAGTTACTGCAGTAGTGTAACTTTGAAAATACACTAAAAATAGTGGAAAATGAGTTAGAGGCAGAATAAAATATGGGATTAAAGCTTAATGAGTCTATTTTCACATGAAAGAAACAGAGGAAGAAAAAGAATTCCATATTGTGTGATATTTGAATTCTTGTGAAATAGGATCTGAATGAATTCGAGATCCCCTGTTCTAACTTTAGAAATTCACCACAAATTGTACAAAAATTATAAAGAGTCATACCTTACATGAATGGATTCCTTATTGAGTCTATTTTTAGGGGAAATAAACGCCATGGTCGTTGGAATTTTTTTACAGGGAGAAATTTGGTTTGTAGTGCACAGGGGTCAGAGTGGTCATACCCTGAAACAGGGGAGATTTTAACTAATAAATTGTACTAATTGGCCCAACCAAAAATTCTAGAAAAAAATTAGTAAGTAGAAATATGAGTCTAGTTTCAAGAGAAATAGACGAGAACATTATTTGAGTCTTGTACTATGAGATAATTGAACTTTATTACAGAAGGGTTGGAACTATCAGACAGTGAATTAGGGGTAACTTTGAGGAATAAACTGTGCTATTTGGCTAAACCAAAAATTCTTAAAATTTTATGGAAAAAAATAAAATAAGTCTAGTTTCATCGAAAATTAATGGAACTTAATTCGGAGTTTTGTAGCTCCAGATATAAATAATTTAGTGACTGTTGCTCAGGAAGACAGCTTGTAGTGAACTTGAGAATATGTTGTAAACATTGATAAAACAAGTTAATGAGTTGCTTATTGTTTTCATATGAACTTACTAAGCGAAAGCTTACCCCCCTTCTTTCCCATGTTTTCTAGAGTTTCCAGGTTAGCTCGGGTTGAAGGCCGTCAGAGATATTATCACCCTATCGAGTTAACGTTATCAGAGTAAGTAAACTCAAGTGATTCGAGTCTATGGCATGTATAGGGTTTTAATGTGAGTATGTAATATTATGATTTAGCCAAAGGCATTGGCTTGCTATTAAGGTAGTATTAGTCATGTAAATTGGCCTATGTCGGCTAATGACGCTATGGGCCCATATGATTATTCTTATGCATGTATGTTATTATCTCTTGTGATGTGGCTTACAACATGTATGCCTAGAGATTGAATTGAGATTCATTGATGAGCTAGTAACTAATGCAGGATTAAGTGATTGGTAAATAGTTAATAATGCTTCATGAATGGTTTGTGATGTAATGATAGTTATGTCTAGTATGTGGTAATGATATGGGCAAATTCTATAATATTTATTACATAAGAAAATAACTTGAGCATAACATGTTTGTAGATGTTTAAGAGCTCATTTATGCCACGTTGTATATTATTGGATAAGTATGTATCTATGCATGTGGTGTGAGAGTGACAAAAGGCTTGATAATTAGCCTATTTACGCCACACGGCCTGAGCACATGGGCGTGTGAAGCCTTAACGCACGAGATTTTTCTAAGTTTTTCATGAGTTCTCGATTGGGTCCTGAACCGCCCCGAATGCATGTATTGGGCCTCATAATCTCACATAAGGGACATATTGCATGTGAAAAGAAAATTTTTTAATTATTTGAGATTTCATGGCCCTGTTTAGTATGAAAGTGTTAGTAAAAGTCAGGTAGCACCTCGAACCCCGTCCCGGCGTCAGATGCGGGCGAGGGGTGTTACATAAGAGGTCCATTGGAGACATGATTTAAATAAATAAAAGATGTCCATGCACAAATTATCCATTTGAATGACAAGACCATGCAATTTTGGGCATGACGTTGACTACTTGACCTAGTAAAGAAGGTGATGAATTATGGACATATCTGCTAAGTTATTGACTGAAAAAGCCATCCAAAAAGGGGAATTAAAAGCATAATTTCGACAATAGAAGATGGCTGCCCAAAATATGTTTTGGTACATTTAATGGAAGGTCCTTGCAATTGGAAAATAATCAGAATTCAGCCCAACAACTTCCCTATTGAAATTGTAACAGCCTGATTTTAGCTAAATCAGAACAGTGGTTTTGAAACCATAAATCCGATGTCAAAACATTATTTTAATATTATATTTGTTGTTTATAACATGTTATTTTATATGTGTGAAAATTCTGTGAGCTAATTTTATCGTTTAATAGCTCAATTTGAGAAAAAGGACTAAATCGGGTAAAATATAAAAATTGCATGCTATTAGTTAAAGGTGTCAATTAGGCTTTTTTTTTAATATGATGGCCTTAAATGGTAATTAGACCATTTTAGATGTTAATGGACATTAATGGACATTTCTTATGTGTTTTTAAAGGTTATAATTAAAGGTTAATATTGGTAATTGATAAATCATGTTATTATTAATAAAACAAAGTGAATTAAAACATTATTTTCCATCACCATGCACTGAAATTTGAAGAACAAGAAGATAAAATAGGGTTCTTCATTCGACTATGAATAATTCAAGCAATTAGGTATGTTTTGAGCTTGATTTTTGATGATTTTTATGTTTTTGAGATCGTTGCTTTGTATTCTAGCTAGCCCATGCCTTAATTTTTGAATTTTTTTATGATTTTGTAAAGTGCCATTGATGATTATTTGAGCTTTTGGATGTTTTATGATGAAATATGAAAACTTGATGATAGATTTTAATGTTTTGTAAAGTGATTTTTGACAAAAATGTTAGATAGGGATTATATTGTAAAAATGTGTAAATTGAGGGGTTCAAATGTGAAATAAATGAAATATGTGGGCTACTAGGGACACTATTGAAATTCGACTATGGTGAAATTGGATTAAATTGCTTGACTTTCTATTTTTGTGAAATAAGGACTAATTTGTAAAAATGTGGAACTTTAGGGGCTAAAGTGTAAAAATGCCCAAATATGTGTTTGTGGACTGAATTGAATGATTTGATGAATAAATGACTTAATTTTGAATGTATATAGATTAAGAACGAAAGAAATCGAATTTAGATCGAGGAAAATCAAAGGTTATCCAATAGTCGATCTCGTTCGTTTATCGCGAATACAAGGTAAGTTCATATGCAAATAAATGTCTTTAAATTGAATTATATATGCTTAATTATCATTAAACTACTATGAATGTTGAATGATCAAATATGAGCAAGAATTGATAGGGTTACAATATCCGAAAGTCCCATACGAACCTTAGGAATAGTATAGGATAAGAATGTCATTACATTAGGATTAACGAGATGTGATTATATGTAAGACCATGTCTGGGACATTGGCATCATTATGTGATTACGTGTAAGACCATGTCTGGGACATTGGCATCATTATTTGATTTCGTGTAAGACCATAGCTGGGCTATCGGCATCGATACGTGATAACATGTAAGACCATATCTGGGATATGGCATTGTACGAGCTATATGTGATTTTTGAGTATCCTAAACAATTCCAAAAAGGTTTAACGGGAAAATTTAAGTCAAGAAAGAATGTGTGAATGAGTTAAGTGATTCAGGTACGTACGATATTCATACAAGTATTGAAAAGGGAAGTATTTGCTGAATTCACTTATGGTATTGAATATGTATACATTGGGAAAGGTTTGTAAGCTTTTATGTGCTTATTCATAGTTTTCCTATTGATGAAAATGATGTTGAAACATGTGGTAATTTTATTTGTGTATGGATTACTAAGATTTTAAAGATTACTTTGTGTGTTCTTTCCCTATTTTATAGATAATCGAAGCTAGGTCTGACTCGGGGATCATCAGGAACACTGTCACACTATCGATCAACTTGTTGGTACTTTTGATGCTATGTATATATGGTATATGACATGTATAGGCTAGTGATATGATGATGCGTTTTGAGATATGATATTAGCCATGAGATTTAGCTCATAAATGATGTAAATGTTGGTGTGTATTTAGCCATTTGGGTTGGCTTATTTTATGAGTTTGGTAAATGAAATATGATGTATATAAATGGCCTTGTGTTTTGGTATGTTTGTCATGGATGTTGTGATGATTAATTGGTATGATTTGAGGTTAAAATATATGATAAGATGATAAGAAAAATACATAGAGAAGATAGGTGAATTTTTTGGTAATGGCATATTGTTTTAGTATGTTTTGGATTATGATTTGAGCAGTGAAATGGGTGGATTTTAAATAGCATGATTTGTATATAAAATAGCATGTTTTGGTTATCTATAGAGGTATTGAAATGGTATGAAATGATATGGTTTTGGTTTGATTGAGGAAGGTGAGAAATGTGGCTTAAACTAAGCCACACAGTTGAGCACACGGGCGTGTGACTCAACCGTGTGTCTGCTATAACTTAATTAATCAAGTCAGTGAGTTACATGCCTTAGACACACGGGTTGACACATGCACGTGTGACCGGCCATGTGACCCAAGTTAGTATACCCTTCAGATTTCACACGGCTAAAGCACACGGGCGTGTCTCTGGCCGTGTGATGCAAGTTAGTATGTATGACCTGTTTCCACATGGCTTGTGACACGGGCGTGTCTAGAGGCCATGTGAGGCACATGGCCTGTTCACACGGGCGTGTGATCCCTGTATGCATGAAAATTTTATAAGTTTCCCAAACTTTTCAAATGTTATCGGTTTAGTCCCGAACCTCTTCCAAGCATGTTTTAAGGTCTCGTAGAGCCTTAGAAGGGACAATATGACTATGTTAGATTGACGTTTATGTATTAATGGATTCTTGGATGTGAAATGTATGTTGTATATTATGATTTGATAGGTAATGCCTCGTAACCCTATTTCGGTGACGGATATAAGTTAGGGTGTTACAGAAATCGTCCACTCTATAGCTATCTTTAACTTGAAATTCAAATTCTAATTGAGAAAACTTGGTCATCCCTCTTCCTTGAAGCTATTTTAAACATGTTTGCTTTGAGTTTTATATTTTTGACATTAACTATGGAATTTTAATTCTTATCTATTAGGATGATTATATTAATATAATGAGATTTTTTAATTCATGTAAACATGTTTTGTGCATCCGTCGATTATGTTTTCAATTAATATCATGATGCATTACATTCATATGTGATTAGGTGCACTCAGATTAGCTGAACGATCCTAACCAGACGACGACTAGTAGACACATAACTGAAAAGTACAATGCTTAATTTAGGTCATTTAAACCGACTAAGTTGAGCTTATACAATCCAAATTTATTGAGTTTTTTAATTAAGATCATTAAAACCGACTAAGTTAAGCTTAATTTAGGTCATTAAAACCTACATTTAATTAATCTAATCATCACTATCCAAATTTATTGAGTTTTTTTACATCAAATTGTTATTATAATTTTGTAATTAATTGTTAAGCTTATATAGTCCCTGTGGAGACGATCTCATTTTTACTTACTTATTACTTGAACGACTACATACACTTGCTTAAACACGTTACAATTCGTTACACCAGTCTAATTATGAGGAAAGCTAGTTAGGAACTAGCAAAATGTGAACCAGAAGAGTCAAAGGTTGAAGGAGTATCAGGTCAGTCTCTCAGACATGGCAGATTTTAATAAGTCACTCAATCTTGATATGACATTTATCAAGTCCCCATGAAAACTTAAGTTAAAAGGACACTCGGATTAAGTTAAGGGAGTTATATTCCTTCTTAAGGATGAAAGGGCTGAGTAGATGAGGGCTACCCCCAATAGATGAGTCTGAAACCCCAATTTCCTCTAATGATTTCTCTCTCAACTAGGTATGTTTCATGACTGTGTCTACTAAGGAAGTGGAGGTTTGTAAGTATACTTGAAGACATAAGGCTTAGTGATATGTTCGATTTAAAGTAAATGTGAAAGGTTACACGAATAAGCTCTAACAATATGTCTCTAATTGGTAAGACGAGAAGGCCATAGCATCTAGTTGAATAAAGGATCTGGAGTTCAAGCTGTTGATTTTAGGAAGAAAATGGCTAGATCTGAAGTTTAAGTTATCTTTCAGGTTATAAGGTGAGTCTCTAAGCTGATTCTTGCAAATGTATTATGCATGTCTGAAATTCTATGAAAATAAGCTAAAACGCATGATGTGATGAATCTGTGTGAAATGTATGTCTGATGAACTTGCATGAATGATTCGTAGGAAAATAGATATGATCTTTGAGGATAATATGTAATGTGTGTTTTGAAGACATGAACAAGTCTGTTATGAAAGAGTCTATTATGTAGGGTCTATGCATGAAGTTTAAGGGAATGTGTTACATGTATGTAAGCATGAATGTGTCTGTCATGAAAAAGTCTGAAAGGAATAAGTTTGTCAAGCATAAGCCTGCTTGAAGTGTCTATGTTTGTCTCTGGAGTTGTCTAAAGGGGTACGTTGGGACTAAAAACACGAATCTCTAAAAGAAAATTTTCATGGCACTTTAAAGACCATATAGTGTAAGACATTGGCTAGGCCACAACATCATATGGAATATGTAAAGGATGGCTGGGTGAGTACCAGCGATAAGGGAAAAACCACACAACAATGACTATAGGTGAATCTCTATTGTTAAAAACACCAATTTCTGTAAAAGTGAGCCTTTGTGGCTATCTTTGAAAGGACGCCTTTGTGGCTATCTCAGTTAAAAGTGAGTCTTCGTGGCTATCTCTGTTAAAAAAGTACCTTTGTGGCAGTTTCCATAAGAAAGCCTTTGTGACGAAATTTGAAGAACAATATTATCTGATAACAATGCCTTTAGGTGGACACCGAAAGAATGAAAAACTCCGTATAGTTACAGGAATGAATAGAAAGGCTAGTGTGTGCTAGAGTACGTGGCAAAGTAAAGATACAAATTAAGAAGAAGAATAGAAAGTGTACGAAAGTAAGGAAGATATAACAAATTCTGAGATAAGTGTTAGGCAAAGTCTACCCCACCTGAATTTAATGATAAGATCAGTGAGTATGGAATAATAACTAAATTCTAATAATGAGGTAAGTGAAGAAGTTAAAGATGATGTTAAGTATAGTATGTCCAAGAGAAAAGGGATGTGTGACACCCCAAACTTAACCGGGATGGACCGGCCCAAATTCGAAGCTTTACATTAGCCATTGAAGTGACTCTCCAACTAACGACCACCCGACCCCTAAAAACTTACAAGCCCGTGTGCAAACAATTGCACCTATTTTATTAAAAATTTGTTTTAATTTCCCGATGTTACATATTTTACTTACCCATTAAACTTGAAATAGTTGCAATTAATTACCATAAACATCCACACATCTCAAATTTAATTTATTTACAACAAATATGCAACAATTAATCAAAATTTAACACCCAATTACACGCTTAGCAAACACCAATTAATTCACACAAGCTACATACCTTAGTCGCAAGCAACCACTCCATGGTAAGCTTCAATTAAAACACCAATTGTTAGTATCGCACGGCCGTGTCGCCACCGGTGGTATGAGACGGCCTAAAGCACTCCCGTGGGCTAGGCCGTGTTTGCCTCTGTCAAATGTCAAAATTACCTGCAGTTAAACTATGAACAGTTAAAGAAAAATTAAACCCTATTTGGTGAGGTTAGTGCTTGGGTTGCCTCCCAAGAAATGCTTATTTAGAGTCTAAGTTCGACTCTACAATGGAGCTGTAGCTCCTCTCTATCGTCTTTGAAATTCTTACCGTTGTAGAGTTTGAGGCGATGTCCATTTACCATGAAAGTGCCTTGTGACGGGTGACTTACCTCTACTGTGCCATATGGAAAGACAATTTGGACTACGAAAGGACCTGACCATCGTGATTTAAGCTTCCCAGGGAACAATTTGAGCTTCGAGTTATATAACAGGACAAGATCTCCAACTTCAAATTGCTTACGTTGTCTTAAACGAGCGTTGTGGCGGTGCTTCGTTGCTTCCTTATATAGGTGTGAATTTTCATATGCATTGGTTCGACACTCATGTAACTCGTTCAACTGCATCAACCTGTTTTTACCTGCAAGTTTGGGATCAAAGTTTAGAAATTTTATAGCCTAGAATGCCTTGTGTTCTAACTCAAATGGTAGATGACAACTTTTTCCGTAAACAAGTTTGTAAGGGGATGTTCCTATGGGGGTCTTAAAAGCAGTTCTATAAGCCAATAAAGCATATTCTACTTTCATTGCCCAATCCTTCATGTTTGATTCTACTGTCTTTTCTAGGATACGTTTGAACTATAGGTTTGCTACTTCGACTTGTCCACTAGTTTGAGGATGATAGGGGGTAGTTGTTCTGTGGTGAACTCCGTATTTCTTAAGGGTCTTATCAAATTGGGCGTTACAAAAATGAGTACCCTTATCACTGATAATTGCTCTTAGTGTTCCAAATCGAGAGAAGAGTTTCTTAAGGAATCGTACTACCACTCTAGCATCATTAGTAGGTAAAGCTTGGGCTTCCACCCATTTAGACGTATAATCGACAGCTACTAATATGTATTTATCCCAAACGAGCTGGGGAATGGACCCATGAAATCAATACCCCATATATTAAATATTTCACATAAAAGCATGTATGTTTGGGCCATTTCATCACGTTTAGAGATATTACCTGTTCGTTGGCATTTATCGCAAGTAGCAATATACCTGTTGGTGTTCTTGAAAAGTGTGGGCCAATAAAAACCTAATTCGAGTATTTTATGTGCGGTCCTATTTCCACTGTAATGTCCTCTAGTTGGTCCTAAGTGGCAATGTTCCAAGATATTCAATGCTTCTGACCTTGTAACGCATCTCCTAATGACTTGATCTGCACATATACAGAAAAGGAAAGGGTCTTCCCAAAAGTAGTTTTTCACATCAGTAAAGAATCGCTTCTTTTGCTGATGTGTCAACCCTTTTGGGATAATGTTAGCAGCTAAAAAATTTGCAATGTCTACAAACCAAGGTACGTCAGAATCAGATATAGCAAAAAATTGTTCTTCAGGGAATGAATCATTTCTTTTAACTTCATCTAGCTCTTTGGTACTTGAATTTTCAAGCTTGGAAAGATGATCAGCCACGAGATTTTCAGTTCCTTTCTTATCCTTAATCTCCAAGTCAAATTCCTGCAATAACAAAATCCATCGAATGAGTCGAGGTTTTGCATCAGTCTTAGTTAACAGGTAGCGAAGAGCAGAATGGTTAGTATAAACGACAACTCTAGACAATATTAGATATGACCTAAATTTATCGAATGCAAAAACCACAGCTAGCAGCTCTTTCTCCGTGGTGGTGTAGTTTTCTTGTGCGGCTGTCAAAGTTTTGCTAGCATAATAGATATGTTGAAAATGCTTATCTCTTCGCTGTCCCAAAACTGCACCTACTGCAAAATCACTCGCATCACACATTAGTTCGAAAGGTGAATTCCAATCAGGTGCAGTTATAATTGGAGCTTTAGTCAATTTATCCTTTAAAGTATTAAATGCTTCTAAACATTTTTTATCAAAATTAAAAGGCACATCTTTTTCTAGTAATTTAGTCAAAGGGTTAGTTATTTTAGAAAAATCTTTAATAAATCTTCTATAAAACCCAACATGTCCTAAAAAGCTTCTAATAGCCTTAACTGATTTAGGGAGAGGTAGTTTCTCAATGGCTTCAATTTTAGATTTATCAACCTCTATCCCTTTACTAGAAATTTTATGTCCTAACACAGTACCTTCTTGAACCATAAAGTGACATCTTTTCCAGTTGAGCACAAGATTTGTTTCCTCGCATCTTATTAAGACTTGTTTTAAATTTTTAAGGCAAATATGGAAAGAGTTCGTCAAAAACTGAGAAATCATTCATAAATACCTCCATGATGTCTACTACGAGTTCGTCAAAAATTGCCATCATGCAACGCTGAAAAGTAGTAGGAGCATTACATAATCCAAAAGGCATTCTACGATAAGCAAACGTACCGTATGGGCATGTAAATATCGTCTTTTCTTGATCTTCAAGAGCTATTGGTGTTTGAAAATAGCCAGAGAGTCTAAGAAGCAGTAGTACATATGCCCTGATAATCTTTCCACCATTTGGTCAATGAATGGAAGGGGGAAGTGATCTTTTCTCGTAGCATCATTCAGCTTCCTATAGTCAATGCAAACTCTCCAACCTGTGACTGTTCTTGTTGGGATTAATTCATTCTTCTCATTAGCTACAACAGTCATACCTCCTTTCTTAGGAACAACTTGCACTGGACTTACCCAAGAACTGTCAGAAATAGGGTAAATAATTCCAGCATCTAGGAGTTTAATTACTTCAGCTTTAACAACTTCCTTCATGTTGGGGTTCAGTCTTCTTTGGGCTTGCACACATGGCTTATATTCATCTTCCATTCAAGTTTTGTGGGTGCAAAAAGAAGGGTTGATCCCTTTAGTGTCAAAAATTTTCCAAGCTATGGCCCTTTTATGTTCTCTTAATACTTGGAGTAATTCTTCTTTCTCCTTAGGTTGCAAGTTAGATGCAATAATTACCGGTAATGTAGAATTATTTCCAAGGAATGCATATTCCAAGTGATTCAGCAATTTATTAAGTTTCAGTTTGGGAGGTTCTTCAATAGAGGGTTTTTGCCTAAGTTTATCGTTTACCTAAATACCCTCATATCTGCTGGTCTTAGGAAGGTTTCATTGGAATTTAGTTTGGTTCCTATCTCAGAATCATCATCCACCCCCTCTCCTTGGGCAAGACACAGTTCCATCGTGTCCTTATGTACGATTTCCTGAAAAGAATCTTGAGTAGCATGATCAATAGAGTCAATAAAATAACATGAGCCATCCTGTTCCCTAAAAAATCTCATGGCATCATAAATTTTAAAAATAATCTCTTCGTCACCTACTCTAAGTACCAATTTACCATCACCCACATCAATAACAGCCCTAGCAGTGCCTAAAAATAGATGACCTAGGATTAAAGGCACTTCAATATCCTCATCCATGTCAAGCACAATGAAATCAATAGGGAATATAAATTTCTCTACTTTTACAAGTACGTCCTCTATAATTCCCCTAGGATATTTAATAGATTTATCAGCTAATTGAATACTCATCCTAGTAGGTTTAGGTTCCCAAATACCAAGTTGTTTAAGCATTTTATATGGCATCAAATTAATGCTCGCGCCTAAATCAGCTAGTGCCTTATCAACGTTCAAACTACCAATTAAGCAGGGAATAGTAAAACTTCCTGGATCTTTCAGTTTGGTTGGTAGTTTATTTTGGAGTATGGCTGAGCACTCCTCATTAAGTTCCACTATAAATATGTCTTCAAACTTCCTTTTGTTTGTTAAAAGCTCCTTTAAAAATTTTGCATATATAGGCATTTGTGATATAGCTTCAACAAAAGGTAAGTTAATACGCAGTTGCTTAAAAAGTTTAAGAAATTTACTGAATTGTGCATCTATGCGGTCTTTCTTCAACTTTGCTGAATATGGGATTAGTGGTTTATATTCCTTTGGCATTGGTTTTTCATTGTTTTCGAGTTTTACCTCCTTTCATTTGTTTCTGTCAACTTCTTGTGGTGACTTCTTTTCAGATTCAGCTAACACTTTCCCACTCCTTAATGTAATTGTTCTTACATGCTCTTTTGGATTGGGTTCAGTGTTACTAGGTAGACTTCCTGGTGGTCTTTCTGAAATCATCTTAGCCAGCTATCCAATTTGATTCTCAAGCCCTTGGATCGATGCTTGCTGATTTTTAAGTGCAGTTTCAGTGTTCTGAAATTGGGTTTCCGCTACTGAAATAAATTTTGTCATCATCTCCTCAAGGTTTGACATTTTCTCTTGCTGGTAAGGTTGTTGTTGGAAGCCTGGAGGTGGTGGTGGTCTCTAATTCCCTTGGCCTCCCCATGAGAAATTTGAGTGGTTTCTCTAACCTGCATTGCAAGTGTTGCTATAGGGGTTATTTCAAGGTCGAAGATTATTACCCATATAATTTAATTGCTCGTTTTCCATGTTGTGGCCATAGGGTAGGTATCCTGAATTGCTCGTTCCACCTCTACTTGCATTGCATTGCATTACTGGATGAACCTGTGAAGAGCCAAGTAAACCATCAATTTTTCTATTCAAAAGTTCTACCTGATTAGAGAGCATAGTGACTGAATCGACGTTAAAAACGCTGACTGCTTTTGTCGATTTTGTCCTCATGACTTGCCACTGATAATTATTCAGTGACATATCTTCTATAAATTCATAAGCCTCTTCAGGTGTCTTATTATTGATAGTTCCACTAGCAGCTATGTCAATCATCTGTCTAGTCGAAGGATTCAGGCCATTGTGAAAAGTTTGAACCTGTAGCCAAAGTGGTAACCCATGGTGAGGGCACCTTCTCAATAGATGTAATATCCTGAATTAGGGCTTAATCGGAATAGTGGTTTCATGACCACAAATCCGAGATAGAAATAATTATTTTACAATGATTTTGATGTTTATGATATGATTGCATATTGTGTGAAAATTTCGTGATGAAATTCTATGCCTAAAGTGCTTAAATTGAAAGTAGGGACTAAATCGAATAAGTTGCAAAACTTGCATTCTAGAAGTTTTTAGTATGAAATTGTTTTGGAATATTAATGAGGAGGTCTTAAATAGCAATTTGACCAATTTTAAGTTCATGGACAAAATTAGGACATGTAAGAAATTTTGGAAAGTTTAGTAGTAAGGGTATTTTGGTCATTTAGTTATTAAAATGAATTAAAACAAAATTAAAAGCCAATTTTGTCCATCTTCTTCATTAGGCCGAAATTTCAAGGGTTCTCCATAGCTAGGGTTTGTTTCAAGCTTCCAAGCTCCATAGTAAGTGATTCCAAGCCCGCTTTTAATGTTCTTTACGCTTTTGGAATCCAAAGCTCGATTAAGCTTATGCTAGCAATAATTCAACCTAGGGTTTATATTTGGAAAAATACCCATAGGTGAAATTTGTGTATTTTGATGTTTTATGATAGAATTTGGGGTTTTAAATTATGTTAGACAACTTGTGCTACTCGGTTTTTAGTGAAAACAAGTAAAAGGGCTTAATCGGCAAAAATACCTAATAGTCACAAGTATATGTTAGAGAGAGAATTTGATGTTGCCATAGAAGGGAAAAGTGATCAGCATGTTATAAAACATAAGAATAAGGAATAAAGTTTAATTCCCGAGCCTAGGGGCAAAAGTCTAATTATGCAAAAGTTTAGGGGCAAAAGTGTAATTTTTTTAAAGTTCGTATTAAATGCTGTTTTGATAAATGTATGTATTAAATAAGATTAATTTGGTATTATAGATCAAGAAAAACGAGATTCAAGTCGTGATCGAGGAAAAGAAAAGATTGTGGACTAAATTGCAAAATCTTTATATTTTAGTACCAAGGTAAGTTCATGTGTAAATAATGTAGCATAAATGTTATTTTTAAGTTATTAATGTTAATTATATGATATGCTGATTTTTAATTGTGAAATATTATGCTTTGTGGTTAATATTGAGTAATATGCAAATTATGTTTACTACTTGATAAATATGAATTGCTACCGAGTATCGGTTCTGATATTCCATGGAAGACGACAAATGTGAGATCGAGGGAAAAAACCCGTTTGAACCTTAGGAATAGATTAGGATACAAGTGACATGTCACTAGGATGGTTGAGCATCCGAACTCGTTGAGTTGAGTTCGAGTTCACTTATGGATGCGAATGTCCGAACTCGTTGAGTTGAGTTCGAGTTCACTTATGGATGCAAATGTCCGAACTCGTTGAGTTGAGTCCGAGTTCGTGAAATGTAACTAGGCATCCGAACTCATTGAGTTGAGTCCGAGTTCACTTATGGATGCGAACGCCCGAGCTCGTTGAGTTGAGTCCGAGTTCACTTAGGGGCGGGTTACATGATTTCTTGATTACATATGTGGCACTTATGTGCAAATTATCCATGTATCCGAGTTATATTCCGATGTGTTCAATGGGTGAAATTTCTAGTTTAATGGAAGAGCACTTAAGATATAAGTGACATTTTGGGTAAGTGTTGTGAAATGGACACTTTGGACAGGTATGTTCTTAACCCTCGGGTTGAAAATAGATACAACAACGATAAGGTGGTAAGATGATGAATGATGTTTAAAGATGTGATATATGTTTTGCTGGTACCATGCTAAAGTTGTTTGGTATATTTGTATTGTTATGTTACTTGTTATTTACATATGAACTTACTAAGCATTTATGCTTACTCCTTCCTTTTCATTCACTATAGTTTTGTACAAGCTGGCTTAGGAATTGGGACAGGTCGAAAGTTCGATCACACTATCTAAAGGACTTTTATCTTGGTAAATGGCTTGTACAACTACTTAAGTATGGCATGTATAGCAATATACTTATTTTGTGTAAATGGTTTTATGATATGGCCATGTTTGGTTGAGAAAATGTTTGATATTGATAAGTCATGGTGATGCCTAATTTAGATCATGTTTGATATCATGGAAGTTTAATAGGTTATCTAGTTCATAAAAATTCATGGAAAGATGAAACTTGCCTTAAAACAGAATATTGCTGCAGCAATGACATGAATTTGAAAAATCACTAAAAATAGTATAAATGGAACTAAATGATGAGTAAGTTATGAAATTTAAGCTTAATGAGTCTATTTTCATATGGATTGAACAAAACAGGAATATAAATTATATTTTATGAGATATTTAAACTTTTTGTAAACAGGGCAGAGTGATTTCTGGATCCCTGTTCTGAATTTAAAATTCATAATAAATTTTACTAAAATAATTAGAAGTTTTATTTATATTTAAAGATTCCTTATTGAGTCTAGTTTTAATAGAAACAAACCTCATAGTCATTGAATTTTTTTATAGAGATATATATGATTCGAAATACACAGAGGTCAGAGCAGTCGAACCCTGAAATAGGGGATACTTTAATTAATAAACTGTACTAATTGGCCCAATAAAAAAATTCTAGAAAAAAATTAGTAAATAGATATATGAGTCTAGATTCAGGGAAAATTTACGGATCTTGATTTCGAGTTTCGTAACTCAAGATATGATTTTTCTTGTAACTGTGACGCGAGTAGCTAGAAAGCTGTGAATGTAGAAACAAATGATTTGAAGTTCTTAAATTGATAAATTATGTTCGGTAACCCCTCAAGCTCGACTCCGGTGATGGTCTCGGGCGTGGGGACGTTACAATAGATCCTTGTTTCTCTCCTATGATCATAGAGTGTTTCTAGATCGATCTTCACAAAAGAAGAGATATCATTCCTCAACTTAGCCGTTTTAGCCGGCGGAAAATATTTAAATAAGAATTTTTCGGTCATTTGCTCCCAAGTAGTGATTGACCCTCGTGGTAATGAGTTCAACCACTGTTTAACTTTGTTCCTCAACAAAAAGGGAAACAACCGAAGGTGAATGGAATCATCAGAAACACCATTGATCTTAAAAGTGTTGCAGAACTCCAAAAAATTCACCAAATGAATGTTTGGATCCTCGTCCTGCAAACCATCAAACCGAACAAACTATTGTATCATTTGAATCGTGTTAGGTTTCAGTTCAAAATTATTTTCAGCAATAACAGGCCTAACTATACTTGATTCAGTTCCTGTTAAATTAGGCTTAGCATAATCATACATATTACAAGGAGCAAGATTCTGATTTATTGGACCTGCAACAACCACAGGAGGAAGCTGACTATTCTGATTTTCGGCCATCTCCTCGATTGTATTATGGATATCGTCCTCTTGTCCTTCCTCTATGTAATGTAGGCTTCGCCTTATTTCTTTTTGGTTTCTGTGAACTGTGCTTTCGATCTCAATATCAAAAAGTAATGGTCCTGACAGGTTTCTTCTAGTCATAAACTATAAAAACCTGCCAGAAGTAAATACAAGAAAATTTAGTAAAATAAACAAAAATATAATTTTAAATTGTAATAAAATAAATGGCTAAAGTAATAAAAATTAAGTGTTCCTAATATCTTAGTTCCCTGGTAACGACGCCAAAAACTTGATGATCGTCAAATCGTGATAAGTTTTAAACTTATAATTGACTGTACTTGAAAACTAACTATTATCACGATGAAGGGCAAGCGCACCTATCGAGCAGTAGTATAGTTTATAGCAAGATCGGAATGTTAAACCCACAGGAACTAAAAGTATTAGTATTAACTCTCTTTTTATTATCTAACCTAAAAAATAAAGAGGCTTGTTTTATCTAAATTAATTAACTAAACTAAGAATGCACAGGAAGAAAATTGGGGAAATACTTTTGGGAAAAAACTGATTGATTTGGAGAATACCCAAGGGAAAATCCACCTAGACTTTACTTGTTATTTGACTCTGAATCAGACGATTTATTCACTTGACTTGATCCGTAGAAATCCCTAAGTTATATTATTATCTCTCTCGAGACTAAAAATATCTAACCCTAGGTTGATTAATTGAAATCTCTTTCTAATTAAAACCCCTATTGTTGCATTAACTCGATCTATTGATTCCCTTATTAGGTTTCACCCTAATCTGGCGAAATTATGTCACCCTATGTCTAGGGGTGCAATCAACTCCGCTTAATTATGCTAGATCTACTCTTAGACAGGGACTTTTGCTCCTTTGAATAAGCACATCAATACTTGAATCAATATCCTGGAATATTAAAGTAAGAATTAAGAACTCATAATTAAGAACAAGTCAAATATTTATCATATAATTCAGAAAATAATAACAAGATTCATCTTAGGTTTCATTCCCTCAGGTATTTAGGGGATTTAGTTCATAAGTGTAAAAGAAAACATCTCAGAAGAATAATGGTAACAAAACATAAAGAAGACCCAAAAACTCCTGAAGGAAATTAAAGGAAAATCTTCAATCTTGAAGGATAATCCGACTTCTGAGATGGATCAATCGGCTTTCTTCGAGTAATTCCTTGCCTCCTACCTTGTCTCCTTTCTAGTTACCTTCTGAGGTGTTTATATAGGCTTTAGAATGCTTCAAAGCCCTCAAGAGTGGCCTATTTTCGAGTGACACGATAGGAACACGCTCGTGTGACACGCTCGTGTGCAAGTGCTTCAACCTGTGTTCGAGTCTGTTGAAAAGACACGGGCGTGTAGTCTACCCGTGTAAGGAAGTCCAGGCCGTGTTGATTTCCCACGTTGGCCTATTTTCTCCGTTTTTGGCCCGTTTCTCACTCTTTTTACTCTCTTATGTTCACCTAAGTATAAAACATGAAATTAAAGGATTAGAAGCATCAAATTCACCAAATCTAAGGAGAAATCATCCATAAATGTGCTAAGCATGGGATAAAAATATGTATAAATTACGGTTTATCAGAGACGAAGACCTCGGGATAGTGCGTTTAGAACTTCGTTCCTTTCCTGAATACTCGTTTGATGTAGCAAAACGCTCATGATAATTCTTTGAAGTTGATAAATGTGTCTTGTTTATAAATCTTTTACTCGTAACCCGAGCTTCCCTTTCCGCTTGGCTCTTTTCTTTGCTTAAATCCTCGACCTTGTGTGCTCGTTCAGCCAACACCATGAATTCTCTTAATTCTAGAATTCCAATCAATGCTTGATATCTTTGTTTAGCCCTTCTTCAAATTGTTCGCACATTTCAGCTTTAGTCTGAACCCATTCACTAGCATACTTGCTCAATCTAACAAATTCTCGTTCATACTAAGACACTGTCATATTTCCCTATTTGAGCTCTAGAAATTCCTTCTTTTTCTGGTTCAGGAATCTCTGACTAATATACTTATTTTTGAACTCTGTTTGGAAAAATTCTCATGTAATATTTTCCCTTGGTACCACAGATGATATGGTTTTCAACAAATGGTAGGTTGTGTCTTTCAACAAAGATACCGCACATTTTAGACATTCAGCTGGTGTACATGAAAACTCATCTAGAATCCGAATAGTATTTTCCAGCCAGAACTTGACCTTCTCTGGATCGTCATCGACCGTAGCCCTAAATTTTTCAGCCTCATGTTTTCTGATTTTATCTACTGAAGCCTTACCAATTCTAACATGTCTAGTATCCTGTGGTGTTTTATCATGTTATGAAGCAGGAAGAGGAGGTTGTTGAATAGTAGCGTTCTTCTCATATACTCACTAAACCACTCATCCATCAATTTAAAGAAGGCTGCTTTTGCCACCTCACTTCAGCCCTCAGATACGGGTCTTCTACTACCATTAAATGCATCTCGTTTCACGGAAGCTTGAGTGGCGCTCTCAGCTTCTTCAGTCTCAGCTCTAGCTTGGTTGGAAGACATTACTATATGAAAATACTTTTAAAAGTGGTCAAGAGATATCACACTATCATAATTTATATAATGGCATGTATAGCTAGACTCATACTTGCTACGTTTATCCGAGAATCGACTAAATCGTAGCTCTGATACCACTAAATATAACACCCTTAACCCATATCAGTCACCGGAACAGAGATTACGGAGTGTTACCAGATTTTACAGAACATTCACAAATAATTTGTACTAGTTACTAAACATTTTCTGATATCAACCATAACATCCCTTAAATAGACCACCGAGGCTCCAAATGAACAGTTGAAATAAATCGAGACTAAAACGGAATCTCATAAAATTTTTCATAAATTTTCAATTTTTTTATGAACAGTACCCACACGCCCGTGTGGTCGGACTGTGTGACTACACATGCCCGTGTCTCTAACTCATGTAACTCTCTTACTTATAAGGCATGAAGAAATGAAGTCACACGCCCATGTGCTAGGCCATGTGGCGAATTTTATTTTCAAAATTTAGGTGCAGTTTTCACACAGCCGTGTAACACGCCCGTGTCCAAGGCTGTGCCAACCACACGGCTAAGACACACGCCCGTGTCTCTGCCTGTGTGCCTAATTCTAAGCATTTTTGTTTCTCATTTTTAAGATGTAGGGGACACATAACTGGACCACATGCCCATGGGACAACCCGTGTGTCACACACGGCCGTGTGTCTTCCCGTGTGGACAAAAATAAAACCATTTTCTAGTCTCATTTGTCACCCATAACTTATCATTTTCATACACCAAAACTCACAAGCATATATCCATCAATCTAACATCATATTCATATAAAATTAATCATCAATCATGTAGTATTATCTCATGCATCAATGGATATAAACTTACTCTTATCATAAACTTATATGCTAACATAATTCCAAAAAACTAACACATATCAAGCACTTATGTGATTACTAAAACATCACTTCAAAATAACCAAATTTAGACCATCACTAGCCACTCCAATGGCTAGATTAGAAAACAACAATTACAAGCCATCATTGACCAAACTAAGATTTCTAATTATACCAAAATAAGACAGTGGATAGTGTGATGATTTCTCCGACCGACTTCCAACCTTCATGAGCTTTTAAGCACTATAAAACAGGGAAAATTAAACGGAGTAAGCCTTTTATGCCTACTAAGTTCATATAACGGAAAATAACTTACCAATCATATTTATCACTACAAGCATACATAGTCATACTTTCCATAAAATTTGGGTGAGTTTACCTAAACACAAACACTTAATCAAACAAGTTAATCACATAACCTCTTATAAATATCAAGTAAACATAGATGAGCTCATCATATTACCAGTTTCCATTAATTTCACCTTCCCACAATTCAAGAGTCCTTTCCATCGAGCTATTAAAATTTCGATGGATATTCGGGTAATATACTCTTGAGCCACACATTTTACAATAGGATTACCAATCCAGGCTAAATCCTATCCGTAGCATATGCTCTAGAGAGCTTAATTTGGATTACTCGTCTGGGCTAAATCCAATCTATAATATAAACTTAAGAGGGCTTACATTAGAATTACCCGTCCGGGGCTAAATTCTATCTGCAACATATGCAATATTATTCTTATTCAAGAAATCACTTTAATCCATCAAAATTCAACATTCAACCGGAACACGACAATTTGTCCATATTTCACAACTTATGACTATTTCTTTATGTATATCATCTCATACATATCAACACAATTATACAATTCAATCAAGCATATTAACACTGGAACACCCCTAACCCGTATCCGTCGTTGGAACAGGGTTCAGAGCATTACCAGAACTTTCAGAAACATTTGCAGATAAATCGTGTCAATCACTATTCATTAGCCAAGATCATTAGTTACGTCCCTTAAATGGACCCTCAAGGTCCAATACGAGCATTAGAAACGAGTTGGGACTTAATCGGAACCTCTAAGAATTTTTTATGACATTTTAAAATTTTTCCAAAGTTTCAGGGCTCACACGCTCGTGTGGTTAGGCCGTGTACTACACACGCCTGTGTCCCTAACCCGTGTAACTCTCTAACTATTAAGGAAGAAATTAAAGTCACATGGCCAAATCTTACATCCGTGTGCTAGGCCGTGTGACAAATTTAATTTTTGAAATTTAGACGCAATTTTCACACGACCGTGTAACACCCCTGTGTCCAAGGTCGTGTCAACCACATGGCTGAGGCACAAACCCGTGTCTGTGCCCGTGTGCATAATTCTAAGCAATTTGTTTCTTAAAATTAAGGTACAGGATACAGACGGCCTAACCACATGCCCATCTTACCAGGCCGTGTGTCATACACGGTCTAGACATACGCCCGTGTGTCTGCCCATGTGGACGAAAAGAAGTCATTTCTAGCTTTATTTCTAACCCAAAATTTCACCCAAGACCTGCACTTGAAACACACAACCAATACCAACCATTTCAAGCATTCAATTTAGGCAATTTCCATCATTCAACATAGCATACTATTACATGCATGTGTGTTTACAATCTTACCTTGAATTAACTAGGCAATAACATCCTTTGTTCACATATACTTAACATAACACATGTGTGTATATATATATATCAAAATAACCTACTTAATCATACCAAAATAAGCCATTACTAGCCATTCCAATGGCTAGGTTACAAAACATCATTTTCAAGCCATTAATGGTCAAGTTGTCCTATACATGCCATTATACCAAAATGATTTTACTAAGTATACCCAAAATGACTAGTTGATAGTGTGACGATGCTCGAATGATCTCCAACCTTCACGAGCTTCCGAGCACTATAAAACAGGGGAAAAATAAATGGAGTAAGCATTACATGCTTAGTAAGTTCATATAACAGAAACTAAACTTACCAATCCCATTTATTAAATCTAAGCATACAATATCATGATTTCCATCCATTTGGCTAAATTGCCTAAACACATACATTCAATCAAACATGCTAGTCATAAGGTTTACATATACATCAAGTAAAGATAGATGAACTCATCATGCAACACTCTTTCAAGACATTATCATCTCATCTCAAAATCCTCATGCCATGTTAAGGGTTCTATGTCCGTTGAATCATTGAAATTCCGATGGATGTTCATGTAGTACACTCGAGGTGTATGATTCAATAATCCTTCAATTCTTATTCAAGGGTACCTCTTAGGGCACTTAACCCAGGAACACACTCTTGAATCACATATCGTATAACAGGATTACCATTCTAGGTTAAATCCTTTATATAACATATGCTCAGAGAGCTTAATTAGGATTACCAGTCCAGGCTAAACCCTAATCATAACGTATACTCGAGAGGTATTATATCAGGATTACCCATCCAGGCTAAACCCTTCCTATAACAAGGTTAATGGGATTACTTGTCTGAGCTAAATCTCATCCGCAACAAATGCAGGACCTTATTAGTTTCAGGAAAGTGCATATAATCATCATAATTCAATATTCAATCGGGACTTACCCATTTTTCACCATATCAAGCATGTATTAAATTTCTCATTCTAGTATTCAAGTAATGTAAATAAATATAAGTCATGTTCCATACAACACAACATTCAATTACACATATTTACTTGCCGGATTAAGTTACACGAACTTACCTCGACACTTGTTCACGTTAGAAATCTATTAATCAGAAACTTTTTCTTTTTCTCGATCTTACCTCGAATTAGTGTTGTACAGATCTATAAAAATGAATTTAACCATCAATTTCACACATTTCATATTTAAATGGACTCAATTTACGTCCTAGGCAAAATTACCATTTTGCCCCTAACTTTTCCATAAATTTTGATTTCGTCCCTAGGCTCGGAAAATGAAACTTGTGCAATTTACTCCCTACTCCAAGCCAAAAATCCCATTACAAATTTTACAGAACATGTATTCATAAAAAATTAGAATTTTTTATCAAATTTCACAAGTTTACATTTTAGTCCCTAAATCATGTTTTCATCAAAAATTACTTTGTAAAAGTTGTTTATCTATCAACAACCTTTCATTTTCTACCATAAATTTATAATTTTCATCATATACATCCTTGACCCATTTTCCATACTTTGATAACTTTTCAAATTAATCCCTCAAATAGAGAGATTAAGCTATCCCAATTTCAAAAATATCAAAACTACTAAAAACAGGACAAGAAAACTTACCCAATTAGGCCTTGAAAGTTTCCCTTCTCTCTCCTAGGGTTTCCATGTGTTTTTAGGTTGAAGATGATAAGAAAATAAGATGATATTTTCTTTTCATCTTTTAATTAATTAAGTATTTTGTAATTTCCAATTTAGTCCTTACCTTTTTTTTTATATTTCCATGGATGAGTCACCAAGAATCTACATAATTTTCTTTCATGGTCTAATTATCATATAAGGACCTCTAGTTTTGAATTCCATAGCTATTTGATCCTTGTAGCTACTAGAATTCAACTTTCGCATTTTATGCGATTTAGTCCTTCTCGTAATTAAACACTTAATCGATAAAATTTTCGTATTAACTTTTTCACACGACATGCCTATTATAATGCGGACGATATATTGAAATAAAAATAAACCTTATTTTCAGATAGGATTTGTGGTCCTGAAACCACTGTTCCGATTTCACTGAAAAATGGGCTGTTACAAACATACATATTTAAGTTACACGAACTTACCTTGAAATTGGTTCATATTTGAATTTCAACTAATCCGAAACCTTTTGCTTTCCTCGATCTAGCTCTATAGTTGGTCTTTTCGGATCTATATGGGTAAATTTAACTATTAATCTAACACATTTCATATACATTTGCATCATATTACATCCTAGGCAAATTATCATTTTGCCCCTATCTTATTCAAAAATTCTAATTTCATCCCTAGGCTCGGAAATTGAAATTCATGAAATTTAACCCTCTTTCCAAGCCTAGCCGAAATTTATATACTACATTTAAAACACATACATTTCACAAATTTTAGAATTTTTCATGGGTTTTACCACTTTTTCATTTTAGTCCCTAAATCAAGTTTTCATCAAAAATTACTTTGTAAAAGTTGTTTATCTATGAATAACTTTTCATTTTCTACCATAAATTTCTAATTTTTAGCATATTCATCCATAACCCAAATTTCATACGTTGATAACTTTTTAAATAAATACCTTAAATAGAAAGATTAGATTATCCCGATTCCAAAAATATAGAAATTACTAAAAATGGAACTTGATTTCATACCTTTTTAAGCTTGAAAAGTTCTCTTCCTCTCTCCTAGGGTTTCCATAAAAAATTTGGGGAAGATGATATGAAAATAGATGTTTTTTTTAATTAATTATCATATATTAATTTTATTGATTTCCAATTTAGTCCCTACCCTTTTCTAATTTTTCCATGGATGAGTCATTAAAATATCTACTAACTACTCTTCAATGGTCTAATTACCATATAAGGACCTTAAGTTTTGAATTCCATAGCTATTTGATACCTATACCTATTAGAACTCAATTTTTGCATTTTATGCAATTTAGTCCTTTCCCTAATTAAACACACAATCGGTAAAATTTTCGTATCAAAATTTTCATGTGACCTTTCTATCATGATGCCAACCATAAAATAAAATAAATTTTTATTTTTGGCTCGAATTTGTAGTCCCAAAACCACTTTTCCTATCTCACCGAAAATGGGCTATTTCATAAGCCGAAATATAGAATTCCTCAACTAAACTCCCTTTTCAGCACCTCAAAACACTTTTAACCTTTATTCCTAGTCTAATAACAAGTGTTAATTTCATCATTTAATCTGCTTCAGAATTTTCTAGAAAAATTATCCATATTCTTGATCAAATTCGAATTTCTTAAAATTGATCCATAAAACGCGTTTGATCTTTTGATTTAAGATTAAAAACCTCTTATTAGACCTATTTTGAGCTTAGACATCCATTAATTTTTGGATTCCAACTCAAAAAAAATGATCCACCATTGTTGATCCTCAAGTTCAAGAAAGAAGAAATTAAAGTTGAAAATCCATTATAATCATTTTAATTGACAATAATGATTGAAATAAACTTTAAAAAAAGTTTAGAGATGAGGATTACCTTCAACTGAACTCAAATAAATGATTTGGAAGTTTGAATAAAAATGCTTGAAGAAATTCGGATGACTTTTTGCCCAACTTTGAAAATTATTTCGAGAGATTTTAGAGAGAATTTTGGGAGAGAAAAGGTTTAGATCTGTTCTTTGATATTTGGTTTATGGAAACAAGAATAAAAAAGAGAAAAAAGCTCTCAATTCAGGTGAAAAATGAATGAAAAGTGAGGTAGTTGCAAAGTTTTTAAAACTGAAAACCCTCCTGATTTTCAAAATTTGGGGAACTTGCCATCAAGCCACTCCCCATTTTTCCTTGTTTTACAATTTGTTCATTTCCCTCCAAAATTCCGAAAATATTGTTTATTTATTATAAACCTCTTACACATTTTCCTTATTTTTCAAATTAGTCTTAATTTACACATTTTCCTTATTTTTCAAATTAGTCTCATTTAATTAAGATTTTAAATCATCAAATTAAACCCCCATTTTAAATTATTTTTAAATTCCAGTTTAGCCCAAAAATTATTTAAAACCATAAAATTAATTTTTCTAAAAATATTTTTATTTTCTGGAATATTATTTATTAATTTTTAGATGAAATTAAGCTAACTAATGAAGAATATAAATCACTAATTACCCCGATTAATTCCCAATTTTCACTCAAAACCCGATAAACTTACTCGAAACTATTAGACCTATTTCAAGGCCTAACAGGATGGGGTTCTGAAGAGAGAAAGATGATAGCCTCAAAACTATACCCGCCAAAGAATGAAAGCTTAGAAATACCCCAACGATGTGTAAAACAACATTTACAACATAGAATGAATGAAAAAGGTATTTTGAGGTTTAGCTCACTAAGTTCTTACAGACTTACAAAGTTGTTTATGTTTTAAGGTCTATAAATAAATATGCGCTGAGAGACGATGTCAGGGCTACACCAAGGAAGTGGTGTGTTGGGTTGTTATGCATAGAAAGGAAAACAAGTGGCATGTTAAAGTGCACATAAGTTCAATAAGTTGTACGCGAAGATGTACACAGTAGACTAAGAGAGAAAGTAGGAAAGCCTGTTTTATTGAGTCAAAATGATAACTCATACATTGTATTTTTAAAAGAAAATCTGTAGTAGCTATAGATAGTCAATTGTACATAGGATAAATGTAAGTGTAACCATACAATGCACGCCATAAGAAATTATATTATACAGAGATTGATGGGTACATCAATGAATAAGAAGGAAAGTTTAAGTTACATATGTAAGAAGGATGTTGATAAACCGTAAATTATACATATTTTTACCCTATGTTTAATACATTTATTGGATAATTTCTCATTAGAATTAGTGAATTCGATGCTCCTAATGCTTTAATTTCATGTTTTATACTTAGAAGAGCATAAGAGAGCGAAAGGAACGAGAAACGAGCCAAAAATGGAGAAAATGGGCCAAAGTACAAAATCAACACAGCCTAGACCTCCTCACACGGGCAGACCACACGGCCATGTCAATTTGGCAGGCTCGAACACTACCTGAAGTAATCGAACACGGGCATGTGCCACGGTCGTGTCCCTGCAGAGCCCAAGTTGAGTCCAATTCAAAAAAAGGCCAATTTTGAGGGTTTTTAGGCATTCCAAAGCCTATAAATACACCTTAGAGGAGGAGAAAAGGAGAGACGGAGAAGGGGGGTAAGGAATTACCCCAAGGAAGCCGATTGATCCATCTCAGAAGCCAGATTCATCATCAAGACTAAAGATCTATCCTCAATTTCCCTTCAGGAGTTTTGGGTTTTCTTTATGTTTTGTATTCTTTATTCTTCAGAGATGTTTTCTTATTTAGTTATGAACTAAACCCCTAAATACCTAAGGGGAATGAAACCTAAGACGAATCTTGTTATTATTTTCTGAATCGTATGATAAATATTTAACTTGTTCTTAATTATGTGTTCTTAATTCTTGTTTTGATATCCCAGGATACTGATTCAAGACACGCTTTTATTCAGAGGAGGAATAGACCTTGTCTAAGAGTACATTTGTCATAATTAAGCGGAGTTGATTGCGCGCCTAGAAATAGGGTGACAAGATTTTGCCGAATTAGGGTGAAACCTAATAAGGGGATCCATAAATCGAGTTAATGCAACCCTAGGGTGTTAATTAGAGAAAAGTCTCATTTATTAAATCTAGGGATTAGACATTATTAGTCTTGAATAGGGATAATAACATAACTTAGGGATCTCTACGGAACAAGTTGAATGAATAAATCGTCCGATTCGGAGCCAGAATAACAAGTAAAGTCTAGGTGGATTTTTCCTTAGGTATTGTCTCAAGTCAATCGATTTTCCCAAAAGAAATTCCCCAATTCTTTTCTCTATGCGTTCTTAGTTTAAATAATTAATTAATTAAAACAAACCCTTTTATTCTTAGGCTAGATAATAAAAAGATAGTTATTACTAGTACTTTTGGTTCCCTTGGGTACGATATCCTGGTCTTACCGTTACTATACTATTGTTCGATAGGTGCGCTTGCCTTTTCATCGTGATAATAGTTAGTCTAGGTTTGATCTTCATTATAAATATTTATTGCTTATTATGAATCACGCGATCAGATGTATCACTCGAGATTCAAATCCTATAAATCAGGTCGGGTTAAGGGCGTTACAAGGTTTGGTATCAAAGCACAATTTAATTAATTCGCAAGTGAAGGAAGATGAATGAACCATGTGTGCATAGCACGTCTCGCCTAGCTTAGTCTCCCAAGTATGTATGGCTAACTCTACCTGTCAATAGGAGAAGAAATACAAGAATGCAATCGCATCTTGTTAAGAGCCTTGAGAAGGGTGAAGTTTGCCTTAGAAAAGGTGATTTTGATGGTGATTGCTTTCATGGTTACACCCCATGGGCCAACAAAAAGAACATGCCTAGCAAGTATGGGGTCGCATTAGTACCAAGTGACGTAGTTATCCCCTAGGACCTCACATGTGCCATAAAAGAGTCTCTCCTAGTTACGAGGCACTCATGGATGTATGCCATAATAAATTTTGTTATACAGGGATAGACAATTACATCAATGAATAAGAAAGAAAGTTTTAGTTACATCTGAAAGAAGGACGTAACACTCGAGATTTAGATCATATAGATCGGGTTGGGTCAAGGGCATTACAATGCAATCCCTAAGGGTGCATCGATATGCTTATCTATGAAACAGGAATCAAGTTACAATACCTGCAAAAAAAATTGAGAAATGATATGATGATATAGTAATTTTTATTATAGATTTTATTATAAACAATTTGTAGCATGATTACTTGATATGTTTATACTTTGATATCAAATTATGTATGCACCACTGAGCTTCTTTGCTCAGCGTGTAGATTTGTTATTCTCATGTGTAGGTGACGATTTGGCCTTAAATTGATCAAGAAGTGTTAGAAACATCCAGACCTCACATCTCAGCTCATCTATATCCTAATAAATTTTTGTCATATTTTTTAAGTTGTAATGACATGTACCTAGGTAGTCAAGGTAAAATATTAAGTCTTGATACTGTGTTGATGCTTTGGTATAGTTGGAAGCATGTTTTGGTCATTTTTTGCCTTTAATAATGTCATTTAGTGTGGGTTTGGATGGGTGGGGCAGTGTGGTGCGTTTAGCTTACTTTTTGTCTCACACTACAGTATCTAATCTCACCACCACCATTGTTTTTACACTAACCGTAGGTAAACAGTGCCCATGTAACACCCCTTACCCGTATCCAAAGTCAAAATAGGGTTCGAGGCATTACTGAACTTTAACACAAGCACACATACAAAACTGAGCCATAAAATTTTTGTTCAAATCAATTTTATTCATATATATGCAAATTGTCCCTTATATAGGCCTACGAGGCCCCAAACATACATCGAAGGTGGTTCGGGACTGAACCCAGAACTTTAGAAAACTTTAGGATAACTTAGAAAATTTTCATACTTTAGAGCCCGTGTGGGTAGGCCGTGTGGTCTCACATGCCCATGTGGCTTGGGACACACCCGTGTCTTCAGCTCATGTAACTCTTTGACTATGACGTCCTTAATCATATAAGGTCACATGGCCAAGTCACACGCCCGTGTGCTTGGGTCGTGTAGCGAATTAAATTTCAAAAATTAAGTGTAGACTTCACATGGCTTGGGTACATGCCCATGTCCTAAAGTTGTGTCCTTCACATAGCTGAGACACACGGTCGTGTCCCTGCCTGTGTGTTTACTACTGGGAAATCTGTTTTGCATAATGGGGTTGCAATAGACATACGGCCGGATCACACGCCCATGGGGCATACCGTGTGTCACACACGGCCAAGACACATGCCCTGTGTCTAACTGTATGGACAATTTCTAAGCTATTTTCCAAGCCAATTGCCACCCTTAAACACTCACATACTTACACTCGCCTCATGGCATGCAACATGGCACATTTGATTACTCAAGTATTCACATTCATGTTTAAAAATATGACTTGGTAATATCAACATATCATTCATTCAAACTATCATACTTTCATATGGCATTCCACACCAAACTATCATACTTTCATATGGCATTCCACACCAACTTCATATTTATCTATCATCTCTACTAACCTACTTTCAAGTTACCCACTTGCATCACCTTTTTTGGCATACACATTAATCATATTTCATACACCAAACATCCATGCCATCCATCACACTCATTATCCAAAAGTAACCATAACCATATTAAAGCATAAGCATATTTGCATGCATGCGCTAATAATTAGGGTTACAACCCAAATAATCAATATGAGCCACCTCTCATGGCCATATATAAAATAATCATAATACTTTCATGAGCTAACTCATTTGGCTAGTCATTATGACATATAACAAAAAGACCAAGTCCTTATACATGCCATACTCAAAGTGATAAGACTAGCTATACCCAACATATTCAGTTGATAGTGTGATCAAGTCTCTAACGTCTTTTGATCCCTGAGCTAACTTGGTGGTGCCATAAGAAAAGGAAAGGAAAGGGGGTAAGCTTTAAAGCTTAGTAAGTTCTCATGTAAACAAAATACAACTTAAATAAGTATTAATCATACATTTAAGATAATGAACATAATCTTGCATCTTATCAAATCTCTTAAACTCATTCTTTATATATATATAAATATATATAAATATATATATTCTTACCACAAGTTCATCATATCTCATGTCATTCTCGTGAGTTCGATGTACATACTTGTGCCATTTGCACATAATAACTTACTTTCTCATCTTTAACGTATTCATCAAGATTACTCATTGAACTTCCTTTAGAACTATAATATCCCAAATTAGGGCCTAGTCGGAACAGTGGTTTTAAGACCACAAATTCGAGATAGAAATAATTGTTTTATGATTTTTATGAGGTCCATGATAGGTGTACATGCTTGTGTGAAAATTTCATGGAGGAACTCTATGCATAAAATGTCCAATTGAACCTTAAGGACCAAATCAAATAAGATGCAAAACTTGTGTTCTAGAAGCTTCAAGCATGAAATTGCTTTAGATCATAAACTACAAGGTCCTAATTAGCAATTTGACCAATTTCTAAAATTTTGGACAAAAATGGACATGCATAGGAAAAATTTGAAAGAAAGGCCTTAAGGGCATTTTGGTCAATTAGTAATTAAAAGAATAAAAAGGGAAAATTAACGCAAAAATTGGCTCATCTTCTTCATATGGCTACCGAAATTTCTAAGCTCTCCATAGCTAGGGTTTTTGACATTTTCAAGCTCAATAGTAAGTGTTCCGTAGCCCGTTTTTAATGTTCTTTACATTTTTTAAGATCTCATAGCTTGATTTATCTATTTCCACCCTTACTTAAGGTTTATGTTTAAAATTTTACCCATGTGTGGCATGTATGTTCTATGATGTTTAATGAAGGAATATGTGAGCTTGATGTGTGTTTAACATCTTTTACTAAGTAATTTTGCATGAAAACACCTAAAGAACTAAATTGAAAAAGGTGTAAATTGAGTGATAAAAATCTATTTTTAATGAGTAATGTAGGCTATTATGAGTATAAGGAAAATTCGGCTAGGCTTGAGTTACAAAGAAAATACGTGCATTTTATTTTACGAGCCTAGGGACTAAATTATAAATAAGTGAAAAGTTAGAGATAAAAAGGTAATTTTACTAAAGTATGAATTAGGGATCAATTTGAACAATGTGATTATTAAAAAAGTTAAATGTGGTTATTAAAAAAGTTAAATTTGGTATTATAGATCAAGAAAAATAGAGTCCGGACCTAAACCGAGGGAAAAGCAAGGTTTTGGACTAAAACGTAAAGTTAGCAACATTTTGGGACCGACGTAAGTTGAGTGTAAGTAATTCAACAATTTCATTATCACATATTTAATGATTGATGTTGTATAAAATGTGTGTATATGCCTTTATGGAATTTGACTTGAGATGATTCAACAACAATTTGATGATAGCTTTGTATCTCGGAAATCCCAGGTGACCCTAAGGAATACTTAGGATTTGGATATCATGACACCATGATTTATGAGATCCTGTGTAAGACCATATCAGGGATGTGGCTTTGGTATCATTAAGTGATTTCGTATAAGACCCTGTTTGGGACATGGCATCGATATGAGGTCCCGTATAAGACCATGTCTGGGACATGGCGTCGGCACCGATTCGAGACTTCGTATAAGACCATATCTGGGATATGGCATCGATGTGTAGTTCCATGTAAGACCATGTCTGGGACATGGCTTTGGTACCCTATTTGGTGTATGATAATCCTAAACGTCATTCCGTATTCTAAGTGGTTCAACGGTCCATTCAAGATCAAGGTTAAGAGATGGAGAAATCTGAATAAGCTATGAGTAGTACAGGTATGTACGTAAACCTCATGATTATGGAATTAGATTTATGATGGAAAAATTTAGCATGAGTAAGAAAGAGTAAGATAAGTTATGAAGTTCAATGACATTTACTGTCAATGCTCACTATGTCCATTGTGTGTAAATTTTTAATGTGGTGGTAATTAGTAGTATGTTTAATACATGAAATTTTATGATCTATGTTGTTTATTAGTTACATGCAACTTACTAAGCTTTATGCTTACCCCCTCTCTCTTTTCCCTTTTTATTAGCATCGCTAAACTAGCTCGGGGATCGTAGACGTCGGAGCTCAAGTCACACTATCAACAAATCTTTTGAGGTATATTTGGTTTAATACATTTAAGAATGACATGTATAGGGGACTTAGTATTTTGTTATATGTGTCATATTGGTTAGCCAAAGTGATGACTCATATCGGTATACTATTTCATTTTGTATATGGCCATGACATATGACTCATATTGATTATTGGGTTGTAACCCTAAACATTGATGCATGCATAAGATGTGTAATTACCCTTAAGGTGTATGATGAGTTGGTTGTTGACAACGAATGATAGAATATGGAATCTATGCTTGATGGATGATTGATGTCACTTAGTTGAGTTATAGCATGGTTTAAAGTAAGTTAATGTTTTGAATGAACCCAATAAGTTCTGGAGTCCCAAATATGTATACTTTGGCATGTAATTGTCATGCATGAGTTAAAGCTATGGATGTTTAAGTAACCCATTTATGCCATGATAATCACCATTGACATATGTAAGTGTGCATATGTTAGTGAGGGTGAAAAAAGGGCTTGAAAAATAGCCTCAAAATTGTCCACATGGGTAGACACACGGGCATGTGTCTAGGCCGTGTGTGACACACGGTCAGCCCCATCGGCGTGTTGCCCGGCCGTGTGTCCCCTACACCTTAGTTTTGCAAGTTAGTATGCATGGTAGTAAGCACACAGGCAAAGACACGACCATGTGTCTCAACCATGTGGAAGATACGGACTCTGGACACAGGCATGTGCCCAGGTCGTGTGAAGTCTGCACCTTAAATGTGAAAATTTAATTCGCCACACGGCCTAGCACACGGACGTATGACTTGGCCGTGTGACCTTTAATTAATGCTAACGTCATAAACAGAGAGTTACAGGGGTTGAGGACACAGGCGTGTCCTAACCACATGGGCGTGTAAAATCCACACGGCCTACCCACACGGGCGTGTGACTCTCCCAACTTGGAAAAATTTTCCTAAGTGTTGTAAAATTTTTAGAAGCTCTCAGTTTAGTCCCGAATCACCCTCGAAGCATGTTAAAGGCCACATGGGCTGTAGAAGGGACATTGTGTTTATCTTTGAATGTTTTTAAGATTGGATGAAATTTGTAAGGCTCAGTTTCGTTAAAGTATAAGTTAAAGACCGATAATGCCTCGTACTTCGTCCCGGCGTAGGACACGGGTAAGGGGTGTTACAAGAACTACCCGTTGAATACTCAAAATACTATCGGATACATCGGAATCTCGCACCTAAGTGCCTCATATGTAGCCAATGCTACCTCATAACGCATATCACATGTTGCTCGCTTTCAAGCTACTCACGAGTCTACTCATATAGGCTACCGGGTATCCGCAACACATGCTGAGCTACCCAGGCACAGGTAGAATATAAAAGACCAGTACCCGGATGCCAAAACATGTGCCACATACATCTTGAACTCAGACCATAACTTAATGAGTTCATATGTCGCATATATCATGAACTTAGACCACAACTCAATGAGTTCAGATCACATAGTTCCTAAGGACATGTCACTTGTATCCTAAACTAATCCTCAGGTTCAAACGGGATTTTTCAATACCACATTCCAGTGAGTTTGCTCGTAATGTCGATTTCAATATCCATAGCACCAATCACATACTCATAGAATAATCAAGCATACTCATAATGGTAGTAAAGCATTAAAATTCACTTGATATTAAAGCAATAGAACTATGACATAACATCTAATATGAACTTACCATACATGCAATATTAAAGCATTTAAAGTATGGAACATGTTGCATTATTTGCAAATGAACTTACCTCAGTACAAAATGATAGAAACGAGTCTAATCCTTGTAAACCTTGTTTTTCCCCCGATCAAGACCCGAATCACGTTTTTCTTAATCTCTAATGCCAAATTCAACTTGTTCAATACTTACATTGTTCATATCGACCCATAACACATACTTTGGTAAAATTACCTTTTTACCTCTAACTTTTCACCTATTTACATTTTAGTCCCTAGGCATGAAATGCATGCAATTTCATGGTTACCTATGCCTAGCCAATTCATATTCTAACTCATATTAGCCCACATTTTCCTTTATTTCACATTTCTACTACTTATTTTTACACCTTTTATAAACAAGTCCTTTTTAGGTGTTTTCACTAAAAATCACTCAACAAAAAATGTTTATCACACATCAAACATTCATGTTCCTCCATTAAACATCAAAATACAACCATGTCACACATGGTTCAAATTTCATACATGAACCCTAGCTCAAAATAATGGTAGAAATGGCTAGATCAGTTGATGACAACTTCAAAAATGTAAAGAACATTAAAAACAGGACATGGGAACACTTACAATCAAGCTTGAAAATGTTGAAAACCTTAGCTATGGAGACTCCCCAAATTTTGACACCCTTAGAGAAGATGGATATCATTTTTTCTTGATTTTCCCCTTTTTATTCTTTTATTTACCAAATGACCAAAATGCCCATAAGGCATTTCTTTCAATTTTTTCCTATTCATGCCCATTTTTGCCCAAAATTTTAAAAATTGGTCAAATTGCTATTGAAGGACCTCTAAATCTAATGCAATTTCATGCTTGAAACTTCTAAAAAACAAGTTTTACAACTTATTCAATTTGGTTCCTAAAGTCAAATTGAACACTTTAGGCATAAAATTTCTTCATGAAAATTTTACACAAACATGAAATCATATCATGGATCATCAAATAATCATAAAATAATTATTTCTATTTCATATTTGTGGTCTCAAAACCACTATTCTGCCTAGACCCTAATTCGGGATGTTACAGCCCATTCAAACCAATCCTTAGTTATGTATATATATAAAGTTTTGGTGTTTTCATGTATTTAATCATGTATGTCCTTATTTGATGTATTAGATGTAATGATTTTAGGTGATAATGATGTGGTTTTTGATGTCAAACTAAGGTTTAATGATTGTGTGGCATAATGGTTTCATATAGGTTTGATTTGGTGACCTTAAGGTATGAAATAAATATGCATTTTTGGCATTTTTTTCCATTCGGTCTCGAGACATGACGAACATGTCTAGAGAAACGAATGGTTATGTAACACCCCTATCCCGTAACCGTCACCGGAATAGGACGAGACGTTACCAAAAATTAGGAATCAGATCAGAACGGTAAAATTTTGAACCCTTTCTTAAATAAAAGATCATTTATTTATATAACTAATAGACACAAACAAAGATTGAATTTAAAACTTATAAAAGTAAACTTCCATAAGATGCCATATTCGCATGGCTTATATACAATAGTCAAAATATCATTCTACTTATAGTCTATCCTATACATGCCATAAGCTAAGTCCAAATCACATGATTACTACAATAGTTGATAGTGTGACGAAGTGCTGACGATCCCCGAGCTAATAGTAAGAGTCAACGATCTACAAAAATAAACAGAGAAACATAACATTCAAAGTAAGCTTTCATAAGATTAGTAAGTCTTAAGCAATTTAAACAGTTGAACTTAAAAACAAACCAAATGTTCGAAATCTCATAACACTTTTTGAGTACAATACTATTTGGCCGATTATGCACAAACACATATCATTTTACTCTGTTTATACTCAAACTCATATAAACATAGTATTTATAAGCTTCCGGATTAACTTTAATTCTTTCAAATTTCACTAGTGTATCATTTCTTACCCACACTTACTTTCAACATTCATAGTTAAATGGCATATCGAAAACTATCTTGTAACTTTACATAATAACTGAATGCACACGTAGACAAATATACAAATGAATTTACAACATCTTTTCATATGCTTCTCACCCGTCAGATCAATCTCACATATAATATATATATGTATCACATACCAGAATCACTTAATGTGTAATATGAGTTCAATTTATCATCTTAGCATAGGATCTCGTAGTCATATACTTTATCAAATTCACTAACACTTAGCCTGCGAGGTATAAAACCCGAACATAACACCAGCACGAAGCCTACGAGACTTTAAAATTAGATATAATACCAGCACTAGTCCTGCGGGATTTAACCCGAATATAATACCAGCACGAAGCCTACGGGATTTAACCCGGATATAATTCTAGCATATAGCCTGCGGGTCTTTAAACCCGGATACACATCAAATATCATGCATATTTAATCATATATTAACACATCTCATTCAACATATCACATTAGTAGTCATTTGCTACATTCGGATATAAGCTTCATATGAACACTATCATTTACATTTCCATTCACACCAATCATCAAATTCATTTAATTCACATTTACTTAATTAGGTTGTTCGTACCTGAATAATTTACTTTACGGAACGAATCCACATATCGTATTAGCCCATAGTCTTATAGCACCACACTCTTAACAGTTTACCTCATCGAAGTTCACATTTAATCACTTTAGTGCCAAGCCATATTCAGCTACCACAAAGGACTAATAATAATAATTTTATACCCATCATGGTTTCCTTTAGATATTTAATAATCACAAATCGTGATATCTCTACCAGCACATATACGGAATAGTTTATTCATTGTAACACTCATTTAGTGCATCAAATTTCCAAATCCAATTCAACTTAAGCATAATAGTCATAATCGGCTTATAGCCTTAAATCATTACATATTCGGCACATTAACCAAATAAAATTTACATTCTCCTTGCCATATTAATTTAACTCTTAGGCATATAAAAGGGAATCAAGCTTAAACACTTAAGAACTTACCTTGAAGGTTGCCGAACGATTACAACGGCTATTCAATTACTTTCTCTTTTCCCTTATCTGAATTTGCCCCTCTATGCTCTTGAGCTTAAATTCAAAGATTTTAAACTAGTCATTATTCAACTATTCAAGCATCACTTTCAAAATATAATATATATATATATATATATATATATATATACATTTGACTTTCACACCTACTGATCATAGTAAGCTTATAAGAAATCAATAAGTAACTCATTAACAAATTTTTTTTGTCAATGTTTACCACATAATCATAATTCCACTGCAAGCTGTCTTCCTGAGCAACAGTCACTAAATCATTTATAACTAGAGCTACGAAACTCCAAATCAAGTGCCATTAATTTTCTCTGAAAATAGACTCATGTATCTTTTATCCATAAAATTTTCAGAATTTTTGGTTTGGGCAATCAATACCAGATTTTTCTTAAAGTTTCCCTTGTTTCACTGTTTGACTAATCTGACCACTCTTCACTATGAATCAAATTTCTCATTGTACAGAATTCAAAATATGTTCTCGTTTATTTCATTTGAAACTAGACTCATTAATATTTAATTACATAATTTATTATGCTTCTAACTCATCTCCCACAATTTATGGTGATTTTCCAAAATCACATTACTGCTGTTGTCCCAAGCAGATTTATTACCAAATCACTCTTTCACACATACCTTGCATGCATGTTATTTAAACATGCATATCACAAATCCATCGTCACATACCTATAATTTCACTTAAGCATAAACTCCATTTCATCATTTTAAAGCAAAAACATTACTCAATATTATCCAAGTTCACACATAATATGTTAGCCGATTTTCCCCCTTAGCATCTAAGGCACATGCATGCTCATTTGCTTGGCTCAACTTCACCTATCTTCCATTATTCATCAAAAGAACATGAAACAACAACCATTTCCCTCATTTCAATTCATGACCGAATGTTCACAACACAACCAAAAATCAAAAATATGCTTCATGAGTTAAGGTATAATCAAGAAGAACCCATGAACATCAAAATAGAAGCAAAGTACCAAGAACTTACCTTCAATTTTCCTCCTCCTAGTGACCGAATATTCAAGGGTTTCCTCCCCTATTTGCTCTCTCAATTTTCAGCTATGAAGAACCAAGAATGAAGAAAAACCTTCCTTTACTTCCCTTTTTTTATTCTTATTATTCTTTATTCCTAAACATTTTATGACACAAAATGGCATTTATTAATTTGTGCCATACCTATGCCATAACTTCAATAAAAAAATTTGCACATGTTGTTCATCATGACCATCATCCATTATAACTATTATAATGCTAAAATACATATATTATCTAATACCCATCACCTTGGCCGGCCACTACACATAAAATGGGAGGTTTGACATGCAAATCCTCCTATTTTGCACTACTATTTATTTGGCCACTACAAATTAGCCTATAGCATTTTCAGAAATTTTCACACAAGTCCTATTTCATAATTTCACTCACAAATGACAAAATCAAAGCATGAAATTTTCACACATGCACTTTCACATGTAATAATCACAGAATATAACATTTAATTATTTTTTTAACTCAATTTTGTGGTTCCGAAACCATTTCCCGACTAGGGTCAAATTAGGGCTGTCACAGGTTAAGTCTCGAGCCATGGATTCTAGTGCATTGACATAGAAAAACATCAAATATAAGGGTCCAAAACAGAGGAGGTATGTTCATGACCTATCTCGAGAAACAAGGCTTAATATCTCAAGACATGAATCTCAATGTCTCAAGACACCAAACATTGAAGCTAAGGGTCTAGGACAGGGGAAACCTTGATCTACCACAATTCGTTGTAGCAAATTAAAACATTTTTTGTACTTAAGGAGCTTGAATAAAAGCAATTTCATCATGTTTTACTTAGTTTTTCACTTTTAGTTATCAAATAATAAAAAGTGTGATTTGAGTCGTTTATATAACTTTAGGGGCCAAAGTAGGTCTAAAGGAAGACCAATGTGTTTAGTGAGTGTGCAGGACATCATTCGAAGGCATGAGAACATGAGACTGATTACCATGTTGCAACACGGAGGTTCAACGTCGCAACATAGTGAGCAAGATACCCAAAATAGCAAGACTATCTTCGGTGTCGCGAAATAGCCAGAGGATGTCACGACAAAGCTTTAAATCTAAGCCTAAGCCAAGTAAACTGCTACTAGTGTTGCGACATAGGGCAGAGGATGTCACGACACTGACCTAACGCAAAGAATTAATGAGATGAGGGTGTTTTTGATGTGATTTTAGTCATACCATGTGACTCGACAAAAAAGACTCGAAATTGGCCCAAGCTCAAAGGACCTAAATGCAAAATGAGAACATTCATGGCCTATGCAACGTTTGCATATAGCCTATTAAGGCCTAAAAACCGTCTATATTATTTTAATAATTACACAGCCCTTTAATCTTAGCTTAAATATGTGTTTGCTATGTTTTTAATGTTTTAAAACATGTTTTAATGTTGGTAGTTTTTAATTAAGTGTTATTTCAGTTCAATAAGTTTGCATTTAATTATATCTTGCATTATATGTTTTCATCTTTAAATTATGTCTTGCATTATATGTCTGCATCTTTAAATTATGTCTTGCATTAAGAGTTTGCATTTAATTAAGTCATGCATTATATTTATGTGTTTCATATGTTAATTATGAGTTTGTGCCATATAAGTTAAGTGTGTCATTAATTAAGTTTTATTTCAGTTTGCATTTATTATGCATTATATTTAAGTGTCTTATATATTAATTATGTTTAAGCATGGGTTTGAGTTACATGTTCATAAATAAATGCGTGTGTGTTTATAGTATGTTGATTTCTATCATAAATATGTGTTTTTAATTAAATGTTTCAACTGAATAAGAATGTGAAAAGTTGCAAATGTTTAATGCTTGTTTAATTTGTCCTATGGAGAAGTCCAATGATTGATCTATTTAAAACTTCAAAGGGCTGTTAGGATTGCCAAAGGTCAAAGGTAGCTTTTATGTTAAAAGTTTGTTCAGTTTTTGGCATAAAATAGTGTGTATTCAGTCACTTAATTTTTGGTGCATGGAGAGGACATTTTGGTGGATGTTGAAGGTGAATAAATGCACAAAAGTCATTCAAGAATCAACTTTCAATGTTGATGCATTGTGACTGTTCAAATAGACTAAGAGTGGCTCTTCAAATCTGACCAGTTTCATGCACTCAAAGCTCATTATGGTGACAATAAAAGAGATGCAAGCCAAGCATTATAACATTCGGCCATGGGGAAAATGAAGGGACAAGAAATAACACATTTAAGGAACATTAAGGCTTCATCAAATAAAGAGACATATCTTTTTAGCTATACATGAATCAAGTGAAGAGACATGACTTTTGGGCTATCTACCATGAGTTATAACTGAATTTAAATGTTTGTTTTAATAGCTAGTTGAACGCTGAATTTGAAAGACCTTTTATAGGAATTTGAAAGGTCATTTTGGAGGCCTATAAATTTCACCTAAGTTACTTATCTAAGGTTGGACAATATTTTTGAATTAAAATTTTCTTTGTGAGAAATTTTCTTTTTGGTTCTTAACCAAACTATGTTGAACTTATCAAACTTTCTAAGTTTGTAGCGTTCAAATTATCTTATCACTTCATTCACCATCCCGAGGTATAGCGACTTCACTTATACTAAAGTTCTAGTAGATTCGTGAGTTAAGTGGGTTTTAGCTTTAATATAGCTAAGTTTCTTTAGCTGCTACTACTACGAGTCAAGGTTTCCATCCATTGAACCCCTTCGAGACAATCCAACCTAATCGAGCCATTTTCTGAACCTTCTAACTGGGAAATCACATCAGTTTTGGTCCGCACAATGAACTTTAACATAAACATGGCAGTCGAACTAGGGCTATGGATGACGACCAACCCTAAATATAGAAATAGGCTTCACTAAACACTTCTTAAATATATTTTTTGTATCTTTAAACTTTTGTTCTAGTTTAGGGTGTAACTTTTATTTTCAATTTTTAGTTTCTTTTAGAATTAGGATTTCTTTTCAATTTTATTTTCACTTTTGTTCGATGGAGGATCTGATTTGTAAATTCATCAAGCTCTTGTGGATTTCTACTCTTTCAATTCATCAATACAATTCAAGATTTCTCTTAAACTTTTACTCTTGATTTAATCTTCATGTTTATTTTATTTATCAAGCTTATGTGGTTTATGGGATCCATGAAGAACTAATCCTCTTGTAGGGGATTAGTGAGTAGACGTGGGAGTAATTAATTTTAATGTAGGGTTTCTTAGCAGATCAGCTGATTGCGATAAAAAGAATTTAAAACCTAAGCCTGACAACCCTAGGAGGGCATTTAGGTGGGAATGAACCCAAAATTGGTATTGTCTATCCGTGAACCCCTTGCCCCAATCCTGTTTGGACTGTGGGGTCGAGAGATAAGTAGTTCTTGCTGACTTGTTAGTTTAGTAGAAGATCTAGAGATCCTGCTAGGTTAGCGACTAGTTGGTTGAGTAGAACCCGACACAGGAATTAGTTATGACCACCGAAGTGAGTTAGTCTTTCATGCTTAGATTTGATTGATTCAACTAATTAGTTTTCCATTTTTTTAATTTTTTATGCTATTTATATATTTTTCTTATAAAATAATTTCTCTTCACTTTATGTTTTATCGTAATATAATTTAATTAAAATGCTAATCAGATCTATTAATGCCGAAGTTATTATCAATTTAGTATTTGCCTCTCTTAGATACGATCCTCGAAGCACTTCCATATTTCGTTGTAAAAACTATATTACAACCTACCTCGTATACTTGCAGAAACCACCTAATTCTTATTTGGTTGCAAGAATTATATTATAGACATTAGTACATACGAAGACGATCAAGCCTATCTCAAGACATCTAGCTGAATTTTGATAGTTGAGTTCGAATTCAAGTCTTGACTCCAAGTTTGACCCTGTATAACCTTGATACATGTTAAATGAGGTTGTTAAACAATTATAAGACATGATTATATTCATAATTGAGAGTAGTTTAAATTATTTCATGTTAAACACTTAATGATTCTGTAAATGATTTGAGTTAGCCTGAATTATTCCAACAACGTAATATGACATTACGCATTGGGATCTGAAGACCGGGTCGAGTGTGGAGTGTCACATAGTGAATGTGCTTTCTCACTATGAGCAAGGGATAAGTTGGATATTAAATTAATTTCTTCAAATTGCTATTTAATTAATTGTAATTAACTGAAGTTTGGAGTGAAAATTGAATTAATTAATCATCACAGTTTTAGTAAAAAAATTAATTAAATTTATTTACTCATAGATTCTATACAGTAAAGTCTGACGACTTTAACAAAATTAGAATTCGATTGAAGAAATAATTTAATTAAAAATTAATTAAATTAATTTTAATTAATTTAATAAATAATATTTTGAGAAATAAAAATAATTTATTTGATTGATCAAATTATATGAATTAATTTAAAATACTAAGGAAAAATATGTAATTATGAAAACACCTAGTACACATGGGATGGGCAGCAACCCTAGTTACCAATAGGGATGTGTCACCCATCTCCCCTAGTCTTAATAAGATTAGAAGTTTTTAATTAGAATATTATTACTTTGTTTATCCTTATCCAATTAAAACTCTTGTAATTTTCTTTATAAATAAAGATTATTAGTCAGGTTAAACACACACCTTATGGAGCGTCGATATTTTGTTAATATTCAGTAAGATTTATTCTTATAAATAATTCTAAATTTTGAGAGAATTTATCTTTTGATTTCTAAAGTTTGAGTGAGATTAATATTCTTACGAAGTATCAATAAAGTTTCATTGGTTTGGTAAAATATTTATTGCTATAAATAATATAATTTCCCAATTTAAAAAAAAAATTCTTTTTCTGGTGTACAACAAAATTATTTTTCTAAGCCGAATTTTTGGCAATGTCAAAAAAAGTAAACAATTGGGAGGTTCGACGGTGAAGAAGAGAAGAGGAAAATGACGAACTTTTTCGATGATTTTTTTTCTTTATAAAATGAATCTGTTTAGGCAGGGGGTTTTATCTATAACCGATCATTATCAGTTCCCCTTTTTTTTTGTTTTTTGTTTTCTTTTTTCCAATGGTTCTGATTTAATCATCTTTAATTTAACAACTACTTTTTTAGTTGATTTAATCATTTGTTTAAGCATTTTTGCTCTTTTGTAAGAGCTCATGGTAGAATTTTGGGATATAAGTAGGATCCGATACTACTAAGATTCTGCTATGGTGCTTTGATTAGAAAAGCTAGCTGTCGCTGTTAAAGGTGGAGTTAAGATGAATTTAAGATAGAGTACAGAAATAGTCACTAAAGTAGTGCTTGTGTTCTATTCTGGTCACTGAACTTTTAATTTGCTCTATTTTGGTCATAAATTATATGGAACCAAAAAGTTTAATCACTAAACATTAACAGTGATTTAAAATTTGATGGAAATGTTGGTATGGACTTTTTTTATTGGTCTAATAAGAAATTTAGCCCTCTAATATTTACACATTCTATCAATTTGATCTTAAATACAGAATTTTAATAAATTCAACTCTCAATATTTATAAAATTTGTTATTTTAGTTTAAAGACTAAAAATTCAATAAATTTAGCTATCAACATTTAAAAAATAAAAAATTGGAATTTTTAAAAAAATTTTGGTTAGCAATATGCAATTTTAATGTAATACTAGGATAGCTCGTAATACTTTGAATCCGATTGCTTCATATTCTTATGCAGATACTCAAGCATAGCTGTTGCAGCTTCAAGTCATGACGTTGTTGCTTTGGGGTTCAAAGTAACACAAGGGAAAGGCATTTTACCCAAGCCTGTGCTCACTTTTGATCATTGTAGGTAATGTTCAAATTTTTAAAATTTGAAGAAATGACACTTTTTGCAAGATTTTCTTTTCTGGGTCTTTCCCAAATTTATTCAACTCCTTTCCTAGTTTATTTGTGAGCCAATTTTTTATTTTCTTTTTCATTGATTAGAATTGATGCTTTATTTACAAAATTTTTAAAAATAAAATGTCATTTTGTAAATGTTGATGGTTAAATTAATTAATTGATTTTTTTTAAGAATTTGAATTAAAATGACAAATTTTGTAAACCATGAGGGCTAAATTTATTGAATTTTTTATATTTATAATTAAATTGATAGAATGTGTAAACATTATAGGGCTAAATTTCTTATTAGACCAATAAAAACACATGTTAACACTTCCGTGAAAGTTCAAACCGCTGTTAGCGTTCGGTGACTAAAATATTTGATTTTGTATTGTTTAGTAAATAAAATAGAACACATTGAAAGTCTAGTGACCAAAATAAAACATGGATAATACTTTAGTGACCAGTTTTGTACTTTACCCATAAATTTTATTACTCAAATTTGAAATTAATCCCTAAAGTTTAAAAAACTCTATTTAAGTTCTTTGCTACAGGGATCTTGTGGTGAATGGGTGGCAGAGTGAGGAACGATAGAGATGGGGACAGTGGTGGGTGTTGGGTGGTTATGAGTATTGACAGTTCTTATGGTTGATGTTGGGCAGTGATGAGGATTGTGGGTTCTTATGTTGTAAATAAACTGAAAAATTGTTTTGGATTAATTATAAAGAAGTCCCTAACTTTAGTCAAAAGTTAAAAAAAATGTTATGTTAGCAATCTATTTGTGAATTAACGAAATTTTTAACAGTAGTGGTTAATTCAAACAATTTTCTTAATTAGAGTGATTAAATTAACAAAAAAAAATTTAGAGTTACCAAAATAGGAACGATGCTATTTTAGAGTGATCTGTGATGTAATTTACCCAAAAAAATATAATGTTAAGACTTGTTTGGAGTAGTCGCTCCCGCCTGGTACATATATGATACGAGTTCAAACACTATCTTCTTCTTTTTTCGCTTCCAATATTGCAATGATAATAAGTAAATAAATAAATAAATGCGTTGGGATCAAACTTGAAATCTATGAGAATTTATACGTAAGTACCTTATCACTCCTTTTATAATCAATGGTTGAATATGTTTGTTTTTATAAATATAGTTTTGAAATAAAGGTTTTTCTTTCATCCAAATTGTGGATGCTTCACAATTATATATATATATATATATATATGAGTGTGAACTTTAAAAGTATTAAAATTGAAAGATGAAATCCACTTTAAAATTTTAAAATTAATTAACTTATTCTATTTAAACAAATAATTTAAAGATTTTGACTTGTATATCAAATATTGTAATAGCTTGCCGGCAAATAATGTATCAAATTACTGTTTGGTGTATAGTTAAACAAGTAAGTTAGTAGAATATTTGTTTTTAGCTGTGTGTTTGGCGTATTTTATGGGATTCTGTCATTTGGCGAACTCCAAGTTTTGGTAGGCTCTTCTGTTAACTATCTGCCAACCCGAGATGTTTGGATGAACTCGTTAGTTCGTAGCTTGATAAGTTTGCCTTTGGGGTTAGTATATGTTATGCTGACTTGGTAAGTAATAGAGTTTAGTTGAGACCTAATTAGAATTGAACTAGAATACTACATATGATTGGAAACTTAACCAATTCTTCTCGAATTTCTAGAGTGATCGTGGGATCCTCTAACTTGCCACTAAGTTCTGTTCCTGTGTGTCTCTACTATATAAGGGTATCAGAATAGCTAGCTTGCATGTTTTGATTCTACTGTTTCTTCTTTATCTTCTTTCTTACACTTCTACTAAGGCTCTGTTTGTTTCACTGAAAATGACTTCCGGAAAATGATTTCTGGAAAATGATTTACTTTTCTAGAAAAGCTAATATTTTCCAGTGTTTGGATGAAACTGTGTAAAATACTTTCTGTTGATTGGTAGATTTCTTAAAAATATTTCATAAAAGTTGTTTTAAATGAAACAAACATACATTTGAGATTTTTAATTTTTTATTGTTTAATTGAATTTATTTGTATCTATAATTTCTTTTTTACATTGTTTTTGCATATATTAAAATATTATGTTAAATTCAGTTCATTATAATGTCAATTTTAATTACATGACTACCAAATGAATATTTTTATTTAAAATGTGACATCAACAAAATTGACAAAAAAAATTAACAATGTTAACAATTGGACTTGATTTTCAAATTTGAAAAGTAAAGGGACTAAATTCTTGAAAATAAAAGTACAAAAACTAAATTGCAAATCTGTGAAGTGTACATAAACTTATGACATATTTTAACTTTAATACTACAAAACATTTATTATTAATATATGTATAATTGCAATAAATATTTATTATTATAATATTATTATTGAATATTTTCAATAATATGTGAATAATATTATTTAAAATTATTATTTTAAAATTTATTATTAAAATAAAATTGAAATATTAAATAATTTATTAAATAATAAATTATATTTATTATATTAATAATTTATTATGTGACTAAAATAAATAATTAAATATGTATGTTTAATAATATTGAAAATATAATATTTTAATAATTTTAAATATTTTAAATATAAAAATAAAATTTATTATCAATATAATAATATTAAGCTTGATTTAAATTCATTTTATATAAAATAAAATTATCTATAGATGAGCTCTTTTTCGGAAAATGACATACGCTTTTCAAGAGAGTAAGTCATTTGACAGAAAAAAGGCTTATTTTACGTTGACCTGTAAGTCATTTTTCGTTGACCAAGTTGTTTTCTGTGAAACAAACACAGAAAAATACAGAAAATATTTTCTATAAAACCTTTTACATGTAAACAAATGGATCCTAAACTAATATTTGTTTTATTTGCTTTTCACGTAAAAATCATATTGAATAATTCATACAAAGCATAATAATATAAGGATGAAATTGTAATTGTCTTCTTGTGGTAAAAATGTTATAATAATATATAATTTGATAGCATAATGCCATAATATTTATAAAAACGAATGCGTTATTATATACGGCTGAGGAGTGAAGAGTTTAGGCATGGTTGCCTATATTTCTATTGTTGGGGGTTTAGGGTTTTTTTTGCCTTTGGAGTTTGCGTCCTTTGGGTTGGAACAATGATGGGTGAAAGTGGTGCTCTTTTAAATTGAAGAGGAATGCCATCATCATGTATGGATATGCAACTTCCGAACATTATGCAACTCAATCGAAACCCAAACCAATTCTGTAATAACAACTCATATTCTAGAGTTCTACGTAGAGATGCAGTTTTGAAATCTTTCCCGTAATTGCATATGTTAGCTAGCTGTCTTTTAGTCCCAACCTGATCGTGTTTGGTACTTTTGATCTTGAGACGTGGAAGTTATATGTCTTGAGACTTCCTGTAGATTTTGGTCATATGAGCTTGGATTCAAATCCTAATTATGTTTTTATTCTTGTACATACCTTGTATGCTTATGATGTGATTAAATGGCAAATGTTTTACTTATCTAAGTGTACGTTATGAGAATGCATGGAAATTTAATTGTTTGAATGATTTATTATTTGTTAAATAAGGTTGAATTGATATGAGTTGCTCTTACAATATAACGTGACGTCTCATATTTAAATTCAGCGACCAAATCGAGTGTTGGAGTGTCATTTATATGTAAAAAAAAAAAAAAAAACGTGTTATGATAAATATCATTTGAGTTTTTCAAATAATGAAACGAAATAGAAACTATTAAATCAAAGTAGTTGGATGTTAAAATATATGTTATTTATAAATATACCATCCCACCTTTTAGAAAAACCATCATAAATTTCATTACTTTCTTTTTTTCCGTTGAAAGGCATAAAAAATCTGAAAGAAGGAAAAGAATCCAATTGAGGCAATGAAAGAGTTTAGAAGATGTCATGTTAGTGTCTGAAATTCGCAGGTTTAAGAAAATTTCAACAACTTGGCTTTAGCGGACTAAACCCAAACAGAAAGAGAAGCAAGAAAAGAAAAAGATACATAATTTATCTCTAAACAACAAAAGAGACTACTCTAATCCAAAGAGAAAGAAATAATACAAAAACAAAAAAGTGAAGCTTTGAGAAAACAAATAAAAACACAACTCATTTAATTAATGAGATTTATGATTGGAAAAATAATGAAGTTTGAATGATGAAAGGAGATGCAAGAACCGAGGAGAAGCAAGAACCGAGGAGCTTTAGTTAATGGGATTTATGATTGGAAAAACAAAAAGAATTAAGACTCAAAACAACAGTGTTAAATAAATATATTACTTCCATTAAAATATTTAGTATCCCCCAACTCATTTATAAAAGTCAGTCACGTGACTTGTTAAATTACAGCTGTACCAAATAACATAAGACGCCACTAACAATCCAACCAAGCATGGCCTTATTGAGTTTCGATAGCTTGGCAAATACATGTAAAAGGCATTTACTGTCTTTACTTCTAACTGTTCACATACATGATTAGGCCTGACCAAGGGTATATGACAAGATATACACACACACTCACCTCTTTGTTTAGAAAGAAAACCAAGTACTGGCATACCTCATATATACATATACACAATGATGGGTACAAACCACAGCAACCCAAAGTTTTCAGCATTTCATTAAAACAGAAATTAGTGCAGCTCTACTCTTTCACAGAATATCTGTGGAGATCAACGAAATAAAAAAAGGAAAAGTTTCCGAAGTCTATCGAATAGGAGGAACAATCAATCCTCATCTGTTCATCAACAACCAATTTAATGTAAGTGCAGGACTTCATGTCTCCTATAAGTTAAATGCTTTCCTGATGATGAGTGGTCATTGTAGGTCCTGATGCAATGGTAAAATGCATACCCCTACGTTGCCCGGATTGTAGCACAAAAGCAACCTGTGTTGCAGCTAATGCTGCTGCTTCCTGATACAGATAACGATTTAAGCTTCAATATTAACTCAAGTATAAAACCATGTCTATGATGTAAGGTTCCAAGGTCTGTAACATTGCCTGGAAGAGGGAAAAACAAGGGATTTCAAATTAAGGTACAAATAAAGGTTAATGACCTGTCTTTGCCTTTGTCGCTGTAATATACTGATGGCCCAAGCCATGATGTAGCATGGCAAGAGAAACCCAGCAGCACGAAGCAAGAAAAGCTGCACAAGGAACCAAACAGTTTAAGAAAACTGGCTCAATGGTATGATGACTGTAATGCATATGCTTGAACAAGTGCTAATGTGAATATGGGATGCAGCTTTAGGTAAAACTTACAGAGAAAAAGGTAGACACATCATCCTCTGCATCAGCATCTGGAACAGTTAATGCATGCCGCAACAGCAGAAGGGCCATTAACTGATAAAATTGAAGAAAAAGAACAACATCAATCATTTTGATAGCCGACTCTTTATTAAATGGTCATGTAAGAAAATGAACTATTTTTAAATTTTAAGAAAATTTAAGGAATCAAAAGCAGTTATTCTCATGAAAAACTTCAACTGAGATGCTCGTCCACCAGGCAGAATCTAAATGGTTTTTCTTCAGGAATCAGAGTTGGGAGCTGAAGGCCCTAAAAGGATGTGGTATAAATCATTCTCTCCACTGTTATGTATAACATGCCTAGTTACAGAGAGAAAAGGGAAGGAACAAGAAGAGAAGTTGTGGACATGAAAAATCAGCTGAGGTGACCAATGTAATTGTGGCCCATGTGGAATTGCACCACAGCTCCAGTGGCTCAAGTTTCTACTTAGATAGAGGGAAGTTGGGAGCTGGAAACTGTAAAACAGTAAAAATAGGTTTCTCCACAGTTAATGCAATGAGTATGCCAGGGGGGAGATGAGAGCAATATCTACCAAAAAAATAAAGTTCTTCGAGTATAAAGCTCAAACACCTCAGCAAACTCCTTTCTCTAAATCAGTTCATCAAAATATGTCCTTGACGCATGGCTAATATACTAATAAGTAGAATTGATAATGGCCAATGGGTCCAATTTTGAGCAGTACATGTTAAACATGATAAGAAATTCAATATATCCAGCAGATTCAGAATTAAAAGCTTACAATTAGAGCAGCAGAACGGCAAAAGGCAGCTCCACTGGCATTTGATGCAGTATATTCATCATACTCAGCTTCCAAAATTTGCCGTTCTGCCTCTGCAATGGCCAAGAGGCGAGGATCACGCAAATCCACAGGGGTGCCAGAGATTGTCCAGCCTCCACTGTAAGACAGATACAAAAATTAAAACGATGGAATCCTCCAACCAGATTATACAGACTAATCTGTCAAGCAAGTTTAGATCAAAGTTTGTGATGGATGTCATGCTTGATAAATCTCATAGCATATGCTGATTTCATCTTTACAAGAAGTCCACCAAATACCAACCATAGCATAGAAATGTCTTACATGTGAGACCATCTAACTTACCCAATATCAATAGCGGTTTCTTCAGTTTGGGGGCGAGGTGGAGCGATATAACCAGGTTGATAAGGCTGCACAGCAAATTAAAAGGATAGACTACATCAGCAAGGAGTCAAAACAACCAATAATCAATAGCCACTGAACAAGAAGTAAGAATTTAACATCATGATTAAAATCCATACTGTGTCTGACCAAAAAGTTGCTCATATTTAACCACTATCGTGATAAATTCTGAGAAGTAAAAAGAACTATGAAAGGAAAACTGCATGATAAACCAGGAATAACGAAACAAGGCCTTTTCCCATCAATCAAATGGTTTATTAATATTCTTCCTAAAAGCAGATGATACTTGATCACCCTATTCCACACTCATTTGCAACCGCTTACTTCAAAAGCCACAAACTTTCTTTTCTTACAGACACAAAAGGGCCTACAGGCGCTAGTTGAAAATCTTATGACAAATTAAAAGGATGAAATGAAGCTGCAGCAGGCAATGCATGTCTCTAAAACAAAATAACAATATCAAAATAAGGGACATTAAGGCAAGCATATACCTGATGACATATCTCGCAAATGATATCTCCTTTCTCGTTGCACCAATGTTGCACGCATTTCCTATGCGCATACTGCAATTTAAAACAGATGGCATTAATAATATCAAAGCAAGTAATGCTAATTTCGATATTTAGCTTAATTTTACGAGGTTCATTAAACTGCAAGCGGAATCTAGAAAGCTCTAGATAATACACTTTATATTAAAAAAAATTCTTAATCAATTTTTTAATAATAATAATAATATTACCTTGAGGCTGCCGCTGCAGGTACAAGGGGTCTCAAGATTCTCAACGGAATCTTCCTCCTGGCAAATGCGACACTCCGCCGTTTGAATGAGCGGCTCCTCTTCGCCGCCTCCACGGAAGATCTCCTTTTCCTTGGGCGAGCAGGATGGGCCCGAAATCTCCGTTGAGGGACCAGCCTCCGACTCCACCGGCTGTAACGGCACCGGCCTCACCAGACGATCCACATACAAAACCAGGTGATCACTCATAATTTCTGCAAAGTTAACAAAATATTTTCAATTTTCATTGCTTAATTCAATCCAAAAAATAAAATAAAAAACCCCGTAATCGCGCTGAGTAAGAGCAGCGAGTCGGAGGTTTCCAAATTGGAAAATGAGGGAAAATAATTCTTTGAAAAAAAATTACCTTTAGCGGACGAAATGGGGAATTTATGTTGGATGAAGGGAAGTAACGAAGAAATCGGGGAGAAATTTTCTAATTAAGCTTCTTTTGCTGCGAACGCTTCTTTGTTTCCTTTCTAAATTTCCAACGATTGTAGTTTTTCTTTGTAGGATTTTATTCTTTTTATCTTTTTTCTTTTCCAAATTTATGAGTTTAGCAGAGGATTCGAGGGTGAGAGACACGCTGACGTCAATGCAAACGGCTCTAAGGGTATTTTTGGAATTTAGAAGTCGCAATGCCATTGCGCGTTACCTAACACTTCTCTCTTATTTCGGTGGCTTTCGACTGGTGTTGGCGGTTGAAACTGGCAACTTCCTCTTAAACATTAATTCAATTATTTTATCCATATTATCTATATTATTATTTAAATCTCTAACTAATTGAGTTTGTTAGTATAACTCAATTGAAAATTTATTATACTATACTCACCTATTTTAAATAAATTATATTTTTAAATAATACTTTTGTCTATTTACATTTTAAATAAAACTAATAAAAATTACAAATGATTAGATTTCAATGCATACCATTAATAAAGCTTAAAACCTCAATTTTACTAGTATAATCAATGTTTCTATACTATTATTTAAACCCCTGGCTGATTGAGTTAATATCACGAGTCAACTAAAAATAACCTCGATTGAAAAATTATTGAGCTGAATAAGTTGTTAATATGCTAATAAAACAAAATCTGAATGTAAGTGACAACGAAAGTAGGCACCTTTGGTTGCATTGCGTAACACAATAAAAACATACAACAAAAAATTGTTTACATGTTTCAGTTTCCCTACATCTCAGAGCATGGATCGGTGAGATAAATCCATTATCCTTAAACTCAATACAAGAAGTGACTTGAGTCCTATCACACTCCAGTATAGTAAGCTCACTATCCAAAGACTAGATTTCTCATATCTAAATTTTCCACCAAAAACTTAAGTTGTAAAACCAGAAAACAAACTGGTTTTACTATCTCAAATGCACTTTAGAAAAAAATGTCTCTCTATAAACCAATAAGTGCTTTCAATACTTTGTATATAAACATATACATCTCATAAATATATAAAAATTCAAGACTTACTAACATACTAGAGGTACTACAATTCAAATCCTTATTAAATAGCAGCTAAAATAGTTAAAATAATATACTAATTAAGACCAAAGTGGACTATTGAAAGATACATCTTTAGTGCTCTTGATTCAATCTCCATAAAAGCAAGGGGTTTGATATGTAAGATCTTATACTATTCAATTCTCAAAATGTGTTTCTCGAAATGAATTTATCTTCATTGACAAGCTTGTATACTTCAATAATATCAACATCGATTATAGCCCAATATTTTGTTTTCAAAAATTGCCAACATTCAAGTAAGACAACTAAATTGGTCGTCACAATGATGACTAAAGTGGACAATTCTATTGCCACATAGACAACTACTTCAAAAACTTACTTCAACAATATCCCTTTTGGAAACTTTTGAACAAAACCATGTAAACCAATAAGCTAATCAATGTAACAACCATAGTTTCCCCTCATCACAATTCTCTTAATCCAACATACTTAAGTTAAAGTATAATTAAGCATATTAACCATCAAAACTTTATTTTGGATTTGCATCAATAATCAAATACTATAATTATATCTAAATAAGGTGCAGATAAGTAAATGTGCATCAAAGTAAAAAATAATAATAACCAACCATTTTAAAAGTTCCAAAAGTTCATTATTAAAATAAAGAGGTTGTATATATAAAGATGGATAATGATTTTAACTCTTAGTAATAAAATAAAATAAAATAAAAATAAGGAGAATTTTGAAACTAAAAATTAAAATTGTTGAACGAATGTTATCAAATAAAATTTAAGAAATAAATATGATAAAAATCTAGTCGAGGTGAATATCAATTTTAATTCATTAGTTTGATCATTAATGTAAATATAAAATTCAATTTGATAAACTAGTTCTAGTTATCGAAAAAGTGAATAGGAGCCAATATCTCATTATCTTCTCAATAAACCCATAACAAAACAGCTAAGACTTAATTTGCCAATAGCATTAAAAAGTAGAAAGACTCAATTCTAACTAACAAACATACACAAGTTGGGCTCTTTTACATTATATTATTTCCTCTTCCAAATCATGTTCACTGTAACACCCCTTACCCGTATCCTACGCTGAGACAGGGTATGAGGCATTACTGGAATTAAACACAAACAATCATGCAAACAGGGTCATAAAATTTCATTCATATATTAAATCATTCTATCACATGCACATAGTCCTTTATTTGGGTATACGAAACCCAAAACACAGTTTAGAAACGATTCGGGACTAAACTGAGAACTTTGGAAAGTTCTAGGAAAACTTAAAAATTTTTCTCATGAAACAGGGTCACACACCCGTGTGGACACAGGGGTACGCCCGTGTGTCGTCAACCCGCCCGTGTCCTCAGGCCATGTAACTTTCTGTTTATGACGTCAGCAAATAAATTGAACCACACGTCCAGGTCACACGCCCGTGTCCCCAGGCCGTGTCCCTCACACGGTGGAGACACACGGTCGTGTCTCATCCCGTGTAGTTAACTCTTAGGCTATTTTCCAAGTCTTTTTGTTACCTTTACATGCACACACATATACATGGATCCAATGACATTCAATATCCTCAATTATGATACAAACATATCATTTACCTATCAACATGCATGTGTTACACATTCCCACATTAAACCAAGACTAGTCATACCATAGTTATCTTTGTGCCAATTTATTTCAACTTATCATCAAACTTTCATGTTCAAAGCATTATTATTTTATCTCCATATTACACATTTAATTCATGGTCATAAAACATGCATTCAACACACATGACATATTGCCAACCATGCATGACAAACAAACATAATCATATCTTCACATCATAAGCAATAAATCATAACATGACTAGCTAGACTTACAAGCCATAATCAATATAAGCCACATCTCATGGCCATATACAATAGCTCAAAATGGGCCAATACATTTGGCCAAATCATAATAACACATGTCATAGAACTAGGTCCCTATACATGCCACTCACTTGATAATTTTAACATATGTATTCAATACTCCAAAGGTATTGGCTTGATAGTGTGATGTTATCTCCGACGATCTCCACCCCCTAGCCAACCTAACAACACTAAAAGAAATGGAAAGGAGGGAGTAAGCTTTATGCTCAGTAAGCTCGTATGAAAATAATAAGCAATGTATTAACATGCTATTTTTCAATTTCTCTTTATTTATTCAAAGTGTCACAGTCACTAAATTATTTATATCTGGAGCTACAAAACTCCAAATTAAGATCCGCTAATTTTCCCTGAAACTTTCTTGGTCCAGCCAATAAGTACATTTTATTCTTTAAAGTCTCCCCTATTTCGCTATTTGACATCTTTGACCTTTCTTCACTAAAATTTATTTATCTCATAGTATGGGACTCGTATGATGCTCCCGTCTATTTCCCTTGAAAACAGACTCATTAAGGATTTTAAGCATCTAATTTATAACCCATTATTATTTTCATACAATTTTTAATGATTTTCTAAAATTAAGACAGGGGAGCCCGAAATCACTCTAATCCTGTCTCACAAAAATTCAAATATCTCATAATATGAAATTCTTTTACTTACACCGTTTCCTTTATGTAAAACTAGACTCAACAAGCTTTAATTTCATATCTTATTCAGTCTCTAATTAGATTTCCACAATTTTTGGTAGATTTTCAAAGTAGGACTACTACGGCTGTCCAAACTGTTTTAATACAATATAATGATACCATCACAAGATTTTCATGAAATTACTCTCATAAGTATCACTCATTCATTTTCATTCTTATCAAAAGTTCATGGGTTTCGAGTACTTTCCTGTCCTATCACTTAGAACAACACTCGTCCAAACATGACAATTCATATACATCAGAATAGTATCATATAACATAAATGAGTTTATCATGGCAAGAACCCTTTTATTTTATTTCTCATATTAATCTCGTTGAATTTCTCGGAATCTTAATGGATATCCTATTCACCGTCAATTCATACAAGTGATCATTTCAAGTACGCACTCCTGCGAACCTCACTCTTACGGCGGGATTACCAGTCCAGGCTAAATCCCCCGTAATATAAACTCATAGAGTATCGTTGGGATTACCAGTCCAGGCTAAATCCCCTGTAACGACAATTACTCTCCTGAGCTCGGATCTAAATTACCAGTCTAGGCTAAATTCAGACCCTAATCGGATTACCCGTCCGGGCTAAATCCATATTGCACATATATTCTTCGAGAGGCTAGATCGCTTTACAAGTTTATATCCGTCAATTAATATTTTCCCTTTCTAAAAAGCACATTCCCGTGAACCTCCTTTCTTACAGCGGGATTACCATTCTAGGCTAAATCCCCTGTAATATAAACTCATAAAGTATTGTCGGGATTACCGTCCAGGCTAAATCTCCTACAACGACATATACTCAAATGAGATCGGATCTGAATTACCAGTCCAGGCTAAATTCAGAACCTAATTCGAATTACTCGTCTAGGCTAAATCCTTTCACACATATTCTTCGAGAGGGCTATATATGGATTGGATCACCCGCCCGGGCTAGATCCTTTTTATCATTAATTCTTTTTCAAGAATCCATCGAATATCTTATTTCATTCAACCGAGATTTTTCTTCTTCTTATTATCAATCATGTCAATGTTTCATAAATTTTCATACATTGAGCACTCAAATCATATTCTTATCAAGAGCATACATTTATCATATAATCATCATTTAAGCAATTAACATACCTCACACATCGTATTTACTTGTAAATGGACTTACCTTCTTTTTCACTCTTTCACAAGTTATCCAACTTAATAAAACATCATGTTATATCAAATTCTCAATATATTCAACTATTGTATAGCAAGCCATCAATGCTTGAACCATCAAACATTTCATGTGCTACTAGTCATATATCATTGTTCTCACAAATTTTATATACCATTCTTTCATCACTTTTTAATATATCAAATCATGTCATTCGTGCAATAATAATATATAATTTTCAATTCAAACATAGCATTGTAATATTATTGACACACGAACTTACCTCGGCACCAAAATAGCAAAAAGGAACCTAACCGTTGATTTTCCATTTTTCACCCGATCTAGGTCCAATCCTCATTTTCCTTGATCTATAATATCACATTTAGTCTAATTATTAGTCACATTATTTAATGTGATCCAAAAATCATATTTTGGAAAAAATACATTTTTGCCCCTAAGCTTTATCAAAATTACACTTTTGCCCCTATGCTTATAAAATAATTTTTATTCAATTTCCTCACTCTTTAAGCCTAGCCGAACCATTTTTATAACTATATCAAACCACAATTCTCATCAAAACACACTTTTATACCATTTTTACAACTTTTACAAAATTATCCTTTCAAACGTTTTCATCGAAAATCGCTTAATAAAAGTCATTTATTTAACACCCAACACTCATTTTCTACCATTAGACATCAAAATACATGCATGTCACACATGGTTCAACTTTTAAACATGAACCCTAGCTCAAATTAATGGAAGAAATAGATAGATCTTGTTACGGAGATTGCAAAAAAGTAAAAATAATTAAAAAATGGGCTAGAATAGACTTACAATCGAGCTTGGAAGCTTGAAAAACCCTATCCATGGTTTATCCATGCAATTTTCGTCCAAGAGGTTGAAAATGGACAAAAATTGGCTTTTAATTTTGTTTTTAATTCATTTTAATAACTAAATGACTAAAATACCCTTAATGAAAAACTTTGGAAACGTCTAACCATGTCCATTTTTGTCCACCAACTTAACCAATGGTCTAATTACCATATAAGGACCTCCAATTTAAAATTTCATAACAATTGGACACCTCTAGCATGTAGAACTCAACTTTTGCACTTTTTACGATTTAGTCCTTTTGACTAAATTAAGTGCCCAAATGTCAAAATTTTCAAAAAAAACAATTTCACAAAATTATTCTGTGAAATTTTAGACCATAAAAATATAATAAAAATAAAATTTTCCTCATCGAATTTGTGGTCCCGAAACCACTATTCCGACTAGGCCCAAAATCGGGATGTTACATTCACACTTCACCTTGTTGTTTTCTTTCAACTCCTTATCACTTCTCAATGTAATCATTGATGTTCTATTTTGGACTGACAACAATTTGTAAAGGCAATTTACCTTGATATTCTATTCTATTCTATTCTATTATATTCACTAAAGTTGTTAATTGACTTATTTGATTCTCTAAATCTTGAATGTTTAATCTTCACTCTTGTAAAATTGTTGTGTTAGTGGAAAGTTATTTGAAAATTTATTTAAGAGACATATTATTCTTTGAAAAAGATGATTGTATTGGAGCAAGTAACCTTGGTTGCAAATTTTGAAAAGTTTTGTAGCCTTATTCTATAGTTAACATATGGGTGATTCCTCCATCCAAGATTTTAAGTGTTGGAATAGGTGTTATTCTCTTTCACAATGAACTAGGAAATCCTCCAATTGAATTGATATGTTCACTTAAATCTTCTTCAAATGTAGGGCACATATTGGCTGGGCAAAAATCCCAGAAGTTTTCATTTGTTGCACATTTCCTATAGCCATTTATCAAATAAGAGTAGTAAGTTCAAAAAGTTGATTTTCAATAGATGGAGCATTTACCTTATTTATTCTTTTTAGAAGGACTTGTATAAATTCGAAGTATTGTGAATGTGTAATTATGATAAAATAATAATTATCTAGCCTCATGAAGAGTTTTGTTCATTATGGAACCTCATATAACCACATCAATCATCTTTCTTTCCATTGTCAAAAGTCATTCATAAAAGTACTAGATGCAACGTGATCATTAATTCAAATCTAGCATAGCTAAATCTTTCATAGTTCTTTCTTGATTACTTGTCGTTTCTTCTTCTCTTTTTTGTTCACTAGATGAATTGACTAAATAGGATTTTGTTTTTACTTTGGGAAGTGAAGATGAAGATGTTTGGCCTGATTGTGATTTAGCTTCCTTTTTAGTCATTGATAGGATCGAGGCATAAAAAATATAATAATCAACACCAATCTTGATTACGACACTATAATTTTGTTGGGTCTGCGTCATCTAATTGGTTTGTATGCGTCTCGATTTTTGGGGTTTTGCAAAATCGAAAAAAAGTAGGTTACAAAAATCCTATGTCTGTTTTCGGCTCACATATTTTATTCTAAATAAATAATAAAATCTTGTGTGGAAATGATAGTCCATGATCTAAAATATACATGTCCGAGATGATAATAATAAATTACATTTAAATTTCTAGAAATCACAATTTTGGTAAAATTACTTTATCATCCATAATAATAAAATAATATCATACATTAATTCGCATACATCCCCCTAAACGAGCTAGCGGAGGGACCGATTGGACATATGCAATTGAGGCTCAAATGGTTTATAAGTAAGTTCTGACTTTTCGCCTATTAATTATAAACTCATTCAGTCACGAAGTCATTCCACTATAGCATCGTGATTGAGCTCTCCCCAATGGCTTATTGATAATACTATAGAACGTCATATTTTTATATGCTAATTGCATATTTATTTTGAGTATGATTCTACTAATTTGGGCTATTTATGGTCTTTTATCTTTTAGGGACTAAATTAAAGGCAAAAGTAAATTTAAGAGCGAAAAGTGTGAAATTAAAGATGAATTGGGCCAACATGCGACAGAGGGAAAAATGTGGTGCCGAAAATGCAAATATGGAAGACCTAAGGACAAAAATACAAAAGAAGAAATTTTATAGCACAAGACTCTATTTTAATTTCAATTATATTAGAATAATTATTAAGAATTTTTATTTAGATTTAATTTTAGGCTGTTTTTTCTTTTATCTTTATTTATTTGTATTTATCTTTTAGAATATAATTAGGAATAGGCTAGGTTTTCTAGTATTATAAATAGGGGATGGAGTGGCACATATTGGACATCTCTTTTTTTTTCTGAAAACACTCCCTCTCCCAAAAACTCTGTCTTTTGTTTTCTCCATATTTTCTTCAATAAAAATTCCATATCTATTTTATTTATTTCTTTCCCAAAAATCATGAGCCACTAAACCAATCTAGCCGAAGATTGTCAAAATTCCCCAAAAAAAAAAGGTTCATGAGGCTTAGAACCCGCGTTTAGCCTTCTCAACAAGGTATTCATTGGTTCTCCGCATTACAGGGCTGACGCTTCCGTCCATTTCCCTTAATAGGTGATCTTTTCAACTTGTGCAAGGAACGGCCGCTTTGTACATTTTGGGAAGGTTGCATAGTCGGTTCATTGGCTTTCTGCGTCAGAGGTTGGCGAATCCAAGAGACAAAACGGCGTGGTATTCGCCATTGGGAAGTGATAATCTAGTAGACGATAATCCCACAAAAGCGATTATTGGCTAGAGTCAGGCTCCGCCAAATTTTAAGTTTAAATCATTGGAGTTGGTGGTCGTAGGCGTCCTCTTCCACTATAATTGGCTTATCCTACTCAAGAAGGGTTACTTAAAAGCCAAGGATTGAACCCAAGGCGGATCGAGACAACCGGAGGCTGGAATCTCGCCACATAAGAAACTTTCTCTTTTCCCAAAATCTGTTTATTTTTATTCTTCATTTTAATTTTCGTAATTTATTTAATTTCGCAATTTAGATTCAACTTAAAATTCTGTTTTTATTTTTCCAGATCGAAATTCTTAAATTCTGTTTTTGAATTTTTCAGGAACGAGAGTTTTTTTAGCCAAGAAATTGTCTAGGATTTCAAGAAATGAGCATTCGTACAATCCGGTCCCTGAGAATTCGACCCTACTTCCCCTTTACTGTTATTTTTACTATTTTACAGGGATTAGGATATTTTTGGTGCTCTCAATGATGCATCAAATTTTGGCATCGTTGCAAGGGATCGGTAACGTACTAATCTTATTTTTTATTTCTTATGACCAGATCTACTCCAGGAACTCTTGCATTTGATTCGGATATTGAAAAGACTACGAGAGCTAATCGCAAGGAAACAAAGCTAAGAAAAAGGTAGTCAGCGGTGGTTGGGACTCAAAGTAATCCACCGCTAGAAATCAAAATCGACGATGAAGTAGAGTCTACGGTTAACAAAAACCCAACTCAAGCTTTTGAAGGCAAAAAAGTAGAACTCGATTCTCCCCAGAAGAAGTGCTTAACGCTAGGGTTGACGGAAACCCTAATTTAGCACCTTAACCTATGGCTCAGACAATTCGGCAACTGGCCGAAGCGCCGACAGAATAACCACTACTATGCATCACGTATCCTACTATGGATATTGATTTTGAATTAAAGTCAGGCTTGATCCAGCTACTACCAACTTTTCAGGGGTTACAGAATGAAAATCCCCACAAGCATTTAAAAGAATTCCATATGGTTTGCCTTAGTATGAAACCTCAGGGGGTAACTGAGGATCAAATTAAACTGTGTGCTTTCCCTTTTTCCTTAGTAGATTCTGCTAGGGAATGGTTATTTTATTACCTCCTGCATCTATAACGACTTGGGCTGATTTGTCTCGTTTGTTTCTCAACAAGTTTTTCCCAGCGTCGCGTGCAGTTGAGTTAAGAAGAGAAATCGTGGGAATAAGGAAAAAAGACGCAGAGTCTTTGTATGACTATTGGAAGCGATTTAAAAAGTTGTGTGCAAGTTGCCCACAACACGGTATAACGGAACAATCTTTGCTCCAGTACTTTTATGAAGGCCTGAAACCCATGGAGATGAATATGGTAGACACCGCTAGTGGAGGAGCGTTGGTCAACATGACTCTACAATAAGCAAAAGACTTAATCTCCACGATAGCTGCAAATTCTCAGCAATTTCAAGCCAATCCTGAACCCTCTAGAAGGGTTTATCAGCTAAGTAATTCAACCTTAGAGGATAAATTTGACAGACTTACTATTATAATGCATTCTCTTGTTGCAGAAAAAGCAAAAATAGCCCGGTTATGCGGAATATGTGCTACCCCTGAACATACAACTGATGTTTGTCCCAGTTTGAATGATGATACTATGGTTCATTTAGATGCTGTGGGAAATTTCCCTGGCCCACCACAAAGGCGATACGACCCTTACGATAATACCTACAACCCAGGATGGAGGGACCACCCTAACTTAAGTTATGGGGCCAATCCACGATATAACTAGCCATACCAAAATCGGATTCCACAATAGCCACAAGATTCAGGTAATTCTATAAAAACTTTAGTCAATAAATTAGCAGCTAATATGCTTAATTTTCAATGAAAACCGACGCATCTATAAGAGAATTGTCCATATCAATTGAGAAATTGAACTCTCAAGGGAAGCTGCTGTCACAAACAGAACCTGTTCCAAGACAACACGCAAATGTAGTGACGTTGCGAAGTGGAAAGGTACTAGAACCAATTCCTGACAAAAATCTTGGCCAAGAAAACACCCAAGAAAATCCCGAAAACGACGAATAGGTCTGAGCGAAACCTCCATTGCCGAAAATCCAACCTCCATTTTCAGGACGATTAAATCAATGTCGAAAGGGCAAAGAAGACAATGAGATCCTCGAAACATTCAGAAATATCGAGATCAATATACCACTGTTGGATGCCATCAGACAAATTTTGCGGTATGTCAAGTTCCTTAAAGAACTCTGCACCAACAAATGAAAATTAACAGGTAATGAAAAGGTAAGTGTTGGTGAGAATGTATCTACAATATTACAACGGAAAATGCCAGCAAAATGTAAAGATAGGGGCATGTTTGCAATACCATGTATGATAGGCCATTTGATTTAGGGGCCTCAATAAATGTAATGCCTTATTCTATATATGAATCACTTAACGCGGGCCTCAACAAGGAATTCATCGATTCTCCGTATTACGGGGTTGACGCTTCCATCCATATCCCTTAATAGGTGATCTTTTCAACTTGTGTAAGGAACGGCCGCTTTGTACATTTTGGGAAGGTTGCACATCGGTTCGTTGGCTTTCTACATCAGAAGTTGGCGAATCTAACAGACAAAACGGCGTGGTATTCGCCGTTGGGAAGTGATGATCTAGCAGAAGATAGTCCCACAAAAGCGATTATTGGCTAGAGTCAGGCTCCGCCAAATTTTAAGTCTAAATCCTTGGAGTTGGTGGTCGTAGGCATCCTCTTCCAATATAATTGGCTTATCCTGCTTGAGAAGGGTTACTTAAAAGCCAAGGATTGAATCCAAGGCGGATCGAGACAACCGGAGGCTTGAATCTCGCCACATAAGAAACTTTCTCTTTTCCCAAACTCTATTTATTTTAGTTCTTCATTTTAATTTTTGTAATTTATTTAATTTGGCAATTTCGATTGAACTTAAAATTCTATTTTTATTTTTTTAGATCGAAATTCTTAAATTCTGTTTTTTTATTTTTATTTTTCAGGAACGCGAGTTTTCATGGCCAAAAAATTGTCTAGGATTTCAAGAAACGAGCATTCGTACAATCTGGTCCCTGAGGATTCGACCCTACTTCCCATTTACTGTTATTTTTACTATTTTACAGGGATTAGGATATTTTTGATGCTCTCAACGATGCATCACCTATCATTATGAAAGCAACTTGATTAGTGCTCGTCCAATGACATTTCCATAAATGTGTTACCGTCATAGGATATCATTAATATCTTCGGGATAATATTCATTCTCCTAATATGATTCTATTTTATCTTATGGTAACAATTTCATCTTCCTTCATGAAAAGCCAATTACTATCAAATAGTAATCAAGTCATTATCACAAAGACGAATGACCCGTGGCCACATTTTGTAACACCCCTAACCCATATCTTTTGCTAGAACAGGGTTACGGAGCATTACCAAAGTTTACAGTTCAATTACAATTAATTTATTTCATTTACTATTTATTTCTGAAAATTATTCACAATCAATCATAATATCCCTTATATAGGTCCTCGAGGCCCAAAATACATATTAGAATTGAGTCGGGACTAAACTAGGATCATAGAAATTTTTTCGTGAAATCTCAAAATTTTTCTTAGATGCAGGGGACACACGCCCATGTAACCAGGCCATGTGACATGCCCGTGTCCCAAGTTGTATAGGTATTCGATATGAGGCATACGGCCATGTCCCAGCCCGTATCTTTACTCATGTAACTCTCTGACTTGGGTCACACGGCCAACCACACGCCCATGTACTAGGCCGTGTAAAGAATTTAATTTTTGAAAATTAGGTGCAGGGGTTACACGACCAGGACACACACCCATGTGCTGGGTCGTGTGTCTCACACGGCTGAGACACACACCCGTGTCTCCACCTGTATGCTCAATTCTGAGCATTCTGTTCCTCGATTTTTAAGATACAGAGGACATGCGACCAAACCACAAGCCTGTACGCATGGTCGTGTGTCACACACGGTTGAGACACACGCCCGTATGTCTGCCCGTGTGGACCAAATAAGGTCATTTTTCAAGCCTTATTTCTCACCCTTTTTACCTTGCACCTACATAAACACTTCAACATGTTTTCAAACCAATTTGGTACATATAAACCAAGCTAAAAATAAGTATTATATATGTTATATTAACACGTATGATCAAATGTTTAAATTTCCACAATTACATTGATGTTTATTTGCAAGTTATTCAATTATACTGACTCAAATATATTTATCATTTGTTTTATATATATCTTCTACCATTTAACCATTCCAACACACATGAAACATGATATGGTCTTATATAATTACATCAAAATATACTTTCCACTAGTCATTTTAATGGCTAGTTACAACCAAACATTTCATCATTTTACCTAACTCAGCTTATACATGCCATTATACTAAAATAAGTTTGCTATTTGTACCAAAATGGGATGAAGGATAGTGTGATGATACTCCGACCGATTCTTAACCCTTTCGAGCTTCCGAGCACTATAAATTAGAGTAAAATAAATAGAGTAAGCATTTTATACTTAGTAATTTCGTATAACAAGAATTTAACTTAACAATCATACTCGTATAATTAAATATATATATCACGCATCCCAAAACATTTTAGCCAAATGCCTAAACACAATTTCTCATCAAACAAGTTAGTTTTATAATTATCATGAATATCAGAAAATAGAGATGAGCTCATCATATAAAAATTTCCAAGTATTTCAGGGTATTTGAGAAATGACTCATATTTAGCTCATATTTTCTTTCATCAAGAGTTTTATCTGTTGAATCATTAAAATATCGATGGATACCCAAGTAGTATACTCGAGGTATACAAATCAGTAACCCGTCAATTCATATATAGGGGTACCTTTTAGGGCACATAATCAGGAAGCACACTCTCAAGCTGTATAGAAAGATGCTTAGATGAGCCATGTAACAGGATGCTTATCCGAGCTAAACAGGAAACTCATAAGAGTTTAGAACAGGAAGCTCATTGAGCTTAACAGGTAACTCCGAAGAGTTATTAATAGTGAGCTCTGAATAACATAACAAGGAGTTCAAGTGAGTCATGTTAGGAAGCTCATAAAAGCCTATATCAGGATGCTCAGGAAAAGCTGCATTTGTGTCCGCAACAAATTCTAGATCACAACCGACTGAATCGTGTAATAGGACACTCACAAAGAGCTGCGGTAATGTGCAACACATGCAGGATCACTACGGATCAGGATACTAGTACAAACTTATATAACAGGACGCTTGAGAGGGCTTATAACAGGATTGCTCATCCGAGCTATATTCTGTCTACAACATATGCAGAACCACATTCATTATGGGAAATCATGTATCTATCGAATTTCATTATCCAAACGGAACTTAACATTTTTCGGACATGTGAATAATTCATACATTTATAACATTTATATAATTCACATAAATACATACCGCATTCTATTCAATCATAAAAATAAAAACAATTTAGTTACACGAACTTACCTAGACACTTGTTCGTATATGATAATCTACTAATTCTTCATCTTTTCTTTCCTCAATCTAACTATTTATTTGATCTTTCCAGATCTATATAAATGGATTTAACATCAATTTAATCCATTTCATACTCAATTGAACTCAATTCACTTCCTAGGAAAAATTACCATTTTGCCCCTATACTTTTTATAAATGACAATTTTGTCCCTAGGCTCGGAAAATAAAATTCATGCAACTTAATCTTTATTCCAAGCCTAATCGATTTTTACATATAACATTTATAGCACATATATTAAAAATTAGAAATTTTCCATGGGTTTTATCGTTTTTCAGTTTAATCCTTAAATCATAATTTCATCAAAATTCTCTTTGTAAAAGTTGTTTATCTATCAACAACCTTTCATTTTCTACCATAAATTTCAAAATTTTAGCATTTACATCCATGGAAAAAATTTTATACTTTGATATCTTTACAAATTAATCCCCAATATAGATAGATTAAACTATTCCCATATTCGAAAGTATAAAAATTACTAAAAACGGGACAATATTACTTACCCAATTAAGCCAAGAAAGCTTGATTTCTCTTTCCTAGGGTTTCCATATATTTTTGGGAAAGAAGATGATAATAATAATATGATATTTCTATTTAATTATTATATCATCCTTTATTTTCCTACTTTCAAATTTAGTCCTTTTCTTTTCTAATTTTTCATGGATGATTCACCAAAAATATCTATTAACTTTTCTTAATGGCCTAATTACTATATAAGGACATCAAATTTTGAATTCCATAGCTATTTGACACTTATAGCTACTAGAATTCAACTTTTACATTTTATGCAATTTCATCCTTTCCATAATTAAACATGAAATCGATAAAATTTTCTTATAAAAATTTTCATACAACATTATTATCATAATACAAACCATGTAATAATATTAAAATAAATTTTCTTTTTGACTCAGATTTGTGGTCCCGAAATCACTGTTTCGATCGAACTGAAAACGGACTATTACACGATTGTTTTTCATCAACCATGTAATGCCAATGAGAATATATCATTTACCCATGTCTTGGGTTATGAATTCCACTATTGTGAATGATGCTACATACTACAGAAGTTGTACACCCAACATACCAACTTTTGATTCCTTATCTATTCAAACTCAGACTTTAACTTACATCAAAGTGTACAAGTCACACATACATAGTTCGTTATACACTCAGGATGTAGGTATGCCACACTATGAACGTCACAAGTGAATAAATCCATAAATAGATTTTGGGTCTAATCTAATGCACTGTTAGTCTAGTCAGTCACATTTATGTCTCTATCTTATGGGAGTCATCCGCTCCAATACCTGAGACAAAGCATCTCCCCAATTGGACATAATAGACAACATATTAGTCTTTCAATTGGTTTGCCCATTTTCGATTAGACTAAGGACATGTTTAGGTTCGTCTTCTAATACAAGTTGTCTTTTCATATCACTATCCGACCACGTAATATCACTCAGTATTAGTTTAAAGTTTAGACAACCAATGAGCAACATTTGCTTCCATTTTGCTTTATGTGCAAAAACCATTTGAGGACAATCATACAAAGTATATTAATGTAATCAATGAATTTATTTTATTAATCAATCTGTTAAAAAAATTACAAGTTTACAAATGAATATACTACAATCAGGGCACTAAGTCCAACATTATTTATCGTTTACTTGATCTGAAATTTAAAAAATGTTACAAAAAAGTCCTTATTGATCTCAGGTTGATTTTAAAACATTTGTATGCTCGTATAAGACTCAAGAAAGAATGTTCATGATATTTAATAATGTATTGTTGTTTATTTCATGAAAAATCATGAATGATGATATGGAATGATGATTTACTGTGAATTTGTTAATGGTTGCTCTGGCAACGACTGTAACATCTTGTAACTTGGACCCGACGATCAGGTCGAGTGAGGGCTGGTACATTTAGTGGTATCATTTCTACAATTTAGTTGATTCTATGATTAAACGTTCACGTAAATTGAGTCTAGAAATACATGCCACAATAATCTATGATAGTCTGATGCCTATTGATCCAATCTGACTCTGTTTTCTTATAGGCTTAAGTAGATAGTAATATTCCAGCTTCTAACTAGAGAGCAAGTCATAGTGTTATAGTTCCAAAAATGCCTGGAAATAAGGCAAAAGATGCCTTTTTTCTAGATCATGAACCACTGGTTCACATAGTTCTTGGGAGCTAACCCTCTAGCTCTGCAACCTCCACCCCCAATCATGCCTCTAACAGCACCTCATTGTCCTCCAAATCCTAATATAGTAATTGTTCATTGGTCTCTGATTGATGAGATTCGAAAATGTAAGGCTGAAGAATTCTGGGGTAAATTTGATGATGATTCGACTAGAGTTGAATACTGGTTAGAGAATACTCAGTGATTTTTTTATGAAATGATATTCTCACTCGAGGATAATCTAAGATATGCCGTATCACTACTGAAAGAAGAAACTTATCAGTAGTGGACTACTTGGTTGTACCGAAAGATAGAGTGAATTATGACTTCTTCCAATCTGAATTTGGAAAGAAATACATCAGTCGACTGTATTTAGAAAAGAAAAAAAGAATTTATAAAATTTAAATAGGGAAGCATACACGTGGGAGAGCACTAGCGAGAATTTATCAACTTAGTAAATATGCTCGTGAAATTGTACTAATAGAAGTTGAAATGTGCACCCGCTTTGGGTAGGGATTAAAAAAATATTTTAATGTTAGTGGGGGCCTTAGAATTGAAAGAGTTCATGGTTTTATCTGAGCGAGCATAGAGGATGGAAGATATATGTAATAAAAAGAAATGGGCCGAAAGCTTTGAGATATCGGTAAATAGAATGTAGGACTAGCATTCTTAAAGAGTCAATCATTTCTTCATCACTCTTGAAGGTATTTATAGGTGACGATCCTATGTAGGATTGTGTTAAAGTATTGGACTTATTATTTAGTCATCATTAAGTAGCACGTGAAGGGGATGTCTATGATATGATAAATTTTATCATTCATTCTGACTTGATGGAATAAGGCGTTTGAGCTCACATGGTGTTTGGTGACCAACAACCTCATGTTCCCAATATAAACTCATGGTCATTGCCAAAGGAGGAGCTCGCAAGTGGCCTTTTGGTTTGCTGGAGGGAGGATTACTGTTTGAACGTCTTATTGGCTTGCCACGTGTCTTGACGCGGATAGGAGTATAACAAAAAGTGTGCAAAATGATAAATAGATAATAAACTACTTATAACTTACTATAGATTTTTTCCTAATTCTTTTTATTTTAATTTTTTAGCATTATCCTCTAAATACTTTACCTTTAAATTTTTAAAAATTACATTTATCAAATAGTGTATGTAAGGGCCAAATCCATCTAGCCCAATAAACAAAACAACACAAAAAATAAAAACAAAAGTCCAGTCCATCATACAAGCCCAAACCGAGGCCCAAATACATTACCTAATCTAACCTAACCCTAAAAGCCCTAAACACCCAAAGCCCAAGCCCGAAACCTTAAAAAATAAGAAACCCTAGTCAGTCATTTGAATCTTTGGAGCCGCTCCACGTTAGCGAGCACATCACCTGAGACTTGCCTGTAACAGCCTATTTTTCAGTGAAGTCAGAACAGTAGTTTCAGGACCACAAATCCGATCTGAAAATAAAGTTTCTTTTTATTTTATTATATATGGTCCGTATTATGATAGATATGTCGTGTGAAAATTTTGATACGAAAATTTTATCGATTAAGTGTTTAATTACGAGAAGGACTAAATCACATAAAATGCAAAAGTTAAATTCTAGTAGCTATAAGGATTAAATAGCTGTGGAATTCAAAACTAGAGGTCCTTATATGGTAATTATACCGTTAAAGAAAAGTATGTAGATTTTTGGGGTGACTCATCCATGGAAAAATTAGAAAGGAGTAGGGACTAAATTGGAAATCACAAATTAAAAGATGATAATTAATTAAAAAGAAATTATCATTTTATTTTCATGTCTTCTTCCCTAAAATTTCTATGGAAACCATAGGAGAGAGGAATAAAACTTTCCAAGCTTAAAAAGGTATGAAATCAAGTCTCGTTTTTAGTAATTTTTATATTTTTAGAATCGGGATAGTCTAATATATCTATTTTGGGGATTAATTTGAAAAGTTATCAAGGTATGAAATTTGGATAATAGATGAATATCTTGAAAATTTGAAATTTATGGTAGAAAATGAAAGGTTGTTGACAGATAAACAACTTTTACAAAGTGATTTTTGAAGAAAATATGATTTAGGGACTAAAATGTAAAGCTATAAAATTTGCGAAACATTCTTAGAGTTCCCGATTAAGTCCCGACTCGATTCTAATGCTCGTATTAGGCCACCAAGGTCCAATTAAGGGACGTTTCGAATAATTTCAATTAATGAATAGTAATTTAAATAAAATATTTGAAAAATGATCTGAATGTTCCAGTAATGCTCCGAAACCCTCTGACGACTAATACGGGTTAGGGGTGTTACATTTAGTGATGTTAGAGCTACGATTTAGCTGATTCTCGGATTTAACATAGCAAACACGAGTTTAGCTAAACATGCCATTATATATTTTGTGATAGTGTGATTACTCTTGATCATTTTAAATGTGTTTTTCATATAGTAATGTCATCCAACCAAGCTAGAACTGAATCTGAGAAAGTTGATAGCAATGTTTCAATTTCAGTTCAAAGAGTTACGTCTGCGTTTGGTAGTGAAAGGCCCGTGTCTGAGGGCTAAAGTGAGGAGACAAAATAGGTCTTCTTTCAATTGATGAATGAATAGTTTACCGAGTATGTAAGAACAAACCCCACCGTACAACGACCTCCCCCACCTGCTCCTCAACTGGTTCTTGAGGTACCACAGGCTGCTGAACCCACTAGAACAGGTAAGCCTCCAGTAGATAAAATCCGCAAGCATGGAGCGGAAGAATTTAGAGCTACCACAGATGATGATCCAGAAAGGGCTAAATTTTGGTTAGAAAATACCATCTGGGTTTTTGATGAATTATCTTGTACACCTACCAAATGTCTAAAATGTGAGTATCTCTACTGAAAGATACAGCTTATCATTGGTGAAATACAATAACCTCAGTTGTACCGAAAGAGAACGTTATATGGGAATTCTTCCAAGCTGAATTCAAGAAGAAATATGTTTGTCAAAGATTTATGGATCAGAAAAAGAAAGAATTTTTAGATCTTAAACAGGGAAGTATGACTGTATCCGAATATAAATGAGAATTTGTTCAGCTGAGTAAATATGCTAGAGAACGGGTTCTAACCAAGGCTGAGATGTATAAATGCTTTGAAGAGGGTTTAAACGAAGATATCAAGTTATTGATTGGAATTCTCAAAATAAAAGAATTTGTGGTGTTAGTCGCTCGAGCACACAAAGCTGAGGAATTGAGTAAAGAAAAGAAACAAGCTGAAAGAGATGCTCGGGTTTTTAGAAAAAAGGATTATGAATAAGTTACAATCGTCTACTTCTACGAAAATAAAGAAGTATTACGATCGTGTTACCACCTCTACGGGATATTCTGGAAGAAAGCGGGCCTCTCAACATTCTAACACAAGGTCTTCATCTCCATCTGTGACCAGTGTGAGTAGTGTTGGTAACCCCAAACCGAAATGTAAACATTGTAATAAATTTCATCATGGGGAATGTCGGTCTAGAAGTAGAGCTTGTTTTGGATGTAGTTCACTTGACCATTTTCTCAAAGATTGTCCAAAAAGAGTTGAAAAAGAAATAGAACCAGCTCTAAAGTCGAGTAATCCTATTTCGAGCGGCAGACCACCGTGTCACCCTGGAAAGTTAGTGGTAGTTGAGGTACTACCAAGGATACAGTAGTTAGATCTGAGACACGAGCACCTGTAATGACATATGCTAATCGTGCTAGAGAAAATGCCTCTACAGCAGACGTCATTACTGGTACCTTTTCTCTACTTGATAATGATATTACTACTTTAATTGATCTGGCTCCACATTTCATACATATGCACAAACTTAGTGCCTGTTAAAAACTTACCTATTAAATTCACTGAATTTGTGGTTAAAGTTTCAAACCCCCAAGGCCAGTGTGTTATGGTGGATAAAGTTTGTAAGAACTATATGTTGATGGTAAAAGGTTATTTCTTTTCGGCTGACTTGATGTTATTGCTATTTGATGAATTTCATGTGATTTTGGGAATGGATTGGTTAACCCAATATGATGCAGTGGTGAATTGTAAGAAGAAATATATTGTATTGAAATGTCAGAGTGGTGAACTACTTCATGTTGAATCTGATAAACTGGATGGATTACCTAATGTGATTTCAGCAATATCAGCACAAAAGTATCTCAAAAAGGGTTATGATGCTTATCTTGCATATGTGTTGGATACTAAAGTATCTGAGTCAAAAATTCAGTCAGTGCCGGTTGTATGTGAATTTCCTGATGTATTCCCAGAAGAATTACCTGGTTTACCATCGGATAGAGAAGTGAAATTCTCTATAGATCTTGTTTCGGGTACAACACCTATATCCATAGCACCTTACATAATGGCTCCTACTGAACTAAAAGAGCTGAAAGTACAGTTGCAATAATTGATTGACAGAGGTTTTGCTCGACCTAGTTTCTCACCTTGGGGTGCGTCGGTTCTGTTTGTAAAGAAAAAAGATGGATCGTTGAAACTGTGCATTGATTACAGACAGCTTAACAAAGTTAAAATGAAGAACAAGTATCCATTGCCTCGTATTGATGACTTGTTTGACCAGTTAAAATGTGTCATTGTATTTTCGAAGATTGATCTCCGTTCTGGTTACTATCAACTATGGGTAAAAGATTTAGATGTGCCAAAAAGAGCTTTCAGAACCAGGTATGGACACTATGAGTTTCTTGTGATGCTATTCGGTTTGACAAATGCACCTGCAATGTTTATGGATCTAATGAATAGAATTTTTAGCCCATATTTAGACAGGTTTGTGGTGGTATTTATAGATGATATTTTGGTTTACTCCTGAGATGAAAATAAACATGCAAAGCATTTGAGAATAGTGTTACAAACTTTGCTAGAGAAACAATTGTACACTAAATTCAGTAAATGTGAATTTTGGCTACAGGAAGTTAGTTTTCTAGGGTATATAGTATTTGTTGAAGGTGTTAGAGTAGACCAGAATAAAATTTAAACTATTGTTAACTGGAAGCCACCAAAGAATGTGTCTGAAATCAAAAGTTTTCTGGGACTAGCTGGTTATTATCGGAGGTTTGTAAAAGGTTTCTCAATGATTGCTTCTCCGATAACCCATCTATTGCAAAAATATGTGATATTTGAGTGGACTGATAAATGCCAGCAAAGTTTTGACAAATTAAAAGCTTTATTGACAGAATCACCTGTGTTAGTCCAACCTAAATATGGTAAGGAATTTATAATTTATAGTCATGCGTCATTGAATGGTTTAGGTTGTGTTTTGATGTAAGAAGGTAAAGTAGTAGCCTATGTCTCAATATAGCTAAAACCACATCAAATAAATTGGTTGACACATGATCTTTAATTGGCAGCCATAATGTTTGCATTGAAAATCTGACGGCATTATTTATTTGGTGAAAAAATGTCACATATTCATGGATCATAACAATCTGAAGTACTTGATGACTTAGAAATATTTGAATTTTAGATAGCACAGATGACTTGAATTACTGAAAGATTATGATCTTGTTATTTACTACCATTCTGGAAAAGCCAATATGGTTGCTGATGCTCTGAACAGAAAATCCTTATTTTCCTTACGAGCTATGAATACTTGATTGTCATTATCCGATGATGGTTTAATTATAGCTAAGTTAAAAACTAGACCCACATTTTTGCAACAGATCTCTGAAGCTCAGAAAAATGATAGTAAGTTACAAGTAAAACGGATACAAAACGAATAGACTCCTGACTCAGAATTTCAGATCGGGGCTGATGATTGTCTGTTATTCAGAGACAGAATATGTGTATCGAAAAGTTCAGAACTACTAGAAAAGATTTTGAATGAAGCTCATAGTGGTAACATGTCTATCCATCCTAGAAGTAATAAAATGTATAATAATCTGAAAAAAAATGTACTATTGGTCGCGAATGAAACGAGATATTTCTCAGTTTGTATCTAAATGTTTGATATGTCAGTAAGTAAAAGTTCAACATCAGTTGCCTTTTGGACTATTACAGCTGGTTACGATACCGGAATGGAAATGGGAAAGAGTTACTTTGGACTTTGTATCAGGTTTATGTAACACCCTATACCCGTACCCTTCGTCAGGACGAAATAGGAGGTATTAACTAACATTAAACTCATGCTTTCAAACATTTCTGAGTCACCAAAACTCTGTTCAATTTGAAACTTTTTCAGTTTCTACTTTAAACTTCTTATCATAGGCTTACATGCCCTAAATCAACCATTGGAAACTACTCAGGATTAACCCCAGCCCTTAAGCCATCTATAGCAAATTTGTCTTAGAAACAGGGCATACCCCTATGTGGCCAATTCGACATGGTCATGTTGATGGCCCGTGTGTCTCACATGGCCTAAGCAATACAGGGACATGCACGAGTCCACCCCCCGTATAGAATTAATTTTAAATGCACACCTACAGGGGTTTTCACACGGCCGGGCACATGCCCGTATCCCTGGCCGTGTCCTTTACACGCCTATAACAGGCCTGTGTCCTAGCCCGTGTGCAAAAACATGGACATTCTGTTTCTGACGTCATCATCCCCAAAATGTCACACGGCCATGGCAAATGCTCATGTGCTAGGCCGTATTCATCACACGGCTAAGACACACGGCCTTGTCTCTACCCGTGTGTTTACTACCATGCATACTGACTTGAAAATTTTACATGCAGGGGACACATGACCGGACCACACGCCCATAAGGCAGATTGTGTGTCACACAGGGCCTAGACACACGCCCGTGTGTCTACCCGTGTGGACAATATCAGGCTATTTACCAAGCCTCTTTGTCACCCTTACTTACTCAACCTACACAAAAGCAACAAAACCAATACAAGAATAGCTTATTTAAACTAATCAGCCATAATAGACTACATATCAATTAAACAATTACTCATTCATGAGAGTAATTTCATTTGCGTATAAATCAAAATGAATATTTGCCATCATTCAAGGCTTAATACAAAATGAAGGGTTTCCAACCCAAGCCAATACATTTGGCCAGTTCTCAATGACACAAAAATAGTAAAGTCTAAGCCCTATACATGCCATATTCAAAAATATAAATCAAACTATACCGAATGCTTCGATTGATAGTGTGATCGATATCTCTGACTTCCTTTGGTCCTTGAACTAGATAGGTGGCACTATAATAAAGTGAAAAATGAGAGGGAGTTAGCATAAAGCTTAGTAAGTTGCATATAAATAAATATACAACAAAACTTTACCATTCATCAACAAGTATCATAATACACAGGTGGCATAAGCAGAACTTACACATCAATATTCAATACACCTCACATAGCATATATGGAGCTCACATTTTATACATACCATATAGGTACCTGTACCACTCACAACCTGATTATACTTTCCTTTTTAACTTAAAATCATACTTTCACCGTTGAACCATTTGAAATATTATCGGATACTCATTTAGCCTCAAACATGGGATCAGGTGCTGATGCCATGTCCCAGACATGGTCTTACACAAATTCTAGCATATCTATGTCGATGCCATGTCCCAGACATGGTCTTAGACTGACATGTCTCGTAGTCAATGCATGTCCCATACATGTCTTACACTGGCTTACGTCTCGAAGCCGATGCATGTCTCAGACATGTCTTACACTAGCACTCGTCTCAATGCCGATGCCATGTCCCAGACATGGTTTTATATTGGCTCTCATAATGTGGCCGATGCATGTCCCAAACATGTCTTACACTAGCTCACACAAGTGACCCAAACGTCATGGCATGAATATCTAATTTATTTCCTAAAGTTCAACTGGGAATTCTACTATCTCTATTCTCATGACATTTTCTCCCACAATCAAGCAATTTATGCTATAATAATTTTAATAAAATTCAAATACATATATTATTAATGTAGTTGTCCTATTTACATACAACTTACCTTAGATTACAAAATGTGGCGACTAGTCGATTTAGTCGATTTGCTTAGCTTTTCCTAGGTCTAGGTTCGGATTCGGTATTTCTTGATCTATAATAAAAAAATGCACTTATTTAATCACTTTATCAACATAGGCACTCTACAATTCATAGTTGGGCAAAATGACCAATTTGCCCCTAGACTTTTACAAAATGACCATTTTACCCCTAAGCCCGAAAACTGATTTTTATATGATTTCTTCATTCCAAATTCTCATTATTTCACACACTTATCATCTATTTTACAACTTATGCAAAATAGTCATTTTAGGTGTTTTCATGCAAACACCTTTCACAAAAGTTGTTTATTAGACACCCAAGACTCATTTTCTTCCTTAAAAACTCAGCAAAAATTACAATTTTTTTCATGGAAAAACCCTAAACTCTTAATCATTTTGCAAAATAGTACACTCATTTGAAAGCTCGTGCTTCAAGGGTCTCAAAAATGTAAAAATCATCAATAATAACTATCAAAATCACTTACTTGTGAGGATTACAAGTTGCTAAAATTTTCAAGCTTTTAAACCCCCTTCAATGGCTGATTTTCAATGGAGAAAGAAGATGAAAAAGGGATGATATCATCTTTTCTTTATTTACTCCTATTTTAGTCAAAATAAGCCACCTAACTTACCAAATATTGAAAATTTGACCACCTTTGTCTCCTATGGCTGGCCATGCCTCCCTAAGGGGTCTAATTGCCCTTTAAAGACCCCAATTTAGATTATTTAGCTATTTGGCACTTTTAGCTATTAAAAAGGACTTTTACATTTTATGCAATTTAGTCCTTTTGCGCAATTAAGCACACAAACGCTAAAATTACTTCACCAAATTTTTCATGCACTCTTAAAAACATGCTATAACATCAAAATAATAATAAAATAATTTCTATAACTTTGAATTTGTGGTCCCGAGACCACTATTTTGAGTAGGCCCAAAATCGGGCTGTTACATTTCTCCCCCTTAGGGATTTTCATTCCCGAAAATTTTACCAACGAATAAATTTGGGTACTGATCTCTCATAGTCTCCTCGGGTTCCTATGTGACTTCCTCGACTCCATGTCTCTGACACAAAAATTTCACGAGCGTTATGCTCTTATTCATCAACTGTTTGACTTTACAAGTTAAAATCTTGACTGGCTTTTCGCTATAAGTCATGTCCGAATGAACCTCAACCTCTGTTGGCTTAATCACATGCGAAGGGTCTGATCTATATCAGCGTTGCATGGATACATGAAACACGTCATGAATCTTTACCAATTTTGGTGGCAAAGCCAATCGATAGGTAACCGATCCTACTCTCTCGATAACCTCATAAGGTCCTATAAAACGAGGACTCAACTTGCCTCTTTTACCAAATCTGAGGACTTTCCTCCACGGGGATACTTTCAAAAATACCTTATCGCCGACTTAAAACTCAATTTCCTTTCGTTTTAAATTAGTGTAGGATTTCTATCTATACAAGGCGGCCTTCAAGCAGTCACGAGCCACTTTAACTTTCTCTTCAGTCTCTTTTATTAAATCGACCCCTTGAATGTGACTCTCTCTGAGCTCAGTCAATTATAAGGGCATTCGACACCTTCGCCCATACAAAGCCTCATAAGATGCCATTTTCAGACTTGTCTGATAACTGTTGTTGTAGGCGAATTCAAACAATGGCAAGTACCTTTCCCAACTGCCTTGAAACTAAAGAACACAACACCACAACATGTCTTCTAAAATCTAAATCACTCTTTCCGACTGGCCGTCAGTTTACGGGTGAAATACTGTGCTAAAACTCAACTTTGTTCCCAATGTCTCTTGTAACTTTTTTCAAAACCTCGAGGTAAATCTTTGGTCCCTATCTAAAACAACCGACAAGGGCACCCCGTGTAGTTTCACAATCTTGGAAATGTACAATTCAGCCAATCTCTCAAGGGAGTAGTCGGTATGCACTAGTATAAAATGTGCCGACTTTGTTAGCCTATCCACAACAGCCCAAACAGCATCCTTTTTTTTCGGGGTTACCGGCAAACCCGTTACAACATCTATAGTGATCTGATCCCACTTCCACTTGGGGACCATGATGGACTGAAGTAGACCTGAAGGTTCTTGGTGTTCAGCCTTCACTTGCTGAAATATCTCTTTTCATCCCCGACCACCAATACATTTTCTTCAGGTCGTTATACATTTTTACACTGCCCAGGTGGACGGACAAACAACCACTATATGCCTCTCACAGAATCTTCTAAATAAGCTCATTGCCTTTGGGTACACAAACTCGATTTTTGAACATTAAACATCCATCAACACCAATACGAAACTCGGATCCTTTTTCCATCTCACACTAAGCAATCTTAGCTTGCAACTCATTATCACCTTCTTGAGCTTCACGGATCTCTTGTAGAAATGTCAGTCTAACTCTCAACTCTGCTAGGACTGAACCATCACTAGACATAGATAACTGAGTATTCATGGCTCTTAAAGCGAACAATAAATTTCTACTCAAAGCATCAACGACTATATTCGCTTTTCTCGGATGGTAGACGATAATCAACTCATAATCCTTTATTAGCTCTAACCATCATCGTTGTTGCAAATTTAACTCCTTTTGAGTCATCAAGTACTTAAGACTCTTGTGATCGGTGAATACTCAACATTTCTCTTCATACAAATGGTGCCTCTAAATCTTCAATGCGAACACGATGGCGGCCAACTCTAGATCGTGCGTCGGGTAATTTTTCTCATGTGGCTTTAGCTATCTTGAGGCATAGGCTATAACATTGCCCTCTTGCATAAGCACGCACCCCAAACCATTCAAGGAGGTGTCACTAAATATCACAAATTCCTTACCTGACTCTGGTTACACTAACATTGGGGCTTTGGTCAACAAAGTCGTTAATTGCTCGAAACTCTGTTGGCACTTTTTTGTCCATTCGAACTTGATATCTTTTTGCAATAGTCTTGTCATCGGGGTAGCTATCATAGAGAATCTGTTTACAAACCGCCTTTAGTATCCGGCCAAACCTAAAAAGCTTCGGACCTCTATCACATTCTTTGGCAGTTTCCATTCAACAATAGCCAAGATTTTGCTTGGGTCAACTCTAATATCGTCACCCAACACAATGTGTCCTAGAAATCCAACCTTCTTAAGCCAGCATTTGCTCTTACTGAACTTGGCATACAATTGTTTGTCTCTCAGGGTCTATAATACAATCCTCAAATGCTTCGCGTGCTCACTTTCATCACGCGAGTAAATCAGTATGTCGTCAATAAAGACCACCACGAACTTATCCAAATACGGCTAAAAAATGTAGTTCATCAAATCCATAAACACCATTGGGGCATTAGTCAAACCAAAAGGTATGACAAGGAACTCATAATGCCTGTATCTTGTCCAAAATGAAGTCTTCGGTACATCTTGCTCTTTCACCCTTAACTGGTAGTATCCTTACCTCAGGTCAATCTTGGAAAATATAGTGGCCCCCTTTAACTGATCAAACAGGTCATCAATCATTGGCAAAGGATACTTGTTCTTCACTGTTACCTTATTGAGCTATTTATAGTCGATACATAACCTCATCGACCCATCTTTCTTTTTCACAAATAATACTAGTGCGTCCTACGGCGAATGACTAGGTCTCGCGAAACCTTTATCTGCCAATTTTTGAAGCTGAGCCTTTAATTCCTTTAATTCGGTCGGATCCATTCTATACAGAACAATTGAGATGGGTGCCGTACCGGGGACCAACTGATAACAAACTCAACTTTCTTCACTGGAGGTAATCCGAATAATTCCTTCTGAAACACATCTGTAAACTCACAAACCACTGGTACCAATTCAATCTTCAACTCAGACACTTGAGTATTTAGCACCAAAGCTAGATAAGCTTCATATCCTTTTCTCAAATATTTCTCAGAAGTCAAAGAAGATACAATTACAGGCACATTATCTGACTCATCTGGTCCAACCCAAAGAACAATTTCGTCTTCACATTTCAACTCAATAACTTTTCTCCCACAGTCCACTACAACACTATGAGAAGTCAACCAATCCATCCCAAGGATTACATTGAATTCATTAAACGGCATCAACATCAAATTGGCCGAAAAACAATGACCCCTAATTGTCAAAGGACAATTTCTACACACTTGGTCTACTAGCACATATCTACCTAAAGGGTTGGACACTTTTATCACAAATCCTGTGGGCTCTACTAACATGTTCATATGGGATATTATTTCCATACAAATATAGGAGTGGGTAGACCCCGGGTCAATTAATGCAACAACAGATATATCGTAGATTAAAAAGGTACCTATGATCACGTCGGGAGACTTTGCCTCTTCACGGGCCTGAATAGCGTAAGTCCTTGCAGGCGCTCTGCCTTCGGACCTCACTGCAACATCTATTGGCACACCTCTGCTAGTAGCCCCGCTTCCAGGGTTCTTTTGCGGTCTACCCCTCAAAGGAGCACTACTTACCTTCGCTGCTTGCTTTTTCTCTCTCTCTCTCTTCCATTTCAGGACAGTCTCAGATGAAATGTTCTAATAATCCACACTTAAAATAGCCCCTTTCATTCCCCTGGCACTCACCGAAGTGATGCCTACCACATTGCGAACATTCTAGCTTATTCAGCCAAGCACTACCGACACTCACAACAGAAGTGGTTTGTGCTCTAGAAGTTGTCTTCTACTGGTTCTTATTTCTATTCGAAAATCCCACCGAAGCATTTGGTTAGGTAGCAAATTCCTTCAATCTCTTAAATGAGGACTGATGTGATTTCCCTATCTGTCTCCTCTTTGAATCTCACAACTCAATAGTCATTTTCTGCCTCTCTTTTACTAGCTCTTCTGCCTTGCATGCTCTCTCAACAAGCACTACAAATTCTCTAAGTTCTAGGATGCCAACAAATACTCGGATATCTTCATTAAGACCATCCTCGAACCTCTTACACATAGTGGCTTCTGTAGACACACACTACCACGCATACTTACTGAGCCTCACAAATTCACGCTCATATTCCATCACATACATTCGGCCTTGCTTTAGCTCTAGGAATTCCTTCCTCTTTTGATCTACGAACCTTTGGCTAATATACTTTTTCCTGAATTCTTCCTGAGATAATTTCCAAGTGATCCTCTCTCTCGGTACAATGGACATAAGAGTATTTCACCAATGATAAGTCGAATCCCGTAGGAGTGACACTGCACACTTCATGCACTCTTCAGGCGCGCACAAAAATTCATCAAATACCCTAATGGTATTCTCTAACCAAAACTCTGCTTTCTCCAGGTCGTCATCTAAGTTAGCCCAAAATTCTTTGGCCCTTTGCTTCCTAATCTTGTCTACCGGAGGCTTCTCCCTCCTCATCAAGTCCGCGCCTTGTAAAGCTATCCAGGCATACTGAAGAATCGGAGGAGGTGGGGGAGGTGGAGTGTCCAGATTCGCACGAATAAACTCCGTATACCAAGCATCTATCATTCGGAGATAGGCTTTTCTAGCCCCTCCACCTTGGCCCATAGTCACGGGTTCACTCTCCACTAGCGTGTTCCCTTTGGCGGGAGCCGGAGCATTACTTTCCACATAATCCGCTGTGGCTCTATCAAGATTCATTTACTATATATAAAAAAATACAGTTTATAATCATCAGAAGTCATCACACTATCAATATACAGTTATGGCATGTATAGCTAGACTCATACTCTCGCTAGATTAGTTTTAGAACTGACTAAACCATAGCTCTGATACCACTAAATGTAACACCCCACACCCATACCCTTCATCGAGACGGAATACGAGGTATTAACTAACCTTAAACTCATACTTTCAAACATTTTCGAGTCAACAAAACTCTATTCAATTTGAAACTTTTTTATTTCTACTTTAAACTTCTTATCATGGGCCTACGAGCCCCAAATCGACTATTGGAAACTACTCGGGATTAACCTCGACCCTTAAGCCATCTATAAAAAATTTGTCTTAGAAACAGGGCACACGCCTGTGTGGCCAATTTGACATGGTCATGCTAATGCCCCATGTGTCTCACATGGCTTAAGCAATACAGAGACACGCCCATGTCCCTGGTCCGTGTCCTACACACGGCCATGACAAGCCCGTGTCTTAACCCGTGTGCAAAAACATGGACATTCTATTTTTGACGTCAGCATCCCTAAAATGTCACATAGCCATGGCACACGCTCGTGTGCTAGGTCGTGTTCATCATACGACTGAGACACACGGCCATGTCTCTGCCCGTGTGCTAGGCCGTGTTCATCACACGACTGAGACACACGACCGTGTCTCTGCCCGTGTGTTTACAAACATGCATACTGACTTGAAAATTTTACGTGCAGGGGACACATAGCTAGACCACACGCCCATAAGGCAGACCGTGTGTCATACACAGCCTAGACACACGCCCGTGTGTCTACCCGTGTTGATAATATTAGGCTATTTACCAAGCTTCTTTGCCACCTTTACTTACTCAACCTACACAAAAGCAACCAAACCAATACAAAAATAACTTATTTAAACCTATCAGCCACAATAGACTACATATCGATTAAGCAATTACTCATTCATGAGAGTTACTTCATTTGAATATAAATCAAAATGAAGATTTGCTATCATTCAAGGCTTAATACAAAATGAAGGGTTTCCAACCCAAGCCAACACATTTGGCCAGTTCTCAATGACACAAAAATAGTTAAGTCTAAGCTCTATACATGCCATATTCAAAAATATAAATCAAACTATACCAAATGCTTCGATTGATAGTGTGATCGATATCTCTGACTTCCTTTGGTCCTTAAGTTAGATAGGTGGCACTATAATAAAGTGAAAAAAGGAGAGGGAGTAAGCATAAAGCTTAGTAAGTTGCATATAAATAAATATACAACATAACTTTACCATTCATCAATAAGTATCATATTAAACAAATGGTATAAGCAAAACTTACGCATCAATATTCAATACACCTCACATAGCATATATGGAGCTCACATTTCATACATACCATATAGGTACCTGTACCACTCACAACCCGATTATACTTTCTTTGTTAACTTGAAATCATACTTTTACTGTTGAACCACTTAGAACATTATCGAATACTCGTTTAGCCTCAAACATGGGGTCAAGTGCTGATGCCATGTCCCAGACATGGTCTTACACTGACACATCTAGTAGCCGATGCATGTCCCATACATGTCTTACATTGGCTTACGTCTCGAGGCCGATGCATGTCCCAGACATGTCTTACACTAGCACTCGTCTCAATGCCGATGCCATGTCCCAGACATGGTCTTACACTGGCTCTCATAATATGGCCGATGAATGTCCCAGACACGTCTTACACTAGCTCACACAAGTGACCCAAACGTCATGGCATGAATATCCGATTTATTTCTTAAAGTTCAACCGGGAATTCTACTATTTCTATACTCATCACATTTTCTCATTTCCACAATCAAGCAATTTATGCTATAATAATTTCAATACAATTCAAATACATATATTATTAATGTAGTTGTACTATTGACATACAACTTACCCCAGATTACAAAATGTGGCGACTAGTCGATTTAGTCGATTTGCTTGGCTTTTCCCAATCTAGGTTCGGATTCGGTATTTCTTGATCTATAATAACAAAATGCACTTATTTAATCACTTTATCAATATAGGCACTCTACAATTCATAGTTGGGCAAAATGACCAATTTGCCCCTAGACTTTTACAAAATGACCATTTTACCCCTAAGCCCGAAAATCGATTTTTATATAATTTCTTCACATCTCCAAATTCTCACTATTTCACACACTCATCATGTATTTTACAACTTATGCAAAATAGTCATTTTAGGTGTTTTCGTGCTAACACCTATTCAAAAGTTGTTTATTAGACACCCAAGACTTATTTTCTTCCTTAGAAACTCAGCAAACATTACAAATCTTTTCATGGCAAAACCCTAAGAACTTAATCATTTTGAAAAATAGTACCCTCATTTGAAAGCTCATGCTTCAAGGGTCTCAAAAATGTAAAAATCATCAAGAAAAACTATCAAAATCACTTGTGAGGATTACAAGTTGCTGAAATTTTCAAGCTTTCAAACCCCCTTCAATGGCTGATTTTCGGTGGAAAAAGAAGATGAAAATGGGATGATATCATCTTTCTTATATTTACTCCTATTTTAGTCAAAATAAGCAACCTAACTTACCAAACATTGAAAATTTGACCACATTTGTCTCCTACGACCAGTCATGCCTCCCTAAGGGGTCTAATTGCCCTTTAAAGACCCCTAATTTAGGTTCTCTATCTATTTTGCACTTTTAACTATCACAATAGGACTTTTACATTTTATGAGATTTAGTTCTTTTTACGTAATTAAGCTTACAAATGCTAAAATTACTTCACCAAATTTTTCATGCACTCTTAAAAACATGATATAATATCTAAATAATAATAAAATAATTTCTATAACTTTAGATTTGTGGTCCCGAGACCATTACTCTAACTAGACCCAAAATCGGGCTGTTACAGGTTACCCCTATCTCCAAAGAAGAAAGATGTCATCTGGGTAATTGTTGATCTGTTGACAAAGTCTGCACACTTTATTTCAGTACATATGGATTTTTCCTTGGATAGATTGGCTGAATTATATGTTTCTGAAGATTGTCAGATTGCATGGAGTTCCTGTCTCCATTATTTCAGATAGAGACCCTCAGTTTACATCTCGATTCTGGAGCAAATTGCAATAAGCTCTGGGTACTTAGTTACACTTGAGTACTGCATTTCATCCCTAGAAAGATGGTCAATCTCAATAGGTAGTATAGATTTTGGAAGATATGCTTCGGTGTTCTATACTTAAGTTTGAAGGTAACTGGGAAAAGTATTTGCCTTTAGTTGAATTTGCATATAATAATAGTTATTGGTCCAGTATCAAAATGGCACCGTATGAAGCTTTGTATGGTTGCAAATGTAGAACTCTATTGTATTGGATAGAACTCAGTGAGAAAAAGTTACACGGAGTTGACTTAGTCCGTGAAACCGAGGAAAAAGTGAAAGTAATTCGGGATAGTTTGAAAGTAGCCTTTGATCTTCAAAAGTCCTATGCTGATGTTAAACAAAAAGAAATAAAAATTCAAGTCAGTGACAAGGTATTCTTGAAATAAAGTTCTTCAGTTTGGACGTAAAGGAAAACTGAGTCCACGGTTCATTGGACCATATGAGATTACAGAAAGAATCGGACTGGTTGTATATCGGTTAGCTTTACCACTAGAACTTGATCGAATTCATAATGTTTTTCATGTTTCAATGATATGATAGTACCAATCCAATCCTTCACATGTTATTTCTCCTAAAGAGGCAGAGATTCAACCTGATATGACATATAGTGAAAAACCAATTAAAATCTTAGCTCGGGAAACAAAAGAGTTAAGAAATAAAAAGGTAACATTAGTAAAAGTTTTTTTGGGAACGACACAGTATAGAAGAGGCTACTTGGGAACTGGAGGATTCGATGAGGAAGCAATACCCGAATCTTTTTACTGGTAAGATTTTCGAGGACGAAAATTCTTAAGAGGGGAGAGTTGTAACAACCCATTTTTAGTGAAGTCAGAACAGTAGTTTCGGGACCACAAATCTTATTCGAAAATAATTTTTATTTTTATTTTATTATATGGTCCGTATTATGATAGATATGTCGTGTGAAAATTTTGATACGAAAATTTTATCGATTAAGTGTTTAATTACGAGAAGGACTAAATCGCATACAATGCAAAAGTTAAATTCCAGTAGCTATAAGGATTAAATAGCTATGGAATTCAAAACTTGATGTTCTTATATGGTAGTTAGACCATTAAAGAAAAGTATGTAAATTTTTGGGTTGACTCATCCATGGAAAAATCAGAAAAGAGTATGGACTAAATTAGAAATCACAAAAATTAAAAGATGATAATTAATTAAAAAGAAATTATCATCTTATTTTCATGTCTTCTTCCCCAAAATTTCTATGGAAACCCTAGGAGAGAGGAATAAAAATTTTCCAAGCTTAAAAAGGTATGAAATCAAGTCTCGTTTTTAGTAATTTTTATATTTTTGGAATCGGGATAGTCTAATCTATCTATTTGGGTGATTACTTTAAAAAGTTATCAAGGTATGAAATTTGGGTCATGGATGAATATACTGTAAATTTAAAATTTATGGTAGAAAATGAAAGGTTGTTGAAACATAAACAACTTTTACAAAGTGATTTTTAATGAAAACATGATTTAGGGACTAAAATGTAAAGTTGTGAAATTTGATGAAATTTTTTCATTTTTATGAATACATGCGCTATAAATTTTGTAATGGGATTTTTGTTAGGCTTGGAATAGGGAGTAAATTGCACAAGTTTCATTTTTCGAACCTAGGAACGAAATTAGAATTTATGAAAAGTTAGGGGCAAAATGGTAATTTTGCCTATAACATAAATTGAGTCCAAATGAGTATGAAGTATGAGAAATTGGTGATTAAAGCTATTTATATAGATCTGGACAACACAAATTTGAGGTTAGATCGAGGAAAAGAAAAGGATTCGGATTAGTAGATTACTTACGCGAACAAGTGTCGAGATAAGTTCGTGAAACTTAATCGAACATGTAAATATGATTAATTGAATGTTGTGTTTGTATGTAATTGATTTATATGGATGTGAATTATTTGATTACTATAATAAAAAACTGAATACGTGTTTGTAATGGTGGAAAAAGGGTTAAGTTCCGATTGAATATTGAATTCCAATGAATATATGTGCTTTCCCGAAACGGATGAGGTCTTGCATTTATTGCTAACAGATTTAGCTCATACGAGTAGTCCTATTGACCTTATTATAGAAAGCATTTAGCCCGGACGGGTAATCCTGATATAATACCTCTCGAGTATATGTTATGATTAAGGTTTAGCCTGGATTGGTAATCCTAATTAAGCTCTTCCGAGCATACATTATATAAAGGATTTAGCTTGGAGTGGTAATATTGTTATATGATATGTGGCTTGAGAGTGTGTTCCTTGGTTAAGTGCCCTAATGGGTACTCTTAAAAAAGAATTGACGGGTTATTGAATCGTACACCTCGGGTGTACTACTTGAGCATCCATCGAAAATTTCAATAATTCAACGAACACAACTCTTGACATGGTATGAGAATTATGAGATGAAATGATAATAACTTGAAAAAATATTGCATGGTAAGCTCATCTATGTTTACTTGATTGATATGAAGATTTTGGTGACTAACATGTTTGATTGAATGCATGTGTTTAGGAAATTTTGCTAATGGATGGAAAACATGATATTGTATGCTTAGATTTAATAAATGGGATTGGTAAGTTTGGTTTTCATTATACGAACTTACTAAGCATGTAATGCTTACTCCGTTTTATTTTCCCCTGTTTTATTGTGCTCAGAAGCTTGCGAAGGTTGGAGATCATTGGAACATCTCACACTATTAACTAGCTTATTTTGGGTATACATAGAAAAATCATTTTGGTATAATGGCATGTATAGGACAACTTGACCACTAGTGGCTTGATAATGATGCTTGTAATCTAGCTATTGGAATGGCTAGTAATGGTTGTTTCAATATACTTGTAATGTCATGCTATGGTAGCCAAATATATGTTAAGTAGTTGATCAAATTATGTCTAACATATGGAATATATCAAGGTAAGATTATAAACATGTATGCATGCAATGATATGCCTTGTTGAATGATGGAATTTGTTTAATTTGAATGCTTGAATTGGTTGGTATTTGGATGTGAGTTTAAGTGCAGGTCATTGGTGTGATTTTGGGTTAGAGATGAAACTAGAAATGACTTTATTTTGTCCACATGGGTAAACACACGGGCATGTGTCTAGACCGTGTGTGACACACGACCTGGTACATGGGCGTGTGGTTAGGCCATGTGTCCCCTGCACCTAAATTTTGAGAAACAAAATGCTCTGAATTGAGCACAAGGGCAGAGACACGGGTGTATGTCTCAGTCGTGTGTGCTACACGACCTAGAACACGGGCATGTGTCTTGGCCGTGTGAAACCTACACCTAATTTCGAAAGAATTTAATAACCATACGGCCTAGCACATTGGCATGCGGCATGGTCGTGTGCACAAGTAGAAAGTTACACGGGGTCAAACACGGCCTGCAGCACAGGCGTGTCCCAGGATCACACGGGCATGTCCCTTGGACTATACGGGCGTGTGAGCCCTGCACCTTGAAAATTTTTTAAAAATTTGCAAACAATTCTTAGAGTTCCCGATTAAGTTCCGACTCGATTCTAATGCTCGTATTGGGCCTCGAGGGTCCAATTAAGGGATGTTTCGAATGATCTCGGTTAATTAATAATAATTTACATAAAATAATGAAAATTTTTCTGAATGTTCTGGTAATTCTCCAAAACCCTGTTCCGGTGACGGATACAGGTTAAGGGTGTTACACTACCTCTCCCTTTTCACCAAAATGGCAAGGCGCGGCTCTCTGGCACCGTTGACGTTTTCATGAATACCTACAAAGGATAAAGAAAAAGCAGAGGACAGAAAGAAAACAGCAGAAACAACACATGTATTTTTTTGGACGCAAGAAATCGAATATAAAAAAAATAAGCAACAAGTTTAAAAGAAAGGTAGTTCGTTTTATCTATTTTTATTTCACAAAAAATATAAATAAAAGAAAAAAATAGAAATGAATATCCTGTAATATATTCAGTTATAAAGGCCATAACAACACATGTATTTTTTTGGACACAAGAAATCGAATATAAAAAAAATAAGCAACAAGTTTAAAAGAAAGGTAATTCGTTTTATCTATTTTTATTTCACAAAAAATATAAATAAAAGAAAAGAAAAATTATTTCTTACCTGTGTTATTTCATTCTTCGCCGTGGGAGGCTATGACCACTGTCTCCGATGAAAGACAGCCTCGTTTGGGTTTCGTCAAATGAGGAAATAAATGCGACCCTTCAAAAGAAATGAATAAACTGAAAGGTTTCTTAAAAATCTCTTTAGGGTTTTATTGTTTTACTTCAGATCTGGGTCCTAAGGGGTTAAAAAAGTGCTAAAAAGTAATTTTTAACTCCACCACTTGGAGGTGATTTGATTCTGTCGTTGTCGATGTTGGTGGCCACGATCGGCGATGATGACCCTATGGCGGACTCAAAGACGGCTTCAAAGAAAAAAAGAAAGAAGAAAAGTTTAAAAAAATAGTTTGGAAATGATTTTTTTTTAACATTTTTCACTTAAATAAGGTCACCTAAACAACGTAATTCATTGTAGCCCTAAACGCCCCAAAACGGTGTCGTTTTGGGGCCAACCCGCCGACCCGATCCAGATCCCTTGGGATCCACATGTTTTCGTGAGAAGGGTCTATTTGTTGCCTTAGTCCTTCCACCTTTAAGCCTTTTTCAATTTGGTCCTAATTTCTTTTTTTCTCTTTTTAGAAATTATACCATTTGGTTTTGATTCGTTTTCAGTTTGATCCTCAAACTGCTGACCCTTCGAGGAGTGACACATGTATTGTGTTGGGTTAATTGTCCTCGGAGTCCCTAAACCTTTGTATTACATTTTAATTTAGTCCTTTATATCCTATTTTTTTATAATTTAGGCATTATATTTTGTTAGACTTTCAATTTAGTCCTTCATTTCCCCTTTCTTTCTTTATTTTGAAATTCACGCTTTACGTTTCGCATAAATTTCAATTTAATCTCTTATTTAGTTAATTTTTCCTTTTTATGTACTATATCGTTTATTTTAGCACTTAAAATTTATGTTATTTATATTTCCTTTTATTTATGCATTTTTATTTTTATTTTATCCTTGTTATTATTATTATTTTATTTATTCATATCAAGATTATGATAGTAATCATGATATGATTATCGCTATTATTATTATAAAAGATGTTCTTATTACTATTATAGTTGCATTATTATTTACTAGCATGGTATTTTTCTTTTTACTTATTATTCTAATATCATCATTTTGTTTTTTACCCACATGACTATTTTATTTTATTTTGCTATCACCATACCATGTATCAAATAAAAATATATTTATCCGTTTTTTCACTTTGTCCAAATAAATTAAATGAATATCGTTTTTAAAGTTACATTCGTTTTGCATAACGTATAGGAAATTTTTAAAACCAAGGCAATATTCATTATTTTTGGGATTCGAGGAGTCTTGCTCCTAACTTACAGAGTATGGTCTCTTTCTAAAACTGAAGTAATCGAATATCCTATTTAAAAAAAACAATAAAAACGAGATTTAAGTAAAGATCAAATGGTGATTATTCCTGTTTTCGAGGATTCAAAGCATCGTGTCCTAACTTACGGGGCATGACATTTTCTTCTCAACTAACTCGAAATAAGGCATTTTCATAAAATTTAATTTAGTTAAGTGATTTTAATTAAAAAGAACATCACGCAAACATGTAAAGAGGGGTTGTATTTTAATTTCTCTTCGAATTTTCAACTTTTGACATCAAAACATCAAGTATGCAACTAGGTACCAATTTTGAGCGTTATGAGGGTGCTAATCCTTCCTCATATGTAATCGACTCCCGAACTCATTTTCCGGATTTGTAAGACCGAATATTACCGTTTTAGTAAATCTAACGCTTTGTTAAAATGACAAAGTTTTGAGGTGATCCAATCACACCTAAATGAAAAAGGATTGACGGCGACTCCGTTTTCGTTTTTAAAATAAAAGTTGATCTCCTAAAAGGTTTCGACAGTTAATCATATATTCTTTAGTTAACTTTAAGAAATATATCAAACATGTTTTATAACTTAAATTTAGAACGTGTTTGATAAATCATTGAAATTTTTATTTCATCGAAAATGAAAATTTTTTTTAATTGTATTTGATAACTATACTAACTTTTTGCTTAATATAAAATCATTTAAAGAAAACGATAAATAAGTAGGTAACTATTTATCATTTAATGTAAAATTATTAAATTGATTTTATTTTTATTATTACTTAATATATTTAATTTATAAAATAACACCTGGTTTCTTCTTCCCATAAGACATCAATACTATTGACCTTATTCCATTTTTATTATCAGCTTCTCTTTTTTCTCTAAGAAGAACATTAATATATGTTGTTACCGAAAGAAAAGAACATCTATTTATGTTTATACATTTATAGTTGTAATAATATAATAATTAATATTAGTTTTGTTGGTTCATTATTAATATATTAGGGTTTGGTAATAATAGAAATTAGGGCAATGTGTATGGCCCACTTCAAACCTACTTCAAGCAATTAAGTTGGCATGTGAATTCTGAGAGACAAAGAGTTGATGTAGTTTTCATAATTATCAATGACCTTATTCAATTCTTATTGCTTAATTCAACAAACTGGATTTGATTGGATTTTTTTTTTGTTCTTATTTAGGTTAAAATATTAAAACAACTCTTAAATTATATTTTTTCTTAATCGAATCTTTATGCTTTTGTTGTACCTAAATAACTTTTTATATGTACCAAAATTTTATTTCAATATAAATTGAATTTATTTAATATAAATTAAAATAAAAATGTGTCAATACAAATTTATAAATTAAACGATTATTGAAGAAATTGCAGAGCAATGCTGTAGAAGGGCTCAATTGGGATAAATTCAAAATTATCATAGTTTAACAACAGAGATATAAAAGAAGCAATTTATGTTCCTGGGTTGGATAAATTCATCTTTTGCCTTTTTCCGTAGGCATGTATAAAAGCCATGCCTATGTGTGGAAATCGGTGAAAGGGAAAATGGAGAGGTCATGATTTGCTTGGAAGAGTGGCAGGCGGGTGAGCTGGCAAAGGAGATACCTTTCAAGCCCAAGTTTCATGGTCAGGCTGCAGAAAAGTGGCTTCCATTTCATGCGCCATCACCACAGGAGGATGGGGTCGAGGTCGGCGCCCGGTTAAGAATTAGGTCCCACTTAAATATTAATAAATTTTATATTTGATTAATTTTAACTCGACTTAAAATATAAACTTATTCGAATCCATTTATATTTACTTGGTAGTAGGTGAAATGTCATTAAAATCAACTCTAAAGTCTTCATCGTCATTAGGCACGGGTTGGCCTAATTTCTCCCATTCTCTAGTAGGGATTTTGTTTGTACCCGACATGATGAAGTGCCCTAATACCGATCGGTTGATGTCTATGGATGAGAGTATCGACATGAGTATTGATATGCAAACGAGTAAATATAAAAGAAAGGTTGGTCCCAAATAGTAAGGTTACAGAACTACCTAGGTCCCTTCCAATTCATTTGGTAATGTCATTGTAAATGATAAGGGCAACATCTAGAAGCCTATTAGACTTGAAGCAATCAATCCATCAATAGTTGATGTTTCGAATGACGATATGTTTAGATATGGATTTAAAGATCCAATAAATAATGAGATTTAAGAATCGATCAAGCATATCTAAGTTAACAATAACGTTGGATTGAGCATAGATGGCGGATTAATTGGACCCTTTTCATTTGACACACCATCGAGAAGTAATAACAAAAAATTTCTAAAATATTCTGAAGTGAGGTGAATATGTGTCATAAGATAGGAATTAATGGCAATAACATATTCACCGGACTTATGATGTTTGAGCTTGGCAATAATCTAAAAGGCTCGTACTAGGTTTTCCTAAGTGAGAGAACATATTCTAAAGAAGTCAAGTAATTTCTACTCACGAAAACGGAAGATAACAAAAATTAAATGATTCTAAGCAATCAACGTCTAAAGTTCAAAATATTATTATTAAATATTCAATTCAAAGATTTATTACTAATAAATTTTATTGTAAAATTTTAAATATAAAATATTAGTTTTATTTGATACAAAATTTGTAAATTATCATTACATTCGATGAAAATATTTAATAAATTAAATCTGATAAGGCAATTTTGGAAATTTTAATCAATATTTTTGAGTATATAACAAACATTGCAAAGTTGAGTTACTGATCACATTCCAATAAACTACATTCCATTAATATTATATGGAAAACACCAAACCTTACCTAAAGTCTTCAATTTTAATCAAATAGGATCAAACAAAATAATATAGCATACCAACTACGGCACTGACCTTAATAAGGGTAATGTTACCTGATTCAAACGCTGAAATATTCCATTCTTTCTAGCTTTTAAGAATATTCCAGGAAAAAAAGAAAGAAAAAAAAAAAACAAAAGCAGCATGGTATTTAATCTTATGTAGATATATGAATTTGCTATCAGAGTTATGAAGGGTTTTGTTGAGTACTGAAAGAAGAAAAACATCAAACATGTTCCCTTTCTCTCAAGATTTTGACCCCCTGATATCTCCCTAACATTAGGAGGGTGGCCATTGGATTTGTTCCTGGTGATTCCAGGAAAGTTGACCCATCCACAACTCTCAACCCTTTAACTCCATAAACCTTATAATCATTGTCCACTACCGATCCAACCGTGCAACCTCCATGGTAATGGTAGTAGGTCCTCACATTCGCTTTGCAGAATTTCCTTTGCCCATCAGTGCTAGTCATCAAGTTATTTTGAGGTTTAACACCAAGGTAAAATGCAATTGATTCAGACTTGGCTACTCGTTCAAGCAAATGTACCATATTTGCACAGTCGTCCAAGTCGTTTTCGTCTGCTAGATAGTTGAATTTCACTGAAGGGTTTTGCCTTGGGTCAGTACTGTTTAATTTAAGTTCACCTTCCGATACAGGGAATGCAATCTTGGCAGCTATTGGCATTCTCGTTGCATTGAAGCCTGTAGGTATAATACCTCCTTCAATTATGAACTTGAGGTCTTTTGCAATCCCTGAAACCTGAGGGGGGTCTGGTAGTCGATTTTGTGGATTTGTGTCCACCAAAACAGCAATACTAGGATTATCTTTCATTTTTTTCCCTACTCCTTTCAAGTTTAGCACATGTGGGATGTTGAACTTCTTGAAGTGTTCACGGTGTCCAATGCCACTTGACAATAGAATTTGAGGGCTACCTAATGCCCCGGCTGACAATATCACATCGCCATTTGAAGTACAATTCTTGGGTTGATTCAGATAGGCTTCATATGTTTGATCCGTGGTGCCATCACTCTTTATGAACCTTATGCCCTTCACTGTCGTCTCAGTTGCATTGCCTGCAGATATTTACAACTATGAAATAATAATATTCAATACCTTTGTTTAGCGCTATTACTTTCATTTAATTTTGCTTACCGTTGCCCTCGAAGATGATGTTTTTCACTGTTGCATTGAGAACAACTACAATATTTTTGGGATTTGCAGCCTTCAGAAGATCGGCTGAGGTATGTCTTATGCCCCATACATCAAATATACTTCCACCAATCTTTGTTCCTTCAATATGTTCTAAACTATAGCCATTATAAGGTAAAATCCCAGCTTCAAGAAGGCCAAATTCCACAACAGTCTGCCATGGTGTTAATTCAGGTATAGAGACTATTTTAGATTCCACCCAGGTATAAGCATCCTTAACCAATTCCTTATCCCAGCCAACCTGGTCGATAAAATCCTCACTAGCTCGACTATAGAACCCTCCATTTATAGCTGAAGATCCACCCAGTACTCGTCCTCTACAGTTCCTAACACCATCACCTGACTTGAAGTCTTGTGCTACTGATGAAAATTCATCTGTTTGAATCAATGAGAAACCATAATATCTTTTCTCCATCACCCAGGGATTGCCATAAGGTGATCCACCTCGTTCTATCAATAGTACCGAGAATTTCTCGGACAGGGTTGTTGCCAGAGGGCACCCAGCAGTGCCTCCTCCTACAACAATGTAATCAAAGGAGTTACCTGCCACCTCTTTCACATCAGAGGTCATGTAAGGAAGTTCTCCTACAACGGACAAGGTTAATAAGTTATTATAATGGATGCTGAAGACTTGAAAATGGTAATTCAGCTAATAAAAGAAACACCCTTACCTTGAGTCTGAGAGGGAGAACATAAAGACAGGTCAACAAACAAGAAGATAAATACTATGAGAATCCTGTCATGGTGAACAGTGTTTTGAAACTTAATTGCTTCCATTGATTAGCATTGGGTTAAGGAGGACAGGTAGACAATTTATGTTAATTCTGTGTGGGGGCTCCTCAATGATTTGAGTCTCTCAGGACATAGCCACTAATGGTGTAGCTAATCTAATGATTTGCTGGTTTTGTTTGGAGACCTACAAAATGATTTTGCTGCTATGATGACTACTTCTCCTTCAAGTTAGGCGCATTAAATGGTAAAGAGGCAGGCTTAATCATACCCCTGGCTCAACATCTTTTGCAAAATATACAATAAATACTTTTAAATAGATTACTATGATTACAGTAATTCTTGGTAACTATCTATGGTCACCCGAAATTTGAGTTTTCAGTATTAGCATGAACAGATGTCTCTGCAAAATATACATTATACCTTGTTTCCACATCAAATATTCTTTCAAAACTTCTTGGAGTTGGATACATATAACAATATACAGTCCATAAACAAAACATCTATTCTAAATAGTGTATATATATGAGAGTAAAATTATAATTTTATATAGTATAGCGAGTCGGGTGGACAAGCAAATATCATAAGGGTTTCATATTTACTATCCAAAAGAAGAAAAACAAATCAAATTCAAAATCTATAAATCGATTCAAATTTTATCATCCCTATTTTTAAATCAACAAAAGTATATTTTATTTTTCATTATATTACTATGAACATAAAAATAACTTTATTTTACTTTTTATATAATAGAATTTTGGATTCAATGTATTGCTTTGGTATTAATTATTAATAATAGCTAAAATCATATGATATGATAAAAGAAACTTTATTAGATTAACTATCACGACTAATAGTTTTATATATAATAATAGAATTTTATTTATTTAAATTATACAATTAAGTTGAATAATAATACATAAAATAATTAAAACTAATTATTTATTTAAATTTAATTTTTAATGTTTGCATTTTTGTCAAGTTGACCCTTAGTATTTTTTTAGGGCTAAATTTGGGTTTCAACCTTTTATAAAAGAGAAAATCACTTTTTACGAAAATCTTGACTAAATCATTAATTTTTTTAACAATGTTGGTGTGGTAACTTGCACGGCAATCTACATGTACTTTTATACTGATATCTTCATTTTTATTGTAATATTAATACTTAGTAATAGCTAAAATCATATCAATTAATATGATATATATAAAATGTTATATTAAATTAATTATCACTTAATTAATTTTTAATACTATAAGTACAATTTAGCAAACATTTTTAATCATATAGTATCTAAAAATCACTGATTGAGATTCTTAAGTTGAGAAGATGTTGGTAGAAAGGATGGTTAATTTCTAAAAAATGATAGTGAAGAAAATGTGTAATGTGAATGTGTCAGTTTACAATGATATACTGGTATTAATTTAAATAGTATTTAATGTTAATTAATATTATTATTATAAGTTTATTAAAATAATAAATTCTCGTTATTTATCATTATAATTTTATAAATTATTTAGGTTATCTGTAACTCCAAAGTAGTTTGAAAATCACTATGTAAATTAATTTAAATACATTAAAAGCGGAGGAGTTTAATAGAATGTAAGTAAAAATATCATATTTTTATAATATTATCTAATGTATCTGTCATATTTATAGTTTCAATTCTTTTAAAAGAAAATAAGAGATTTCGTTTTATCCTTGACTCTACAAATGCAAAAATATGTGATTCTATTCAACATGGTATAAGGTATACTAGTCATTTATAAAAAATTTATATCTTTAAATTTAGTTTAATTTAACTTTATATATAATGATCACAATTCTTTTCCTTTTTAATAGTTTCGTCGAAGAAAATATTTCAAAATGTGTAACCATTCCATTATTTTTAAGGTTCTATTCGTTTCACTAATATTTTGGTGTGCAAAAGATTTATTGAAAAATGAGTCTTGATGATATAATGAAGCCTAATATTGTCTACATTTTGCATTGACAAAGATAATCCACTAAGCATTAAGTGGAGCATAACAAGAGTATCAAATTATGTAAAGATTTTTTTGGGAGTCTTCTTTATAGAATAGTCTTTGAATATTAGAATATGGAGGAGAATAAAAAGAACTTTTATTTCTGATTTTTTGGTACATCTTGGTATGTCCATCCAAGTGAATGTTGAGTCCTATTTATAATAACTCTCATGCATCTTTATACAAACATATCTATCCAAATGGATAGTTACATCTTTTAACAATAAACATAATTATTTAATAAATATCTACTTTAATAATGAGGACTTTTGTTAACAACCAAGCAACATAATTTTTAGTAACAAGAGACATAACACATCACACTAAATAAGGATAACTCTTGGTTAATAACCAAGTGATATAACTTTTGGCTTACTTGTAACCTTTTCAATTATAACTATTAGTACAATTAAATGTTTTGAAAATGTCTTGATAATCTTCCCATTTTCAAAATATTCTATATTTTGATAATATTGGAAATTGATTGCATAAATAAAGATGTCTTAAAATTAAACTTTCACTTTGTTGTAGGCTAATTTTAGCCCATTTATAACTTAAACCCCAATAACCCAATTTAACCCAAACTAAATTGAACCCAAGCTACCTAGACCCAAAACCCCTAGCCCAACTACAAACCCTAAGCCCAAATCAAAAAAAGAAAAAAACCTTAATCTTCCTAAATGTAGTTGCTGCCGACTCAGCCTCTGCCACCCCCCACTTGCCTCTGACACCGCTGCGACCACCAACTCAGGTAAACTCCACCGCCCTAGTCTACCTCCACTTGCACCTGCAAAGAAGAGACAGATAATATTAGAAAATGTATGTAATTCGGCTTTAAAAACCAAACTGAAATAAAAAAAAGGGGGGCATTTTCTTCTTTGAAAAATAAAAAAAAAAACATTCGGCAAGTTCATCACATGCTCAAACAACAAAACAATCCCAAAGAATACAGAAGCAATAGTAAGCATTCGAAAAAAAAAATAAAGCAAACGAACTAAAGGGTATTTTTTATTTTTTTCTTTTCAATCTTTTGCATACATATGTACATTTTCCTTTTATTTTCCCATCAATATACATATAAAACATATATATATATATATATATTATTAAGCATAAATATAAATAAAAAAATAATATTTTAAAACGTAAAAAAATACAAAAAAATTAAAAAAATACCTTTTTGATTTTTTCGCCACTGCAGTGTCTGGTGGTACGGCGACGAGTGACCGGCCACGTGGTGGAAATCCCCTTCTCCCCCTCTTCTCTCCTTTTTTTTTTCTTTCAAATGATACAAATGATTTTTTTTCAAAAATTTTGGCCTTATATAGCCCCCCAAAACGACGTCGTTTTGGCCATACCCGATCCGTCCGACCCGACCCGCTAGAGGATCCGCGTGTTTTTGTTTAATGGGTTATTTATGCGCGCGGTCCTTCAGCTTTTTCAAGCTTTTGCAATTAAATCGCTTTTTTATTTTCAATTTGGCCCCAAGATTTTGTTCCGTGTTCATTTTGATCCCATCTTAATTCTTAAGTGCAGTGTTTTGGTGGGAAGGGAAAATCTCCCTTTTAGTCCCTCATATCATTCGCGCACTTCAAAAGGGTCCCTATTCTTTTTTTATTTTCGATTTGGCCTCAAAATTTAATTTCTCAATTCAATTTCGTCCTTTTTTACTTTTGTCGTTATTTTATTTTAATTTTAATATTATTTATACTATTATTACTGTTATTATTATTATAGTTTTTATTTATTAGTATTTCATTTTATTATTATTACTTAATACTTATATATATATATATATATATTATATATCATTATTAATAGTTTTTTAATATTCTTCTTAATATTATATTATATATATATTCTTTCAATATAGTAGGCATATTTTAAAATTCTATATTACGTGTATATATATGCTTTTATAACTATGTTATGTATACAATTTACATATTGTTATGTATATATTTTAATATTATTAGTTCTTTATCTTTTATACTATTTTATGTATATTTCTAATATCATTGTATATTTCTAACATCATTATTATTTATATATATATGTATGTATTTATATAGCGTATGAATAGTTTTTTATATTATTATCATTTCTAATATATATATATATATTATATATTATATATTATGTATGTATTTTAATGTTATTAGTTACATATATTTCTTATACTATTCCATGTATGTATTTTTATATCATCTTATGTACGTATACAAATACTATGTTATATATATATAATATAATAAAAATTTTAATACCATATTATGTATATATTATTATTATATCTATTTTATCCCTATTATATTTATTGTTAATACTAGTACATACATTTTATTATATGAGTATATATATACTTTTATATATAGTATTATTTTCATACATCATTATATTTATTATTATACCTATTATTTTCACTATTATCACTTATTATTTTATTTTAATATTATTATGTATATATTTTTCATATATGTTATGTATATACATTTTCAATATTTATTATATATATATATATATTATGTATATTTTTAACATTACTAGTTATATATTTTACTAGCTTATGTATATACTTCAAATACTATATATAGTATATTTCTAACACTATTACTATTTATATATATATATATATATTACGTACATACTCTTAATATCATTATTATGTATATATATTCATTGTTTTTATTTCGTGTTTGATACTATTATTATATCGCATGCATTGTTATTGTTTTTAATATTATTGTCGTATTTATTATGTGCTTGATGTATTTCTAACTCTTTTATTTTTGTTTCCATACCATTTTATATCATTTTGTTATTCACCACTTTAAAGATTTTTTTATTCATGTTTTTTTTACTAATTTCAATAAATATGGCAATGAACCGATTTAACATTAAGTCATCGATTTCATCGCTATGTTGGGTGAAATTTGTCGGCTCAGCGTTAAAAACGGACATCCTTCTAAAAATCAAAATTAAAATTCTCGTTTTCAATCGGATCACGATTAAATGTCAAATTGAATTCGTATTTTTGAAAATCAAGACAACACATGTTTAATGAGATACCAATTTTGGGCGTTAGAGGGTGCTAATACCTTCCTCATGCGTAACCGACTCCCGAACCCTATTTTTCTCTAGATTTTCGCGTAGACCCAAATTCGGCCTTCATTTTGTTCAAGAATAAATATTCTTTTCTGAAAAGATAATTTATTAGGTGTCCGATCACACCTAGAAAAAGATCGGTGGCGACTCTCTCTTTTTGTTAAAAAAAAAACCGAAATTCCATTTTCAAAGTTTTCAAATAATTGCCTCAGCTAGCGACCAAAGCAAAAATTTTTACGTCGCTACACACTTAGTTGAAACATGTTAAAGTTAATGGAAATTGCGTAATAGACTATGCTTTGAACCGACTATTTCATTTGATTAAGTGAATGCATCTCACACAATGATTTCAACATTGATTGATGCACAGTATTTAGGAAAATTGTTATGCCTATGTGTTTGTAACCTCTTTTCATGAGTACTATTAGAGTCAAGCCCTTGAGCTCCTAGAAATGGCCACACTTCACATTCAAATAGGTATATACTATTAAGAGTGTTCCCATAATTACAATACTCTAACATTTTTATGTTATGAGTCTATTAAGAGTATATTACTTATCATTCTCCTTATCATTATGGGTACCTAACACTTTTGTTCATGAAATGATATATTATACATTATTTTATAATACTAGCAATTACATGCTAATGATATGTTTTGTCTCATTAAACTCAAGGCTTAACGTTATACCAAGCCTTGGGTCAAATTTTTGTCATAGGTGGTTCAAGTATTATCTCTAAATTTTCAAATTTCCAACATAGCTATGTTAATTTTTTATATCATATGGTGAAATTTTATTTGTGTCTTGAAAAATCACAATACCAACAAGATCACCTTGTTCAATTATCCATTCTTTTGCAAAAGAATCCTATCAATTTTTTATTAGTGAAATTAAAGAAAAAAAGGCAAGTCATACAAATGTTCAGAGCTCGACCAGACAGTAGCATTGCCTTAAAACAATGATTACAATTATGCTTTAAAAGGAGAGTCTCTTTTTACTCAATTGCTCTGCTCACACCATGAAGCAACATTCATAGAGTCTACCTCAATGATCAAGAATCGAAGTTTGGGCATGCTTGTCCATCTTTCAGTCTTTCTTCTGGTGAGGTTTTGGCTTCTTTTGTTCTTGTAGTTTGCGTCCTTCAGTTTTGAGCTATCAATGGAGTGGGGTTGTGTGAAAGTGGTGCTCTTTTAAATTGGAGAGGAATGTCTAGATCTATAAGCATGTTTATCTTCAGTTTTCCTCCACATTATTCAACTCAATTGAAATTCGAAACCAATTTTCTAATATTATGTTTGTATAAAATAATTATAAAGTCCCTCAAATGGGGTAAACATAAACTGAATATTTCCGTGCAAAGTAGGGAATATTCCAACTCCCTTTATTACATGAAACCACCATATGGGAGAACATCTGAAGTCTCAAGTGACATTAAATCTTCTTACACAGAAATAGCAATTGTGAGTTGTGACTGCTCCCAGTTGCTACCGTTATCGAAGAAAATTCATTCCTCCGAAATAGGCCCAACAAATGGCTTCTAACCTTCTTCAATACAACAACACTTGTGATGGCATTTATTGGATCATTTACGCCTTTCACCTTGCCAATATTACATTATCGCCTGTTTTGAAACTAAGATTTGGGCCAAAACAAATTTTCAAATCCAAATCCCTATTTAATAACCAAAAATAAATTTAGATTTAAACTCAATTTCATAAAACATAAATTTTGGATTTTAAAATCTATTTTAAAAACTTGAAATTTTTATAATCCAATACTCATTAAAAAGCAATGAATCTTCTCCTTTATTCATTCACTTTGCCTTCAAAACAAGGTATTAATATTTATGAGTATACCATTTTATCCTAATAGTGATACAAATCAGTATTAATGTATTTTGCTATACCATTTTGGGTTCTTAACATATATAGTCTAATTTTAATTTTTAATAAATTATATATATTATAAGCATGCAAATAAGTTTCGATTACATGCATATAGATATATTTTTATGCAAATTATTAATCAAGTTCAATAACTTAAACATAATAATCTATATATAATAAAAGAGGTTGATATTTGGTACACTGGCAATATACATTTTTATTCCACAAATAACCTTAAAAATTAACATGTGCTTGTTTTTAAATATTTTAATATACTCTTATAATACACTTGTGAACCCACTAACTCTAATTATGGAATATAAAACTAACTCACAATATATTAAATAAATTTCCTAATATAAAACCAACTTCTTTTTAGAGTCACTAGGGATAGTTTTGCCATTTTAAAAATTGTCAAGGTCATGATTTTGTGAATTACTTAATTTATTCTTTAAAACTGTCCATTCTTAAACTTATTAATTACTATTCTTTTAAATTTTGAATTAATTATGACTTTTCATTTGTTTTGCATGTAAAGCTTTTTCTCATCAATTTTATAGTTACATTTTAATATTATTTTATAGGTTAGTATTTGACATATTATTTTTATTCCACAAATAACCTTAAAAATTGTCATATATATATATATATATATATATATATATAAATATATATATATATATATTACTTTTTCAATATTATACTATATCCTTAAAACAATTGTTAACCATTTGACCCTATTTGTAAAATCTAAAAACTCTATTGAAAAAATCATCCTTAAGCAACTTCATTTTAATATTTTAAATTAATTTAAAAAATTGAAGCAAGTGGACAAGTTGCTATACCAACCTTACCTTGAAGTTGAAGGTAAGCTTGTTGGGTATTTGGGAAAATCATTCTCTCAGACTCCTAGCTAAGCTTTTTGTTCTTTAACTTATTGGTAGAAATATTCTTCATGTTGGGTAAGTTAGTTTTTAAGCTTTAATTCTCATAGAAATTGCAATACATATTTTTATTTTTCATGCTTAAAATTCTTATGATTTCATACTTTGAAAATAAAAAGGTTTAAGATTGAAGAACCCATATAGCCTCCTTAAAACAATTCTAAATTTGAGTTAAGATTCAAGAATTCTTCTTCTTCATTTACTCAGTATTAATGTTTATAGAAAATAGTTAATGAAGTTGAAAAGTGTTGTATTCATTATGACATAATAACTCTAATTACTTATTCGTAATACACAACTTAATCTACTAATTAATATTTTAATTATCCCATAAAACTATATCTTACATTTTCTTTTCTTATTCTAAATCCTTTCAATTTTTTTCAAATCTTCATAATAAATCGCATCATAATCTTTTTTAACGTCTTTCATTTTTCAATAACTACATATTATATAAAACCAACTTCTAATAGAGCCTTTAGGAGTTAATAAAGGCATTTTAGACAATATAAAAAGTATTAACGGTATTTTAAGTCTTATAAAAAACAATAGGGTAATTTAGATATTTTGTAAAAAGTTTATTTCTTTATTTATAAATTTTAAATTATTTTTATATAGGTATATTAAATTGAATAAAGGGTAAAATGTTCATATTAAATTTAGTTATATATATATATATATAGAATTAGGAGTAAATGGAGCGTAAATAGATTTTTCTCCTTTATATATTTTACTCTCTTATTATTATTATTATTATTATTATTATTATTATTATTATTATTATTATCTAGATACGTATATATATAATAAATAGTTGTTTTAGTTAAACATTAGTTTTCCATATGAATAATACAGTGATTTAATAAATGTGATTAATAAATAAGTTAAAATGGTTTGTTTTAAATTTTATATATAATTTACTAGCTGAAATGATAAAAAAATTATTCACATAAATAGCTAAAATTAAATAAATATTTATATCTAAAATTTTTATATAAAGCATTTCTTATTCCTCTTAATAGGTAAACAATATCTTTAGTTTAATTCTTAAATTTATCAACAATTTTCATTAATTACTTTTTTTTCTCAACGAAAATTGAAAGAAATCAATTACATGAAACAACCATTGTCCCTATCCTTCCTTAATGAAGACATGGAGACTGGACTTCCAATTTAGACCGATTTTGGCGAGATGGTCTGCTACTAAATTTTGAGCTCGTGGAATATGTCTGATTCTCCACTTTCCTTCGGTCTTCATGATACGTTGGGTCCTTCTGAGGATAGTAATCCCAGATTCCTCTAAATCCAAATCAGGCAAGGAATTAGCAACTTCAAGGTTATTAGATAATATCAGAATTTGTCTATAACCTTTATTAAGCAAGATGAGGATCCCATCAAGAACGCCCCCAAAGTTCAACTTCAAACGAAGAGCAAACTCCTAAGAAGCGAGAGAACCCCACTATCCAATTTCCTTCCTTATCTCTAGCCACGCCTCCTGAAGCAGCATATCCCGAATCTCTGACCACAGCTCCATCAGAGTGAAGAGAGACCCACGAATCATCTGAAAAAGCGACCGGATTTAAGCTAGAGTAATTCTTTTTGATGAAACCCATATGTGATCCGTATTGACGAGCCCAGTTACTCGAATTTTTTACCACCTCAATAGCTGACCAGGAAATATTTTGGAAAATGAATAGATTTCTATTCTTCCAAATACACCACACTACTACCCCAAATAAACTTGGCTAGGAAAGTCCACTATCCTGCAATCTTTTATGAAAAGACAGATTAAGTGAAAACCAATAAGGAAATGGGGAAGAAAAGAACCTTTGCTTAAGTTGTTCCGGAAGAATAAGCATCCATATGTTCTTTGCAAAGGAACAATCTAGAAGGACATGGGCCAAATCTTCAGTCGTATGACCACATAAAGCGCACGAACTAAAGGTACCTAACCCCATTCTAACACGTTCTGAGTTAGTGAGGAGTCTCTGTTGGAAAGCCAGCCAAAGAAAGACTCTAACTTTTTGTGGACCTGGAAAATTCTAAATGGTCTTCCACTGCTCATTAGGGGTCCTCCAAGTAGACTCTTTTAAGGCCCAATGAGCGCTACGAACAGAAAATGCTCTAGAAGATGATTGAGCCCAAACCACTCTATCAGGACTAGAGTCAGGATGAAGGGGAGGAAGACTAATGATCTTGAAAATCACCTCTTTTGGTAACCAAACACGAAGCAAGTCAACATTCCAGCTTCCATCCAAGTTGACCAAATCCCTAACACGACAATCAAGATTAAGGTTAGAAAAGGTTGGAATTTTAGAAATTAAAGAACCCATACCTGGAATCCAATTATCTTTCCAACATCGAACGGTGGAACAGTTACCAAGAGACCAAATTAATTTATCTCGAAGAAGAGGCCATAATTTAGAAAGAGCTTTTCATAGATGGGAACTACGACTTTTGCAAATCGACTCCGGAATAAATTCTTTCCAACCTTTCCAACAGTACTTGGAATGTAGGACACGAACCCAAAGAGCATCATTCTTGGAGACAAGACTATAACCAATCTTTATAAGAAAAGATTTATTCTAATATTCTAAATGTCTAAAACCAAGTCCACCCCTAGAGCGAGGCTGACAAATAGAGTCCTAACCAACCAGAGACATTTTGGAGTGATTATCAGTGGTACCCCAAATAAATTGTCTAACCAACTCTTCAATTTCTAAGCACACACCTTTCGGTATCATCAAAGACTGCATAAAAAAATTTGGGATAGAAAGAAGAATCGATTGCGCCAAAATGATTCTCCCTACCATAGATAATCTCCTAGCATCCCAACTCTGCAATTTCTGGCTAACCTTATCAACAACAAACCTAAGAGTGCAATTGGTAACCCTCTCGTGAAACAGAGGGACACCAAGGTACTTTCCTAAATTTTGAACTTCCTGAAATCTAAAAACATGAACAATTTGAGTACGAACCTCTCTAGGAGTAGACTTAGAAAAAAAATATTACTTTTCCTGTTACTAATTCTATGTCCCGAGATATCACAAAACTGATGAAGAATGCAATTGAGCAACCGGGCTTGATCTAGCTGAGCTTTGCCTAAAATAACAAGATCATCAGCGTAAAATAAATGAGAGACAGCACGACCATTTCGAGATAGTCGAATAAGATCCCAATTCCCACTTTCCATATCCTTACGAATAATATACCCTAACCATTCAATGCACAGAATGAACAGATAGACGACAGAGGGCATCCCTAATGGATACCCCTAACTGGTTTAAACTTACGATTGGGAACACCATTCCAAAGGATCTGCATCATAGAGGAGGAGATGGCAGACATGATAACTTTCCGCAAATAGGTAAGGATTCTAGCCACACTTAACGAAGCCTCAATAAAATTCCAACTAACTCTGTCATAAGCTTTTTCCAAATCAAGCTTGAGGGCCATCCAATTTCTCCCTTTTTGTTTACATCTCATAGAATGAATGATTTCTTGTGCAAGAATAATGTTGTCCGAGACTATAAATCCAGCTTGTTCCTGAGAGATCAGCTTAGGGAAAATTACTTTAAACCTATTGGCAATCACTTTCATTACTAACTTGTATAACACCGAGCAAAGGCTGATAGGCCGAAATTGACTGAAGTCTTCAGGATTCTCATTTTTAGGGATTAAAACAATCAACGTGTTGTTCAGATCCTTCTCAATCTGTCTTCCAGAAAAAACCTCTTTGACCCATTGACACACATATCCGCCAAGCAAATCCCATTGACTTTGAAAGAAAAGGACATGGTACCCATCACTGCCAGGCACTTTAAGAGGTGCCATATCAAATAGAGCCTTTTTTATTTCCTCGTTAGTAACATCAGCTTCCAGAAAAGAAACCTCCGTATGATTAAGACTAGGAAAATCAAATTTAGGCATACCCATTAAGGTGGGAGGAGTCTCACCATAAATCCTTTTAAAAAAGTCGACAACTTTTGCCTGCAAGATAACCTGGTCAGAACACTATTTGCTATTATCAATGCGTAAAGAAAAAATACGGTTGAAATTCCTTCTCTTGATCATACAGTTATGATAAAATTTAGTATTTCTATCTACCAATTATAGCCAATCACAACGAGCCTTCTGTCTCCAAAGTTAGTCTTCATGGTCAAGAATGTTCTCTAACTCATCTCGAATTTCCAATTCCTTCTGAGAAAGGAAACTAGATAGATAGTGATCAATAGGCTTTTGAATATTATTAAGAGAGCGCATAAGAGTCCGCTTACGAGAGTTCAAGAAGCCATACACGTTCGTGTTCTAAATTTTAATAGAAGAAGTAAAATTATTAAGAGAATCACTCATATTACTAGAATACTTCCACTTCTCTTTAACGAAGATAGGAAAAGTGTTGTGATGCGTCAATCCCGCTAAGAATCTGAAAGGCCTGCTTATGGAAACACCAATATTTGGGTTAGTATGAAGTAAGATAGGCCGATGATCCGACTTAATATGAGTTAGGTGACGAACTAAACACTGTGGGAATGATAGCATCCATTTGTAGTTAACGAATGCTCGATCAAGTCTTACAAAAGTGTCACATCTTTGCCAAATGAAGGAGGGTCCACTAAAACCTAAGTCCTGCAAGGCACAAGAGTCAACAAAGTTACCAAAGGATTCACAATGTTTGCCAACATTAAAGGGGCTTCTCTTATCCGAGGGAGATAAAATTGTATTAAAGTCTCCCATAATAAGCCACGGAATAGATTGAGATGGGGAAACAGCTTTCAATCTTTCCCAAAGAAGCTTTCGTTTCGACCTGTTAAGGCTACCATAAACAAAAAGAAATGAAAATAGAATTATTGAAGATAAAGTTATTGACACGGATGGAAATAAATTGAGGATGACTGCAAGTAATATGAACCTGAACAAAGTTCTTCCATCCAACCCATATGCCTCCTGAGAAACCGATAGCTTCAACCCGATAAGAGGAATTAAAACCTAATTGGTCAATAATAGAATTGGCTTTATTACCACTTACTCTTGGTTCAACTAGACAAATAATATCTGGATTAAATTCAGAATTATATTCATTAAAAGCCTGAATAAATTTCCTGCTAGCACAGCCTTAATAATTCCATGAGAAGATTTTAAGATTAGGATTCATCAATAAAAATATAAAAATAAAAATAAAATAAAATGAAGAACAATTCAAAAATAAAACCAAAACCACTCAAACAAATTTTAAAAGAAAAAACTCATAAACCAATAAACCGCCTTACTATCCAGGGGTTAAAGACCCCTCCATCTATCTATATTTTCTAGAAAAAATTCCATCATCATTATTCTCTTTGAAAATATTTGAAATGCTTTCAGCTAGTTGCTCCATGGGCTTTTTTAAAGAAACCCAAAGGGAACTATGATTCTTGAAACGCACATTGTTGCCTTGAAGACTCTTATTTTGTTTGCTAATTTTGCCTTTGATTCTTGTCCCTTTTTCCCGAATCAAGAAATCCCTTTATCGACGATGAACTGCTTATGCGGATTGCTTTTTGTTTATCACGAAAAAGCACTGCCGAATGCTTCCCCGAGTCCAGCCTACCAACATCAACTGCTTTTCCACTTTTGATGGGATCATTCAAAGACGAGGTGGAACTATTAATAGTAAATTCCTTCTCGGCAGGAATGGTCTGATATTCTCTACCTTGTTTTTTAGCGCCCACCGCTTTAGCAAGAATACTGTCAGTACCTCCAGAACCATCAGCACCCAGTTGGGTCTTTTGGATCTGATTCTCTTCAACCTGCGTTGTCTGATCCAGTAGAGTCTAGGCCTAGACTAGTAAGTTATCTCTTAAGCCCAAACTATTAGAAAGTTTATCTGAACCTTGTCCTGAAGCAGTAGAAATAATGTAGGTCTCGTTAGAATCCAAAAGCAGACCATTAGTTTTCTTGGTGGACGGGCTAATACCACATTTAGGCCCTATCTCCTTGCCTTTACCATTACTAACAATTTTATTAATCTTATTTTGTCTATTAATTTGAACCCCGAGACTTTCCTCTATTGATCCTCCATTAAAATATTTTCCTCTCTAGCCTTCTGAATTTCAGATATATCCCTGATTTTTGGATCTTTAATTAATTCTCTATTTTCAAATCCACTGAGATTGAAGCTTTCCTTTTCCCTCCCAAGATTCTCGTTTGATTTCTGCAACTCGATCATTGATTTAAGCCTAGATTTCCTTTCAACGATCATCGAAGGATCTTAGTTACCATCTTTCTTCTCAGTAGCTTCAACGTTCAAATTTTGGTACCTCGATTCTTCCACCGGTGAGTCTCCGTTCACTCTCATCGAAGCTTCAGCAACCTTAAAATTGCATATACTTTCCACATGTCCATACCTTCCACAATGAAAGCAGATTGTGGAGAGGGATTCATATTCAACTCTTTGTTCACGACCATTGATCAAGATTTGCGACACTAGAGGTTCATTTAAATTAATATACACCGCTAATCTGGAAAAACATCCTCTTGTTCTACTATCAGTGTTCATGTCAAGCTTGACCACTTTTCCCACAAAATTTTCGATATCAGTAATAATTTTGCGGTTGTAGAGATAACTTGGTAGAGCGGGAAATCTAATCCATGTCATCACAACACTTGGAAACGCCTGAGCAGGATCAAAAGCCATTGTCCAATGCTGGACAGTTAAGTATTGGCCAAAAATTATCCACGGGCATTCCGAGAGAGCCTTTTCACAGTCTATATAGTTTTGAAATTTGACTAAAAAGTAGCCATTCTCAATGTCCATCATATGAAAAGGGGCTGAAGGTTTCCATATAGAATAGATTTTATTCTGCAACACTGAAAAACCGATATTGCGACCAAGAATTTTCAAGATTACAGTATTGCTCATGCTTTGAATAAGGATCCGATGGATTGGATCAAAAAATATGATGGAAGGCATTCCATTCACAATAGTTTTTTGAATGTCACATTCTAAAATATCTATATTCTCCTTATCATTCGCTTTTTCAAAGCCACTCTTTGATGATTCACCGACTAGTATATCCCTCTACGAGGTATTCTAATTAGAGGTCAATTCAACCACCATGTCATTTCTCTTTTCTACCTCTTTGTCTCTGAATTTGACCTTCTTAGGGCACGTCTCTTCCACAGATAAATTTCCAAAAGCAGCAAAATCACCGAGAGAATTCATCTTTTTTCAAGTCTCTACTAAAAAATGGACAAACTAGTCCTTATGCATTAATAAAGTATAATTTCAAATATTACTTTTTATTCTTTATTATCACTCTATCTTCAAATACTTAAAATCATTAATTTATAATTAATTTAATTTAAAATGGTTAGATACATGATATTTAACAATAAAATGCTCTCAAACTTTTCAACTTCCTAATTATTAGATATAAATATTGACATTTAATCTTTTTAATGTTTCTTATCATTATTTTTTTAAATTTTAGGTTACATTTGCAAATTGTTGATTACCTCTCTTATTTGCCGTAATTTGATAATTCAAATTAGGCTTTCTAGAACACTTAATGAGTTTGTTCTCAAGCAATTTACGAGTCTTTTTTTATACTTTTTTTTGGTTTTTAGATTTCAATATTAATAATAGTTTTTATGTAGTTTTACCCCTTTTGAGACCCAAATTGGAAAAATAGTGTCATTGAGAATCTAATAGTGTGCTTGAGTTGTCTAGGAAGATGACAATGGCCAAACCCTGAAGAGAACAACATTTGACATGAGTGTCGCGACACTGAGCCTCCATGACCTCAAGGGTGCAAAACTTCAACAAGAAATCAATCTAGAGTTAATTGTCGAGAGTGTCACGACACTTAGGATGTTGTGTTGTGACACTGAGCCTCCATGACCTCAAGGGTGAAAAACTTCAATAAGAAGTCAACCTAGAGTTGATTGTCGAGAATGTCACGACATTTAGGATGTTGTGTCACGACACTAAGCCTCCATGACCTCAAGGGTGCAAAACTTCAACAAGAAATCAACCTAAAGTTGATTGTCGAGAGTGTCACGACACTTAGGGTGTTGTGTCACGACAATGAACCCAAAGTTGCGACACCAAGACTCTAAGCTTGCGATATCACTGAAGGTTGTTAAAGTGAATGAGCCATGGTCATTATAGAGGATGTCACAACACCAGCCATCTAATGTCGCGACATCGAACCCCCAAAGCCAAAATCGTGTCAATTGCCACGAATGTTGCGTCACCGAAGCCTGGGAGTCACGACACTGAAGTCTAATGAGTGAAAAACTGTAAAGGCAATTTTGTGTCTAAACATGCTTTTGTCACTTTTCATTTAAATGGCATAATTGTTAATGTTAGGTCAAATACTTTTTGCCTATAAATACCACCTTTATATAAACTATTTAGGGGTGGATATGATAGTGTAGAAAAAATACTTTTTTTTTCTTAGCTTAGGTTTTCATTTTTGTTTTTGTTGTAGTATTTTTGTTTCTTCATTTTTGTTGGGACTTTGTGGATGAAGATGGACTAAACGTTCGTGCTTTATTAGATGTTTATCTATTAATGAACATTTTCTCAACCCTTATCTTATATATTTTATGCCTACCATATGCTTGTTAAAATGCTCGTGTGGAATTTAAGTTTTATCATGTGTTGAATTGTTTTATTGGTTGATTGAAGAGTGAGTTACTTAACTAAGTTATTATCTATGTCTTAATTGGTTATTTGTTCAAGTGTATTAAATTGCATATTACACTAGAATTGAGCCTCTAGTGTATTAAATTGCAAGTAACCACGAATTTCGGTGTCTGTATGAATCCCTCCAAAATACAATCATCCACCTATTTATATCGACAAAATAAATTAATTTAAAATTTTGTCTTACCATTATCGCTTGAGCGGCAAAATGTGATTATCGTCAAAACAAATCAGAGAGCTTGTCATTTGTGAAAATTCAATTGAAGCAAATAATAGATGAAATAATTAAATAAAACTATAATATTTTTAAACAAGCATATCGAAAAATTGAGAACAAAACTTGAGAAAATCGAGAGAGTTGAGAGTTTAGAGAGAATAGAGAAAGTTGGATTCAAGTGAAAAGAATAAAAAAATGACCTGGTATTTATAGAGAAAAAAATTTATTGTTCGCCCTTAAAAAATTTTACCGTTGCCAACGTTTAAAAAATAATTGGGGAAATGACCGTTGGAGGAAAGTGCACCCAGCTGGATACACTTTCACACGCTCTCTTAAAAAACTACCTATTTTCCTAATTAAAAAAAACCCTAAAAAATAATTAAAAAAGGGCATATTTGTCTTATTTAGTCCTATATTTAATTCAATTCATTACATTTTAAATATTGTTTTCTATTGCAAGGTTTAAATATAAATGTTTAGAGTAAATAAGGATATAATTAGAGAAAACCTACAACACGGTAACATTTTTGGAATTTAAACATACATGTTTGTAGTACAACAAAATTTGCAACAACTATTAAAAAATATAATTCAAAAATAAATTCATTCCTATTGAATGAGAAAAGATTTATTATTTAATATGAAGTTTATTATGTTATCTATAAATTTAAAATATTAATAATAAATAATAAATAAATATAATTATATTAAAAAGATAAAAGTCTAATCACGTATCATGTGGTCATATTCTTAGTATAATATAAAACCACTCATTTTAGATCCATTAGAATAAATAGGGTTATAAATGTTATTTTAATGAGTAAATAAGGGTAAATGCGGTTAAATTTTTTTTGAGGTTTACTTTCATATTTATATTATAATTAAATGTTAATAATTATATTATAAAAATTTATAATGAAATTAATATTAAAAAAGTGAGAAAAATAAAGGGCACTTCATCAAAGGATGGCTTTTAGGCATAATGAGTTTTTAACTCTCAAAATTTACAAAAAAAAAAAAAGAAGAAGAAGTTATTTTAACTCTTCATTTAATATTTTTCTTTTAGCCTTTAAATTTATATTTTTTTGTCAAATCACTTCAAAATAGATGAATGAGTTAACATTTATTAACTTTGATAACGTGCTATACATGTGGATTGCCACATAGATGACACACCATCATTTAATTAATTTTTAAAATTTAAAAATGATAAAAATATTTTTTAAAATTTTAGAAAGAGTTTTTATATATTTTCTAAATTTTTAAATTAAAAAATTAATTAAATCTTTGGCGTAATATTCATGTGTATATAATATCAACAAAGTTAAAAAAAACATTAACTTTTCTATTTATTTTAAGGTGATTCGACAAGAAACAAAAATTAAAAAAGTAAAATAACTTTTTATAAAGTTAAAAGCTTGGAAATATTTAGATGAAATTCAATATATTCACATATTCTCTGAACGTGAGTTACTCTTATTTTTGGTTAGATGTTAATTTTGTTTGAGTTACATTTTTATTCAAAACCTATTCATGTTTTAAGCCCATAAAAGATTAGTTTTAATTTTAAAAATTCATTTCATTTGAATTTATATATAAGTGTTGACATATGTGTTTAGCAAAACACTTTGCTATACATTTTTTAAACTTACAGCATGTTTGGTTGGCTGTAATGCTAAATCATTACAGTTGAATTCAGTGGCCCATCCTTATTCCATTGTTTGGTTGGCTGTAATGAGCTATTACAGCGCTATTCCATACACCCTTATTTAAGGCAAAACTACCATTTACCATTCGGCACTCTACCAACGGAATACCCATTCAGCGTGTGTCAGTTTCAACTTTACCCTTCTCCCTCTTTTTCATTCTCATGTCTGAAGCATCTTCTTTTTTTCATTCTTCTTCCCATTTCCTTCCAATCTTCTCTCTCTTTTTCATTCTCACGTCTGAAGCATTTCTTTTTTCATTCTTCTTCCCATTTCCTTCCGACCTTCTCCCTCTTTTTCATGCTTTTATCCTGACTAACCCTTTGACTAACCCTATAAGTTTTGTTCATCTTCTCCATCATTTAAAATCTCGTTCCTCATCGACGCCTCTGCTTATCGCATCATCAGCCATGGTAAGCAGAACCCTTAGATTATTTAAAATAATATTTTTTTTTTCTATATTTTTAGATTTTCTTTTATATATACAAAACTATTTGAGGATACTTTAGACATTCAGCTCGATTCATTTTAATTTACTTGGGCAATTTCTGTTTGGCTGCCGAGAAAACGAGTGTGAGATCGGGGAGAAGGATGGCGTTAATTTTTTTTTTTTATGTTTGTTTCTGCTTATTATGATCAGTTTAATCGAACAAAACACTTGATATTTCGAGATCAATACCTTAAACACTGAAGAAAATTAAAATGGAATGTAAACTAATAAAGTATTAATAGATGCTTAGAGCAATGCATTTTTCATTCACATCTAAGATTATGTGTAAATCTTAGTCTTATTTAGTATAGTAACCTGGGCTAAATTACAATTTTATCATTTTTGTGAGAGCTAAAATGCAATATTATTATTTTTAGATTTTCCTTGATATATACATGAAACTATTTGAAGAAGCTTTAGACTTTCATTTCGATGCATTTGAATTTACTTGGAAAAGTTCTGTTTGGTTGCCGAGAAAACGAGGATGAGATCGGGGAAAAGAAGGTGTTTTTTTATGTCAGTTTGTAAGCTTATTATGATCAGTTTAATCGAACAAAACACTTGATTTTGAGATTAATAGCTTAAACACTGAAGAAAATTAAGATTGTGTGTAAATCTTAGTCTTATTTTGTATAGTAACAAGGGCAAAGCCAGGAAATTTTTTTGGGGTTGAGATTAGGGTTATATTTTTATGAGAATTAAAATGCAATTCTACCATTGTATTATCTTATATCTTTATAGTTTTTAGGACTAAATCAATATTTTATCATTCTTGGGGGCATACTATAAATTTATAGATTTTGGGGTCTAATGCCTAAATGTTTACTTGTCAATTCGTGTATGCGCTTTGTGCTCGTGTATTTGCCATATTATAATCAAATTTAATTTAGATTTTGAAACATTCATGTATCAAGTCTAGCTAAATGTATACTATGGTTAGCATTTGCAATGGTATTCTTTTTCCTTTGTTTGAATCTTTAAATGAACTTTGGGGATTTACTTCTATTTATGCTTTACATTAAAACTCGTTATGTTGGTGATTTTGTAGTCGAGGAGAAAGGTTAGGGAGCCAAAGGAAGAGACTATGACCCTTGGGCCTGCTGTACGAGACGGAGAGCATGTTTTTGGTGTTGCCCACATTTTTGCATCTTTTAATGACACTTTCATTGTAAGTTACATGGTCTTTGAATTCTTTTACTTGGTAACACATATTTCTTGCTATTTCGATATGATTTTTTTAAGCTGTGAATTTTAATCGGTTTTATTTTTTTCTTTTGGTATTTTGACAATGATAGCATGTGACTGATTTGTCTGGAAGAGAGACTATGGTTCGTATTACAGGTACGATATTGGGATTGCATTAACATATCATTTAGCTGCCAATTTTTATATTCTAGTGGAAAGGGATTGTTTGAAATGTCTATAAATAATAACAAAAATTGAACGTTGGACTTGTGTTACTCTAACTTGGGTGTGAATTTGAATAGAGCATGTTTTGACACAAGTATATTCGTATATAAATGTGTTAGATACAAGTTTGTAGGTACTTAAAGATAGCCTGACATTTGTATTGTTGAACATTTGTTCTTTAGGTTGAGTTTGAAATTCTTGAATAAATCCAGGTGGTATGAAGGTGAAAGTCGACAGGGATGAATCTTCACCTTATGCTGCTATGCTTGCAGCACAAGATGTTTCCTAGAGATGCAAGGTCATATACCATTCCATTCGTTTTTATCATTTAAGAAAAACCCAAAATTGTCACTTTACATTACATTACATTAACTCGTTACTAGAAGACATACAATATCCGACATTACTGCTAGATTTATATTATTATTGACGAGTTGCAAGTCTTTATGCTGAGCAGGAACTCAGAATCACGGCACTCCACATCAAATTACGTGCTACAGGAGGTAACAAAACCAAGACCCCTGGTCCGGGTGCTCAGTCAGCTCTCAGGGCTCTTGCTCGCTCCAGGATGAAAATTGGCCGTATCGGTAAGGCCACAACTAATTGAAACTATTTTAAAATGCAGAGGAACAATCTTTGTTTTGCAAATTACTAGGGGGGAGCAATTGGTTTAATTGATGGGTTTGGTTGGTTTTTTTGGTTAATTGACCTTGTGTTGTTCGGCTTATATGGTTATATATCTATTGTATACTATAAATATAAATATATTTTAAATAATTTTAAGATGATATAAAATAAGTCTATTTTTTCAGTCAGTTCGGTTTTGGGATTAAAAACTGACTGAATTAACCAATTAAATCAAGGTCAAAAGTGACTTTTTTTCCAAATTTTTTGGTTGAAACTGAAAGTTGCTCTCCCTTACATATTATTGTCGAACCCTTACGATGTTATTCTTTATGTTATTTCAGAGGATTTTACGCCCATTCTGACTGATAACACCCGAAGAAAGAATGATAGAAGAGGGAGAAAGCTATAAACTAGCACATTATGTTTTAGCAAATCTATCATTTTACGTGTTTTTTTGGTGGCATTGGCATTTGGTTATTTGGTAATAACTGTTCTTTATGACCCTTTTTCATAGTTTTATATTGGTATATTTTATATTGGAGTTGTAGATCATAATGAATCGTGAATCTAGTATGGTGATATTTTTATTAAAAATTTGTGGGTTTTATCATTGTTGTTCATATCATAGGTAGTCCCTAAACAAAAATTGTAACTTGTGATGTTACTTTTACAAGTTAATGCTCATGTGGAATTTATTTATAAAAAACCCAAAACGTGTTTGATTCTTGCAAAACTCTTGTTTCCATCATGGATGTTTGAACTTGATCAAATTGGTCCATCATGGATGTTTGGATTTGATCAAATTGGTTGGTTTAATCAGGAATTGGTTGGGTATCAAGTTAGAAAAGTCATCAAATTGGTTGCCTTATGTATTTGTATAAACTGTTGAATTAGGTTAAAAAACTAGTTAATCGATTTTTAATTTTTATAAATATTATTTTTATAATTTTTTAATAATTTATTTAATTAATTTATTGATAAATTAGTGGTAAAATTAATTTGACTATCGACTTGGTTCTTAAAACTTTTGGCTTGTAACTTTTTGTTAATATATGAATATTATGCTTGGATATGAAATATAATTCTCAAGTTATTTATTACTTCTAATATTTTATTTTATTTTGTAGAATAATTAAATTATTTGTTTCATTAATGATATTTTAGCACATTAAATATGTATTGTAGTTTAAAAATAATAAAATAGATTATATATATATTTTTAGTATTATATATTTTGATTTTTTAATTCATATAATAATTATATTAAGAATGTTATTAAAATATATTTTTATTAAATTATATTTAATAATAATTATATTAAAATATGGTTAAATTATTTGTTATTTTTATTAAATTATTTTTAATAATAATCTTATTAAAATTTAATAACAATAACAATAATCATCTACCTAAAAAATTCTACTAAGGGTATTCGGTCATTTTAGTTTTTTCCTTATGCTATTTCAACATCATTCCATTCAACAAAACACAAGAATACTCTTACAGTTCTATTCCATTCCATTAAACTAAATAGTTAAATTACTGATTACAGCTCTATTTAATTACAGCCCTATTCAATTACAATGAACTAAACGTACCCTTAATTTTGATTTCTATTCTCTTACATTACATGATTTATATATTTTAATGGTTGGTTGTTATATATTATTTTAAGCAAGTTATATGTTGTTTATGACAAATCAACTACTTATTGTATTCTATTTCTTTTCTAATTTTATGTATTTAATCACATCATATTTTTACATACTCATCCCAATAATTAGCAACCATTCTTTGTTTACCCTGGAAGAATATTGATTTTCAAAGTTTGAAATTATTATAGTTTTATCATGAATTTTGATGATGATAAAAGTGAGAGTTGGATGATATGACTGCATCCATATAAATATGGTTATACCATGAGTAGTGAAATCTTTCCAGATAGTTTTTGGGATTAGAAAAATGTTTTCTTATCAGATGATAATGAAAGGATATCCATCAACATGCACCGCTAGACGATAACGGGTTAATTATTTACTTAATTTCTTTTAAAAAAATTGTGATCGGGGTATTCAATTTCTAAGATTATTTTTTTTGATAACTTAATTTAACTAAGAGTAATTTCAATTATATGCTAAAATAATTCTTTAAATGTTAAATTTTAGAACATAAATAAGTAGATAATAGACAATAATGTTTTTGATTATATTATAATTATTTTTTTGGCAAAAATATTATAATAAATTTATATTTTAAGAATATTTCTTTTGGCAACTCATCCGGAAGAGCGATAATTAGTGCCTATATAATAAATGATTATAAATGAAAATTTAACGGATATCATTAATAGAGGTAATTAAAATACATGAATAGAAAGTTCATTTTAAGATAAGATAAATTTTAACAGTGAAATGATAATGAATAATGAGAAAACAACGGAAAATAATATTTTTTTTCTTTTTATAAATTTGGGTCAGGTCGGGCCCAAGTCAAAAAAGCATTATCTGAAGCCCGACCTGTTTTCTAAACGAGCATTATAGTAATTTTACCCAAACCCATTTTTTAGACCTATATTTTTTCTCAAATCCTCCCACTTTTCGAGCGAACTTTAGAGCCGAGTGGGTTGGCCCGGCCTATGGATAGGTCTATTAGACAATTTGAAGTTTCTAAATTATTTTACTTTAATTGAATCTTAATAATTTGTGTCTCTTATGTAGTGCTCAATGCTTTTCTAAGTTATTATTTTAATAGAATGTAATTGCTAGGAATGTTATTTTATAATATTTGGTATACATTGAAAGATATTAATTAAAATTTCAGGAAAGTTATATTGTCACGTTTAGTTCACTTAATACTTTCTTAGGAATATTATGTTAATTTATAAATTTAACCTTATTAACTAAAAATAATAATTATGTATTTAATTTTATAATAAACTTTATTATTAAAATTATTTAGATAAATATTTAATAATAAAATTTAATTGCTAGCTTTTAAATTATTTTTGATTTATAATTTTAATTGAAAGTAAATTTATTTCAAATTTGTCTTGCATATATTTTTAAATATAATAATGCATATATAATATTAAGTATATATAAAACTTTTGTTTTGGAATAAATTTAAAAAAAATACTTGAAATTAGGTTTTGTTTTAGTTAAAGGCTAATCCATAAAAATATATAAAAGAAGAAGAAGAAGTTGATTCCATGTATTACTCTCAACATAAATACAAATAATTAAATCATAGGAATGTAAAACAATAGGCGGTCAAACCCACAATTTTTACACAACTTAATGGAACAATTTTGCTCATATTCTATGAAAAATAAAATGTGTTTCATATAAATACATGTGCTAAATCAAAATTTTAGTTAGAAAATGTTAATTAGCTCTTTTGGTTCTTTATTGTTCTCTTCCAAGATTGAGGGTGGCTAAATCTCAAAAAGAATGAAATATTTCAAATAAATCCTCATTTTGCAATGAATTGAACCTAACCTCTAACCTAATTCTCATTAAAGAATTATTGTTTTGGTTCAAGTTAATATCAAGAAGTGATTTTTCAAAAAGAAAATCGAGAGAACACAATAAATTTATAATGTTATAAATAAAAAGGTTACGATCAAATAAGGCTTAAGGTTAATTCTAAACCTTAATTTTTTTCCTATTGCTCATAAATATTCATATTATTATAATAAAATAAATTTTCAATTAATATACTGAAAAGAAAAGAAAAGAAAGAATACCATATAAATGATTAAATATGCATATAAAAATAAAGGAAAAAAAAGTAGATGGCAACAAGACTTGCCCAAAAGGAAAAAAAGAGAATAAAACAATAGTAGCAAGCAATATATGTATTTTAGACGGTTCCTAAAAGAAATTAATTAGCATCAAACCATCTTCTTTTTGTTTTTCTTTTTCTCTCTTCTTCTTTAAACTTGTACACCAAATTCTCTTCAACATCCTATTACTTATTCTTTGTTTATACTTGTAGGACACGAAAAGCAATTTCACCAAGAAGAATGTGAGCAATTTGGAGAGTCATATCACAAGAAACTATTGCCTTTTAGCTAATAAATTAAACACAATTACAACAATACTCCTATATTTGATTAAATTTTTTGTATATTTGCACCATTCTAGACCCTCAATCTTTTTCGTATAAATAAGTGCCATTTTTTAACTATCCAATATCTGATAACATTCAATTCGTGTTTACAATTCAAAAGGCTTGAAAAATATTGTCTGTAAGTGATAATTTGATGAAATCATATATTTCATGCATTTTTTTTTAATGTAACATCAATATTGAATTTGGTTTGGTTTTTATATATCCTTCTATACTAATATTAATGATGTTTTGAAGCATGCATGTCGATGCACTCATACAAAGGAAACAAAGGGATCAAACAAACATAGTATTGATAATGTTTTGGTTTTTTCTCCCTCACTTTCAAATAGGTTGTTTTTCATAAGAAAATGAGGCCTTTGGAAGCTACTTATGGTGATTTGGCCCCTCCATATAGGAGATCATCAAGCAATCCATATGAAGATGGTAATTCATATCTACTATCCTTTCTTTTTACCAAAAGATATTGAAACAGGGGAACTTATAACTGCATCTAAAAAGGCTCTTGTTTCTAGTAAACCCCCTAGTGTTGTGTTAAAACTAGTTTGTTGCGCAACATGGCAGATCCGAAGGACGCATCAACCAGATATCTTCCATTGTACAAAGCTGTGGATGGTGGTGATTTGGAAGCTACCAAGAAATTCCTGGACCAACATCCAGATGCATTGTGCAGTAGCCTTTCCACCGATGGGGACACTGCCTTGCACATTGCGGTCCTAGCTGGCCATGTAGACATTGTTGAGGAGTTGGTAGGGCGAATGTCTGCACTAGAATTAGCAGTTAAACAGAAATATGGTTCAACAGCCCTTAATTTTGCTGCCATCGGAGGAGTAACAGAGATTGCTGAGTTATTGGTGGAAAAAAATAGAAAGTTGCTAGAAATTCCAAATGATCATGAACAGATCCCCCTAGTGGTTGCTGCTCTATATGGACATAGAGATTTAGTGCAGTATCTTTACTTGAAAACTCCCATAGAAGAGCTTGATCCCACTAGTAAAAACCATGGCGCTATTCTTCTTACTGCTTGTATTATGGATGAATTTTACGGTACACAAAGAAAAGGATATTGCTTTTGATTCTTCAACAAAAACACCATTTCCCTGTACACCTTTGGTTTATTATTTCTTTTTGCCTATTTTTAGATATTGCTTTGGATCTAGTTCAACGCTACCCGTTATTGGCAATCGCTGAAGATACTGATAAAGACACGGCCTTGCACATATTGGCTCAAAAACCATCAGCATTCCCCAGTGGATCTCAGCTTACATTTTGGCAGCGCTGGACATATAAATGTTGGTAGCTTTTCAGTTCAAACAATATCTATCTAGTGATCTATTCTTTACATTGAGAATTATCTGAGGTTGCTTTATCCATTCTCGATCTCAGGTATTCATTTGGATCCACAAAAGGCTTCTCTCATCGCTTCTGGAGACATCGAAATGCCACATGAGGGTCCGCCACATCGAAGAAGCTTCACTAAACGAGGTATATATAATATGTAACCATTATTGCTTTACGTCCATTTGAGAGATGGTTGAAAAACTAGTTTCATTTTTGCAGTACTTCACCGAATATCAGAAGCATTCTGGAAAGGCTTAAAACTTTGTGGTAAGAAGAAATCAGCTTTTTTTGTATCAACACATTGGTATTGGGTTCAGCCAAATAAATCTACTTCTTGCCTTCAGTCCCAGGCTTTACAAGCATATATGAGTTAAAGCTGACACATCTTCAAGCCAGAGAGCTTCTAACTTGCATTTGCCGAGAGGTACCAAATTTAGAAGATGAGATAAAACTAGAAGCTGTCTTGAGAAAAGCATTATTCGAAGCTGTTAAGCAAGGGATTGTGGAGTTTGTGACAGAGATTATGAAGCATTATCCTGAAGTGGTATGGTTCTATGATGATAAAGATCGGAACATATTTTTTGTTGCAACAGCTGAACGACAAGAAAAGATTTTTAGCCTTATATATAAAATGGGTGCTAAGAAAAACTCTTTGGCAACTCATTGGGATAAGGATTTTAACAACATGTTGCATCAAGCTGCGTTTCTAGCCCCTTCCTCTAGGCTTGATCGTGTGTCGGGTGCAGCTCTGCAGATGCAAAGGGAGCTTCAATGGTTTAAGGTGATTTGAATATATATATATATATATATATATATGTATAGCAACTTCTTTACAGGATTTAAATAATAATTTCAAATGCAGGAAGTGGAGAGTGTTGTGCAACCCAAGTATAAGGAGATGATCAACAGCCATCTTAAAACGCCCCGAGCTTTGTTCTCAGATTATCATAAGAAATTAGTGGAACAAGGGGAGCAATGGACAAAGGAAACAGCTGAATCTTGTACTGTGGTTACTGCTCTAATCGTCACCATTATGTTCTCAGCAGTGTTTACAGTGCCTGGTGGATATGACAACAACTCTGGCAACCCAATCTACTTGAACCAGAATTCTTTCCTGGTTTTCATAGTATCAGACGCATTATCACTTTTCAGTTCCACAACTTCATTGTTGATGTTCTTAGGAATCTTGACATCTCGATACAGGGAAGAAGATTTCCTGCAGACTGTGCCTACAAAATTGATGGTTGGACTTTCCATGATGTTCTTCTCTTTAGCAACCATGATGATAACCTTTGGGGTTGCTTTGTTCATAGTTCTTCGAGACAGAATAGCATGGGTTTCCTTTCCAATTATCTTGCTTGCTAGTTTGCCGGTTACCCTTTTCGCACTGTTGCAGTTCCCTCTTCTTGTGGAGATTTTCATTTCCACTTATGGACCTGGAATCTTTGACAAGCCAAAGAAAAACTTGTGTCCATCAGGTTCCACTCGCTCTTCAACTCGTTGCTTTCGCTAGCTAACTCTGTGTTGCTTACTGCGTCACCTAAGTATTACTACAAAGGAACATGATTTAGGGGGCGTTATTTTAATTATTTTTTAAAAGGCATGTTTTGCTCCCCTTTTTGTCAACTACTCGTTAATTTCAACATACAATTTCCTAATACTTATATAATTTCTGTAAAAAAAAATAAAAATTATTTTGATATATGTAAGGAAGATAAGGAATGGACCATAAGATAGCGCTTGGTGTTTTCACATATTATGATTCTAATGAATGTGTTTGCTTGGAATATCGAGAATGTTACTTTACAATGTTTGATATTCATTGAAAGGTATTAATTAAAATATCAGGGAAGTTATATTATCGCGTTTGGTTTACTAAGTACTTTCTTGATCTGTAATGACAATTTACAAATTTAACATTATTAACTAGAGGCTAATATTCATGTATTTAATTTTTATAATACACTTTATTCTTAACAAATAATTAGATCAAATGTTTAATAATAAAATTTAATTGATAATTTTTAAATTATTTTTTATTTATAATTTTAATTGAAAGTAAATTTATTTCAAATTTATCTTGCATATATTTTCTAAATATAATAATGCGTATATAATATTAAGTATATATAAAACTTTTGTTTAGGAATAAATTTAAAATAATATTTGAAATCATGATTTGTTTTAGCTATAGGTTAATTCATAAGAATATATATATAAAAAAGTTGGTTCTACGTATTGCTCTCAAAGAAAACTATAAATAATTAAATTATAGGATTATAAAATCATAGACGGTCTAACTCATAATTCTTATGCAGCTTAAATGGTACAGTTTTGCCCATATTCTATGAAAAATAAAATTTATTTCATATAAATATAAGTGCTAAATCAAATTTGTAGTTGGGAAGAGTTAGTTACCCTCTTTTGGTTCTTTATTGTTCTCTTCCAAGATTGAGGGTAGCTAAATCTCAAAAAGAATGAAAATATTTTTAACAAGTCCCAACTTTGTAATGAATTAAATCTAACCTCTAACCTAATTCTCATAAAATTATTGTTATTTTGATTCAAGTAGATATCAAAAAGTAATTTTTGAAAAAATATCAAGAGAACATAATAAACTTATAATGTTATAAATAAAAATGTTATGATCAAATCAGCCTTAGAGCTAAACCTAAACCCTTTTTTTTCCTATTGCTCATAAATATTCATAATACTATAATAAAATTGAATTTTCAATTAAAATACTGAAAAGAAAAGAAAGAAACACAATATAAAAGATGATTAAATATGCATATGAATAATAAAGGAAATAAAAATAGATGGTAGACTAAAAGGGAAAAATAAAAGAGAAGAAAACAATATTAGCAAATAATATATGTAATTTGGACCTTTTCTATTACAAATTAATTAGCATCAAATAATCTTTTTCTTTTCCTTTTCCTTTTCCTTTTTCTCTTAGAGTTTTTTTAATACGGTTGTTTTATAAACTCCACTAGCTTATTAGGTCATTCTGATGGCTAATGTAATCTTTCGAATTCAGGTCTAAGTCTAAGTAGAATTAGGGAGGTTACATTTTTTTACATTTTCTTGTATTTTTCATGGAAAACAGCTTAATCAATGGAAAATAAGTCATTTTTCCTATAAAATGACTTACCCTTTTAAAAATCGTAAGTAATTTTCCAAAAAAACTGATTTATAAGTAATTTTATTTTCATATAAAAATTAAATTGAGTCAAGCTTAATATTATTATATTAATAATATTTTTTATTTTTTAAATATTTAAAATTAATAAAATATTAATAGAAAATATTATAATTTTCAATATTATTAAAAATTCATATTTAATTATCTATATTTAAACCTATAATAAATTATTAATATAATTTATTATTTTAATAAATTATTTACTATTTTAATTTTATTTTATAATAAATTTTAAAACTAATAATTTTAAATAATATTATTCATATATTATTGAAAAATATTTAATATTAATATTTTAACAATAAATATTTATTACAATTATAAATACATTATAATAAATGTTTTGTAGTATAAAGGCTAAAATATGTCATAAGTCCACACACTCTTCACAAATTTGGAATTTAGCCCATGTACTTTTATTTTCTAGAATTTAGTCCTTCTACTTTTTAGATTCGAAAATCAAGTCTAATTGTTAATATTGTTCAATTTTTTTGACAATTTTGTTGATGTCACATTTTTAAACAAAAAATATTTACTTGGTAGTCATGTAACTAAAAAATGACGTTATAATTAACTCGAATTTAATAAATTATTTTTAATAGTACTAACAATTTGAACATGAATTTTGATATCTAAAAAGTAAGACTAAATTCCCAAAAATAAAAGTATATGAATTAAATTTCAAATTTTAACAATCAGAATCATCTATTCGCTTTGGTTATTTTCAATTTATGACAATTAATATTTTAGCTTAATAATTGAATAATATTATATATTTAATTTGATGTATTTATTTATAAATAAATCGTTGCAATATATGTAAAAACAATGTAAAATATAAATTTATAGATATGAAATAAATTCAATTAAACAATGAAAAGATAAGAAAATCTCAAATGTATGTTTGTTTCATTCAAAACAACTTTTATAAAATATTTTCAAGAAATCGGCAAAAACATAAAATATTTTACAGATTCGTTCAAATACAAGAAAATAATAGCTTTTTCAGAAATCTAAGTCATTTTGTAAAAATTATTTTTCAAAATCATTTTAGTGAAACAAACGGGCCTATATCGTTTCTTCTAATTTCAGTTATTGCTAGTTACTCAAAATAAAAGCTAAAAGTATTATATAGTTTAATGATAAAAAATTCCGCATAAATTTATTTTAATTAAAATTAAAATGGAAATTAGTAAATTAATTCAACTTTTAAAAAACTCAATATTTTAAATAAATGGTATCTCTTAATTGAAATGTAACGAGGAAAAGCCCAATTGAGAAGCAAACTTAAAAGTAGTCTATGCTTCCTTTATGTTTCGTTCCTTTTTCAAATCAATTCAACTTTTAAAAAACTCAATATTTTAAATAAATGGCATTTCTTATGAATTAAAAATTTAATTTTGTATTCTTATTAAAATTTTAAATGGTCGTATAGAACTTTTTAAATTAATTATATGAAAAAAATTAATTAGATATTTTATACCTTTTAGTAAAGAGGTAATTGATGTACAATTATTTCTCATTTTAATTATATGGAAAAAAATAAAATATTCATAATAAATTAAATTGAATTTTATTTAGAATTAAAATTAATTTTAAAAATTTAATGTTTGGAATGTCAGTTTGGGTTTTTTTGTTATTATTATTACAAACATTACATTTAATTATTACTCATAAATTAAAATAAATATACTTCGAAACTGATTTAAAGTACATTATCTATTTCTCTCCAAAACTTCATTTCCTATAACTCTTTCGCTATTCATTCTCAGCTTTATGTGGGTTTGGTTCATTTGGTGTTGCATACCAAATTGTAAGGAATTATCCATTAAGTTTCCATGGCTTCTGAAACCGTAGCACCTGAAATTTCTTGTTTGAATGTATTTCTAGAGTTATTTTCATAACAATGTAATAAAAGGATTTACCTGCGACTTTTTTTTTCACAATAGAGGTCATGTAAGGAAGTTCTTCTACAACGAACGTTCAAGGCTTGCAAATGAAATTTCTGCTAACAAAAGAAACACCCTTACCTCTAGTCTGTCAGGTAGGTCAACAAACAACAAAATAAATGCTTTGAGAAGCCTCTCATGGCTAATAGTTTTTTGCAACTTTCATTGCTTCCATGACAAATAGTATGGGAAAACGATTTTGTTCCTTTTGTTGGAAACTTATAAAATGATTTTGCTGCTATGATGATTTCTTCTCCTTCAAGTTTGATTTTCTTCAATAAGGCACATTAAACGAAAGAAAGAAAGGCTTAATCATGCCCCCCTGGCTCAACATCTTTTGGAACAGATTACTATGATTACAATAATTCTTTCAAACTTGATAAGAACTGGTCGGTGGGTTACTATGATCACCTGAAATTTGAATTTTCGGATTCTGGTATTAGCATCAGCCACCTTTTCCAAGTTAGAGGGAGAGAATGAACAGATGTCTCTGCAAAATATACATTATACCTTGTTTCTGATATCAAGTATTCTTTCAAAAGTTCTTGGGAGTTCAATACATATAACAATTTACATAGTCTATAAACAAAAGATTGGTACTAAATAATCAAGTTCCCAGCTTAGTTTATATTTACTAACAACCATGCCCCCTGAGCGGATCTATTCCTTGCGGTTCAAGTCTATTGCTTTCGGACTTGATTCATTGTCATTTTGGTATTGGTTATTTAGATCAAATGACCCCAACAATCCAGACTTTCTCAATCCACAACCAGTTTCCTCTTCGGGAAGCTCTAATCTTTTAGCTACTGGTTGGTCAACACATATGCCATCACAAATATTAGTAACACTTCTTTTCTTTCCACTAACTTCATTGCTTGAGCCACTAATCAAACCCTTCTTTTCAGGGTAAATTTCCATAAAGTTAAATTCAAAGCAAGTATTAGATTTCCGGATACAAATATTCTCATTCTTTGGTGGTTCCTCATCCTCCGTTCTTCCTGAGCTCTCAGAAGATGTCAATGAGCTCTCCCTGGAACATATAGTGCCTTTCATTGGCCTTCTTTCCATTTGTTTTAAGCTTGAACCTCCTATTTCTGTCAATTCTGATAACGAAGAACTCGTGCAGCCAGTGTTAACCATTGAGACTAGTTGAGACAGTTCAGCTTTAGCAAGTTCTACACCCACTGAAGATGAGGTATACCCAGCCAGTGTTTCTTGTGCTTTCTTTAACACTGATTGTAAGTACTTTCCTTGAGCTTCTATTCTTAGTTGTAAATGTCTCTGGACCTGAAATGAAAAAATAAAAATAGCCTGATTGAAATGAGTTGATTCTATCAACTGAAAATCAGCAATTTAGGATTTGGTTCAATAGTTGGTACCTCAATCTGTTCATGAAGCTTTCTTTGTACTTCCATCTGCATTTGGAGCGCCTGAGCAATCTTCGAGCTTCTGATTAACACAATAATTGAAAAGTTACTAGAATCTGTCCTATTATCATTTCCAAATCTAAATATTTAATCAAAAGATAAAGGATCAATGTAAAACTATTACTCATTCATCAGCTTGTGAGTTCCATCACTTGTGTCACTACTCAAATCCCTATTACCGCTCTGTATCTCTCTGTAATCTGTATCACAAGAATGAAAAGAGAAAAAAAAGATGATATTGTTGTGAAAGTCAATATAATAGTCTAAATGCAACCAACAATGAATTCTTAATCTCACCATCTAGATTATCGCTGAGGCAGATTTCAGTCTGTTGGCTTTTCCCCAGTCTGTATTTCTGCAAGAAGAAAATACAGTCAAACCATGTTTTCCTTGAGATGATAGTATGGTTGTATTATATATAACGAAGAGCAATTGCCTGTAAATGGCTTTTGAGATGATACAAAGTGAGTCCAGAAATTCCTATGACCCTCATCAGATTCTTTGGGGTTGCTTCTGTTCAGAAACAATAAACACGAAGAAACTTGAGAAAAAATTTGACGAGATGATGTTGATGATGATGATGATTAAGGTTATTTGCAAGTACTATACTTAACTGTCTGGCCCTCCAAGTTGATTGACAGCTTCAACAAATCTTTGATGAAGTTCAGGAGTCCACTTTAGCCTAGGCTTAGCATCAGTTGATAGAACCAGATTCATGTCTTGATTTTGCATGTTGTGCAGAGCCAAAATTTGTGTTGTGTAAGAAAGACAGGCAGAGGGAAGCAGAAAACTGAAACTCATGTGGGTTTTGATCCCTTTTTTTAAGAAGGCAATGCTCTCAATATGAAGCAGCTGTAGTTCTCTTTATAAAACTTGGAGTTGTTGGGGTGTCCTATGATCTCACTCCATATCTGGAAACATAGGTGGGGCTGTATTGGGGAGGGAATATATGCCATGATCTCTGGCTCTTCCTTCTATCATCTCCCCGTTTCATATCTACTTTTTTTTCTTCTTTGACTTAGGAAGGGGGTGAATGGAGAGAATCTCTGATGCATCAAAAAAAAAGAAAAAAAGTAACACAGATCAACGAGTCTCAAAAGGAGAGAAAAGAGGAAAAGTGCATGGTTTGTTTTTATCTTCAAACACACCACTTTTTTTTTTTTAATCTCCCCCTCCTTCGCATGATTCCCTTGTGGATTACAAAAGAAACCCGAATGAATTTTTATCTGATAAATAAAAATAAAAATCTAAATCCATTCAATTACCACCACTGTGAATTAGGTAGAGTGAATGCTGGATGCAACTGTCCTAACACTATGACAAGCTTTCAATGAAAAATTAAAACTAAATTGACAGGAAAGCTTAATTTTCCTTTTGGATGACAGAAAGGGAAAGCCAAATGGCCAATTTCATTTTTCTCCTCTTTCTTTTTTCTTAGAGAAGGGTGTGGTGTGACTGGCAGATTCTTTTTGTTCTTTGTATAGATGAAGGAATCAAAGAATCTAAATATTAGATTTAGGGACCCAGCTGGCCCTCCTTTTTTCTTATAAAGGAAGTACCCTAGAAAAAGTGAATCAAATCAGGCCATCTTAATAGATAACACAACATAAACTGAAGTGTGAAAACAACCCCATACTATAAATTCTTCCCTGGAAATTGAACCAAAAGTACGCACTATTCTTTAAGTTTATCCCATTACAGAAGAATCTCAGGCGCTTGGTATTTTTTTTCTTTTCTTTTCTTTAATACAGACTGTCATTAGGGCCGACAGCTTGACACATATAGTACTCTATTTGGTTTTTTCAACTTGAGTTTTACCTTATCGAACATCTACCACTATCATCCAAGCAGCATCTGAAGTAAAACTCAATACATCAGATCAGGTGTAGGCCAGCCTCTCAGACATGATAACTTGTTGACATATAATCTTTTGGGAGTTGGGACAGAGTTGTTTTCAGTATACTGCCAGTTGATTGGTGTAATCCCCAATATTTTGCTTCTTGACTCCCCTGATGATCAGGCTCAAGCAACAAATGTGGGAAAAGGATTATTCTCGGTGACTGTACAAGATGCCACTTCAACAGATACCAAAATTTACCCTGATGTTGGGGTAAGCTAAACTCACAGATTCAGTTTCAATTACACAATGTTAAACTTGAATGAGAGTATCCTTAAGTGGTGGTGTAAAGCATAATAGCCCTTGGCACATATGTCACACAAGACAATGAAAATCAAAGCCCTCCTCCCTTTTCTATCTTTTGGAAAAATGCTAAATGCAATGAAATGACAAAAAGCTTCACATAGTTTATGGGTGCACACTTTCGCCTAGTATGAAAGCAATCAACAGGGCCTTCTGGTAAAAGTCCTATAAAGAAAAATATTCCAAAGAGAATGTTTGCTTTAAAACTGTAACCCATATCCAAGCGGACCTGAAAGAAAAGAAATTTCATACAAGCAAAAGAGATAAAGGGAAGCCACAATGGCCAACAAGAAATCATAAAACTAAATTGATCTTCAGACTTCTGGGGGTTCGGTCAAGAGTTAAAATTACTGGAATCAAAATCCAATGATTGAACTCCAAAGTATTGCCATCTTAGTGCCATACATTCAGTTGGTCTGCTAAATTTATAAGCCATTTCCCAGGATTCAAAGACAAGGAAGATTAGATGCCAAATGTTACCAATGAAAGATCCCCCAATCAGTTGACTAACTACAATTTTATAATCAGTTAGTTGGATACAATTCAGTGAGCATAGAATGGGAGGTCCACTGATGAGATTGTTACCATCATCATTCAGTTCAACAAATTTTTTTAAAAAAAAATTAATAATGAGATCAACATGGTGGACCAGCAAGTGGTAGGTCCATCTTGACACCAACATGGGTTCTTCTTCCTGAGTAAGCATCTACTTCTCTCCCTTGAACTATAGAATCCATTAGTGGCAAGCTCATAGTCCATATTGGAAGAAAGGAATAAAATTATGAACAAGTTTTGATTTGATTATATGTGGCCCGAATGTTTGAAATACAAGAAAAGAAGGAAGAGTTATTGGAGTACCTTTCTCTTTAACCAGCTGCGGTACTTGTACAACCTCCTTTCTTGCTTTAATATATTCCATAACAGGTAAAGGAGATTCTGGGATGATGCCAAGCGGCCCCCGGTAATTTTTATTATTAGGTCAGTAGCAGAAGGTCCAGTCATGCAAACAAATGTGGCCTCATCAATTATTATTCTTTAAGGGACCCATTAAGGAAGAAGATGAGAATATGAAAAGAATATGGCCTCAGGAATCTAGAAAAGAGAAACAAAAGGAACTAGTCGCCATCCAACTAAAAATAATGCAAATTTCAGCTGAGATATTGTGTCATCCAACTGAAAATGACGCTAGCCATATGTCACAAATCAAATTGGCTTCTCCAGATCATCAGGGTGATTGATTATTTTAGGGTCAAGAAAATAACTAGCATCAAACATCACAAGTTCAAAACTACAGTTGAATGTTTCTCCGACATGTCCATCACTAAATAAGTGAAGCCCAGGAGTTAAAAAGGAGCTACAAATACAAGCACGAATAGTTAAGCATTGCTTATAAATATACTGTTTCAAGCTGGATTCTCGTTTTGGTTGAGTTTCGTGGTATTTCATGTCGCTATCCCATTTCCACAACTACTCAAGCCCTGCTGCTTCTTAAATACTGTTTTCTTGTTTTATTTCAAATTTCTACTTCCACTTAGACAGAATTGTGGTGTAATACAGTTTTCTAAAGCTTCAAGTCCACGTCCTTGTTTCTCTAGGGATGTGCATAAAGTTACAAAGGAAGAATAAGATTTGAAAAAGAAAAAAACAAAAGCAACAAAAACTGTTGAAATATGTATATATTTTAAATTTATTTAGGTAGATAAATCTTATTTGGATAGATAAGTTTTATTCATATTCTAGAAATATTTTTTTAGTAGTTTACTAAAGTAAGGGAACTATTTTCTTTGGGAACTATTTTCCCAATTAGGATTAGGACTTTTTTTTCTCTATTTAAGTTCAATTCTTTAGTTAATAAGAGAAGTACAATTTTATTCAAAGCTCTCTTGAAATCTTTCATGGCATCCGAGCTAGGTTAAAATTTCTAGTAACATCATGGTTAAAAAACCTTCATTGGAGATAAGAAATCCAAGAATCAAACAGAGGAAAAAGTTCTACAGCTTGAAACAACTACCGAGAGTACAATGACTCAAGGGACAGAGGCGTCTCACCTTTCTTTTCAACCGACATCTCACAAGTTGAATGGCAAGAATTATCCGGAATGGTCGCAATCAGTAAAATTAGCAATTGATGGGCACGGCAAGCTAGGTCATTTAAATGGAGAAGTTGAGCAACCACGGTGGGTGATCCAAAGATGAGCAAGTGGAGGTCGAAAATTCTATGGTAATTGCGTGGCTTATTAATTCCACGGAAGCTTCCATAGGTAAACCTTTTCTTTTCTCCCAACTGCTAAAGATGTTTGGGACGCCGTGAAAGACACCTATTCAGATTTAGAAAACGCTTCATGATTTTTGAGTTAAAAATAAAACTGTGGAAAGCTAGGCAAGGGAAAAAGAAGTTACTCTTTATTATAATGAGATGATGTCTCTTTGGCAAGAACGGATCGGTGTTATAATGATGAATGGGAGTGTCCGGAGATGGTGTAAAAGCTATGAGAAAAGAAGAGAATGAAAGAGCTTATTTGTTTCTGGCTGGTTTAAATAAAGAATTTGATGAAGTGAGATCTTGGATCCTAGGGAAAAAACCGCTTCCAAAACTTCGTGAGATTTTTTCTGAGGTTAGAAGAGAGGAGACAAGGAGAAAAGTAATGTTAAAGCCAGGGTTTGAAGCTAATGATGATAATTCTGCTCTTGTAACTATTAAAAATAATGATGATAGTGAAAAAAAGAAAAAACCTTGGTGCGATCACTGCAAAAAATATTGGCACCCTCGTGAAACGTGTTGGAAGCTCTATGGGAAACCGACAAATGGAAGGAAAAAGAATGGCAATGGTCGTGGTTCACAATCAGGGGATAGCAGAGCTTTCCTAACAACTAATGGAAATTATGAGGGCCAAAGTTCTCTGGAAGGGTCTCCATTCACTAAGGAACAATTAGAGCATCTACACAAGTTTTTTCAATCACCACAATTTCGGATGAATTCTTCTATTCCTAACTCATCCAATAATCCTTCTTCCTCTTTTGCCCAATCAGGTACTGATTTTTCTATTTTTTTCAGTGTTAAGCCTTGTAAAACAATCACATGGATCTTTGATTGTGGAGCTAGTGATCACATGACTAGTAGTCATTTTCTTTTTTCAACTTACACACCTTGCGTAGGAAACAAAAAGATCAAAGTAACAGATGGGTCCTTCTCGGCAATAGCCGGGAAAGGCACTGTTAAAATTTCATCTTCTTTGGTTTTACATGATGTTTTACATGTGCCAAATCTAGCTTGTAATCTCATATCGGTCAGTAAATTATCCCAGTCCTTAAATTGTCATGTTATATTTGACTCCTCTATGTGTAAGTTTCAGGACATGGTCTCGGGGAGGATGATTGGCAATGCTAAAGAATTTGGTGAAATTTACTTTCTTGAAGACGACCATCTAAGTCAACCAACAACTACTTTATGTTTAAATTCTGTTTCTGATTTTGATAAAGTTATGATTTGGCATTATAGGCTTGGACATCCTAATTTTTATTATTAAAGATATTTGTTACCTAATCTATTTAAAAATAAAAGTCCTTCTTCATATCATTGTGAATTTTGTGAATTGGCTAAACATCATCGGTCATTCTTTCCACCTCAAAAATATAAAGCCTCCAAACCTTTTTCGTTAATTCATAGTGATGTTTGGGGACCTTCAAGAGTCTCGACTTTTTTAGGAAAATGTTGGTTTGTCACATTTATTGATGATCATACTCGACTTTGTTGGGTGTTTTTATTAAAAGATAAGTCCGAAGTTAAAAATGTGTTTCAGTCTTTTTATGCTATGGTGAAAACACAATTTGGTGTGAAAATAGAAGTATTTCGAACTGACAATGGTGGGGAATTTTTTAGCGACCAATTAGGTATTTTCTTAACCAAACATGGAATAGTCCACCAAAGTTCTTGTACAAATATACCACAACAAAATGGGATTGCAGAAAGAAAAAATCGACATCTTTTGGAAGTAACTAGAGCCTTGATGTTCACTAGTCAAGTACCACGTTATCTTTGGGGCGAAGCCTTGTTAACAGCTACATATCTTATTAATAGAATGCCCAATAAAATTCTAAATTATAGAACTCCTTTTAGTCTCTTTAAAGATAACTTTCCTAACTCTAAATTGATTACAGATTTATCCCTCCGAGTTTTTGGGTGTAGTGTTTTTGTTCATCTTCACAACCAAGGTAAACTAGATCCTAGAGCAAAAAAATGTGTCTTTGTTGGTTATGCTTCTAATAAAAAGGGTTACAAATGTTATGATCCAATTGATAGGAAGATTATAGTTACCATGGATGTCACATTTGTTGAAACAAAATCTTATTTTCATTCTAATCTTCAGGGAGGGAATTATACTAAAGAAGATTCTATAATTGATCAAGAAGAGACTAGGAATATACAACATAGGGATTCTAATAATGGGGAAGGCGAATTTATAATTAACACAAAAATTAATGATGTTAATGTTAATGAAAAAGAGGATGAAGGTGTAGAGTCTGATCATGAAAATAAAGAACAAACAAAGGAGTTAATTGTTTACTCAAGAAGAAATCGAAATCAAGAAAGTGGAATCCACCAGATTCATCACCAAGAATCCGACTCGCAAGATCCTGTCAAAAGCCCAGGTAAAGCTCATAATCCAGCCAATGAATTTTCTGATTTAGATATTCCAATTGCCAAAAGAAAATGTGTTAGAAATATTGTCAAATATCCTATGTCTAACTTTGTATCCTATAAAGCCTTATCTTCGACATTCTCAACCTTTGTTTCGTGTCTCGATACTGTCTAAATACCAAAAAATGTGAAAGATGCTTTACGTGTTCCCGAGTGGAAGGAGGCTATTTTAGAGGAGATGCGTGCTCTTGAAAAAACAGTACATGGGAAACAATGGAATTACAGTAGGGAAAAAAACAGTAATGTAAATGGGTGTTCACAACCAAATTCAAACCAGATGGATCTTTAGATAGATACAAAGCCGGTTGGTAGCAAAAGGGTACACTCAAACATACGGATAGATTATCTTGATACATTTGCTCCAAGTGGCCAAATTAAATTCGTCGAGTTCTTTTATCAATTATCGTTAATCTTGATTGGTCTTTACAAGAACTAGATGTGAAGAATGCTTTCTTAAATGGAAAACTTGAAGAAGAAGTTTACATGGATCCTCCTTCAGTTTTGAAGAAAATTTGGAACTCGAGTATGTAAACTCAAGAAATCTTTATACGGATGCAAGCGGTCTCCTCGAGCTTGGTTTGAACGATTCACTCAAGTTGTTAAAAACAAGGTTACTCACAAGGGCAAGTTGATCACACAATGTTCTATCGACATTCACAAAAGGTAGAATAGCTGTTATTATAGTTTATGTCGATGATATCATTCTTACAGGAGATGATGTGGATGAAATAAGACGTCTCAAGGAGCATCTAGCATTGGAGTTTGAGATCAAAGGCTTGGGTCCTTTGAAATACTTTCTTGGAATGGAAGTTGCTCGATCAAAGAAGGGTCTTGTGGTTTCTCAGAAAAAATATGTGATTGATCTTTTAAAAGAGGCTGGGATGAGTGATTGCCGCCCAGCGGACACACCAATTGATCCAAATGTAAAATTTGAAAATAAAGAAGGTCGATTAGTTGATAAAGGACAGTACCAAAGATTAGTTGGTAAGTTAATTTACTTATCACATACAAGGCCGTATATAGCTTTTGCAAGAAGCTTAGTGAGTCAATTTATGCACTCCCAATGGAGGAACATGAAGAAGCGGTGTTTGAATTCTAAGATACTTGAAGAGTTCACCGAAAGGGCTTATTCTTCAAGAAATTGAACAAAGAGGAAATGAAGCTTATACTGATGCAGATTAGGCGTGCTCAATAATGCATGTAAGATCTACATCGAGATACTGTACATTTGTTTGGGGAAACCTTGTGACTTGGCGAAGCAAAAACAAACTGTTGTAGCAAGAAGTAGTCAGAGGTGAGTTTAGATCAATGGCTCAAGGAATTTGTGAAATGGTTTGGTTAAAAGAATTATGGAAGAGCCGAGAAACCAATAACTTCACCAATGAAGTTGTCTTTGTGATAGCAAAGTCGCCATTAGCATTGCTCACAACCCATCCAACATGATGAGAACTAAACATGTTGAGATTGATAGACACTTTATCAAGGAAAAGATTGAAGAAGGCCAAGTGTGCATGCCGTTTGTTCCTTCAAAACAACAGATTATCGACATACTCACCAAAGGACTCTTTAAGACAAGTTTTGATTTTTTGTAAGCAAGTTGGGCATGATTGATATATATGCACCAACTTGAGGGAGGGTGTTGAAATATGTATATATTTTAAATTTATTTAGGTAGATAAATCTTGTTTGGATAGATAAGTTTTATTCATATTTTAGAAATATTTTTTAGTAGTTTACTAAAATAAGGGAACTATTTTCTTTTTATGTTTTAGTAGTTTATTAGAATAAGGGAACTATTTTCCTAATTAGGATTAGGACTTTTTTTTTCTCTATTTAAGTTCAATTCTTTAGTTAATAAGAGAAGTACAATTTTATTCAAAGCTCTCTTGAAATCTTTCAAAAACACCTGCAGAAAAAGGGGGGGATTCATTTACTGGAAAACCAAAGGTAAAAAACACCGCCTTATGCAGCCTTATAAACAATGAAGATAAAAAAAACAAATAGTCATTCATAGACATACATTTCAACCTGTGCAAGATGGAGAATTTTGTCTCAAACCCCACCATAGCTTTCCCTGGAGCTAGTTAAGTCCAAGTGGAGCCATCCATAACTATGCTATACTAATTAATATGATTTTTTTTTCTTCAAGTATAGAGAGAGATTAAGAGAAACGGTCACTATAATATCTTCCAAATTTAGCAAATTACACCATCGTAAACTCGCTAAAACAACTGTCAGACTAGTTCTCAAATTGTATTCATTTCTTACAGCAAGGGATACAACACTGTCAGTCAAGAGGTACGGCATTGATGAAGGTTGAGAAAGTTATAAGCCTTAATGGTTACAGAGCTGAACAGACCAATATGTAGAACTACAAAACATGTTCTAATTTTCTTCTCTAAAACGAAAAAAATGACTTGCAAGATAAATATATGATTAGTAAAGCAAATTCTAGATTCATTTTGCAGCTAAGCGTATACAAAGTTTTCTACCTATCTGGCTTAAATTGCAGCACATGGCTAAACGAAACAGACTAGCTTTCTTCACCAAAGACCGAAAATATTGAAATTGCCTCCCTAAATTTCTTGGGTCAATGTAAGGGGGGGGGGTGTGGAACATCTTTGTCCAAGAGCCTACAACATGATTGATAGAGACAAAGTAAATTATTCAGAAATATTCCTTCAAATAATTCAAACATGTCATATCTGATGCAATGGTACATCCAACATAGACCGGGTTGACAGGACTTAACCCACTGCATAGCTTGGTGTAAGCAATATGGAAGGACATTGGAGACATAAGTGCTTTCCCAGAACTACACCAGTGAGAAAGAGCATCATCTCATAGTAAGTTCATATGGAAACCTAATCTCTTTCAATTGCTAGACAGAGCATTTGGTAGAAATGTGGTTTTGGGAAGAACCAAGTAATTTAAACAATGGAATTGAGATTTCAATGTTATACAGAAAAGGAACAAAACAATGCGTAATAGTCAAAGCAAATAAAGAAAAAGTCACAGCTTTTTGGAGGTTTACCAGTAAATGAATGTGAAGAATTGTTGTCACATTTCTAAGCTATCTAATTGGTACATATACAATGCTGACACTTGAGATATGATAAAAAAGCAATAGTATCCTGAACCCATGGCTGCGTGCGAGTCATTGTTGGATCAGCCATTGAACGCTCCACAAACATTTGTATCGATACCTTGTCGCCATTTAACTTTCTGAAACCCAAAAGCCCAGCAGCAGGCCTATTTAGACCTAATAAAGCCCATAAATTCACGTCTGATGAACCGCACCATCATTCCGTGCCGCCAGGTCAAGTGCCCCACTTGCTTGTGCTCTATTTCACCCACGTAAAAATAAATTATTAATTAGTGTGATAACATTATTTGTGTATTATAATAGTTAAATATAAAATAAAGAATAGTTAATTCATATTTAAACTTCAAACTAGAAAAAGATGAATAAAAATTCTTCTAAAAATAAGACTTTTTTTGTAAATAAGTAAATTTTTTTCTTTTTTTCTATAATACATCATTTGAGTGACTAGAAATTATCAATTAAAATTAATTTATTACTAACTTATATATTAAAATATGGTGTATAAATAATACTCTTACCAAACCTAGCATAAATGTATTGGCTTTTTTACTAAAATGATACAAGCCCAATTTTATTTATATGGATTGAACAGTGCAAAAAATATAGATTCACATGTCCCAAATCGGGTTTGATGATAACGATAACATGTCTTGTCCTTGCTAGGTGCAGAGATCGAAGAGGCCTAAATCAACACCAATGATGATAATTTGGGCTTGCTCGAGATACAAACTCCTTTGCACTTGATAAGAACAACCCTTATTCCCATCTATAAAACACCACACAACCCTTAACTAACCCAATAATAAATCTCACCTTAAACCACTATATAAACCCCAAAACCTAAACTCCTCCATAAAAAATTCCATAAAAATTCCAAAAAAGCCATATAAATTTTTTCCAAAAATAAATTGAGAGAAAGGTTTAAAAATCTAGCAAATTACGGTAGAATCTCTCATTTAAATTATAATAAATTACATAGTAATATTATTTTTATTAGCAGTATTTAATTATTTAATTATTTATGATTTGTTTTTTTTTGAATTTTGTAATTCTCAAATAGAATTTTAAATTATTCATCAACTATAATTTTTGTTATATTTGCTAACTGTCCTATATAGAGTTATTTTGGTATAATTTTATAGTAATTTAGTAGGTGTTAGGTTATTTTTATTGCATTTTATAGTTTTTCAAATTAATTATATTTTATTTGAATTTTACATGTTTTTATTATTTTTAAAATTAATTGAATTCATTTACTATTTATTTTTCTTTATTGTAGGTATCAAATGAAGATAGAAGACTCAAGCATAAAGAAAAAAAGTAGTGAAAAAAAGTCTTTCGCTCCACCAGATTTGATTCAGTGCGGGCGGAGCATATTCTTTAATTCAAAAATTTTGACAACAAGCATTTCGCTCCCCCCATAACTTATGCATGTGAAAGAGCGACATGATTAAAAACCCTAAAAAAGGGGTGATGTAACTCCCCCTTATCCGAGACCGTCGCCGGAGTCGAGCATGAGACATTACTAAACTTATTTTAGTATTTAAACAAGTTCAAACAATTCTTGTAGTAAACTGTCTATCTGCGTCACAGTCGCTTAAAAAAATCATATCTGGAGTTACGAAACTCGAAATCAAATTCCGTAATTTTTTCCTGAAACTAGATTCATATATCTACTTAATAATGTTTTTCTAGAATTTTTGGTAGGGCCAATTAGTACAGTTTATTAGTTAAAGTCTCCCCTGTTTCAGGGTTCGGTTACTCTGACCCCTGTGCACTACGAATCAAATTTCTTCCTGTACAGAGATCCAATGACCATTTCGTTTGTTTCTATTAAAAATAGACTCAATAAGGAATCCATAAATATAAAGTGTGAGTCCTGATTATTTTTACACAATTTATGGTGAATTTCTAAATTCAAAATAGGGGATCCAGAAATCGCTCTGACCCTATTTTACCAAAACATAAATATCTCATAAAATACAACTATTTTACCTATTTTGTTTCTTCCACATGAAAATAGATTCATTAAGATTCAATTCCATATTTTATTCATCATCTAATTATATCTCTAATATTTTTAGTGATTTTTCAAACTCACGCCACTTCTGCTGTGTGATTCTGTTTTATAGCCAATTTCACCATTTTATGGATTTCAATAGATTAGTTAGCACATAAAACATACGTGTTATCAAATATAATCTTGATTAGCCACTCCAATAGCTAATAATTCTCAAACATTTCCATACCATCCATGAGCCATATCATGAGATTATATACACAAAATGATTATAATGCTATACATGCCATATTCCCAAAATATACAAGTCATTATACCAAAATAGTTTGTTGATAGTGTGAGCGCGCCTCCGATCGTTCCCGATCTCCTAGCCGGCTTGACAAAACAACAAAGAATAGAGAGGAGGGAGTAAGCATAATTGCTTAGTAAGTTCACATGTAAATAGCAAGTAACATAACTATGCAATAATACAAAATCCACATTTGCATAAGATCACCAAAGCATTCATATCATATTTCTCATTCATGATCCTACCATATTATTGTTATATTGAAGTCTCAACCCGAGGGTTAATTACATACCTGTACAAAGTATCTGTTCCACAACACTTACCAACTAGTCACTTTCATCTCGAGAATTCTTCCATTTCACTAAAACTTTACCCGTTGAACACATCGGAATATAATTCAGATACATGAAATCAAACTATCATAATTTCACCCATAATGAACTCAGAACGCAGCTCAACGAGCTCAGGTGTTCACATCCATAATGAACTTGGAACACAACTCAACGAGTTCGGATGCTTGCATCCATAAGTGAACTCGGAACGCAACTCAACGAGTTCGGATGCCTCATAATTCTCACGAACTCGGAACGCAACTCAACGAGTTCGGATCTCAATTTCCTAGTGACATGTCACTTGTATCCTAATCTATTCCTAATGTTCAAACAGGATTTTCCTTGATCATACTCCTTTGCCATCTTCCATGAAATGTCGAAATTGATACTTCGGTGATAGTTCATACTCATCAAGTAATTCACATAATTACATATTATTCAACAATAACCACAAAAAGTAACATTTCATGATAATAATAAGCATCATATCATATAAACAACATTAAATTGCTTAAAACAACAATTATGTTACCTTATTTACTCATGAACTTACCTCGGTACAAAATGTATAAATGTAACACCCCTTACCCGTACCCGAGGCTAGGATAAGGTACGAGGCGTTACCAGACAAACATACAAACATTAAACTAAAATACGGGCCATAAAATTTCATTCATATTTCAAAATGTTCATTCACTTACACATAGTCCCTTATTTGAGTCTACAAAGCCCAAAACATACTTTAGAAAGGGTTTGGGACTAAACCGAGAACTTACGAAAATCTTGGAAATTTCATGCTTTAAGGCTCCACACGCCCGTGTCCCAAAGTCATGTTCTATACACGGCTAAGACACATGGTCGAGTCTCTGCCTGTGTGGAATATACCTAGGCTATTTTCCAAGCATTGGTCAACCTTAATCTCTTACACACTTATACAACATCAAAAGCATATAACATGGTATTCATTTAATGATTAAATATTCTCAATTAAACTACAAACATAGCATTTGTATATCATCATACATGTGTCTCTCATACTCATTTTACCTTGTTTATTATAGTACCACTTATATATTTATACCATGATTATCATCTTACCAAATATCTTCAGCTTAATCATCAAGCATTCATATTTAAAACTAGATCATATCTTTATAAAATACCACAATTCAGATGCGTAAATAACATGTTTGCCTAAAACATTTTAATTCAACTCCATACCCTACAAGCATTACATTGAGACTAGTCATATATATATACATGTCATGATACATATCATTCTCTTTCTGTTTTCTTATAAACACATATCATTTATTTCATTATATCAATATTTCATATACCATAGTTTCCATGTATTCCACATATATTTATTTTTCTCCTCCTCCTCTCCATTCCACATCCTTAATGTATATAGCATTCTTGTAACTACAATTTCACAATTTACTAATAAATGCTCACATCAAACTGTCCACACAAGTCATAGTTACTTACTTATTTATAATTCGAGCTACAGAGCTCCAAATTAAGATCCGTAAATTTCCCCTAAAACTAGACTCACATATCTTTGCACCATAAAATTTTAATAATTTTTGGTTTAGCCAATTAGTACAGTTTATTCATTAAAATTTCCCCTGTTTCACATTCTAACAGTTCTGACCTCTCTTCACTAAAAATTAATTATCTCACAATACAGAAATCGGATAATGTTCACGTTGATTTATATTGAAAATATACTCATTACGGATTTTAGAAATATAAATTTAAGAATCTAATTATTTTTATCAAATATTTTTGATTTTCCAAAGTCAGAACAGGGGATCACGTAATCATTCTGAACCAGTCTCACAAAAACATAAATATATCAAAATATAGAACTCCTTTTCTTGCTCTGTTTCTTTTATATGAAAATAGACTCATTAAGCTTTAATTTAATATCCCATTCAGTCTTTGATTCAATTTCTACTATTTTTGGTGATTTTTCAAAATCACGTCACTGCTACTGTCTAAAACAGTTTTATTGCTAATTCACTCTTTCACACGTTCTTTGTATTAACCTCATTTTAACATACATATCACAAATCATTTTCACCACATTTCATACATCACAAGTATAGGCCCATGATCACAAGGTCACCATAAAATCATCCTCATGTATAACTTACTTGTTTATAACCTTACCACATCCTGGTCACTTAGTGAACACATCATTCACATAACCAAGTTCATGCACTTATTCATCGCAAAACTCACAAAGCAATACATAGAGAGTCTCCCATTGAACTCTTCGAATCAATCCTCGATACTTGGTGGTTTCAGCACATAGCTCCACCCATCATAGAGTTTGGCTCTCTTGTACACATGGTGAACACTCAGTACCACCCATGTGACCTAGCCAATTTATCTCGTAGCTCTCTTGTCTACATGGTGTCCTTTACCTGGAGCCACGCATGCAACCTAGCTACATATATCCCGTAGCTCTCTTGTCTACATGGTGTACACATAGTATCACCCATGCGAACTAGCTACATCATAATGTCTTGTAGCCTCTTGTACACATGATGTGCACTCAGGACCATACATGTGACCTAGCTACATACTATCTGTATCATCCAATCTTTCCGAAGGTTCAACTGGGATTTCTCTCTCTTTTCCAACAATTTCACCAATTAAGTAATTATCCACAAACATATTTCCAATATTATTATAAAATATCATAATACAAGTAATATTGATGTATTACTTACATATAAACTTACATCTCATTTAATATCAAGGCAATAACATTAAATTACACATTGCCTTATTAAAAATCATATGAACTTGCAATTTCCCATAATATCCATAATCATAGAAATCACATTTATGTATGATAATTCAATGCACTTCATGTACCATAGACATATTTTTAAATCAATTCATAAACTTGGCACCATAATCATTTAATTTAACATAATTCAATTAATTCACTAAATTTAACTTTCAAATATAAATTATAGCATTATTGTCAGTATTATTATCATACCAACTTACATACTTTCAACACCTCGAAAATTATAATAAATATATCAATTTTATATTGAAACATGCATAAATTAATGCTTATTATACATATGAACTTACCTCGATACTAAAACGATCATTTTACCAACTTTCCCAATTTTTGATTTTTCTCTCATTCTAGGTTCAAATCTCATTTTCTGGGATCTAAAACATCATATTTTTCTTATTTAATTAATATACTATTCAAAACAGTCCTTAACTCAAACTTTACAATTTTGCCCCTAAACTTTTGCATATTTACACTTTTGCCCCTAGGCTCGGGAATTAAACTTCATCCCTTATTATTATGTTTTATGACATGCTGATCACTTTTCCCTTCTATGGCAACATCAAATTCTCACTCTAACATATACTTATGACTATTAGGTATTTTTACCGATTAAGCCCTTTTACTCGTTTTCACTCAAAACCGAGTAGCACAAGTTGTCTAACATAATCTAAAACCTCATATTCTATCATAAAACAGCAAAATAAACACATTTCACCTATGGGTATTTTTCCAAATATGAACCCTAGCTTAAATTATTGCTAGAATAAGCTTAATCAAATTACCGGGATTCCAAAAAACGTAAAGAACTTGAAAAACGGGGTTAAAACGGACTTACTATTGAGCTTGGAAAGCTTGAAAACCCTAGCCATGGTTTCCCCCATTCTAATTTCAGCCTCCATGAAAAAGATGAGTAAATTTTGGCTTTATTTTGGCTTTTTATTTCTTTTAATTACCAAATGACCAAAATGCCCTTCCTTACTAAACTTTCAAAAATTCCATCCATGTCCAATTCTTTTCCATCACTTAGAAATTGGTAAAATTGCTATTTAAGACCTCCGAATTAATATTTCAAAGCAATTTCATACTAGAAACTTCTAGAATGCAAGTTTTGCAACTTATTCAATTTAGTCCCTAACTTCAAATTGAGCACTTTATGCATAGAATTTCTTCACGAAATTTTCACACAATCATGCAATCATATCATAGACCTCAAAATAATGATAAAAAAATTATTTTTATCTCATACTTTGTGGTCCCCGAAACCTCTGTTCCAACTAGACCCAATTTTGGGCTATTACAATAAAGGTTGCAATTTAGCTCGAAATCTTTTCTTTTCCCCGATCAAGGTCGATTCCACGTCTTTATTGATCTATAATAACACATTTGGCTTATTAATGTCTCACATTACTCAAATTACTCCAAAAACATCCTATGGCAAAAATTATAATTTTACCCCTAAAGTTTCACAAAATTACGATTTTTTCCCCTGGCTCAGAAATTAAAATTCTTCCTATTTTCTTATGTTTTATGACATGCTGATCATTTTTCCCTTCTATAGAAACATCAAATTCACACTTTATCATGTATTTATGAACATTAGATATTTTTACCGATTACGTCATTTTAGTCGTTTTTACGTAAAATCACTTAGCAAAGTTGTTTAACACAATTTAAAGCTTCATATTCTACCATAAAACATCAAAATTCATGCATATTATTCATGGGTAAATTTTTAAATATAAATCCTAGCTCAAAATATTGGTAGAAATAGGTAAACCGAGCTACGAGAATTTTAAAAATGTAAAGAACATTAAAAGCGGGACTATGATTGACTTACTATTGAGCTTAGAAGTTGAAGAAACCCTAGATATGGTAGCAAGTAAAATTCGGCAGCAACATGAAGAAGATGAATGGATTTTTGCTTGATTTTTCCTATTTTTATTCATTAAAATCCAAATGACCAAAATGCCCTTTCTTACTAAACTTTCAAAAATTTCATCCATGTCCAATTTTTGTCCAAAAACTTAGAAATTGGTAAAATTGCTATTTAAGGTCTATTAATTAATATTCCAAAGAAATTTCATACTAGAAACTTCTAGAATGCAAGTTTTGCAACTTATTCAATTTAGTCCCAAATTTCAAATTAAGCACTTTATGCATAGAATTTCTTTACGAAAGTTTCACACAATCATACAATCATATCATAGACCTCAAAATAATTATAAATAATTATTTCTATCTCAGATTTGTGGTCCCAAAAATACTATTCTGATTAGGCCCTAATTCGGGATATCACAGGTGACGAGATTTAAGTGTAAGAACTTGATTTTCACGGGTGTCAAAAAATTTGATAATGGCCCGTAATTCCTAAACGAGGCATATCGAGAAATTAAATCTGAAGTTTTTTAGGAATGAGAATGATAATGGTCTAGAGATTATTAGTGGGTAATTAGTAAATAGTTAATTTTAAGAAGAGATTAATTTAATAAAATTACCAAATGAGGCTGGTAGACTGAATTGTAAAGTTAGTAAAATAAGAAAGGTCAATGTGGGATTATTAGAAAAATGATTTGATTTAGAGAGGTCCTTATGTAGTAGAGGTGCTCATGGGCCAGGCCGGGCTGGGTTCGGGCCGAGTTCAACTAAAAATTTAGGCCCATTCATTGGGCTCGGGTCAGACTGGGACCAAAAAATGGGCCTAAAATTTTGCCCAAGCTTGACCTAAATAAAAATACTAAAACCCGGGCTCGGCTCGGCCCGCCCGTATTTATTTTTACCCATCTATACACTTGTGAATGCACAAATTCATTCTCTTAGCTGAGGACATATTTAAATAGATATAACTCAAATCACATCCCAACAAATCAACTCATTCTGATAAAAACAGCTGAGTCGATCTCAACTATTGAATAACACATCTCAAAATGCTTCTTTCTTTGTGCTATTAAAACATCTCAAGCACACAATCTTTCAAAATTCTCTTATCATGATAATCAAAGGCCTTTACAATCGCATTAGCTCAAAGAAACAAAGAAATCTCGATTGAATGCATCGACTTTAATCAACTTACTTGAGAAAGAAATCCATCATATGGTTTGAGTTTGTTCTTCCATCATTTATACTGTTGCCCAAGGCAATTCCTTACATGAAAATTAGAGAATCCAGATACCTGAGTCACCATGTTCATATGACCAAACCAGAAATACAACCATAATAGACATAGTTATCACAGGTCAAAGAACACTATTTCAAGATGAGCCATGGTCGATAATTCACGAAATAGGAATAATAGGAAAATCGAGATAAAGAAATCCAAGATACGATACCATACTGGAAGTTCGAGAACATAACTCATAAGACAATAAGAGAGATCTTGATGATTCCTCAGAGAAAACCAGTAGAAAAACAATGCTTATCGGCTCTGGACTTCCATCATAACAGAGATAATATATTTTCCGTATATATAAAACAAAACCATAATCAGTGGAAACATAAGAATAGTCTCACATAAATTTTTACCATTGACTTCATTCCAACATATCAGAATAGAATTCTGAAGGGATAGAGAAATGCTGATCATGAACCAACCAGACGAATAGAGCTTTCGTCTATCATTATAGTCAGCTAACATTCTCACACGATAAGAATTTCACTAGAAAATGAACAATCACACACATATCTCTGAGGATAAAAGAATATATAGAATACCTAGAAAAGATCATCATATCCATTTCAACTGGAACTGTCACACATAGATATATTTACTACTCAATTATCATTTCTTTGACTAATTCTGTCATCATGAACCCCGCATCATTCAATTTCCTAACGAAAACCAATTCGGGGAAAATTTCAGCAAACACATACTTTAGACATCATATCTGAATAAGTTGATTAGCCAAGACTAACTTCTTCTTTATTCGTGACATTGCATAATCTGTATAATCTTTAAAACATTCTATTATCCTTCCAAAATTGTTTTCACTTTCTAAACCATTCTTATCTCTGTATGCATTACTAATTATTTCACCACTAAACTCTTTAGTTTCACATTTATGGACTTATTCCACATGGTTCTCGTGAATTTATGTTATAAAGCAACACTAGTAAGGGGGTGAGGTCGTAAAGCCTCTAATTTGACTCTCATAAGTACACACATATAACTTAGCATTCATCACCAACATCGTATTATCACAATTACATAATTAACTTCAAGCTAATTAACTTACATAGTCATGTTACACGAACTTTTTTGATTATCTAATTCAAACATGTGTACATAAACACACATCCCATCAATTTGAGTAAATTTACTTATCGTACTCACTTAATCAAATATGTTGGGCACATAACATCATATGCATGCCAAACAAACATGGATGGGCTTATCACCATATAAACTTTCATTTCATTCCACTTTTACATTTCTCAACTTATGGTTATCTCATTTCGTACATTCACACATACATATCATGAAATTCTATTCATACCTTTCCAAATTTTGACACATCATAAGCACATTTCAATAATTTCAATATCATTATCAGCATTATCAAAAATTAGCTCGGTTGGCAGTCATCTCTACCTTAACAAAACAATTTCGTCAGAGTCGGGAGATGTCACACTATCACGAGTAGTAATATGCATGTATATCTAGACTCACATACGCTATGTTAGTCCGAGAATCGACTAAACCATAGCTCTGATACCACTAAATGTAACACCCCTTACCCATGTCTGACGTCGAGACAGGTACGAGGCATTACCAGACTTAAACATAATTAATCATACAAAACTGAGTCATAAAATTTCATCCAAATTAAAACTTCTCATGTTTCATCATAAAGTCCCTAATATGGGCTTACGAGGCCCAATACATACTTTAAAAGTGGTTTGGGACCAAACTGAGAGCTTTTGAAAACTTTGAAAAATTTCTTGAAAAACAGGAGCACACGCCCTAAGCACATGGCCATGCGGATGAAAGCTAGGCTATTTACCAAGCCTTTTTCCATCCAAAACATTCACACACTTATACCAAATTTATCAACACACAACATGGCATTATCATAAACATACAACTTAACCAATAATAGCCAACATCAATGGCCTTATACAAAATGAACTATCAAATAACATAGGCCAACATTTTAGGCCAAATCAATTATGACACATAAAAAAATAACCAAGTTCTCTATACATGCCATAAATCAAAATATTGCTTTTAAAAATACCAAAAGAGTGTTGATAGTGTGGATGGATCTCCGACGATCTCCGTACCCCGAGCTAGCTTGGTGACACTATAATACAAGGGACAAGAGAGGGGAGTAAGCATATAGCTTAATAAGTAGGTATGTAAATAATAAACAAATTATTAACATGCTATTATAAATCCTCAAAATATGTTTTCAAAATAATACAATCATATCTACACATAGATCCACTATTTCATCAAGTTCAAAACAAGCTGTCTATTCGAGTCACAGTCACTAAATTATTTATATCTAGAGCTATGGAATTCCAAATTAAGAACCACTAATTTTTCCAGATATATTCTTATCATAACATTTTCAGAATTTTTGGTTAAGCCAATAAGTACAGTTTATTCTTTAAATTTACCCATATTTCACTGTCTGATAGTTCTGACACCTCTTCACTAAAACTTAATTATCTCTTTATATGGGATTCGGATGATGTTATCGTTTGCTTCTTTTGAAACTATACTAATTAAGGATTTTAAGCATATAAATTATAACCCATAATTATTTTTTTACAATTTGTAATGATTTTCCCAAATCAGAATAGGGGATTCCGAAATCATTCTAACTCTGTCTCATAAATATTCAAATATCTCATAATATGAAATTCTTTTGCTTACAAAATTTCTTTTATATGAAAATAGACTAAATAATATTTAATTGAATATCTTATTCAACCTCTAATTCGATTTCCACCATTTTTGTTGATTTTTCAAAGTCACACAACTGCTACTGTCCAAAACAGTTTTATAACTAAATTTCACTCTTTCATGTTTTCTTTGTAGTAACTTTCATTATAACACTTACTCCTTATCAATCTTACCAAAGTTCGATCACACATCGAGCACATTGCTCATAAGTTTACACACAGGTACCTGCACTTATTCATCACATAGTCATATTCAATTACACCTAGTCATTTCCCTTTGAACACATCGGAATAATAACGGATGCCCAGTGACCTGCACACAGTACCACCCTTGTAGTCAAAGCTACCTTCTTCACAAAGTGGCCTTCACATAGTACCACACTTGTGACCAAAGCTATCTTTCTTCACAAAGTGGCCTTCATATAGTACCACACTTGTGACCAAGCTATCTCTTCTCAAAGTGGCTTGCACATAGTACCACACTTGAGTCACTAGTGACATGTCACATGTATCCTATTCTGTTTCTAATGTTCAACTACGAAAATTCTCACTTTTCGATACTTGTCAATTTCATTCAATATTCAACCACATTTCATAAAACATAATAAAATGTGATAACATAAGTAAAAATGATGCATTATTTACATACAAACTTACCTCGGTGCAAAATATGACGAATTTGCAATTTAGTCCACAACCTTTTCTTTTCCTCAATCAAGGTCAATTCCTCATCTTTCTTGATCTATAATGACACATTAGCTCATTTAATACTCACATTACTCAATTTAGTCCAAAAATCACATTATGGAAAAATTTCATTTTTGCCCCTAAAGTTTCACATATTTACAATTTTTCCCCTAGGCTTGTAAGATGAAAAGCACTTATTTTTCTCAAATCCTAAGCCTGGTCGATTCTGTAACACCCCGAACCCGTGACCGTCGCCGGTGTCGGACACGAGGGGTTAATGGGCCAAATCTTCTCAAGGTACCAACCAATTTGGCATTTCCAGACAGGCTGGAAAACTACGTCACTGTCGCCATAAAAATCATATCTCGAGTTTCGAAACTCGGAAACTGATTCCGTAAATTTTCCCTGAATTTAGACTCATATATTTATCCATGGATTTATTTCTAGAATTTTTGGTTGGGCCAATTGGTACAGTTTATTAGTTAAAGTCACCAATGTTACAGAAGTCGACTACACTGACCTTCGCGCGTTAAAACTTGAATATCTCTCTTTACAGGGCTTTAATACTGGTGCTGTTTGTTTCTAATGAAACTAGACTCAAAATGGAATCTGCACATATAAGGCATGACTTCTAATTATTTCTGGATAATTTATAGTAAATTTTCAAAGTCACGAAAGGGGACCCAGAAACTGTTCTGGCCCTGTCTCACGAGAACTTTAATATCTCTCAATATACTGCTCATATGGTCGTTTCGTTCCATCCATATTAAACTAGATTCATCAAGGTTCAATTGCATAATTTATTCACTATTTAATTCTACTTCTACTATTTTTAGTGATTTTTCAATCTCACCTCACTGCTGCTGTCCGCAACAGTTACTGCAGTAGACTATGCCAATTTCATGAATCTTTCCTTGGCCTTAATCATCCATCAAACATGACACAAATTATGGCCACCTTATCAAAATTAAAGTTTCTAAGACTCGTGGCTATAGGTTCTAGCATCCCACTTTCGCGACCACATAGGCCATTTTCACATGGCTTAAAGTTTACAACCCACAGTTCAACAAAATATAATAGCCTATACATGCCAAATGTTCTTCAACAACGAAGACAATACCAAAATATTTCAGCGGTGTGATGACTTCAACGACGGTTCCGAGCACGCAACAATACGAGTCCAAGAGACCTAAAATGGGTGACAAGAAAACACCGAGTGAGTTTATAACTCAGAAGTCATAAGCACTTTACAATTATCCATTAGCTAAATTCATCACAAAGTGAAACAATGAAACAAGGCTAGGTACTTCATCCATATCGGAACTATACCATAATTCCTCGGACCTTTCGGTTCAATCTCATACCAAGCCATACATCCACATTTCATATTTATACGATAAGATATTTGAGGCATTTTCACACACTAACTCATTTTCACCACAATCACACAATTGCAATCATCACATAGATTTAAAGCTTACCAAGCTCAACCCGAGCATGAACATATTGCCTATTCGTCATGAGCTCAAGGTACTTACCCGATTCGCTGTCCGGATTAACTCGATAATGTCGCACACTCAGTGCCAATTGTAATACAAGAGCATATAGTGAATCCGCACACTTAGTGCTATATATTTTCAGCTCGCACACTTAGTGCTATAGAATCAAACTCGCACACTTAGTGCTGTACAATTTTAAACCCGCACACTTAGTGCCAATCTTGTCACCGTGTCCATTTATACCCGCACATTTAGTGCCGTGACCAATACCTTATGCATTTTGCTGCCTTTATACATTCAACAATGGCATCATTCCATACACATACATTTTCATTTACACATCAATTCATTAAACACAATTGCATATATATTATGATCATTTAAATCAATACCAAATATATGCTTAATGACTTACCTCGGATGTTGTCGCATCGTTTTCAATGGCTATTCAATTACTTTGTCTTTCCCTTGTCCAACTTTGATCCTTTGAGTTCTTGAGCTAGTTCACACAAATTTAACTTATTAAAACCTCATTATGCTAGCTTATGGCGAATATGATAAGGAGTTTAAATGGTCATATGGCCACCCTTTTGCTTGGATACACATTGGTCATGCACATTTTATATTACATCAAGCAATTCAATACAATTCATTCAAGCATCAAGGAAAAGCTAAGGCCCTCAATAGGCTACCTAAGGCCGAATATACACATCAACATATGTATTCGTTCATGTGGCGAACATACACATTCATGTTAAGGCCGATTTCCACACTTGATACATTCAACAAGTAAGGTCGCTTGTATCGACTTAACACCAATTTGATTCAAGTTCACAACTAGGCTAGTATGCATATATACACTAGTAAATCAAACACTAACATTTGTACTTCACCTTACTAGCACTTCTCATTCAAATGACATGAACAACGATCATAGTTTCCTTTTATTTCCTACCATGGCCAAATGCCATACAACACCATACCATGCATCATTACAAGCTTTACCTTTAGCATGCAAATAACATCCACAAATCCACCTTAGTTGAACCTTAACTCATCTTCATGCCTCACCACCACAACATCAAACATCAAACATCAATGATACCAAGAAGACAACACCCATGGCGAATATCATCCCCATTTCATGGTAAAGGTTTAGACCATGGGTTAGGTGGAACTCAAACTATCAACTAAAAACATGCATAAATCTCATGGATAACATCAACATACCTTAGTCTAGCAAACTCCCATGGCTGATTTTCTCAAGCTTCCCCTTTCTTCTTAGTACATTCGCCAAGCAAGGAGAAAATGAGAGAATGAACACATTTTTTTTCTTTCTTTCTTTGTTTTGTTTCTCTCATGTACTGCAAGGGGGAAAGCATCCACACTCTTTTTTTTTTTTGTTATCATCATTTTCTTTTTTCCATTTCTTTAATGCTAACTTTCTTAATTTATTGTTTCCTACATGCATCACTAGTCTAACATGTTGGAGACATGTTTCCACCCATAGTATGGCCGGCCATCATGCTTCATTTTGGCTAATTTGACATGCAAGGACAACACTTTCCCACATGTATTAATAGGCCACCTTACATTTGCCTAGCACATTTCTAAATTTTCTCACATAAGTCCTATTTGATAAAAATTCACTTACAATTAACAAAATCCAAACATGAAATTTTCACACATGCATATATATATATAATGAGCATCAATTATGATGGTTAATTATTGTTATGACTCGGTTTAGTGGTCCCGAAACCACTTTCCGACTAGGGTCAATTTAGGGGTGTCACAACTCTCCCCCACTTAAGAAATTTTCGTCCCCGAAAATCTTACCGATAAATAGGCTCGGGTATCGCTCTTTCATGGAGTCCTCAAGTTCCCAAGTGGCTTCTTCCATTCCGTGTTTATGCCACAACACCTTCACTAACGGGATTTTCCTATTGCGCAACTCTTTTACTTCACGCCTCATAATGTGAACCGGTTCCTCTTCATAGCTCAAATTAGGTGAATCTCAATCTCGGATGGAGCAATTACGTGCGATGGATCGACCTATATCGTCAAGCATCGAGACATGAAAATGTTGTGAATCCTTTCGAGCTCAGGGGGCAAAATTAATCGATATGCGACTGGCCCAACTCGTTCGGATACTTCATATGGCCCGATGAACCTCGGACTCAATTTGCCCTTACGACCAAATCTAAGCACCTTCTTCCAAGGTGAAACTTTGAGAAAGACCTTGTCTCCAACCTGATATTCAATATCTTTTCTTTTCAAATCCGCATACGACTTTTGGCGATCCGGCGACTTTCAAACTTTCACGAATTACTCGAACTCTTTGCTCGGCATCCTTAACCAAATCAACCTCAAGAATTTACCTTCACTAAGTTCACCAGAATAATGGGGTACGGCATTTACGATCGTATAAAGCCTCGTAGGCGCCATCTTAATACTTGATTGAAAGCTATTGTTGTAAGCGAATTCAATCAAAGGCAGATACCGTTCCCATGAACCACTAAACTCAAGGATACAACATCTCAACATATCCTCGAGTATTTGAATTATCCGTTCGGATTGACCATCGGTTTGGGGGTGAAAGGCGGTCTTTGAAATGCAACTTGGTACCCAAAGCTTCTTGCAACTTCTTCCAAAATCGCGAGGTAAATCTCGGATCTCTATTCGACACGATGGAAATAGGCACCCGTGTAATCTCACAATCGAGAAACGTACAATTCGGCTAGTTTGTCCATTGAAAAATCCGTGACGCACGGGGATAAAGTGAGCCGACTTAGTCATCTATCGACAACGACCCAAATCGCATCCTTCTTACTCACCGACAATGGCGGTCGGATACAAAGTCCATTGTGACTCGATCCCATTTCCACTCGGGTATCGTGATTGGTGAAGTAATCTCAAGGCACTTGATGTTCCGCTTTCACTTGTTGACATATTAAACATCTCAAAACAAAATCGAGATGTCTCGTTTCATACCATGCCACCAAACCGACGTTTCAAATCGTTGTACATCTTCGTACTCCCCGAGTGGATTGCCATTCGGCTACAATGGGCTTCGTTCAAAATTATTGGAATAAGTTCAATTCTTTGGAACACACAGACGACTTCTGAACCAAACAATCGTCATCATCGATTTGAAATTCGAGTCCTTGTTCGAACACACTCATCCCGTTTTGCAACCAACTCATCGTCGACTTTCTCGAGCTTCACGAATTTGACGTATCAATAATGGTTTGGCTTTCAATTCAGCTACTAACACATTGTCGGGTAGGATAGACAAGTGTACATTCATCGTCATAAAGCAAGCAGTGATTTCGGCTTAAGGCATCCGCAACCACATTAGCCCTTCCGGGTGATAATCAATGACGAGCTCATAATCTTTTAACAACTCGAGCCATCGCCTTTGTCGCAGATTTAAGTCTCTTTGGGTCATCAAATATTTGAGACTTTTGTGATCCGAATACACATGGCACTTCTCACCAAATAAGTAATGTCGCCATATCTTTAAAGCGAATACGATGGCGACCAATTCGAGATCATGGGTCGATAATTTTTCTCATGTGGCTTTAATTGTCTTGACGATAGGCCACAACTCGCCCTTCTTGCATCAATACGCAACCCAACCCAAGTAGGGATGCGTCACTATAAATGACAAACTCTTTGCCCGATTCGGGTTGCACTAGAATTGGGGCTTCAGTCAAATAAGCTTTCAGTTGATCGAAACTTTTTTGACATTTCTCCGTCCATTCGAACTTAACATCCTTTTGGAGTAGCTTCGTCATTGGCGTGGCTATCGTCGAGAAACCTTTTACAAATCGTCGGTAATAACCGGCAAGCCCCAAAAAGCTCCTAACTTCGGTAACATTCCTTGGTGGTTTCCAATCGACTATGGCTGAATTTTGTTCGGGTCCACCCGACACCGTCGCGGACACCACGTGCCCCAAAAGCTAACCTCTTTCAACCAAAATTCACATTTCTTGAACTTTGCGTATAATCGCTTATCTCGTAAGATTTGCAACACTAGCCTCGGTGTTCAAGATGTTCGGTTTCATCTCTCGAATAGACCAAAATGTCATCGATAAATACAACTACGAACCGGTCCAAGTATGGCCTGAAAATTCTATTCATTAAATCCATAAACACCATGAGGGCATTAGTGAGCCCAAACGGCATCACTAAGAATTCAGTAGTGACCGTACCTCATTCTAAAAGCGGTTTTGGGTATGTCCGATTCTCGGACCCTCAACTGATAGTACCCCGACCTCAAATCTATCTTTGAAAACACCGAGGCTCCCTTTAATTGATCAAACAAATCGTCAATTCGTGGCAATGGATATTTATTCTTTATCGTCACTTTATTGAGTTGACGATAGTCGATGCACAACCTCATGGTTCCGTCCTTCTTCTTCACAAACAATACAAAGCGCCCATGGAGAAAAACTCGGTCGAGTGAAACCTCTATCCGTCAATTCTTGCAATTGAACCTTCAACTCCTTTAATTCCGTTAATGCCATACGATACGGGCTATTGAAATCGGCGTAGTACCCGGTACAACCGATGTCGAATTCCACTTCTCAAACCGGTGGCAATCCGGTAACTCCTCGGAAAAACATCCGAATACTCACAAACCACGGTACCGATTCGAGTTTCCTTTCCGTCTCTTTACTTCCAAACACATACGCAAGGTATGTTTCACACCCTTTTCACATACCTCCGGCGGTCATAGAAGATATTATCATTGGCGTTCCTTTTAAATCGATGAGACTCGACTCGGACTACCTCATTATTTGCACTCCTCAAATCAATGGTTTTCCTTTGCGTCCACCACTTGCATCATGTACGGTCACCAATCCATATCAAGAATAACATCAATTCATGAAATGGTAGAAGCATCGATCGGCGAAAAACAGATTCTCGAATTATTAGGGGCATCTCTTGCACACTTTATCAACGAGCACGTATTGACCCAAAGGGTTTGACACTCGAATTACGAACTCGAGAGACTCAACGGTAGAGTCTTCTTGGATGCTAAGGTTTCACATACATATGAGTGAGTAGAGCGGGGTCAATCAATGCAATCACAATAGTATCAAAGAGAGTAAAAGTACCAGTGATAACGTCGGGGAGGATGCCTCCTCTCGCGCGGATGGCATATGCTCTAGCAGAGCACGGGTCTCGGATCGGACAGCCGTATTAGAGGCTCCTCTCGATTGCCACCCCTACCTCCAGAGATTCTCGGGGCCTACCTCCACCGTCGTTCCACTAGGTCTTGCACCTTGCGTCTTATTCCTCTCATCTAGCTCCGTGCAATCTCTAATGAAGTGGTCCTTGAACCGCATCCATAACAGCCCTATTAACAGACTTACCCCAACATTCACCTAGGTGTCGTCTTCCACATTGGGGGCATTCGGTCTCTCTTGACGATTATTGCCCACACTAGCTCTGAAGTAGCTTGGGAGTCCGTCAATGGTCGGGCTCTAATGGAAATTCCCGCAGTCGTCCTCGACTTACTGGTGTCCTCCCTGAACCTCTTTACAGCCGAGAACGGAGCTTTACTCGTCGATCATTTACGGTAATCTCTTGCTTCAAATTCAGCCTTCTTCTTCTCCTTCCCAAGTTCTTCCGCCTTGCGTGCTCGTTCGACTAGTGTCACGAACTCCTTTATCTCCAAAATTCCCACTAGTAACTTTAACTCTTCATTCAATCCTTCTTCAAATCTTTTGCACATCGCAACCTCATCAGCCACACACTCCCGAGCATACCGACTAAGTCTTACGAACTCATGTTCAGATTCGAGATCTGATCATCCGGCCTTGCTTGAGTTCCAAGAATTCCTTACGCTTCGATCGATGAACCGTTGACTAATGTATTTCTTTCGAAATTGGATTGAAAGAAATCCCAAGTAACTCGTTCATTTGGGACTATGGAAATTAAAGTCCTCCACCAATAGTAAGTCGAGTCTCGCAACAAGGATATAACACACTTAAGACATTCATCGGTGTGCATGACAGTTCATCTAACACTCTAATGGTGTTATCGAGCGAACTTCGGCCTTTTCGGCATCATCGGTAACTATGGCCTTGAACTCCTCGCCCCACGCTTCCTAATCAAGTCCACGGTGGTTTACTCAGCCTCACAGGATCAGTAATTGGAGGCATTACGGGCTCTTGGGGTGGAGTATTTAAATTCGGAATGGTTGGACAGCCGGGTTGGTTCGGGCATATTGCGCGACCCACTCATTCATCATGGTGAAGAAGGCTTGTTTCGCCCCTTCATTTTGATTATTCGCGGATGATCGAGGCTCAGCAGGCGGTGTCCCTTGCGAGGAGCAGCCGCTACACTTTCAACGTCATCCGCCAAGGGTCTCTCTACCCGGGTTCCATTGCTAATCAAAACAAAAATTTCAACCGTCAAGTCATCACATTATTAAGCACTAACAATTTGGCATGTATAGCTAGACTCACACGCGCTATGGTAGTCCTAGAACCGACTAAACCATAGCTCTGATACCAATGAAATGTAACACCCGAACCCGTGACCGTCGCGATTGTCGGACACGAGGGTTAATGGGCCAAATCTTCTCAAGGTACCAACCAATTTGGCATTTCCAGACAGGCTGGAAAACTGCGTCACTGTCGTCATAAAAATCATATCTCGAGTTTCGAAACTCGGAAACTGATTCTGTAAATTTTCCCTGAATTTAGACTCATATATTTATCCATGGATTTATTTCTAGAATTTTTGGTTGGGCCAATTGGTACAGTTTATTAGTTAAAGTCACCAATGTTACAGAAGTCGACTACACTGACCTTCGCGCGTTAAAACTTGAATATCTCTCTTTACAGGGCTTTAATACTGGTGAAATTTGTTTCTAATAAAACTAGACTCAAAATGGAATCTTCACATATAAGGCATGACTTCTAATTATTTCTGGATAATTTATAGTAAATTTTCAAAGTCACGACAGGGGACCCAGAAACTGTTCTGGCCCTGTCTCACGAGAACTTTAATATCTCTCAATATACTGCTCATATGGTCGTTTCGTTCCATCCATATTAAACTAGATTCATCAAGGTTCAATTGCATAATTTATTAACTATTTAATTCTACTTCTACTATTTTTAGTGATTTTTCAATCTCACCTCACTGCTGCTGTCCACAACAGTTACTGCAGTAGACTATGCCAATTTCATGAATCTTTCCTTGGCCTTAATCATCCATCAAACATGACACAAATTATGGCTACCTTATCAAAATTAAAGTTTCTAAGACTCGTGGCTATAGGTTCTAGCATCCCACTCGACGACCACATAGGCCATTTTCACATGGCTTAAAGTTTACAACCCACAGTTCAACAAAATATAATAGCCTATACATGCCAAATGTTCTTCAACAACGAAGACAATACCAAAATATTTCATCCGTGTGATGACTTCAACGACGGTTCGAGCACGCAACAATACGAGTCCAAGAGACCTAAAATGGGTGACAAGAAAACACCGAGTGAGTTTATAACTCAGTAAGTCATAAGCACTTTACAATTATCCATTAGCTAAATTCATCACAAAGTGAAACAATGAAACAAGGCTAGGTACTTCATCCATATCGAACTATACCATAATTCCTCGGACCTTTCGGTTCAATCTCATACCAAGCCATACATCCACATTTCATATTTATACGATAAGATATTTGAGGCATTTTCACACACTAACTCATTTTCACCACAATCACACAATTGCAATCATCACATAGATTTAAAGCTTACCAAGCTCAACCCGAGCATGAACATATTGCCTATTCGTCATGAGCTCAAGGTACTTACCCGATTCGCTGTCCGGATTAACTCGATAATGTCGCACACTCAGTGCCAATTGTAATACAAGAGCATATAGTGAATCCGCACACTTAGTGCTATATATTTTCAGCTCGCACACTTAGTGCTATAGAATCAAACTCGCACACTTAGTGCTGTACAATTTTAAACCCGCACACTTAGTGCCAATCTTGTCACCGTGTCCATTTATACCCGCACACTTAGTGCCGTGACCAATACCTTATGCATTTTGCTGCCTTTATACATTCAACAATGGCATCATTCCATACACATACATTTTCATTTACACATCAATTCATTAAACACAATTGCATATATATTATGATCATTTAAATCAATACCAAATATATGCTTAATGACTTACCTCGGATGTTGTCGCATCGTTTTCAATGGCTATTCAATTACTTTGTCTTTCCCTTGTCCAACTTTGATCCTTTGAGTTCTTGAGCTAGTTCACACAAATTTAACTTATTAAAACCTCATTATGCTAGCTTATGGCGAATATGACAAGGAGTTTAAATGGTCATATGGCCACCCTTTTGCTTGGATACACATTGTTCATGCACATTTTATATTACATCAAGCAATTCAATACAATTCATTCAAGCATCAAGGAAAAGCTAAGGCCCTCAATAGGCTACCTAAGGCCGAATATACACATCAACATATGTATTCGTTCATGTGGCCGAACATACACATTCATGTTAAGGCCGATTTCCACACTTGATACATTCAACAAGTAAGGTCGCTTGTATCGACTTAACACCAATTTGATTCAAGTTCACAACTAGGCTAGTATGCATATATACACTAGTAAATCAAACACTAACATTTGTACTTCACCTTACTAGCACTTCTCATTCAAATGACATGAACAACGATCATAGTTTCCTTTTATTTCCTACCATGGCCAAATGCCATACAACACCATACCATGCATCATTACAAGCTTTACCTTTAGCATGCAAATAACATCCACAAATCCACCTTAGTTGAACCTTAACTCATCTTCATGCCTCACCACCACAACATCAAACATCAAACATCAATGATACCAAGAAGACAACACCCATGGCGAATATCATCCCCATTTCATGGTAAAGGTTTAGACCATGGGTTAGGTGGAACTCAAACTATCAACTAAAACATGCATAAATCTCATGGATAACATCAACATACCTTAGTCTAGCAAACTCCCATGGCTGATTTTCTCAAGCTTCCCCCCCTTTCTTCTTAGTACATTCGGCCAAGCAAGGAGAAAATGAGAGAATGAACACATTTTTTTTTCTTTCTTTCTTTGTTTTTGTTTCTCTCATGTACGGCAAGGGGGGAAAGCATCCACACTCTTTTTTTTTTGTTATCATCATTTTCTTTTTTCCATTTCTTTAATGCTAACTTTCTTAATTTATTGTTTCCTACATGCATCACTAGTCTAACATGTTGGAGACATGTTTCCACCCATAGTATGGTAGGCCATCATGCTTCATTTTGGCTAATTTGACATGCAAGGACAACACTTTCCCACATGTATTAATAGGCCACCTTACATTTGCCTAGCACATTTCTAAATTTTCTCACATAAGTCCTATTTGATAAAAATTCACTTACAATTAACAAAATCCAAACATGAAATTTTCACACATGCATATATATATATAATGAGCATCAATTATGATGGTTAATTATTGTTATGACTCGGTTTAGTGGTCCCGAAACCACTTTCCGACTAGGGTCAATTTAGGGATGTCACAGATTCATATTCTCTCTTATAGCAGCTCAAATTTTTCACTAAACCACATTTTCTACACATAATTTTACAAGTTTTACAAAGAGGTCCTTTTATGCAATTTCATCAAAAATCACTTAGTAAAAGTTGTTTATCACACCCCAAACTTTCATATTCTTCTATAAAACATCAAAACGCATGCATGTCATCCATGGGTAAATTTTTAAACACAAACCCTAGCTCAAAATAATGGTGGAAATAGCTAAACTGAGCTACGAGGATTTCAGAAATGTAAAAAACATTAAAACGAGGCTAAAACGGACTTACAGTTGAGCTTGGAAGCTTGAAAAACCCTAGCTATGTCTTCCTCATGTGAAATTTAGCCAAGGGGTTGAAGATGGACAAAAATTGGCTTTTAATTCATTTTAATTACCAAATGACCAAAATGTCCCTAACTTAAAAATATTCTATTTCACCTATTTTATGTCCATTTTTGTCCAAAAAATTAAGAAATGGTCTAATTACCATTTGAGGACCTCCAATTTAAAATTGCAGAGCAATTTGACACCTCTAGCTTCTAGAACTCAAGTTTTGCACTTTTTACAATTTAGTCTTTTTGACTAAATTGAGTGCCCAAACGTCGAAATTTTCGAACGAAATTTTCATGAAATCATTCTGTAAAATCGTAGACCATAACAATATAATAAAAATAAATTTTCTTATGTCAGATTTGTGGTCTCGAAACTATTGTTCCGACTAGGCCCAAAATTAGGCTGTTACAATTCATCAAATTTGTAAAAGCAGATTGTCGAGCCAATATAACTTGGCCTCTGTGCAAATCCTCCAAATTTGTCATGATATTTTTGGAAATACAAAAATTCTCGTGTTGCTTTTGCAACATACTATTCATGTTCGCTAACATATAACATTGAGCAATTGAGTTAGAATCTCTCCAGTGATTTCTTGATTTGGGCTGAGCTTCAAGAGGGCACGTTTCATCAATAACAAATTTGTGTTTCTCAATATTGAGAACTATCAACAACTTCTGTTTCCATTCTCAAAAGTTATCCCCATTTAATTTATTCTTAGCAAAAGCTAATAAGAGGAGTAGGAGACATATTTGAACTGAAAAAAATTAAAGGTTCACTAATTACTATCTTTGTATTAAGCAAATAATTTTCATTTCAGCAACTTATCAAGAATACAGTACGATGCATGCATCTTGTATTAAAACCTTGAAAAAATATATTTTTGTTACTACAATCATTCTCACACCCATTAACTATGTCGCCTTGGGGTCCCATAATTAACTAGCAAGAACATGGATTACATCCAATCAGTTCGTGAATCTTAATTCTTAAGACTCCACATGAACTAACGACCGTTCAACGTTTGGCTATCATCTCTAGCTTAAATATCATTTCTTGGGAAACTATTTAATAAGAGATGATCTTAAGTGTGTAAACATTGCCTCAACACATCATGAACATGCTTTCATTTGTGAGTTATCTTGGGACAATCTCTTTGAAAGTCATTCACGACTAGTTGTCCTTAAAAGGAAATCTCATCTAGTGAAACCACATGATAAAGTTGGCCTTGGGGTGCGACCAGGGTAGGACTGACTCGAAACTTTATCACGCTATCACTTATGACCATCAATAGAGGTCGTAGGTCTTGTTCAAGGACCTTCTCCCGCTTAAAATTTTAAAAATATGTAAGGTTTTTTTTATCCCAAATTTCAAGAATAACCATACAATGGTCCTAGTGACATTCTTACCTAATCTAAATGACATGCTTTGTAACACCCCTTCCCCCTATTCAACACCGGAATAGGGTTACAGAGCATTACCGGACTTATTATACAATTAAACATACATTTCACATTCAATTTCAAATTTCATATAATCATCATTCAACATCATTCTCATTGTCCCTAATACGAGCCTACGAGGCCCAAAAAAGTCATTAGAAGTGGTTTAGGACTAAACCCATAACTTAGAAAACTTTTGGAAAAATTAGAAAACTTTTTCAAACTACAGGAGACACACACTCGTATGGCCCAGCCGTGTGAGACACACGACCAAAGACACGTTGGTGTCACAGGCCGTGTGGACATTCGAAATGGGATCACATGGTCGTGCCCCAGCCCGTGTCCGACCCTGTGTAACTCTCTAACTTGGGTCACATGGCCAACCACTCGCCCGTGTGCCCTTTCGAATTGGCCTCACACACCCGTGTGCCAGGCCGTGTGCTAGGCCGTGCCAATCCTGTAGGGTATACTGACTTATGCCACATGGCCAAGTCATACGCCCATGTACTGGGCCATGTGGAGCATACTGACTTGATTTCCAATTCAACACAAAGGGACACACGGCCGTGTGACTTGACCGTGTATCACACACGACTGAGACACACGCCCCTGTCTCTACCTTTGTGGACAAAAATAGGCTATTTACCAAGCCATTTTTCTACCCAAATTTTGCATACACCTATATCAAACCAAATGGCACCAAACATGACATAAATAGGCATTCATCCAACCTCAAATAAGCTTAATTCATACCATTTTAGTACCAACATATACAAGGCACACAAATACCACAATATGCCATTCAATTTCATACCAAACCTTACTTTCACAGATCATCAATGTGGACACTTCCAATTATGCATCATTTTGCCTAAATTCATAAGCATACCAATTCTCAAAAATTAACCATTTACCCCAATCATTTGCATAGCAATTATCAACACAAGACAAAGGCCATTTGCATATATATAGACAACCAAATCAACCAAAATAAGCTAACTCTCATGGCTATACATAACCAAACATTAAACATTTACAAGCCAATCCAAATGGCTAAATTCATTGCTAATATATTTACCAAAATGACCCAAGCTCCTATACATGCCATATAACCAAAAACATAGATTCAAAAGTAGCAAAGTGATAGCCTGATAGTGTGATGAGGTCTCTGACGATTCCCAAATCCGAGCTAGCTTTGATTTCACCATAAAACACGAAAAAATAAACAATGTAAGCTATAAAGCTTAGTAAGCTTGTATGAAATAATAAACAAAACTCACCATTCAATTTGTGACACCCCTAATTTGACCCTAGTCGAAAAGTGGTTTCGGGACCACAAAAATCGAGTCGTAAAAATAATTAGCCATCATATTTTATGTTTATTATATGTGAATATGAATGTGTGAAAGTTTTAAGCTTTGATTTAGTAAATTGCATGTGAATTTAGTTAATAGGACTTATGTGTGACACTTTTGAAATGTGATAGGTCAAAACATAAGGATCTATTAGTGCATGTAATAAAAAGGGTGGACTTGCATGTCAATTTCCCCCCTAATTAGTAGTGGCCGGCCATGACAAATAGGGTGGACAAAGTGTGATGGGCAAAACATGTCATAACATGTTATGTTGGTGTTTCATGGGAGGAATGATAAAATAAGGAGCATGGTAATAAAATAATGGAAGGAAAATGATGAAAACAAAAAAAAGGCTTCATCCTCTTTGTTCTTCTTGACCGAAAAAAATGAAAGAAAGAAGAAATATGTTTTGAGGATTTGGCAAGATAGCAAGCTAAAATTTGAGGTATGTGCATTCGGTCATAGAAAATTGAATCAAAAGTTGGTTGATCCTTGTCCTCCATTGTCGTAGCCTAAAGGGAGGGAGAATAAAGTTGGGTTGCCTTGATTTTTGGCTTAGAAGATGGCTAGAATGAGCTCAAGAGCTTAGAGGATCAAAGTCGGATAAGGGAACAGAGAAAGTAAACGAATAGCCGTGGATATCTAGTCGTCGACCACTTCCGAGGTAAGTTTTAAGTGATTAAATGTTGAGTAAATTCAATCATAATAGGACATAATGAGTTGATTTAATAAGATATGATGGGGCCATGATATGTTTTAAACTCAAATGGTAAGTTCATAAGTGTTTGGACTTGGAAATTTAAGAGCAAATTGTAATAATTTGCTTAGGCAGCAGCAGTAACGTGATTTTAGAAAATCACCATAAATTGTTGGTGTGGAATTATAGGCTGAATAAAATATGTAATCAAAGCTTAATTAGTCTAGTTTCTTATAAAAGAGACCTTGTGAGCAAAGAAATTTCCTATAAAGAGATATTTAAAGTTGTGTGAGATGGTGTCAGAATGACTCCGAAATCCCCTATTCTATTTTTAGAAAATCATTATAATTTGTAAAAAAATGGTTATAAGATAAAATTTATATGCTTAGACTCTTTAATGAGTCTAGGTTCAAATGAAATCAAATACAACACATTTTTAATTCTGTAAAATGAGAAATTTGATTCGTAGTGAAGAGTGGTCAGATTAGTTAAACAGTGAAACAGGGGAAACTTTAAGAAAAATATGGTATTGAATGGCCAAACCAAAAATTCTGAAAATTTTATGGATGGAAGATATATGAGTCTATATACAGAGAAAATTAACGACAATTGATTTGGAGTTTTGTAGCTCCAGTTATAAATAATTCAGTGACTATTGCTCAGGAAAAACAGCTTGTGCTGAATTTGAGATTATGTTGTAAACCTTGACAAAACTTGTTTTAGTTGCTCATAAGCTATTGATTAAACCCATACGTGAATTCTAAATTGTGATATTGTAAAATGATATATGAGTGATAGATGGATCTTTGATATTAAAATTTGTGAAATTGTAAGTTCATAAGTATTTGAATATGAAATGATAGTATGGCATGAAATTGAATTATTCATTGGAAAATGATAGATGTAGATTCAGCCAAGACAAAGTGTATACGTGAAAGTATATGTGGTATGTGAAGTATATTTGGATAATTGTGATGTAAATACATGAAAATTTATATTTTGATTTAGGATTTTAATGTGATGAATGTGAACATGCATATGTGTGATAAGGCGAATGGCCAATGTGATGAATGTGAACATGCGATATATGCGATAAGGCGAATGGCCAATGTGATGAATGTGAACATGCATATATGAGATAAGGCCGAATGGCGATGTGATGAATGTGAACATGTATATATGTGGTAAGGTCGAATGGCTAATGCGAAATGTGTATGAGATAGATATGAGATAAAGCCAGAATGGCTAATGCTAAACGTGTATGAGATGGATATGTGGTAAAGCCAAATGGCTAATGTGAGATATGTATGAGATGTGTATATATATATATATTGTGGCCAAATGACAAATGGCGGAAGGTGTGTTTTATTAGATATTTGATGAGGTAAATAAATTACAAATATGATAGTCGATGTGAATGTTGTAACATGTGAATAATATGCATGAAACTCTGTGATGTAAATTCGGATTTAAGGCCGATGACTATATGTGGTGACTATGTCCGGGTTAAGACCCACGACTTGATGTGGAGATTTCATCGAGCTAAAGGTCCGCTGATAATCCGAGGAGAGTTTAAAGCTATAAGACTTCGTAATAAGAATTACTTATAAATTTACTCAATGCGAAAGGTTAAGCAGTATGTACTCCAAGTTTATATGTGAGCTTGATTTGAACTAAATCATAAGGTAGTTATGTGATGCATACGAGAGCAATCTATGAGACTATTCCTATGATTATGTGACATCGGATCAGTGTGAGAGGTTATGTGAAATCATACAATATATCTATGTCACATGAGCTCACTTTTATGTGAAAGTTTATCTGCCTATTGTATATGATGAGATGTGCATATTCGGTAAAGGGATGGTATGCAGAAGGAAGAGTGAAATAAAATACGAACAACTATGTTATAATTTGATTGTTATCTGTTGACATTGCTTAAAACTTACTAAGCATTGTAATGCTTACTCCGTTTACTTTGTTTTCACTGTTTTATAGATCTCATTGAAGCTCTGAGGCTCGGGGATCGTCAAGAACTAGTCACACTATCACTATCCTTTGCTTATTCTTGTTATGTTTAGAATTATTTTATGGCATGTATAGAATAGACTAGTGGCGGAAGAATATTTTTGGTTAATGTATATAAGCCATGCGAAAATGACATCTTTTGAATGTTTACTTAGAAGTTTAAATTTTATCCTGGTGTGCTTAGTACTTATTTAAATGAATGATCTTTATTTCAAGAAAAGTTCAAAATTTTCTTTGTTCGACATGAGTTACAAGTCCGTAATGCCCTTACCTATTAAATGACAGATTCACGGGATAGGGGTGTTACACAATTACCATTCAAAATATGAACACAACATACTATACAACATTTAACCACAATGTTAACATATATTCAATCACATAATTAACCATAAACTAGTAACTTCTATAGATTAGATGCTTATGTATTTTCCGTACATACCTGTACTAATACTTGTCTATTTCTCACTATTTCATATCTTTGATATACCCGTTGAACCATTTGAAATACTATCGAATACCCGAGAACTCCCACCCTAAGTGTCACATATATAGCTGAAGCTATCTCAATCTCATATCACATATAATGCTTACGCTCGAGCTATCAACGAGTCTGCCCATACAAGCTGATGATCATGACGAAGCTACAGGGTGCTGCTCACACAAGCTGACGAGAATCAACACATGCCGGATAGCTTAGCAACCAGTAGGATGTACGGACTAGCACCCAATCACATAACCCCTAATGACATGTCATTCGTATCCTAATATATTCCTAAGGTGATTTCTCGTTGCCAAATTGTTGTCGAACATATCTGCAATGTCGTATACACAATATATTCAATATTAAAGAATTTAAAACAAAATTATAATAATGCTTATTAACATATGAACTTACCTCAATCGCTAAAATGACAGAACGGATTGACTAGTCCAAAATCTTATTTTCCCCCCAATCTAAATCCGAATTTCACTTTTCTTGATCGAAATGTAATAAAAATTAACTTATTTAATTATCATTCTATTCAATTTAGTCCAAAATACACATTAAGACAACTTTACATTTTTTCCCCTAATATTTAAACATTTTTACAGTTTAGTCTTTGCTTCATAAAAATACAAATTCAAGCAATTCAACCTATTCCCATGCTAGCCAAATTTCAACTAAGTCCTTAGCAGCCCATATTATTTATTTATTTCATAATTAACCACAAAATTTTAACATTTCTCAATTAAATCCCTAAATGTCAATTTTGTAAAAAATCACTTTTTACAAATGTTGTTTATCTAACAACAAGCATACATTTTCTATCATCAAACATCAAAATACACACATATTCATCAATGGTAAAACCCTAAACCTTTAACAGTTTTGAAATTAGTCCCTGAGCTAGCTAGATTAAGCTGCAACGATCTCAAAAATATAGAAATCACTAAAAACGGGACAAAATACACACCTATTTAGAGAGACTAGGGTCGCCGAATGCTTCAAGCTATTTCAATGGTGTTATTCCTTTTAGAAGATGATACCTTATTTTACTTATTTTAATTTTAAGTTATTTGGTTATTTACTAAATTAACCTTAACATGTAACCACTAATAACATCCATTTTATGTCCAAGAATGTCCAATCATATTATCAATGGTATAATTACAACATAAGGTCCTCTTCTTTAAATTTCTATAGCTATTATACCCTTTTAGCTAATAGAACACAAGTTTTACATTTTACGCGATTTAGTCCTTTTTATTAAATTAAGCACTTAAACGATAAAAGTTCTTAATGAAATTTTCACACAATCATATTATCATGCTGTAGACATTAAAATAATAATAAAATAATTACTTTAACCTTAGATTTATGGTCCCGAAACCACTGTTCTGATTTAACTAAAAACCGGCTGTTATAACTCTCCCCCTTAGGAATTTCCATCCCTAAAAATCTTACCAGAAAAGAGGTTAGGGTATTGTTTTCTCATAGCTTCCTCGGGTTCTCACGTAGCCTCTTCGACACCATGACATTGCCACAAAACCTTCACCAAAGCTATGCTTTTATTTCTCAATTCTTTAACCACTCAAGTTAAAATTCTGATTGGTTCTTTGTTATACGACATATAAGGTCGAATTTCAATCTCTGTCGGTGAAATGATATGCGATGGATCCGATCGATACCGTTGTAACATCAACACATGAAATACATTGTGGACCTTTTCTAAGTATGATGGTAAAGCTAGTCGATATGCCACTAGCCCTATTCTTTCAATAATTTCATATGACCTAATAAATCACGGACTTAATTTGCCTTTGCGACCAAATCGAAGAATCTTTTTCCACGGAGATACTTTCAAAAATACTTTGTCACCGATTTGAAATTTAATGTCTTTATATTTCAAATATGCATACGATTTCTGTCGATCTGAAGCTGCTTTCAAACTATCGCGAATTACTTTCACTTTCTCTTCAGTCTCTCTAATCAAATCAACCCCGTGAATCTTTTTCTCACTAAGCTTAGTCTAGTACAACAGAATTCGACATTTACAACCATACAAAGCTTCATACGGTGCCATCTTTATGCTCGATTGAAAACTGCTGTTATACACGAATTCAATCAACAGTAAATATTTCTCCCAATCGCCTTCAAACTCTAAAACACAACAACGAAGCATATCTTTGAGAATTTAAATTACTCTCTCAGACTGACCATCGATTTGTAGATGAAATGCAGTACTAAAGTGCAACCGTGTACCCAAAGCTTCTTGCAATTTCTTCCAAAATCGCGACGTAAACCTTGAATCTCTATCTAAATAATAGAAACTGGCACCCTGTGCAACCTAACGATCTCTGAGATGTACAACTCAGCTAATCTATTAGGTGAAAAGTTTGTACGTACCGAAATGAAATGTGCAGACTTTGTCAGTCCATCAACTACAACCCGAATAGCATTTTCTTGCTCGAAGACAAGGGTAATCTTGATACGAAATCCATTGTAACTCTATTCCATTTCCACTCTGCTTGTAACACCCCAAATGTGTACCCGTCGCCAGAACAGAGTTACGGAGTATTACTGAAACTTTTAGAGCATTTTCAGACAATTTACAACAATTACTATTCACTTTTCGAATGTAATGTTCCTTAAATGGAGCTCGAGGCCCAATATGAGCTTTAGAATCGATTTGGGGCTTAATCGAGAACTCTAAAATTTTTTTGTGAAATTTCAACATTTTTACAGGTTACAGGGCTCACATGCCCATGTGGTCCAAGGGACACACCCGTGTGACCCTAGGACACGACCGTTCTGCAGGCAGTGTTCAACCCCGTGTAAGTCTCTGACTGGTGCCACACGGCAGACCACACGCCCGTGGTCTAGGCCGTGTAGCACACACGACTGAGATATATGCCCGTGTCTCTTCCCGTGTGCTCAATTTTAAGTATTCTATTTTCTCAAATTTAAGATACAAGGGACACACGGCCTAACCACACACCATGTACCAGGTTGTATGTCACACACGGTCTAGACACACGCCCGTGTGTCTACCCATGTGAACAAAATAAAGCCATTTCTAGCTTCATTTCTCACCCAAAGTTTTTACTAAGTTCCTGTACCAAACTTACATCCAAACTCCAACCAATCCAAGCATTGAGTTCAAGCAATTTATAACATCTAATATGATATATTGTTACATGCATTCATGCTTTTAATCTTACCTTTTATAAACAATACTCATTTAACCTTTCTTAATCAATCAATAATAAAAACTTATGTTATCTCCATAGAATAAACTTGATACATATATGCATATACCAAAACATAATCATCACTAGCCATTCCAATGGCTAGATTACAATAATCATTTACATTTACACGCCAATATAGCCAATTTAACCTATACATGCCATTATAACCATAATTGATTTACCATATATAGGAAATAGGCTGATGGATAGTGTGAGTGATCTCCGCCAAGCTTTCAATCCAACGAGCTTTCGATTCACTATAAAATAGGGAAATAAAACTAAGCATAAAATGCTTAGTAAGTTCGTATAACATGGTACTAAACTTACCATTCATTCTATTTTGAGGTAACTATGTAAGGCATATTCAATCAATTTGACCTCAAGCCCTACACATATCCTCATTGCCCTTGTTAGTCATATATTCCATAATAACATCAAAACATATATGGGCTCAACAACGATCAAGTTTCCAAGGACATATGCTTTCCACAACATGTATTCATTTAACATGTATAAATCATCTCTTTATATTACAAGTATAATTTCATAATAGTTCATCTCGAGTTCAGATTATTTCATGTCAGAACTTTACTCATATCATTTGAAATATCAAGGTCACGAAGAGTACCCACAAGGGGTAAAAATCTATAATCAAGGATGAACATACTCATCAAATAAATTTCTTGTACAAATATCATCATCCCATATTACCGTATATCAACCATCCCATGTTTTCATATATCAATTGTCATGTATCTTCATTTTCATGTATTTCAGACAAATACATGTAATAACTCATTTCTTATTCATATATTTTCATGTCAAGATTTTTACCCAATGATTTTTAATCAGAATATCGATGGATACACAGGTAGTACACTCAAGGTGTACAAATTAGGATTCGTGTAACATCTCGATTTTGGGCCTAGTCAGAACAGTGGTTTTGGGACCACAAATTCAATGAGAAAAATTTTATTTTTATGGTCTAAAATTTCACGGAATGATTTTGAGAAAATTTCATTCGGAAATTTTGACGTTTGGGCACTCAATTTAGTCAAAAGGATTAAATCGTAAAAAGTGCAAAAGTTGAGTTCTACATGCTAGAGGTGTCCAATTGTTATGAAATTTTAAATTGGAGGTCCTTATATGGTAATTAGTCCATTGGTTAAGTTGGTGGACAAAAATGGACATGGTTAGGCATGTTTCCAAAGTTTTTCATTAAGGGCATTTTGGTCATTTAGTTATTAAAATGAATTAAAAACAAAATTAAAAGCCAATTTTTGTCCATCTTCAACCTCTTGGCCGAAACTTGCATGGAGAAACCATGTCTAGGGTTTTTAAAGCTTCCAAGCTTGATTTTAAGTTCGTTCTAGCCCCGTTTTTAATGATTTTTACATTTTTGCAGTCCCCGTAACAATAGCTATCTATTTCCATCATTAATTTGAGCTAGGGTTCATGTTTAAAAATTGACCTATGTCTGACATGCATTAATTTTGATGTCTAATGGTAGAAAATGAGTGTTGGGTGTTAAATAAATGACTTTTACTAAGAAATTTTCGATGAAATGTCCAAAAGGACCATTTTGTAAAAGTTGTAAAAATGGTATAAAAGGGTATTTTGATGAGAATTGTAGTTTGATATAGTTATGAAAATGGTTTGTCTACTTATAGAGTGAGAAAATTGAATAAAAATCACTTTACGAGCCTAGGGGCAAAAGTGTAATTTTGATAAAGTTTAGGGACAAAAATGTAATTTTTCAAAAATTGGATTTTTGGACCACATTAAATAGTGTGACTAATAATTGGACTAAATGTGATATTATAGATCAAGGAAAATGAGGATTGGACCTAGATCGAGTGAAAAATGGAAAATCGACGGTTAGGTTCCTTTTTGCTATTTTGCGGTTGAGGTAAGTTCGTGTGTCAATAATATTGCAATGCTATATTTGAATTGAAAATTCTATATTATTAATGCACGAATGATATGATTTAATATATTGAAAAGTGATGAAAGAATGGTATATAAAATTTGTGAGAACAATGATATATGACTAGTAGCACATGAAATGTTTGATGGTTCAATCATTGATGGCTTCTTATATAATAGCTGAATATATTGAGAATTTGATATAACATGATGTTTTATTAAGTTGGATAACTTGTGAAAGAGTGAAAAGGAAGGCAAGTTTGTATGTAAATAATATATCGATTCTTTTTATTATATTTCGTTATTATATGAGATGTGGCTGCCTATAAAATGATCATTTGATGCAAATTACGAATCGAAATAGACTATGAATGAATTTGTTAAGTTTTGAAAAGTGAGGAATTTCTCGGTTGAACCTTCGGAATAGATGTAACACCCCTTACCCGAGACCGTCGCCGGAGTCGAACAAGAGGGAGTTGAGCACGAGGTGTTACCAGACTTATTTTACTTGTTCAGGGCATAAATTTTTTTTAAAAAAATAAATCTCTCGCATTCATCCAATAAATCCTTAAAAGAGGCCTTCGAGGCCCTAAAACGTGCAATTGGAACGGTTCGGGACCAAACAGGGAACATTAAAAATTTTCCAATTAATTAAAACAATTTATTTCACTATTCATATCAAAACTGTCCATCTGCGTAACAGTCACTTAATTAATTATAACTCAAGTTAAGAAACTCACAATTGCAATCCGTAAATTTTACCTAAAACTAGAGTCATATATCTTCTTACCATAAATTTTTCAGAATTTTTGATTTGGCCAATTAGTACAGTTTATTCATTAAAAGTTCCCTGTTTCACCGTTCAGCGGACCTGACCTCTCTTCACTAAAAATATATTATCTCATTATACAGAATTCGGATAACCTTTTTTTTTGTTTCTAATGAAAATAGGATCACTAAAGAATCTATACATATAAACTATGACTTATAATTATTTTTTGTAAAATTTCTTGTGATTTTACAAAGTTGGAACAGGGGATCACAAAGTCACTCTGAACTAGTCTTAAAAAAATTTAAAAATCTCATAATATAGACTTCCTTTGCTTGCTTTGTTTCTTTCCTATGAAAATAGACTCAATAAGATTTAATTATGTATCTCATTCACCATTTAATTCCATTTCTGCAATTTTTTAGTGATTTTTAAAAACCACATCACTGTTGCTGTTTCCATGGCCAACTCTTACTCCTTCATAATTTCTTTGCATCAAACCTCATTTAGGCGTATATAATACCAAAACATGTTCTTATTTAGCTATATCATAAGCTAATCATTACCAAGTATTCATATTCCATTCTTTAATCATATCATAAGGACATACACACAAAATAACCAAGTCCCTATACATGCCATAATTTAAAGTATTTCTAGTCGCAAAATACCAAGATAGCTCATTGATACTGTGAGGCGATCTCCTATGTCCTTACGATTTTCCGAGTTGTCTTTGCGATACTATAAAAAAGAGAGAAAAGAAAGGGAGTAAGCATAAATCTTAGTAAGTTTGCACGTAAATAAATAATAATATTCTAAATGAATTATCAAGATAACCTGAACCTTTCAAACATGGACTTATCTTACCTTCCCTTTGGTACACTCTTTAAATTTTTCATTGAACCAGTTGGAATACTAAGGATACACGGGTACCTTTCCTTTTTAAACTTACCATTTCCATGTCTTGACATGGTCTTACGTGGTATCCTTGCCTTATGAACTCACCATTGCCATGCCTTGGCATGGTCTTACATGAGATCTTTGCCTTATCGTAGTTTATCAATGCCATGTCTCGACATGGTCTTACATGATTTCCTTGCCTTGTAAAACTTACCAATACCATGCCTTGGCATGATCTTACTTGGTATGCTTAAACCCTAATGTCATAACATTTGTATCCTACATATTCCTAAGGTTCAACCGGGACTTTTGAGTATCATTTCTCTGTCAATTCTTGCTTGAATCATCAAGGAATAAATTTACAAAATAAATATATAGATGCTGAAAAATAACATCATTAATTATAAATAATAAAACATTGCATTTATTTACTGCAAACTTACCTCGATACAAAATACGATCAAATATTTTGATTTAGTCCTCAACCTTTTTCTTTCCTCGGTTTAACCCCAAATTTCGTTCTTCTTGATCTATAATAGCAAATTTAACTTATTTAATATTCACATTTATCAAAACAGTCCTTAACTCTAACTTCGGCAAAATTATGATTTTGCCCCTAAATTTTTGCATATTTACACTTTTTCTTAAGGCTCAGAAATGAAAATTTATCCCTAATTCGTATGTTTTATGACATGCTGATCATTTATTTACCTATGGCAACATCAAATTCCCACTCTAACATGTACTTATGACCATTAGGTATTTTTACTGATTATGTCGTTTTACTCGTTTTCGCTTAAAATCGCTTAGCTCAAGTCATTTAACATAATTTCAAGCTTCATATTCTACAATAAAACATCAAAATAAACACATTTCACCTATGGGTATTTTTCCAAATATGAACCCTAGGTTAAATTATTGCTAGAATAAGCTAAATCAAGTTACTGAGACTTCAAAAATGTAAAGAACATTAAAAATGGGGCTTAGAATCACTTACTATGAAGCTTGAAAGCTTAACAAAACCCTAGCTATGAAGAACCCTTGAAATTTTGGCCTAATGAAGAAGATGGGCACATTTTGCCTTCTTTTTCCGTCTTTTAATCTTTTAATTACCAAATGACTAAAATACCCTTCATTAAAACTTTAGTTATTTTTATCTATGCATGTCCATTTTTTTCCATGAAAACCTAATGGTCTAATTACCATTTAGGGACCTCTACTTCAATTATATTCTTCAATTTAATCCTTTAGCATCTAAAACTCATATTTATCAACTTTTGCAATTAAGCCCTAGTAGGTAAATTAAGCATGCTATCTATAAAATTTTCCATTGATACTCTAACACATGCATCTAATCACTCGATAAATTATAAAAATTAATCAAAATAAACTTTTCTATCTCGAATTTATGGTTTCGCAACCATTGTTCCATTTAGGCCCTATTTTGGGATGTTACATTTCTCCCCCTTTAGGGATTTTCATCCTCGAAAATTTTACCTATGAAAAGATTTGGATATTGTTTTCGCATAACCTCTTCAGGCTCCCATGTTGCCTCATCTACCCCATGCCTATTCCATAATACTTTCACAAGTGCAATACTTTTGTTCTTTAGTTGCTTGACCTCTCGAGCTAAAATCTTTACCCGTTCTTCACGATAAGTCATATCTTGCTGAATCTCAACCTCTGTCTGTGAAATCACATGTGAATAATCAGAACGGTAATGACGTAACATGGACATATGGAACACATCATGAATCTTCTCTAACTCTAGTGGCAAAGCTAACAGATATGCTAATGGTCCAACTCTTTCAGTCACCTCAAACGGTCCAATAAAACGTGGACTTTCTTTTCCTTTTTTGCCAAATCTAAAGACTTTCTTCCACGGGGATACTTTCAAGAACACTTTGTCACCAACTTGATACTCAACCTCTTTTCTTTTCAAGTCTGCATAAGACTTTTGTCTATCTAAAGCTGCTTTCAAGCAATCTCTGATAACTTTCACTTTCTCTTCAGTTTCTTTAACTAAATCAACCCCGTAAATCTGATTTTCTTTAAACTCTGTCCAATACAAAGGTGTGCAACATTTACGTCCATACAAAGCTTCATAAGGTGCCATTTTTAAGCTCGACTGGTAACTATTATTATAAGCAAACTCTACAAATGGAAAATATTTCTCCCAACTACCTTGAAATTCTAAGACACAACATCTGAGCATATCCTCAAGTATCTGAATAACTCTCTCTGACTGACCATCGGTCTGAGGATAGAAAGCTGTACTAAAACTCAACTTTGTGCCCAAAGCTTCCTGTAACTTCTTCCAAAACCGTGAAATGAATCTCGGGTCTCTATCTAAAATAATCAATAACAGTACTCCATGTAGTCTGACTATCTCTGAAATATACAACACGACCAACTTTTCAAGTGAATAATCCATACGAACTAGAATAAAATGAGCCGACTTCGTTAGCTTATCAATCACAACCCATACTGCATCTTTCTTTCTCGGTGTCAACAACAATCTTGTCACAAAATCCATGGCAACTCGGTCCTATTTCCACTCAGGAACTAACACAGGCTACAATAAACCTGAAGGTACCTGATGTTTGGCTTTTACCTGCTGACAGATCAAGCATCTAGAAACAAACTCTGAGATATCTCTCTTCATTCCTACCCACCAATACATTTTCTTCAAATCATTAAACATCTTTATACTATCTAGATGAATAGACAAGAAACTACTATGTTCTTCTTCTAAAATATTTTAAATAAGCTCATCATTCTTTGGTACACATATCCGATTTCTGAACATTAAACAATCGTCAGAACTGATCTAAAACTCTGACTCTATACCCGACTCAACTGAGCTCTTTTGGCTTGCAACTCACTGTCATCTTTTTGAACTTCACAAATTTCTTCAAGAAACATTGGCTTAGGTCTTAATTTGGCTAAGATAGAACCATCATCCAATAAGGTAACCATCATCCAATAAGGTTAAACTAGTATCCAAAGCTCTTAATGTAAATAATGATTTTCTACTCATAGCATCAGCAACAACGTTTGCCTTACCCGGGTGATAATCGATCACTAGTTCATAATCTTTAATCAACTCTAGCCATCTTCTTTGCCTCGAGTTCAAATCTTTCTGAGTCATCAAGTATTTCAAACTTTTATGATCAGTAAATATTCGACACTTCTCACCATACAAGTGATGTCTCCAGATTTTCAACGCAAATACAATGGCAGCTATCGGATAATTTTTTTCATGTGGCTTTAGCTGTCTAGAGGCATAAGCAATTACCTTTCCTTCCTGGATAAGTACACAGCCTAGTCCATTCAAGGATGCATCATTGTAAATCACAAACTCTTTACCCAGTTCTGGTTGTACTAAGATAGCTTCAGTCAACAATGCCTTTAACTTATCAAAAATCTGCTGACACTTTTCATTCCATTCAAACTTGACATCTTTCTGTAGCAATCTTACCAATAGAGAATCTATCATGGAAAATCCTTCTACAAATCGTCTATAATAACCGGCGAGACCAAGATAACTTCTGACCTCTAATACATTCCTGAGAGGCTTCCAATCAACAATGGCTGAAATCTTGTTCGGATCAACTCTAATACCTTCACTTGAGACTATATGTCCAAGAAAACCAACTTCCCGTAACCAAAACTCACTTTTGCTAAACTTGGCATAAAGCTCATTATCTCTCAAAGTCTATAAAACTGTTCTCAAATGCTCTGAATGCTCAGTCTTATCATGAGAATAAATCAAGATATCATCAATGAACACAACTATAAATTTATCCGTATGGTCTGAAAATTCGATTCATTAAGTCCATGAAAATGCCAGGAGCATTAGTCAAGCCAAATGGCATCACAAGGAACTCATAATGGCCATACCTAGTCCGAAAAGCAGTCTTCGGAACATCTGACTCTTTAACTCGTAACTAATAATATCCGGATCTCAAATCTATCTAAGAGAACACAGTAGCTCCCTTCAATTGATCAAACAAATTGTCAATTCTAGGTAGTGGATACTTTTTCTTAATAGTCATCTTGTTAAGCTACCGATAATCTATGCAAAATCTCATCGAACCAACTTTCTTTTTCACAAAGAGCACTAGTGCACCCTATGGTGAACAACTAGGTCTTGCAAAGCCTTTCTCTGTTAGTTCCTGCAATTGAACTTTCAATTCTCTCAATTCCATTGGAGCCATTCTATAAGGAGCAATAGAAATGGGTGTTGTACCCAGAACCAGTTCAATACCAAACTCAACTTCTCTGATAGGAGGCAAACCTGGTAGTTCTTCCGGAAACACATCAGGAAACTCACATACCATATGCACTGATTCAATTTTCAACTCTGGATCTTTAGTATTCAACACAAAAGTAAGATAAGCTTTATATCCTTTTCTCAAGAATTTCTGGGCAGACAAAATAGAAATCATGGCAATTGAACTATCTGACTCATCTGAATTAACCCGAAGAATTTCATCATTTTTGCATTTCAACTCAATGAATTTCTTTCCAAAATTCACTATCACGTCATGTGCAGTCAACCAATCCATACCAAGAATCACATCAAACTCATCAAATGGCAATAGCATGAGATCGGCCGGAAAACAGTAACCTCTAATCATCAAAGGGAAATTTTTACATACTTTGTCTACTAATACATACTGACCTAATGGATTCGATACTTTAATCACAAATCCCATAGACTCTATGGACATGTTTATGCTAGGCATCAATTTCATGCAAACATAGGAATGGGTCAAACCTGGATCAATCAAAGCAATAACATTAACATTATGAAGAGAAAATGTACCTGTAATTACATTGGGGGAGGATGCCTCTTCACGAGCACGGATAACATAGGTCCTTGCAGGTGCTCTAACATCTGGTCTCGCTGCTGAATCTCTAGATGCACCTTTACCTACCCCTATTCAGGAACTTCTCTGAGGTTTGCCTCTAACAGGGGCATTGCTTGATCTTACACTCGGTATTACTTCTCTTTTAACCATCTCAGGACACTCCCGAATGAAATGATCCGATGCACCACATCGAAAACAACCAGTCTCAGTTGCTAGACATTTACCTGGATGAGGTCGACTACATTGAGGACACTTGGGTCTATCAGGCTGAATATTGCCAACACTTGTAATTAAAGTGGTCCAAGCTAGCTGACCCATAAATATTCTACCTCTGTTTCGGCTAGAATACCCTGCTGAAAAATTAGATATCGTAGAGAACTCTCTAGCCCTCTTGGATGTAGACTGAAATGACTTGTTCATCTGTCTTTTCTTCGTGTCTTGCATCTCAATTTCAGCTTTACCCTTTCCTTTCAGCAACTCCTTTTCCTTACAAGATCTTTTAACTAAAATAACAAACTCTTTTATTTCTAAAACACGGACTGACAGTCGAATTGTAATACCCCAAACCCGGTCCAGACGTTACGAATGAATCCGGCGTGTCACGTTGAAGTGTTACTAGAAAAGTCATGTTTTATCTAAAGTTTTTCTTAGTGTTTAAAGAATATCCTCGTTATAGATTAAAATGAATGGAAGCTGTGCACCAGGTAGGATGCCAGAAAAGAAGAGGTGAGTCAATTAGACTGCTTGAATACCCAGCTCTCCACGGATCCAATCCTAGACATGCACACAACCATTGCCACACTTTAACTGAGTGATTGTTCAGGGAAAACCAATTCGTTTAAAACCATTTAAAAAGGTTATTCATTTTGAAAATGTTTTCGTTGCGGAAGCTTTGCCTTGTTATCGCGATATTTTGAAATCCAGTAACCTTTTTAAAACGCGCCCTAAAGCTATTCAATTTCAAACAATTAAAAAAATATCATATCTAAGCTAACAAAACATACTAAAAATAATTAAAAATAATTAAAGTGGCCTTATTACAAATTAAAAACCCGAAAACACAAAGGAAATAATCTAAAATAAAAGTGAAGGTATAAACACTTATTTTAAATAGTCCACATGGCCACTCTGAATCCCTCCAGCTCCAAGTCCACCGATCTAAGGCTCACCTGCAATGATGGGAAAAAGGGGGTGAGTTTGGAAAACTTAGTGTGTAAAGTATCCCAACTAGAGCCCAAATCAGTTCAAGCTTTCCGGGCCTAAGCCCTATTCAGAAATCAGAGTTAACTGGGCCTTAGCCCATATCAATATTAATCTGGGCCATAGCCCCTTACAGTATCAGAGTATACTGGGCCGTAGCCCTATTACAAGTTAAGATCTATTGGCCCTTGCCCATATTAACACAGTTGGGCCCATTTCAATACAATTGGCCCATAACAAAACAGTCTCATATGATTAATGCGTGATAACCCCATCCAACCCTGCACTTGCCTCCGTCCATCCCTACACTTCCTGTGGAGAATAAATCACCCACGCCATCCCTACACTTACAGTGTTAGCATCGGTTGTGGCACTAACTATAATCTGCAGCAAAGCTGCTTATATCAGAATATGTGGCACAACCACCAGAATGGGTTCTTCCTCCATAACAAAACCCAACCTCATGCAGTATGACATGTATGCACAATGTAACGCCCCAATTTTCGGAACTTCTGTTAATTTTGGTGAATTTTGGAATTTTTGTGTTTTGACTGTTTGGTGTAGGTTTAATTATGTTAGTGGGCTCTAGAAGGCCCAAGCTTAAGCTAAAACCCGGTAATTTTAGGTAATTTTAATCCATAAGAGGAAAAGGGGGGTTCTGGTTAACAGGGGTCTTAAATATTATTTGGGTAAAATAAGACATAAGGAAGCAAGTGGCAAAGTGGCATGTGACGCCACTGGCAAGGCTATAAAAGTGGCGTGTGGATGCTAGGGAGAGCTGAGGTTCAAGTCACAATGACAACATATTAAGGGAATTATTATTTTTATGTTCAGAAAAGGTAAGCAGTGGAATTGAAGTGAAAGTCTGTCAGGAGAGGATTTAGGAGTTTATAAGGGATAGGATTTAGGAGCAGATAAGGGAGGAAATCTAGGAGCTGATCAAGGAACAAGAGGTGGCTGGCCAAGGGACTTTACCAGGGGAATTTCGGCTAGGGTTAGTGCCAGTATAAATTCGGCATTAGTGGTAAGTGGTGCCGTTTCCTGACCATTCTCTTCTTCTTTTCTTTTTCTCTTCTCTCCATCCACTTATTCTTTTCTTCTTCTTTTCCCCATAGCCGAATCCTTCAGCCACCCTACTCTATACCACCTTCCTTCCATTATTTTTAAGACTATAGCCGATTGCCTCAAATCCCGAAATCCCGAAAACTTGACTCCTTTTGTACCGATTTTTCCCTAGCCAAATCTCTTATTTTTCTCATCATCTTTGGTTAATTCTCTCAACCTCTAAACCCCAGGTTTCTGTCGACAAAACCACAAGTGAAAACCCTCATATTTTATCTTTCTCACACTTTTGCAAAAGCCAAACTCCCACACTATCCTAGGGACATAGTGACTCACCGAGATCACCGAGGGCTCGACTTTTGTTATCGTTTGAGGGTTTAGAACTGCATCAGAATCAAGTAGGAACTAAGGGGGAACGTTGACTGGAAGAATCGATGGTAAGTCTTTCCAACTTAGTTTATCTTGCCTATTTTAAGAAAAGCTGGAATACCTAAAAGGTTAGGGAGGTTGTCGTTTTTTGGACTTGTAGCCGTAAGGGGTTGTGATAATAGTATTATTTTGGTAATAGTGTGATTAAGAGGCTGTTGATCAAGGGCTTGGACAAGTGGAGCGAACGGATCTGGATCGAGACACTATTTTCGGCAAAGGTAGGAACGCTAAGGCCTAAGGTGTTGTTGGCCGAATATGGTAAGAAGTTAATATGTAGTTCATTTCGGTAGTAAGATTAACGTGGTAGTATTATAATTGTAGGTAGTTCGTGCGTGGATCTTGTCAGTGAATCGTCATAAAACAGGTGTGTAACTGACACCTTTTCATAGACTCGATTGGCAAAAGCCGAAAAGCTTAATGCCAAAAAGTTGGTATTTTGGGAATTTGCAAGTGTGCGAATGCTCGTAAGATAGTTGGGTTTGTATGTTTGGTATTCTGAAGGTAATAAACTGTAGTACGTGCAATTTCGTGCATTTTGATAACTTGGGCTTAATGGGCCAAAAATCGGGTTCATGGGCCAACGGGCTCAATTTGGTAAGTATGAGCGGTAAGTATTCTGATAGTACGTAAATGGATAGGATATGCATGAAAACCCTAAAAGTAGCTAAATTACTACAATATCCTTATGTATGGAAAATTACCATGATACCGTAAATGACCAATATGCCCCTAGGGTTAATTTTGTCTGAAAAGCATGTTGATTTAAATCTGTATGATGTATGCCATGAAAGAATATTTGTTGCATGGGGACATGGGTTATATTATGAAGGAAGCGTCGTGGTGGCTATGCCACAATTATCTGATCTGGTGGCTCTGCCACATATATCTGTTCTGGTGGTTCTGCCACGATTATCTATATCTGGTAACTCTGTCACATTATCTGTTCTGGCAGCTAGGGTGCATATTTCTGTGGCGTGTAGCGGTTGGGTGGGTCGAGTAGTCTCCCCACATAGTGAAAGGATAGTATGGGGGTGTACATGGTTGGATATGGGTTGGGTTTTGCATATACATGAAATATCCGATCTGATCTGTTATGGGCCTATAGGCTTAATTCTGTATTCGGTTCTGGGCTAAGGCCAATTTATTCTGTTTCTGTGGTTTGAGCTGATATGGGCTATGGTGTAACACCCCGTACCCGAGTCCGTTACCGGAATCGGACACAAGGTGCACACAGACTTAACTATTTTCACAGTCCATTTAGAAATTTCCAGACTAGCTGGTCACTGTGTCACTGTCGCCTTAAAAATCATATCTTGAGTTTCAAAGCTTGAAAATTTGTTTCGTAATTTTTCCCTGAAACTAGACTCATATGTCCATCGAAAAATTTTTTTCTAGAATTTTTGGTCAAGCCAATTAGTACAGTTTATTAGTTAAAATCTCCCCTATCCCAGGGTTCGACTACACTGACCTTCGTGCATTACGAATTGAATATCTCCTTGTACAGGGCTTTAATACTGATGCCGTTTGTTTCTATAGAAACTAGACTCAGAGAGGAATCTATACATATATGGCATGACTCCTAATTAGCTCTGGTTAATTTAAAAATGAATTTCCAAAGTCGGAACAGGGGATCCAGAAACTGTTCTGGCCCTGTTTCACGAGAACTTTAATATCTCTTAACATATAACTCATATGACCGTTTCGTTTCTTCCACATGAAATTAGATTCATCAAAGTTAATTTACATAATTTATTCACTATTTAATACCATTCCTACTATTTTTAGTGATTTTTCACATCCACATCACTGCTGCTGTCAGCATCTGCCTTTAAGGTAGGCTTTACCTATTTCATGATTTCCATGATTCAATTGGCCCCTTTTTCATACATAGCACAAAGTGTGATCATGATTAACCATCCCAATGGCTAATCGTTTCAAAACAATTCCATACCTCATAATGATCAACAAACAAACGATTATGGTACTAGGCTAAAAACGTATATAAGCCATTTTCGTATGGCCATCCAAGTTTACACAAAACCGAAAGGTACATGACCATCAACAAAAGGGTAGTCCTATACATGCCATTTCAAAGTTCAACCAAAATTGTACCAAAATGGGGGCTTTGATAGCGTGGATGACTTCGACTTCGATGATCCCGAATCCGATAGCTAACGAGCAAAATCTATAAAACAGAGAAACAGAGAAGACGGAGTAAGCAATTTATGCTTAGTAAGTTTGAGCAAGAGATTCCAGCACAACAAAAGCATAGCATTCATAAAGCTAACGGATAATTGCATATGCACAAATTCTCAATATCATACTCATTGCACATTCCAACCCCTATGTTCATACATAAGGGATCATCTTAGCCAAATACCGGAAACCCGTTACTCGACTGAGCGAATATTATTTGAAGGGAATCAACTAATTCAAGCACATACGAACATACCTCATTGCTGGAATTTTTCAAGCGTATTAACTGAAAATTTTATAGCAAGATCGCTCATTCTCGAATCACGTACCTTCGGAATTTAACCGGATATAACGACTCGCTCAAATGCCTTCGGGACGAAGCCCGGTTATAGTGACTCGCACGAATGCCTTCGGGACTTAACCCGGGTTTAGTAACTTGCACAAATGCCTTCGGGCTTAGCCCGGATTTATTAACTCGCACGAATGCCTTCGGATCCTAGTCCGGATATAGTCACTTAGCACAAAGCCTTCGGGACTTAGCCCGGACATCATTCGAATAACCGAGCACAATTATCAATAAATTATGACACATTCGTATTTCATTTTCATTAGCAAAACTCAAACACAAGGCACTATTCACACTTGAAATTTCGGCTCAATAGCCACACACAAAGAGCATGATTTTAATTTGCTTTAAACATGATCTAATCAATTCAGAATTTAAGCTCTATTACTCAAGTACTTACCTTGGATGTTGTCGAGCAATTTCGACGGCTACTCGACTACTTTTTCCTTCCCTTTATCGGATTTAGCTCCCCTTTGCTCTTGAGCTTAATTTGACAAATAAATTGATTTAATCATTTGAGCATCGAAAGAGGAATTCAAGGTACTTAGCCAATATATATACTCATTAGGCATCAAAGTCGCATATGTACGAATCATGAATCGAACTCAACACATTAGTTAATATTCCTCTTAGCGAATTTTCTAAGCCAAGAATAGGCATCAATATGCTTGCCTCTAACCGAATGCATGCACACCAATTTCCCCTCATGTGGCCGAATATGCATGTCCATGTTGAGGCCAATTATACACTTATTACCACACAAAAACAGCATACATTTTACTAACTAATGCATTCCATATTGTAACTCAATACACATCTATCATTTCCTTCATAACCAAACATCATCATAAGTAAGTATATACCTTGAGATAGTATATATATGTCATACCAATACATCATGCTCAAACATATATACATATATATATGCTAGAGCCGAATCTCAAGTTGATTGTAACTAAACATGAACATGATTTCGAAACACAAATCTTACTTTCCATGCAATGAGCATAAATCACACTTATGGATGTACCATGGCCGAATACATCACGACACCATAATTTTGGTCATGATTACAAAAAGAACTTAGTATCTCATTCAAAAATGTTTAAAGAAAATCTAAGAGTCCTCAATCCACCATCACATGTATCATCATCAAGCTTCATATTTAACATGCAATGGCATTAACTCAAAATCCACCTTGGCCAAATACCATCCCCATGATATAACAAAGATTTGAACCATGGGCTAATAAGAACATCAAGTTAGCAACCAAAAACATGCATGAATCTCATGGCACAACATCAAACATACCTTAATCTTGATGCAAGTATAGCCAAACCCCTTCCTAATCCTCTTCCAAACCAAGCATGAAGCAAAACTCCTTCCTTATCCTTAGTATTTTCGGCCAAAAGAGAGTGAAATGGATGAACAAAATTTTTTGTTTTCTTTCCTACCTACACGGCAATGGGGAGGGAGAGAAGCCTTCACACACACATTTTTTTTATTCCATACTCCTTATTTTATTCATTCCAACATAACCCACTTACCAAACATGTTTCATGACATGATTTTGCCCATAATTCCTTGTCATGGCCGGCCACTAGCTATTGGGGGGGAAATTTGACATGCAAGTCCATTGTTTTGCATGCATGCTTTAATTAGTCATCACACATTTCCCCATCATACTTTCAAAGTTTACTACTAGGTCCTTTCTAGTGAAATTCACATTTATAGCTCTAAATCAAAACATCAAAATGTCACACATGAGTTAACACACATTATAGGAAATAAAATAAATATTAAATTATTTTTATGCCTCGGTTTTGTGGTCCCGAAACCACATTCGACTAGGGTCGTTTTAAGGTGTCACAACTCTCCCCACTTAAAAAATTTTCGTCCCCAAAATCTTACCGTAAATAGATTTGGGTATCGCTCTTTCATAGAGTTCTCGGGTTCCCAAGTAGCTTCTTCTATTCCGTGTTTGAGCCATAACACTTTCACTAGCGGAACCCTTTTGTTTCGCAACTCTTTTACTTCACGAGCTAGGATACGAATCGGTTCTTCTTCATAACTCATATCGGCTTGAATTTCAACCTCGATGGACTAATTACGTGTGACGGATCGATCTATAGCGTCAAGCATTGAAACATGGAAGACGTTGTGAATCTTTTCGAGTTCGGGGCAAAATCAAACGATACATAATCGGGCCAACTCGTTCGAGATTTCAGACGCCCAATGAATCTGGCTCAACTTGCCCTTACTACCGAATCGAGTATCTTTTTCCAAGGCGAAACTTTAAGAAACACTTTATCTCCCACCGATACTCAATGTCCTTTCGCTTCAAATCCGCGCACGATTTTTGACGATCCGTGGTCGCCTTCGGACTTTCACGGATTACCTTTACCTTCTGCTCAACATCTTTAATCAAATCCACTCGAAAATTTTGTTTTCACCGAGCTCGGTCCAAAACAATGGTGTACGGCATTTACGCCCGCACAAAGCCTCATAAGGCGCCATCTTAATACTTGATTGAAAACTATTGTTGTGCGAATTCAATCAAAGGTAAATACCGCTCCCATGAACCATCGAACTCGAGAATGCAACATCTCAACATATCCTCAAGTATCGAATTATCCGCCGGATTGACCATCGGTTTGAGGGTGAAAGGCGGTCTTTGAAATGCAACTTGGTACCCAAAGCTTCTTGTAATTTCTTCCAAAATTGCGAGGTGAACCTCGGATCTCTATCCGACACAATGTAAATCGGTACCGTGTAATCTCACAACTGAGAAACGTATAATTCAGCTAGTTTATCCAATGAAAATCCGTGACGCACAGGATAAAGTGAGCCGACTTAGTCACCTATCAACAACAACCCAAATCGCATCCTTCTTACTTGTCGACAATGGCGGTCCGGACACAAAGTCCATTATGACTCGATCCCATTTCCATTCGGGTATCGTGATCGGTCAAGTAATCTCAAGGCACTTGATGTTCCGCTTTCACTTGTTGACATATTAAACATCTCAAACAAAGTCGAGATGTCTCGTTTCATACCATGCCACCAAAACCGACGTTTCAAATCGTTGTACATCTTCGTACTCTCGGTGAATTGCCATTCGGCTACAATGGGCTTCGCTCGAATTATCGAAATGAGTTCAATTCTTTGGAACACACAGACGACTTCGAACCTCAAACAATCGTCATCATCAATTTGAAACTCCGATTCCTTGTTCGAACACACTCACGCTTTTGCAAGCAACTCATCGTCAACTTTCTCGAGCCTCACGAATTTGATGAGTTAACAATGGTTTGGCCTTTAATTCGGCTACTAACACATTGTCGAGTAGAATAGATAGGTGTACATTCATTGCTCGTAAAGCAAACAGTGATTTCCGGCTTAAGGCGTCCGCAACCACATTAGCCTTTCCCGGGTGATAATCAATGACGAGCTCATAATCTTTTAACAACTCGAGCCAACATCTTTGTCGCAGATTTAAGTCTCTTTGAGTCATCAAATATTTGAGACTTTTGTGATCCGAGTACACATGGCACTTCTCACCAAATAAGTAATGTCGCCATATCTTTAAGGCGAATACGATGGCAGCCAGTTCGAGATCATGGGTCGGATAATTTTTCTCATGTGGCTTTAATTGTCTCGACGCGTAGGCCACAACTCAACCTTCTTGCATCAATACGCAACCTAACCCAAGTAGGGAGGCGTCACTATAGATGACAAACTCTTTTCCAGATTCGGGCTGCACTAAAACTGGAGCTTCCGTCAAATGAGTTTTCAATTGATCGAAACTTTTCTGACACTTTTCCGTCCATTCAAACTTGACATCTTTCTGAAGCATTTTCGTCATGGGTGTGGCTATCATTGAGAATCCTTTTACAAACCGTCGGTAGTAATCGGCAAGCCCCAAAAAGCTCCGAACCTCAGTAATATTCCTCGGAGGCTTCCAGTTAAGTATGGCTGAAATTTTACTCGGTCGACTCGAATACCCGATGCAGATACCACATGACCCAAGAAGCTAACCTCTCTTAACCGTAACTCGCACTTCTTGAACTTAGCGATAACCGCTTGTCCCGTAAAACTTGCAACACTACTCTCGTGTGCTCGCATGTTCGGTCTCATCTCTTGAATAGACCAAGATGTCGTCAATGAACACAACTACGAACCGATCCAAATACGGTCTCAAGATCCGATTCATCAAATCCATAAATACCGCAGGGCATTAGTGAGCCCAAACGGCATCACTAAGAACTCGAGTGACCATATCTCGCTCAAGGCGCTTTGGGTATATCCGAATCTCGGATTCAAGAATCGATAATAGCCCGATCTCAAATCTATTTTTGAGAACACCGAGGTTCCTTCAGTTGATCGAACAAATCATCGATACGCTGTAACGGATATTTGTTCTTTATTGTCACTTTATTAAGCTGGCGATAGTCGATGCACAACCTCATAGTTCCGTCCTTCTTTTCACAAACAACACCGGTGCACCCCAAGGTGAAAAACTCGGGCGAGCAAAACCTCTATCCACCAACTCTTGCAACTGAGCTTTCAACTCCTTTAATTCGGTTGGTGCCATATGATACGGAGCTATCGAAATCGGTGTGGTCCTGTGTACAAGCTCAATACCAAACTCTATCTCCGAACAGTGGCAAACCCGTAATTCTTGGGAAAACATCCGTAATCACAAACCACCAGACAGATTCGGTTTTACTTAACTCCTTATCATCAAGTACATACGCAAGGTATGCTTCGCACCCTTTCTTACATATTTCGGGCTAACATTGATGATATTACGGTGGCAACCCTTTAAGTCCGTAGATTCAACTCGGATCATCTTGTTATTTTTGCACCTCAAATCAATAGTCTTGCTTTTGCAATTCACAACCACATCATACACGGTCAACCAATCCAACCCAAGAATAACATCAAATTCATCGAACGGCAAAAGCATCAAGTCCGCCGGAAAATAGGAATCTCAATTACTAGGGACATTTCTTACACACTTTGTCGACAAAGACGTAACGACCCAAGGATTTGACACCCAATTACGAACTCAAGAGACTCAATAGGTAACATCTTCTTTGGATGCTAAGGTTTCGCATATATAAGAATGAGTAGAACCAGGTCAATTAAAGCAATCACATTAGTATCAAAGAGAGTGAAAGTACGGTAATAACATCCGGCGAGGAAGCATCCTCACGTGCACGTATGGCATAAGCCCTAGCAGGAGCGCGAGCCTCAGATCTGGTCGTAGCATCTCTAGATCCTCTCGACCACCACTAGCATTGCCCGTATTTCCGGATGGTCTACCTCGGCGGTGGTAGCACCCGCTTCCCACTCGATTTGTATTTTGTTCAGGCAACCTCGGGCAATCTTTAATAAAGTGGTCGACCGATCCGCACTTGTAACAGGAGCGGTCACGGAACCTATAGCTTCCAGAATGCCATTTGCCACAATGTCGACACTTCGCTCTATCTCGACGTTCATTCCCAACACCGGCGTAATCAAGTGCCTCGTGTACCATTGTGGGGTCGATCACGATCTCGTCTAAAAGGCCCGAGTGCCTCTAGACCGCCCACATCATCTCTAAATTTCTTCGATGCATGTTGAAGAGACTTTCCGAGGATCTTTTACTAAACTCTCCAATTCCCACATCAACTTTTTGTTTTTCTTTTCTAAGCTCTTGGCTTTACAAGCTCGCTCGACAAGTACTACGAACTCTCGTATTTCAAGAATGCCAACGAACATTTTTATGTCTTCATTCAACCCATCCTCAAAGCGTTTACACATGATGACCTCGGACGAAACACATTCCGAGCGTATCTACTAAGTCTAACAAATTTTCGCTCGAATCGATGAATCGACATAGAACCTTGCTTAAGCTCAAGAAATTCCTTCCGCTTTTGATCAACAAATCTCGATCGATATACTTTTTCCAAACTCGGTTTGGAAAAATTCCCAAGTTACTTGCTCTCGGGCACAACAAGTCGAGTGCTCCACCAATAGTAGGCGTAATCACGTAGCAAGGAGATAGCACACTTTAGGCATTCATCGGTGTACAAGATAGCTCATCGAGTACCCGGATAGTGTTGTCCAACCAAAATTCAGCTTGCTCGGCATCGTCGTTATCCGTAGCTTTGAATTCAGAGCCCGTGTTTTCGGATTCATCAACTGGGGCTTATTCGACCTTATTTGGTCGGCCATCGGAGGCATTGTAGGTGCGGGAAATGTGTTTGTTGGGAATGGAGGTTGTGGAACACCAGATTAGTTCGAATGTATTGGTTGAACCAATCATTCATCACGCTATAAAAGGCTTGCCTAGCCTTATCATTCGGATTGCTAGCAACAAAGTTGAGAGTCCGCGGCGCTGTCCCTTGTGCGGAGCAGCGCCACACTCTCCACATCATCGCTATCGCTTCGGTTGGGATCGGGATCCATTACTATAAATAAACACAAATTCAAACGCCGTAAATCACCACACTATCAAATAATCACATAAAATGGCATGTATAGCTAGACCCAAACGCATTACGGTAGTCCTAGAATCGACTAAACCGTAGCTCGATACTAATAAAATTGTAACACCGCACCGAGTCCGTTATCGAATCGGACACAAGGTGCACACAGACTTAACTATTTTCACAGTCCATTTAGAAATTTCCAGACTAGCTGGTCACTGTGTCACTGTCGCCTTAAAAATCATATCATGAGTTTCAAAGCTTGAAAATTTGTTTCGTAATTTTTCCTGAAACTAGACTCATATGTCCATCGAAAAATTTTTTCTAGAATTTTGGTCAAGCCAATTAGTACAGTTTATTAGTTAAAATCTCCCTATCCCAGGGTTCGACTACACTGACCTTCGTGCATTACGAATTGAATATCTCCTTGTACAGGGCTTTAATACTGATTCCGTTTGTTTCTATAGAAACTAGACTCAGAGAGGAATCTATACATATATGGCATGACTCCTAATTAGCTCTGGTTAATTTAAAAATGAATTTCCAAAGTCGGAACAGGGGATCCAGAAACTGTTCTGGCCCTGTTTCACGAGAACTTTAATATCTCTTAACATATAACTCATATGACCGTTTCGTTTCTTCCACATGAAAGTAGATTCATCAAAGTTAATTTACATAATTTATTCACTATTTAATACCATTCCTACTATTTTTAGTGATTTTCACATCCACATCACTGCTGCTGTCAGCATCTGCCTTTAAGGTAGGCTTTACCTATTTCATGATTTCCATGATTCAATTGGCCCTTTTGCATACATAGCACAAAGTGTGATCATGATTAACCATCCCAATGGCTAATCGTTTCAAAACAATTCCATACCTCATAATGATCAACAAACAAACGATTATGGTACTAGGCTAAAACGATATAAGCCATTTTCGCATGGCCATCCAAGTTTACACAAAACCGAAAGGTACATGACCATCAACAAAAGGGTAGTCCTATACATGCCATTTCAAAGTTCAACCAAAATTGTACCAAAATGGGGGCTTTGATAGCGTGGATGACTTCGACTTCGATGATCCCGAATCCGATAGCTAACGAGCAAAATCTATAAAACAGAGAAACAGAGAAGACGGAGTAAGCAATTTATGCTTAGTAAGTTTGAGCAAGAGATTCCAGCACAACAAAAGCATAGCATTCATAAAGCTAACGGATAATTTCATATGCACAAATTCTCAATATCATACTCATTGCACATTCTAACCCCTATGTTCATACATAAGGGATCATCTTAGCCAAATACCGGAAACCCGTTACTCGACTGAGCGAATATTATTCAAGGAATCAACTAATTCAAGCACATACGAACATACCTCATTGCTGGAATTTTTCAAGCGTATTAACTGAAAATTTTATAGCAAGATCGCTCATTCTCGAATCACGTACCTTTGAATTTAACCGGATATAACGACTCGCTCAAATGCCTTCGGACGAAGCCCGGTTATAGTGACTCGCACGAATGCCTTCGGACTTAACCCGGTTTAGTAACTTGCACAAATGCCTTGGGCTTAGCCCGATTTATTAACTCGCACGAATGCCTTCGGATCCTAGTCCGGATATAGTCACTTAGCACAAAGCCTTCGGGACTTAGCCGGACATCATTCAATAACCGAGCACAATTATCAATAAATTATGACACATTCAGTATTTCATTTTCATTAGCAAAACTCAAACACAAGGCACTATTCACACTTGAAATTTCGGCTCAATAGCCACACACAAAGAGCATGATTTTAATTTGCTTTAAACATGATCTAATCAATTCGAATTTAAGCTCTATTACTCAAGTACTTACCTTGGATGTTGTCGAGCAATTTCGATGGCTACTCGACTACTTTTTCCTTCCCTTTATCGGATTTAGCTCCCTTTGCTCTTGAGCTTAATTTGACAAATAAATTGATTTAATCATTTGAGCATCGAAGAGGAATTCAAGGTACTTAGCCAATATATATACTCATTAGGCATCAAAGTCGCATATGTACGAATCATGAATCGAACTCAACACATTAGTTAATATTCCTCTTAGCGAATTTTCTAAGCCAAGAATAGGCATCAATATGCTTGCCTCTAACCGAATGCATGCACACCAATTTCCCTCATGTGGCGAATATGCATGTCCATGTTGAGGCCAATTATACACTTATTACCACACAAAAACAGCATACATTTTACTAACTAATGCATTCCATATTGTAACTCAATACACATCTATCATTTCCTTCATAACCAAACATCATCATAAGTAAGTATATACCTTGAGATAGTATATATATGTCATACCAATACATCATGCTCAAACATATATACATATATATATGCTAGAGCCGAATCTCAAGTTGATTGTAACTAAACATGAACATGATTTCGAAACACAAATCTTACTTTCCATGCAATGAGCATAAATCACACTTATGGATGTACCATGGCCGAATACATCACGACACCATAATTTTGGTCATGATTACAAAAAGAACTTAGTATCTCATTCAAAAATGTTTAAAGAAAATCTAAGAGTCCTCAATCCACCATCACATGTATCATCATCAAGCTTCATATTTAACATGCAATGGCATTAACTCAAAATCCACCTTGGCCAAATACCATCCCCATGATATAACAAAGATTTGAACCATGGGCTAATAAGAACATCAAGTTAGCAACCAAAACATGCATGAATCTCATGGCACAACATCAAACATACCTTAATCTTGATGCAAGTATAGCCAAACCCTTCCTAATCCTCTTCCAAACCAAGCATGAAGCAAAACTCCTTCCTTATCCTTAGTATTTTCGGCCAAAAGAGAGTGAAATGGATGAACAAAATTTTTTGTTTTCTTTCCTACCTACACGGCAATGGGGAGGAGAGAAGCCTTCACACACATTTTTTTTATTCCATACTCCTTATTTTATTCATTCCAACATAACCCACTTACCAAACATGTTTCATGACATGATTTTGCCCATAATTCCTTGTCATGGCGGCCACTAGCTATTGGAGAGGGGGAAATTTGACATGCAAGTCCATTGTTTTGCATGCATGCTTTAATTAGTCATCACACATTTCCCCATCATACTTTCAAAGTTTACTACTAGGTCCTTTCTAGTGAAATTCACATTTATAGCTCTAAATCAAAACATCAAAAATGTCACACATGAGTTAACACACATTATAGGAAATAAAATAAATATTAAATTATTTTTATGCCTCGGTTTTGTGGTCCCGAAACCACATTCCGACTAGGGTCGTTTTAAGGCTGTCACATATGGTTGGGTTAATTTTACACACTGAGTTTCCCCGAACTCACCCCCTATTTTTATCCATGCAGGTAATCCCCAACCATAGTGGGCTTAGAGCTGCGAGGGATTCGGAGTGGCCACTCGTTCTGCAATATGGATTTCTTCTGGTGATTTGGACTTCAATTTTCTTTACTTTGATGATTTGGGTTTTGTTATGTAATAAGGCAGCTTATAATTATTTTTTTTTTGGGTTTTGATTTATAACTTATCATGATGATCTTAAATTATATTAACTATCAAAATGGGTTAGATCTAGGGTTCGTTTTCCAAAAACATAAACTGATTTCAAAGTAACACGATCTCGAACAAGGCTTCTACTGTGATAACGTTTTCCCAAAATTAAATATGCTTTATTTTAAAATGAACATAATTACAATGGTAACTTAAAAGAAATACACGATGTTAGAGTGTGGCAAGGGCGGTGTGCATGTCTAGGATTGGATCCGAAAGAGCTTGGTACTTAAGCGATCCGATGGACTCACCTCCTCTTTTTCGGTTTCCTACGGTGCATGCTTCCATTCACTTTAACCCTTAATGAATTAATCCTTTGAACATCAAGTACGATTTTCTGAACTTAGAACGGAAAAATGTTTTTAACGTTTTTGATGTGGCACGTCAGATTCGGTCATAACGTCTAGGCCAGGTTTGGGGTGTTACACAGAATATATATTTAATTAACTAGGCATGCTTCAGAAAGACAGTCAGATTATAGCGTAAGAACAGTTATTTACCCTCGAGGGGCATAATCGTAAACTTACCCGTTTAGGGGTATTAGGTAATTCTACCTTACAGAGGTATTTCAGTAATTTTATCAGTCTTTTTAGGGTTCATGCTCATTACAGTTATTAACGTATTAACAGAAACACTTACCGAGCGTTTTTATCGAATTGGGCTGGTTGGCCCATTTAACCCAATTTCGGCCCATCGAAGCCCAAATTCACCGAGGTGCACGAAATTGTGCACTTTGCAATCTTACCATTGAAGTTACCAAAATTATCAATACAGACAATCCCACGAGCGCTTAAACGCTTGCAATTTCTCGAAATGTCAGCTTTTCGGCATTTTGGCTTTTCGGCTTTTGCCGATCTAGTCTACTAGTGAGTGTTGTTTACACACCTGTTTTACGACGAAACATTGATGAGTTCTACACACGAACAACCTACAATCGGTTACTATAACATTAGATTAAAACTCGATAACAACTTAGCACATCAAACGCTTACCATATTCGACCATAGTCCAGATCTTTAACCCTTACCTTTATTGATCTCCAACTACCTGATCTAGATGCTCCAACAGTGTCAACCCTCTATGCTCCTTGATTGCTTGTCCTTAAATCCACACTAAATACATAACATAACAATAAACAAAACCAATAACCCTTTAGTCTTAGTTGATATCTACCCTATGCGTATAGGGGTTTTCAGCTTTTCTTGAAAACCCAAAATAATGAATGGACAGAAAGATCTGAGCACTTACAGAGGATCTACTTGCCAGAAACGTTCCGAAGTACCTTCCTATTCCAGATTTGTTGTAGATCTAACCCAAAATATGAATAAAGAATAGATCTAGGTGATTCGGCTTTTGAAGAAATGAGATGGAGAATAGAAGTTTGTGAAATAGAGGGGAGATGTCGGCAGAAGGATAAGAGAGTTGTGAGGTTCGAATTTTGGCACGGAGAAAAGTCTCTATATTCGGCAATAATGAGAAGAGAATCAAATAGAAATGACTTGTGAGTAGGAGTAGAAGATTAAGCTTGGTGAAGAAAAGATGAACAAAAAGAATGAAGGTCGATCTCAAAAATAATAATAGATGTGAATGGCCCCAACCTAAATCGACTAACACTTAAAAATACCCAAAACTAAACAAAGAAGAAAAACAACCCATACAAGCCAAAATTTTAAAAGCTTTTTCGGCATTTAATTGCCTATAGCCGAATTGTTACTACCATGAGTCCTATTTCGGCATAAAATCCTTCCCAAGTTCAAATTCCATGTTTTGCTCCTAAATTTCAGCCACCACCAGTTTAAATCCCATCCAAATTCCTTGCACCATCAGCAACAGTCCACCGCTTGACCGACTCAAGCCGCTGCTAGGAGAGTTTCGGTCAAAATCTAACTCTTCCCCACGTGAGCAGCAAAATTGGTCCTTCGTGCGCACAGCAGCTCGAACTCCAAGCCTCATCCTGTCCCTGCGCTCCACATCCAGCTGCTGGCCACTGCACCAAGCTTTCCTTTACACCATAATAGGGTCACAATTAATCTTAATATATTCCTGCTGAAGCTTCGATTACTTGCGAAATAAAAAGGAAATTTCGCCTACTATACATCTCGAACCTGCGACCTCCTAAACCCACACATACGTTGCTTACCACTGCACTGAAGTTCCTTTCATGAGATAATCCTCTCACAATTAATTTATAACCTTTACCTGCTTCAGTTCTGGCCCGCTTTAAAACAAATAAAACAGAATTCGCCCGCTCAAGGACTCGAACCTGCGCCCTCTCCGCATGCCCAGCATGCTGTTGCCTGTAACACCCCGAACCCGAGACCATCGCCGGTGTCGGACACGAGGGGTTAGCAAGCCAAGTTCACTTGTTTTGCCCATCCATTGGACATTTCCAGTCAGGCTGGAAAAACTGCGTCACTGTCGCCTTAAAAATCATATCTCGAGTTTCAAAACTCGGAAACTAGTTTCGTAAATTTTCCCTGAATTTAGACTCATATATCCATCCATGGATTTATTTCTAGAATTTTTGGTCGGGCCAATTGGTACAGTTTATTAGTTAAAGTCACCCATGTTACAGGGATCGACTGCTCTGACCTTCGCGCGGTATAACTTGAATATCTCTCTGTACGGGGCTTTAATGCTGGTGCCGTTTCTTTCTAATGAAACTAGACTCAAAATGGAATCTTTACATATAAGGTATGTCTCCTAATTATTTCTGGATAATTTATAGTAAATTTTAAAGTTGCGACAGGAACCCAGAAACCGTTCTGGCCCTGTCTTACAATAGCTTTAATATCTCTTAACATGTAACTCCTATGACCATTTCGTTTCTTCCATATGAAAATAGACTCATCAATGTTCATTTACATAGCTGATTCACTATTTAATACCATTCTTACAAATTTTGGTGATTTTTCACATTCACGTTACTGCAGCTGGCAGCATCTGTTTTTAAGGTAGGTCTTACCTATTTTGTAGTCTCCATGAACCAACTAGTCTTGCCTTACATAGGTCCACATATGATCATTTTAACCATGCCAATGGCTGATCATGTGACCAACATTCCCATTTCCAATTCATAGTCACATCATGACACCATATATATATATACAAACCGCAAATAGTTTAAGTTGATACTTCACTATTACGAGCCATTTTCGCATGGCCGTACACATATACATTATAACATATTTAAACCAACAAGGGTAGTCCTATACATGCCATTTCAAGTTCAACCAAGAATTTATACCAAAATGGGGGCTTGATAGTGTGGATGACTTCGACTTCAACGATCCCGAATCCGATTGCTATCGAGCGAAATCTAGAAAAGCGAGAGCCAAAGTAGCGGAGTAAGCATTTTTATGCTTAGTAAGTCTCAAGGAATATAATCAACTCTAATTACAGCAATACATTCAAATAGTTAAATGCATCATTTCATTGATGCACATTCACATAATCATACTTACTTCACCATCCCAACTCTTATGTTCATACACAAATAACGGCTTCATTAAGGCCGATAACTCGTTCCATCATAGGAGCGGATATTCACACGCTCTTACTCCTAGCGCAAAGCACACACCGCACTTACCTTGTCATTGGGAAATTTCACAAGTGCATTAGCTGAAATTTTCCAGCAAGCTTATAATTTTCAAATCACATACCTTCGAGTTTAACCGGATGTCGCTACTCGATCAATCGCCTTGGGACATAGCCGGTTATGGTAACCCGCACCAAGGCCTACGGGACTTAACCCGGATATCACGATTTGCACAAATGCCTTCGGTCTTAGCCCGGATAGAATGACTCGCACGAATGCCTTGGTCTTAGCCGGATGTAGCCACTAGCACAATTGCCTTCGGTCTTAACCGGTTATAATTTCCAGCATAATTGTCTTGGGCTTAGCCGGATATCATTCAATTTCTCATGCACACATACATCAATAATCATTGGACATACATATTTATTTTCGTTACTAAGGCTCAAACACAATTATAATCACTAACATAATCGCCTTCGGGACTTAGCCGGGTATCATTCAATACTCATACACACATAAATCAATAATCAATACATCCATATTTCATTCCACATAATTCAAGTAAGGTCACTTCTTGAGGACTTACCTCGGATGTTGTCGAACGGCTTTTACGGCTATTCGATTACTTTTTCCTTCCCTTGTCCAATTGTGGCCCTCTTAGCTCTTGAGCTAATTCAAACAAATTCAATTTATCAAAACCTCATTGTGCTAGCTTATGGCGAATATGACAAGGAATTTAAATGGTCATATGGCCACCCTTTAGCTTGAATACACAATGGTCATGCACATTTTATACTACATCAAGCAATTCAATACAATTTATTCGAGCATCAAGGAAAAGCTAAGGCCTTCAATAGGCTACCCAAGGCGAATATACTTGTCCATGTTGAGGCCAATTATGCACTTAATACCACACAAAAACAGCATGCATTTTACTAGTTAATGCTTTGCATATTGTAGCTCAAAACTTACAATATAGCATCAAGCACTCATATGTGTGCTAGGCGAATGTGCTTACAAGTTCACAATTATTCTTCAACATCTTCTTCTTTAAACAAACTTATTCATCACTTCCTTCATAACCAAAACATCATGTGCAAACATATATATACATATATGAGCATGGTCAATTTCAAGGTGTCCATAGCCATCCAAAACACAAATTTTAACTAACATGCAAGAAGCATGAACCATGCTCATGAATGCATCATGGCGAATATGACAATCATGCTCCTTTTCAACTTCAATCATGATAAAACAAAAGAAAGCTCAAAATCTTACTCAAGAGTAGACAATCCATCATTGCATGCATCATCATCAAGCTTCACACTTAGCATGCAATGGCTTTATCACCATAACAACTTTGGCCAAATACCATTTCCATGGCTTAACAAAGATTTGAGCCATGGCTAACATGCACATCAAGTTAGCAACCAAAACATGCATGAAACTCCTAACACAACCTCATACATACCTTAATCTTGATGCAAACTTAGCCAAATCTCCTTCTAGATCTCTTCCAAACCAAGCATGAAGCAAAAATCCTCCTTCTTCCTTAGTTTTGGCTCAAAGAAAGGATGAACAAAATTTTTCTTTCCTTCTCTACAACTCACGGCAATGGGGGATTACCACACTCACACACATTTTTTTTCATTTTTTATCACCCATACACCTTTGTTTATTATTTCACCCTAATGCACCAACAAAACATGTTTCATGACATGTTTAGCCCATCCTCCCTTGTCATGGCCGGCCACCACCTATAAAGGGGAATTTGACATGCAAGTCCATTATTTTGCATGCATGCTTTAATTAGTCATCACACATTTCCTATCATACTTTCAAAGTTCATTACTAAGTCCTTTCTTGTGGAATTCACCCTTATAACACTAAATCAATCATCATAAAATGTCATACATGAGCACACACATATTATAGGCATCAAAATAAATTTTAATTATTTTTATGCCTCGGTTTTGTGGTCCCGAGACCACCTTCCGACTAGGGTCAATTTTGGGCTGTCACAACTCTCCCCACTTAAGAAATTTTCGTCCCGAAAATCTTACCGTAAATAGGTTTGGATATCGCTCTTTCATAGAGTTCTCGGTCTCCCAAGTAGCTTCTTCTATCCCGTGCTTGAGCCATAACACTTTTACTAGCGGAACCCGCTTGTTTCACAACTCTTTCACTTCTCGTGATAGGATACGAATCGGTTCTTCCTCATAACTCATATTAGCTTGAATTTCAATTTCGATGGACTAATCACGTGCGATGGATCGGATCTATAGCGTCAAAGCATCAAACGTGAAAGACATCGTGAACCTTTTCGAGTTCGGGGCAAAATCAAACGATATGCCACCGGATCGACTCGCTCGGATATCTCATATGGCCCAACGAACCTCGGGCTCAACTTGCCCTTACGGCCGAATCTGAGTATCTTTTTCCAAGGCGATACCTTGAGAAACACTTTATCACCCACCTGATACTCGATATCCTTACGCTTCAGGTCCGCGTACGACTTCTAACGATCGGAGGCTATCTTCAGACTTTCACGGATTACTTTCACTTTGCTCAAAGATCCCTAATCAAATCCACCCGAAAATCTTGCTTTCACCGAGCTCGGTCCAAAACAATGGTGTACGGCATTTACGATCGTATAAGGCCTCGAGGTGCCATCTTAATACTTGATTGAAAGCTGTTGTTGTAAGCGAATTCAATCAACGGCAAATACCGTTCCCATAAACCACTAAACTCGAGGACGCAACATCTTAACATATCCTCAAGTATCTGAATTATCCGCTCGGATTGACCATCGGTTTGGGGGTGAAAGGCGGTGCTGAAATGCAACTTGGTACCCAAAGCTTCTTGCAACTTTTTCCAAAATCGCGAGGTAAATCTCGGATCTCTATCGACACGATGGAAATAGGCACCCGTGTAGTCTCACAATCGAGAAACGTATAATTCAGCTAATTTGTCAATTGAAAAATTCAGACGACGGGGACAAAGTGGGCCGACTTAGTCAATCGATCTACCACGACCCAAACCGCATCCTTCTTACTTGTCGACAATGGCGGTCCGGATACAAAGTCCATTGTGACTCGATCCCATTTCCACTCGAGTATCGTGATTGGTCAAGTAATCCTCAAGGCACCGATGTTCCGCTTTCACTTGTTGACATATTAAACATCTCAAACAAAGTCGGAGATGTCTCGCTTCATACCATGCCACCAAAACCGACGTTTCAAATCATTGTACATCTTCGTACTCCGGGTGGATTGCCATTCGGCTACAATGGGCTTCATTCAGAATTATCGAAATGAGTTCAATTCTTTGGAACACACAGACGACTTTTGAACCTCAAACAATCGTCATCATCGATTTGAAACTCGAATCCTTGTTTGGAACACACTCACCCGTTTTGCGACCAACTCGTCGTCGACTTTCTCGAGCTTCTCGAATTTGATGTATCAATAGTGGTTTGGCTTTCAATTCAGCTACTAACACACTATCGGATCGAAGCAGACAAGTGCATCGCTCATCGCTCAGAGAGCGAATAATGATTTACGACTCAAGGCATCCGCAACCACATTCGCCTTTCCGGGTGATAGTCAATGACCATTTCGTAATCCTTTAACAGCTCGAGCCAACGTCTTTGTCGCAGATTTAAGTCTCTTTGGATCATCAAATATTTGAGACTTTTGTGATCCGAGTATACATGGCACCTTTCACCAAATAAGTAATGTCACCAAATCTTTAAGGCGAATACGATGGCGGCCAATTCGAGATCATGAGTCGGATAATTTTTCTCATGTGGCTTTAATTGCCTCGACGACAGGCCACAACTCGACCTTCTTGCATTAATACATAACCTAACCCAAGTAGAGAGGCGTCGCTATAGATGACAAGCTCTTTCTTGGGACTCGGGTTGCACTAGAATTGGGGCTTTAGTCAAATAAGTTTTCAGTTGATTGAAACTTTTTGGCATTTCTCCGTCCATTTGAACTTAACATCCTTTTGGAGTAGCCGTCATCGGCGTGGCTATCGTTGAGAAGCCTTTACAAATCGTCGGTAATAACCTAAGCAAGCCCCAAAAAGCTCCGAACCTCAGTAATATTTCTGAGGCTTCCAATTAAGTATGGCTGAAATTTTATTCGGTCGACTCGAATACCCGATGCGATACCACATGACCCAAGAAGCTAACCTCTCTTAACCGTAACTCACACTTGCTGAACTTAGCATATAATTGCTTATCCCGTAAAATTTGCAAAGACTAACCGCAGTGTTCAAGATGTTCGGTCTCATTTCTTGAATAGACCAAGATGTCATCAATGAACACGACTACGAATCGATCCAAATATGGTCTAAAGATCCGATTCATTAAATCCATAAATACCGTAGGGCATTAGTGAGCCCAAACGGCATCACTAGGAACTCATAGTGACCATATCTCGCTCAAGGCGGTCTTGGGTACGTCCAATCTCGGATTCGCAATTGATAATAGCCCGATCTCAAATCTATTTTCGAGAACACCGAGGCTCCCTTTAGTTGATCGAACAAGTCATCGATACGTGGCAACGGATATTTGTTCTTTATTATCGCTTTATTAAGTCGACGATAATCGATGCATGTACCGCATGGTTCCATCCTTCTTTTCACGAACAACACCGGCGCACCCAAGGCGAAAAACTCGGGCGAGCAAAACCTCTATCCACCAATTCTTGCAACCGAGCTTCCAACTCCTTTAATTCCGTTGGTGCCATACGATACGGAGCTATCGAAATTGGAGTGGTACCGGTACCAATTCGATGCCAAATTCTATTTCCGAACAGTGGTAAACCGGCAATTCTTCGTGGAAAACATCCGGTATTCACAAACCACGGGCACAGATTCGGGTTTCTTTTTCGATTCCTTGTCATCGAAAGCACGACGCAAGGTACGCCGCACTCTTTTCTTACATATTTTCGGGCCAACATTGCGATATTACGGTGGCAACCCTTTAAGTCCGTAGACTTAACCCGAATTATCTCGTTATTCGCAAGACCTCAAATCGATAGTCTTGCTTTTGCAATTTACGACCGCATCGTGCATGGTCAACCCATTCAAACCAAGAATAACGTCGAATTCATCGAACGGCAAAAGCATCAAGTCCGCGGAAACAAGAACCTCGGAACACTAGGGGACTTTTCTTGCACACTTTGTTGACAAGCACGTAATGACCCAAGGGTTTGACACCGAATTACAAACTCATGAGACTCAATAGGCAAAGTCTTCATGGATGCTAAGGTTTCACATATATAAGATTGAGTAGAACCAGGTCAATCAAAGCAATCACATTAGTATTGAAAAGAGTGAAAGCACCGGTAATGACATCCGGAGAGGCAAGATCCTCGGCGTGCGCAGATGGCATAAGTCCTCGCAGGAGCACGAGCCTCGGATCCGATGGTAGCATCTCTAGATCCTCTCGACCGCCACCGACATTGCCCATATTTCTAGGTGGCCTACCTCGGCAAGTGGTAGCACCCGAGTTTCCACTCGACTCACATTCTGTTCAAGCATCCTCGGGCAATCCTTCCTAAAGTGGTCGGCCGATCCACACTTATAGCAGAGCGATCACGAAACCAACAGCTCCCGAATGCCATTTGCCACAATGTTGACACTCCGCCTCTCTCGGCGATCATTTCCACCATCGGCGATCAAGTGACTCGTGTGGTCACGGGGTCGATCGCGTCCTCGTCTAGAAAAGCCCAAAGTGCCTCTAGACCGGTTCACATCATCTCGAAATCTCTTGATTGCTGTTGAAGAGACTTTCCGAGGACCTCTTCGAATTCTCCAATTCCCACATCAGCTTTTGTTTCTCCTTTCTAAGCTCTTCGACTTTACAAGCTCGCTCAACAAGTACTACGATCTCTCGATTTCGAGAATGCCAACGAACATCCTTATATCATCATTCAGCCTATCCTCAAGCGTTTACACATAATAGCCGGACGAAATGCATTCTCGCGTGTATCGGCTAAGCCTCACAAATTTTCGTTCATAGTCGATGAACCGACATAGAACCTTGCTTAAGATCAAGAAATTCCTTCGCTTTTGGTCGATGAATCTCGATGATATACTTTTTTTTTTTTTTTGAACTTGGTTTGAAAGAATTCCCAAGTCACTTGCTCTCTAGGTACCACGAAGTCGAGTACTCCACCAATAGTAGGTGGAATCACGTAGCAAGGAGATGGTACACTTTAAGCACTCATCGGTGTACAAGATAGCTCATCGAGCACCGGATAGTGTTGTCCAACCAAAATTCAGCTCGTTCGCATCATCATCATCCGTAGCTTTAAATTCAGTGGCCCCATGTTTTGAATCCTATCGATTGGGGCTTACTTGACCTTATTTGGTCGATTCTCGGAGGTATTGTAGGTGGGGTTGCATTTTTCGGGAATGGAGGTTGTGGGACAGTAGTGTTAGTTCGAATGTATTGATTAAACCATTCGCTCATCACACTATAAAAGGCTTGCCTAGCCTCATCATTCGGATTGCTGGCCATAGGTTGAGAGTCCGCCGCGCTGTCCCTTGTGCGGGAGCAGCGCCACACTCTCCACATCATCAGCTATTGCTCGGTTGGGATCGGGATCCATTGCTATAAACAAACTCAAAGTCAAATTGTCGTAAATCACCACACTATCGATTCATTATTTAATGGCATGTATAGCTAGACCCCAAACACCTCACGGTAGTCCTAGAATCGACTAAACCTGGCTCGATACCAATAAATTGTAACACCCGAACCCGAGACCATCGCCGTGTCGGACACGAGGGTTAGCAAGCCAAGTTCACTTGTTTTGCCCATCCATTGGACATTTCCAGTCAGGCTGGAAAACTGCGTCACTGTCGCCTTAAAAATCATATCTCGAGTTTCAAAACTCGGAAACTAGTTTCGTAAATTTTCCTGAATTTAGACTCATATATCCATCCATGGATTTATTTCTAGAATTTTGGTCGGGCCAATTGGTACAGTTTATTAGTTAAAGTCACCCATGTTACAGGGATCGACTGCTCTGACCTTCGCGCGGTATAACTTGAATATCTCTCTGTACGGGGCTTTAATGCTGGTGCCGTTTCTTTCTAATGAAACTAGACTCAAAATGGAATCTTTACATATAAGGTATGTCTCCTAATTATTTCTGGATAATTTATAGTAAATTTTAAAGTTGCGACAGGGAACCCAGAAACCGTTCTGGCCCTGTCTTACAATAGCTTTAATATCTCTTAACATGTAACTCCTATGACCATTTCGTTTCTTCCATATGAAAATAGACTCATCAATGTTCATTTACATAGCTGATTCACTATTTAATACCATTCTTACAAATTTTGGTGATTTTTCACATTCACGTTACTGCAGCTGGCAGCATCTGTTTTAAGGTAGGTCTTACCTATTTTGTAGTCTCCATGAACCAACTAGTCTTGCCTTACATAGGTCCACATATGATCATTTTAACCATGCCAATGGCTGATCATGTGACCAACATTCCCATTTCCAATTCATAGTCACATCATGACACCATATATATATATACAAACCGCAAATAGTTTAAGTTGATACTTCACTATTACGAGCCATTTTCGCATGGCCGTACACATATACATTATAACATATTTAAACCAACAAGGGGTAGTCCTATACATGCCATTTCAAGTTCAACCAAGAATTTATACCAAAATGGGGGCTTGATAGTGTGGATGACTTCGACTTCAACGATCCCGAATCCGATTGCTATCGAGCGAAATCTAGAAAACTGAGAGCCAAAGTAGCGGAGTAAGCATTTTTATGCTTAGTAAGTCTCAAGGAATATAATCAACTCTAATTACAGCAATACATTCAAATAGTTAAATGCATCATTTCATTGATGCACATTCACATAATCATACTTACTTCACCATCCCAACTCTTATGTTCATACACAAATAACGGCTTCATTAAGGCCGATAACTCGTTCCATCATAGGAGCGGATATTCACACGCTCTTACTCCTAGCGCCATAAAGCACACACCGCACTTACCTTGTCATTGGGAAATTTCACAAGTGCATTAGCTGAAATTTTCCAGCAAGCTTATAATTTTCAAATCACATACCTTCGAGTTTAACCGGATGTCGCTACTCGATCAATCGCCTTGGGACATAGCCCGGTTATGGTAACCCGCACCAAGGCCTCACGGACTTAACCGGATATCACGATTTGCACAAATGCCTTTGGTCTTAGCCCGGATAGAATGACTCGCACGAATGCCTTGGTCTTAGCCGGATGTAGCCACTAGCACAATTGCCTTGGTCTTAACCCGGTTATAATTTCCAGCATAATTGTCTTCGGCTTAGCCGGATATCATTCAATTTCTCATGCACACATACATCAATAATCATTGGACATACATATTTATTTTCGTTACTAAGGCTCAAACACAATTATAATCACTAACATAATCGCCTTCGGGACTTAGCCCGGGTATCATTCAATACTCATACACACATAAATCAATAATCAATACATCCATATTTCATTCCACATAATTCAAGTAAGGTCACTTCTTGAGGACTTACCTCGGATGTTGTCGAACGGCTTTTACGGCTATTCGATTACTTTTTCCTTCCCCTTGTCCAATTGTGGCCCTCTTAGCTCTTGAGCTAATTCAAACAAATTCAATTTATCAAAACCTCATTGTGCTAGCTTATGGCCGAATATGACAAGGAATTTAAATGGTCATATGGCCACCCTTTAGCTTGAATACACAATGGTCATGCACATTTTATACTACATCAAGCAATTCAATACAATTTATTCGAGCATCAAGGAAAAGCTAAGGCCTTCAATAGGCTACCCAAGGCCGAATATACTTGTCCATGTTGAGGCCAATTATGCACTTAATACCACACAAAACAGCATGCATTTTACTAGTTAATGCTTTGCATATTGTAGCTCAAAACTTACAATATAGCATCAAGCACTCATATGTGTGCTAGGCGAATGTGCTTACAATTTCACAATTATTCTTCAACATCTTCTTCTTTAAACAAACTTATTCATCACTTCCTTCATAACCAAAACATCATGTGCAAACATATATATACATATATGAGCATGGCGAATTTCAAGGTGTCCATAGCCATCCAAAACACAAATTTTAACTAACATGCAAGAAGCATGAACCATGCTCATGAATGCATCATGGCGAATATGACAATCATGCTCCTTTTCAACTTCAATCATGATAAAACAAAAGAAAGCTCAAAATCTTACTCAAGAGTAGACAATCCATCATTGCATGCATCATCATCAAGCTTCACACTTAGCATGCAATGGCTTTATCACCATAACAACTTTGGCCAAATACCATTTCCATGGCTTAACAAAGATTTGAGCCATGGCTAACATGCACATCAAGTTAGCAACCAAAACATGCATGAAACTCCTAACACAACCTCATACATACCTTAATCTTGATGCAAACTTAGCCAAATCTCCTTCTAGATCTCTTCCAAACCAAGCATGAAGCAAAAATCCTCCTTCTTCCTTAGTTTTGGCTCAAAGAAAGGATGAACAAAATTTTTTCTTTCCTTCTCTACAACTCACGGCAATGGGGGGATTACCACACTCACACACATTTTTTTTCATTTTTTATCACCCATACACCTTTGTTTATTATTTCACCCTAATGCACCAACAAAACATGTTTCATGACATGTTTAGCCCATCCTCCTTGTCATGGCCGCCACCACCTATAAAGGGGAATTTGACATGCAAGTCCATTATTTTGCATGCATGCTTTAATTAGTCATCACACATTTCCTATCATACTTTCAAAGTTCATTACTAAGTCCTTTCTTGTGGAATTCACCCTTATAACACTAAATCAATCATCATAAAATGTCATACATGAGCACACACATATTATAGGCATCAAAATAAATTTTTAATTATTTTTATGCCTCGGTTTTGTGGTCCCGAGACCACCTTCCGACTAGGGTCAATTTTGGGCTGTCACATTGCCACTGCGCCATGGGCACTCCTTGTGTTGGATTATGCTCGCAACTCCTCTTAACCCCTATTTTAACCGCAACCTGAATACTAAAAAAAAGAACCATTTGCGCGCACCGTGCCTTGAACCCAGGCACCTCCCACGCCCTCCTAGCATGCTTAGCTATTGGGCCACGTGCTTGTTTGTGCTAAAACTCAGCCCAAATTATTAATAAGGCCTACTACCCAGATTCCCTAAAGAGGCAAAATTTAAGAATTTTGCTAAAGCTATGGGCCGAGCCCCGGACATTTTCCCACACCATAAACCCTTCGTAATTTATTTAATTACTAAACTAAACATACCAAATAATAATAATAATAATAACATCCAAATTATTCGGGCCGTCTTCTACCCGAACCCAGACTCAAGGCCCAAACTACTAGGTCCAAAAATCAAGGCGTTACACGAATATCATCATTGAGCCCATCTTCAAATCTCTTGCACATAATGGCTTCAGTAGACACACAATCTCGAGCATAATTACTGAGTCTGACAAATTCACATTAATATTCAGTTACTATCATCTTACCCTGCTTTTTTTCAAGGAATTCTTTCTTTTTTGGTCGATGAACCTCTCACTAATGTATTTCTTACAGAACTCTTCCTGAAAGAAATCTCAAGTAACCCTCTCTTTCGGTACTACTGACACAAGTGTCTTCCACCAATGGTAGGCTGAGTCTCGTAAAAGTGATACAACACACTTTATGCACTCTTCAGGTGTGCAGGATAACTCATCAAAGACCCTGATAGTATTCTTGAGCCAAAATTCAGCTTTCTCTACATCATCATCTTTAGTAGCCTGAAACTCTTCTGCCCCTTTTTTTTTAATTTTATCAACCAGTGGCTTCTCTCTTCTGTCTGTATCTGTGACTGGGGAAGCTACATGGGTAGTCTGAGGATCATGAGGGGGTGGAGGTCTAACGGCTGGATTCGTACATACGAACTCGGCAAGCCATTCATTCATAGCTTGAAAGAAGGCTTCTTAAGCCCTTCCTCCCTGACTAACTGTAATGGGCCTTTCACTACTATCTAGTGGCACCGTCGTTTCTACGGGAGTGGGAGCGGGGGCGTTACTTTCTACATCATCTGGACCAACTCATTCGGGATCCATAACTATGAAATTAAAACATTTTAAAATTGTCAGGAGTCGTAACACTATCAAAATATAAGTATGGTATGTATAAATAGACTCTTACTCATACTGAATATTCTGAGAACCGACTAAACTCTTGCTCTGATATCAATAAATGTAACACCCCTTACCCAAGACCGTCGCCAGAGTCGAGCACGAGGCGTTACCAGACTTATCTTACTTGTTCGGGGCATAAATTATTTTTTTTAAATTAATTCGCTCGCATTCATCCAATAAATCCCTAAAAAGTGCCTTAGAGGCCCTAAAACGTGCAATTGGAATAGTTAGGGACCAAACAGGGAATATTAAAAATTTTCCAATTACTTACACAAATCAAAATAATTTATTTCACTATTCATAATAAAACTTTCCATCTGCATAACAGTCACTAAATCAATTCCAACTTGAGTTACGAAATTCGAAATTTAAATATGTAAATTTTCCCTGAAACTAGACTAATATATCTTCTTACCATAAATTTTTCAGAAGTTTTGGTTTGGCCAATTAGTACAGTTTATTCATTAAAACTTCCCCTATTTCACAGCTTAGTGGACTTGACGTCTCTTCACTAAAAATCTATTATCTCATTATACAGAATTCGGATAACATTTTCATTGTTCTTAATGAAAATAAGATCACCAATGAATCTAGACATATAAACTATGACTTATAATTCTTTTTGTAAAATTTCTAGTGATTTTCCAAATTTGGAACAGGGGATCACGAAGTCACTCTGAACCAGCCTTACAAAAATTTAAATATCCTAGAATATAGACTTCCTTTGCTTGCTCTATTTCTTTCCTATGAAAATAGACTCAATAAGATTTAATTCTATATCTCATTCATCATTTAATTCCATTTCTACAATTTTTTAGTGATTTTTAAAATCCATATCATTGCTGCTCTTTCCTAACTGTTCCATGGCCAACTCTTACTCCTTCATAATTTCTTTCCATCAAACCTCATTTAGGCGTATATAATACCAAAACATGTTCTTATTTAGCTATATCATAAGCTAATCATTACCAAGTATTCACATGCCATTCTTTAATCATATCATAAGGACATACACACAAAATAGCCAAGTCCCTATACATGCCATAACTTAAAGTATTTCTAGTCACAAAATACCGAGATAGCTCGTTGATAGTGTGAGGCGATCTCTGATGTCCTTATGATTTTTCGAGTTGGCTTTCCGATACTATAAAAAAGAGAGAAAAGAAAGGGAGTAAGCATAAAGCTTAGTAAGTTTGCATGTAAATAAATAACAACATTCTAAATGAATTATCAAGATAACCTGAACCTTTCGAACATGGACTTATCTTACCTTCCCTTTGGTACACTCTTTAAAGTTTCTGTTAAACCACTTGGAATACTAAGGATACACTGGTACCTTTCCTTTTTAAACTTACCATTTCCATGTCTTGACATGGTCTTACGTGGTATCCTTGCCTTATGAACTCACCGTTGCCATGCCTTGGCATGGTCTTACATGGGATCTTTGCCTTATCGTAGTTTATCAATGCCAGGTCTTGACATGGTCTTACATGATTTTCTTACCTTGTAAAACTTACTAATGCTATGCCTTGGCATGGTCTTACTTGGTATCCTTAAACTTTAATGTCATAACATTTGTATCCTACACATTCCTAAGGTTCAACCGGGACTTTTAAGTATCATTTCTCCATCAATTCTTGCTTGAATCATCAAGGAATAAATTTACAAAATAAATATATAGATGCTGAAAAAACATCATTAATTATAAATAATAAAACATTGCATTTATTTACCACAAACTTACCTCGATACAAAATACGATCAAATATTTTGATTTAGTCCTCAACCTTTTTCTTTTCTCGGTCTAACCCCGAATTTCTTTCTTCTTGATCTATAATAGAAAATTTAACTTATTTAATATTCATATTTATCTAAACAGTCCTTAACTCTAACTTTGGAAAAATTATGATTTTGCCCCTAAACTTTTGCATATTTACACTTTTGCCCCAAGGCTCGAAAATGAAACTTTATCCCTAATTCTTATGTTTTATGACATGCTGATCATTTATTTACCTACAGCAATATCAAATTCCCACTCTAACATGTACTTATGACCAATAGGTATTTTTACCGATAATGTCGTTTTACTCATTTTCGCTTAAAATTGCTTAGCTCAAGTAGTTTAACATAATTTCAAGCTTCATATTCTACCATAAAACATCAATATAAACACATTTCATCTATGCATATTTTTCCAAATATGAACCCTAGGTTAAATTATGGCTAGAATAAGTTAAATCAAGTTACCGGGACTTCAAAAATGTAAAGAACATTAAAAACGAGGCTTGTAATCACTTACTATGAAGCTTGGAAGCTTGACAAAAACCTAGCTATGAAGAACCCTTAAAATTTCGGCCTAATGAAGAAGATGGGCACATTTTGCCATCTTTTTCCCTTTTTTAATCTTTTAATTACCAAATGACTAAAATACCCTTCATTAAAACTTTAGTTATTTTTATCTATGTATGCCCATTTTTGTTCATGAAAACCTAATGGTCTAATTCCATTTAAGGACCTCTACTTCAATTATACTCTTCAATTTAATCCTTTATCATCTAAAACTTATATTTATCAACTTTTGCAATTAAGCCCTAGTAGGTAAATTAAGCATGCTATCTATAAAATTTTCCATTGATACTCTAACACATGCATTTAATCACTCGATAAATTATAAAAATTAATCAGAATAAAATTTTCTATCTCGAATTCGTAGTTTCGTAACCACTGTTCTGTTTAGGCCTATTTTGGGATGTTACAATTGAAATGATACAAATGATACATTGTAAGAACACATGTGTAGTACTATGTGCAGGCTACTATGTGTTTAAGATGGTTTTAGGTCACGTGTGTAGTACTAAGTGCAGGCTACTACGTGTACTAGGTAGTTAGGTTGCATGTGTAGTACTAAGTGCAGGCTACTATGCATACCCGACAATTTCGATCACGTGTGTAGTACTAAGTGTAGGCTACTACGTGTATCAGATGGTTAGGTCACGTGTGTAGTACTTAGTGCAGGCTACTACATGTACCGGATTTTTGGTCACATGTGTAGTAGTAAGTGCAGGCTACTATGTGTACCAGATAGCTTCGGTTACAAGGGTGGTAATATGTGCAGGCAACCGTGTATCTGTTATTATTCCAATGAGTTCAACAAGAAATCAACTAAGTGAAAATACATGTGAACATGATCATGTGATGAATAAGTGAAGATATATGTTTGTGGAAATTTATGAGCAATGTGCTCGATAGTTGAGCGAACTTTCGGTAAGATGGAATGGAGTAAGTGAAATTTGTAATAAAACAGTTTTGGAAAGCAGCAGTTGTGTAAATTTTAAAAATCACCAAAAATCGTGGAAATTGAATTAGAGGTTGAATAAGATATGAAATTAAATCGTATTGAGTCTATTTTCATATAAAGGTAACGATGTAAGCAAAAAAAATTCATATTATGAGATATTTGAATTTGTGTGAGACAGGGTCAGAATGATTTCAGAATCCCTTGTTTTGATTTGGAAATATCATAAAAAATTTTAAAAATATAATTATGGGTTATAATTTATATACTTAGAATCTTTAGTGAGTATATTTTTGAAAGAAACAAATGGGAGCATTACCCAAATATTGTAGAAAGAGATAATTAATTTTTAGTGCAAAGGGGTCAGAACTATCGGACATCAAAATAGGGGTGACTTTAAAGAATAAACTGTACTTATTGGCTAAACCAAAAATTCTAAAAATTTTATGGTAAAAAGATATGTGAGTATAGTTTCTTGGAAAATTAGAGGATCTTAGTTTGGAGTTTTGTAGCTCTAAATATAAATAATTTAGTGACCATGACTTGAGAAAACAACTTAACTAGACTTTGAATAAATAGAGAGGAATTGAAAAATAACATGTTAATACATTGCTTATTATTTTTAATGCGAGCTTACTAAGCGTAAAGCTTACTCCCTCCTTTCCATTTCCTTAGTGTTCTTAGGTCAGCTCGGGGTTGGAGATTGTCGGAGGTAGTATCACACTATCAAGCCAATACCTTTGGAATATTGTTACATATGTTAGAATTATCAAGTGAGTGGCATGTATAGAGACCTAGTTTTATAACATGTGTTATTATAATTTTGCCAAATGTATTGGCCTATATTGAACTATTGGTTATGGCTTGTAAATCTAGCTATTCATGTTACGTCTAATAATTGTGATATGAATATGTTTGTTTGCCATACATGGTTGGTAATATGTCATGTGTGTTGAATGTATGTTTTATGACCAATCGAGGTGGTCATGACCATGAATTGAATGTGTCTTAATAAAGGGTGTTTAACCACTAAAATTTTGCTATGAATGTGATTATGACGTGTATAAAGTTGTAAGGGGTTATGGGTAACATAAAGGCTTGGAAAATAGCCTAAGAGTCAACTACACGGGGTAAGACACAACCATGAGTCTTAACCATGTGAGGGACACGGTTTGGTGACACGGGCGTGTGACCCTATTTCTTGAGAAAAAAATTTCTAAGTTTTCCCAAAACTTTCCAAAGTTCTTGGTTTAGTCCCGAACCACCCCGATGTATGTTTTAGGACTCGAAGGCCTGTATAAGGGACGATATACATGCGTTTGAAAATTTTTGATTTGGACAAAAATTTTATGCCCTGGTTTTTGCATGAATGACTGTGTATGTGTTCGGTAATGCCTCGTATCCTATCCTGTCTCAGGTACGGGTAAGGGGTGTTACAGTCTATCAATTCATGTCCAATGGTACCCATAAGGTACTATCTCAGAGAGTACACTCTCGATCCACACATGTATACAACAGGATTACCAATCCAGGTTAAACCCTATCTCCAATATATATTTACTCAATAGAGCTTAGTCAGAATTACCAGTCCAGGCTAAATCCTTTTTATGACATATGCTCTAAAGAGCTTGATTTGGATTGCCCGTCCAGGCTAAATCCAATCCATAACATATGCTCGAGATGACTTATTTCAGAATTACCCATCTGCAACAAATGCAAGACCTCATTCATTATGGGAAATCACATATCCATCGATTTCTCATTTATTCAAACGGGATTTAACATTTTTCAAGCATTATCAGGCATGAGATTATTTTATACATCTATAACATTCATATAATTCAAATAAACACATTCCACATTCATTTCAAGTATATAATTAACATTTTTTATCATTTATCAATTATCGGGAATTATTATTGATCGGGCTTTGTCAGATATATTTTCAATGTCATAGATATACAACATTTATACAATTCACAAACACAACATTTAATTCAAGCATATAAACATACACAATTTAGTTACACGAACTTACCTCGACAAATGTTCGTGTACATAAAATCTACTGATTTGACATTTCTCTATTTTCTTCGTTCTAGCTTCGAATTTGGTCTATCCCTATCTATACGAGTAAATTTAACATTAATTTATGACATTTCATATTCAAGTGGACTCAATTTACATCCTAGGAAAAAATTACCTTTTTGCCCCTAACTTTTCCATAAATTCTCATTTCATCCTTAGGCTCGGAAAATGAAATTTATGCAATTTACTCCCTATTCCAAGCCAAACCGAAATTTCATCTTAAAATTTACAGCAGATATATAATATAAAATTTAGAATTTTTCTTCAATTTTCACAATTTTATATTTTAGTCCCTAATTCATGTTTTCATCAAAAATCACTTTGCAAAAGTTGTTTATCTATCAACAACCTTTCATTTTCTACCATAAATTTCAAATTTTCAGCATATTCATCCATAACCTAATTTCCATACTTTGATAACTTTTGAAATTGATTCCCCAAATAGATAGATTAAGCTATCTCGATTTTAAAAATATCAAAATTACTAAAAGCAGGACAAGAAAACTCACCAGTTTGGCCAAGAAAGCTTGGTTTCTCTGTCCTAGGGTTTACATGGAATATTTAGGGAAGAAGATGATATAAAATGATTTTGATTTCTATTTAATTAATTTATCATCTTTTAATTATTTTGATTTCCAATTTAGTCCTTAGCCTTTTTCCAATTTTCCATGGATGAATCATCAAAAAATATCTACTAAATTTTCATTAATGGTATAATTACCATCAAAGGACCTCGAGTTTTAAATCCCATAGCTATTTAATCCTTCTAGCTACTAGAATTCAACTTTTGTATTTTATGCGATTTGGTCCTTCCCATAATTCAGCACATAATCAGTAAAATTTTTCTTATCAGAATTTTCACACGACATTTCTAACATAATACGGGCCAAATAATAAAATTAAAATATATTTTATTTTTGACTCGGATTTGTGGTCCCGAAACCACTATTCTAACTTCATCGAAATTGGGTTGTTACATTAGTACCATCATCGGCTGTAGTAATCCTGAAGGCATTTGATGTTCAGCTTTAACTTGTTGACAAACCAAACATCTCGATACAAACTCTAAAATGTCTTGTTTCATGCCCGACCCCCAATACAACTGCTTCGAATCATTGTACATTTTAGTACTCCCCGAGTGAATAGATAAACAACCACTATGTGCTTTGTGTAGAATTTTTTGAATAAGCTCAGAATTCTTTAGTATGCAAATTCTACCTCAGAACATTAAACAATCCTCGAATTCGATTTAATAGTCTAAATCAACAGTCGACTCACATTGCATTCTTTTAACTTGAAATTCATTATCACACTTCTGATCTTCACAAATTTGCTATTTTTATACTTGATTGAAAATAATTATTGTGAGCAAATTCAATCAAAGCTAAATATTTCTCCTAGCTACCCCTAAACTCGAGAATACAACAACGCAACATATCTTCAAGTATCTGAATAACTCACTCGGATTGACCATCAGTTTGAGGGTGAAACGCAGTGCTAAAATACAACTTTGTACCTAAAGCTTCTTGCAATTTCTTCCAAAACCGCGATGTAAACCTCGGATCTCTATCCGAAACAACAGATAGTGGCACTTCGTGCAATCAAAAAATCTTCTCAATATACAACTCAACGAATTTATCAAGTGAAAAATTTGTACGTGTTGGAATGAAATGAGCAGATTTTGTTAATCTGTCAACCACAATCCAAATCGCATCTTTCTTTCTCAGAGATAAGGGCAAACCTGAAACAAAATACATAGTTACTCTGTCCCATTTCCACTCAGGAATCATGATAGGCTGCAAAAAACCTGACGAAACTTGGTGCTCAGCTTTGACTTGCTGACAAATCACACATTTTGAAACAAATTCTGAGATATCCCGTTTCATGCCATGCCACCAATAAAACTGTTTCAAATCATTATACATTTTCATGCTTCCCAGGTGTACTGATAACCAATTACTATGTGCTTTGTTCAAAATCATCTTAATAAACCCTAAATTTCTTGGAACACATATTCGATCTCTGAATCTCAAACAATCATCGGAATCAACTTGAAACTCTGAATCAGAAATCGACTCACACTGAACCCGTTTTGCTTGCAGTTCATTATCAAACTTTTGAGCCTCACATATCTGTTGTAGAAATAACGGTCTCGCTTTCAACTCGACTACTAACGAACCATCGTCAGACAAAGCCAAATGTGTGTTCAAAGCACGTAAAGCAAACACGGACTTTCGGCTCAAAGTATTAGCAACTACGTTTAATTTTCCCGGATGATAGTCAATTACCAAGTCATCGTCTTTTAACAATTCTAACCATCTCCACTGTCGCAAATTCAAATCTCTTTGAGTCATCAGATATTTCAAGCTTTTGTGGTCAGTATAAATATGAAATTTCTCACTAAACAAATAATGGCGCCAAATTTTCAACGCGAACACAACCGTAACCAATTCTAGATAGTGTATTGGATAATTCTTTTCATACGGCTTCAACTGTCTCGAGGCATAAGCTACAACTTTGCCATCCTGCATCAAAACACAACCCTGGCTATTTAACAACACATCACTGAAAATTATGAATTCTTTACCCGACTTAGGCTAAACTAACATTAGACCTTCAGTCAATAAAGCTTTTAACTGCTCAAAACTTTTCTGGCATTTATCTGACCACTCGAACTTAACATCTTTTTCAAGCAATCTTGTCATCGGAGTTGTAATCATCGAAAAGCCTTTTACAAATAGTCTATATTATCCCGCTAGTCCTAGAAAACTGTGGACCTCAAAAACATTTCTCAGAGACTTCCAATCTATAATCACAGATATCTTACTTGGATCAACCTGCATACCATCAACTAAAACAATATGTCCCAGAAATCTAACCTCTCGTAGCCAAAACTCACATTTGCTAAACTTTGCAAACAACTATTTATCTCTCAAAGTTTATAATAGGATTTTCAAATGCTCGGCATGTTCAGATTCATCACGGGAGTAGATCATAGATCAAAATGTCATCAATAAATACTACTATAGATCTATCTAAATACGGCCTGAAAATCCAATTCATCGGGTCCATAAAAACAGCAGGTGGATTTGTTTGTTCGAAAATCATAACAAGAAATTCGTACTGCCCGTACCTCATTCTAAATGCAGTCTTCGGCATATCTGAGTCTTTAAATCGCAACTGGTAATAACCCGATCTCAAATTGATTTTCAAAAACACTATTGCCCTTTTTAACTAATCAACCAAATCATCAATCCGCGGTAGAGGGTATTTGTTCTTTATAGTCACTTTATTCAGCTGTCTATAGTTAATACACATTCTCATCGTGCCATCTTTCTTTTTCACAAACAACATGGGAGCACCCCAAGTTGAAAAACTCGGTCTATCAAAACCTTTATCTGTCAACTCTTGCAACTGAGCTTTCAGTTCTTTTAATTCTGTCGGTGCCAATCTGTACGGAGCTATCAATATCTGTGTTGTACCCGGTACTAATTCAATACCAAATTCAACTTCTCTGATAGGTGGTAAACCCGGTAACTCTTCAGGAAATACATCTAGATACTCGCACACAATTGGTACTGACTCAATCTTTGTTTCTGTCTTTTTTGTATCAAGTACATAAGCAAGGTAAGCTTTACACCCCTTTCTGACAAATCTCTGAGCTAATATAGACGAGTTCACAATTGGCAAACTATTTAGATCATCAGATTCAATTCTAATAATATCATTATTCTGACATTTCAATTTAGTCATCTTTCGTCTACAATCCACTATAGCATTATGCATCGTTAGACAATCCATACCCAAAATCACATCAAATTCATCAAATGACAATAACATCAGATTAGCCGAAAAATAGAAATCCCGATGCATTAACAGACAATTCTTGCAGACTTTATCAACCAGAACACATTTGCCTAAGGGGTTCAATACTTTAATCACAAATTCAGTAGACTTTACAGGCAAAGTCTTATTGGATACTAAATTCATACATATATAAGAATGAGTTGATCCTGGATCTATCAAAGCAATCACATTAGTATCATAGAGAGTGAAAGTACCGGTGACTACGTTTGGCGACGATGCCTCCTCCCGTGCACGGATAGCATAAGCTCGAGTAGGTGTTCGTGCCTCAGATCTAATAGCAGAATCTTTCGTAACACCTCTATTACCACTTGTATTTCCAGTGTTTCAGGGTGGTCTCCATCTAGCTACAGTGTTACTTGGCTTCATACTCTGAGCGTTATCTTTTTCAGCTAACTCTGGGCAATCTCTGATAAAATGATCTAATGATCCACATATAAAACAAGCCCAATCATTCAATCTACAATCACTGAAATGCCGTTTTCCACACTATCTATATTCGGGTTGATTTGGTTTCACACTTTCGACACTAGCTATCAAGATAGCTAGAGCTTTAAAGCTCGAATATTGCCTTTCACGATCTCTATTAGAATGTCCCACTGATTTATTAGAACTATTAAATGAGTCTCAGAATTTCTTCGATGAAGATTGATACGGCTTACTCATTGATCTGTTTCTCGAGTCTCTAGCTTCAGAATCTGCCTTTCTCTTTTCCTTGCTAAGATCCTCGACTTTACAAGCTCTTTTAACCAGAACAACAAATTCTTTCAATTCAAGGATTTCAACTAGTAGTTTTATAGCTTCGTTCAACCCGTCAACGAACCGTTTACACATAATTTTATCAGTAGACACATACTTTCGAGCATACTTACTTAAATGTACGAATTCTCTTTCATACTCAGTAACAGTCATCCAACCTTGTTTCAACTCTAGAAACTCTTTATGCTTCTGATCAAGGAATCGCTGACTTATGTACTTCTTTCAGAATTCAGATTGGAAAAACTCCTAAGTAACACATTCTCTAGGAACCACAGATATCAATGTTTTCTACCAATGATGCGCATTATCTCTCAGCAAAGTACAACACATTTGATACACTCATAAGGAGGGAAAGATAATTCATCGAATACTCTGATTGTATTTTCGAGCCATAACTCAGCTCTCTCTGTATCATCATCAACAGTATCCCGAAACTCTTCAGCCCCATGTTTCTGAATCTTATCTACTGGAAGCTTGTTCAACCGTGTCAAATCTATAACTTGAGGAATAGTAGGGTTTTGTTGAGGAACAGGTGGGGGTGAAGGTTGTTGAGCAACCGACTTCATTCGAATGAACTCTGTAAACCACTCACCCATCATCTGGAAAAATGCTTGTTTAGCCTCTCCCTCATGGCTACTAGATACAAGGCTAGAGTCAGATTGCACTGCCCTTTGAGCAAGAGTGGGCATGTTACTCTCTACATTGTTAGCTACAGCTCTTTCAAGATCCATTACTCGATGAAAACATAATTTAAGCTGTCAAGAACCATCATACTATCGCAGAGTATATATGGCATGTATAGCTAGACTCTCACACACGCTACGTTAGTCCTAGAATCGACTAAACCGTAACTTTGATACCAATAAAATGTAACACCCCTAACCCGTATCCTTCAATAAAAATAGGGTTACGAGGAATTTTTGATCAAATCATAACATACGACATACATTTCTCAAACATAAATCCATTATCACTTATATATCAATCAAACATAATTACATTGTCCCTTATAAGGCTCTATGAGACCTTAAAACATTCTTGAAAGAGGTTTGGGACTAAACTGATAACATTTGAAAACTTTGGGAAACTTATAAAATTTCTCATGAATAAAGGGATCACACGCTTCTGTGAATAGGCCGTGTGCCTCACACGGTCACCAGACACGTCTGTGTCACAAGCTGTGTGGAAGCAAGGCATACATACTGACTTGCATCACATGGTTGGAGATACGCCCGTGTGCCATGGCTTTGTGAAATCTGGAGGGTATACTAACTTGGGTCACAGGGCCAGCCACACGCCCATATGCCAGCCCATGTGTCACACACGACCAGTAGACATGGCCATGTGTCTAAGTCATGTAACTCATTAACTTGTTTAACTAAGATATAGCAGACACACGGTCGAGTCACACGCTCGTGTGCTCAACTGTGTGGGGCGAAATTAGGCTTGGTTTAAGCCACATTTCTCACCATCTTCAAGCAAACCCAAACCACATCATTTCATACCATTTCAACATATTTGTAGGCAACTAAAACATGCTATTTCATATACAAGTCATGCCATTTAAAATCCATCCGTTTCACTAATCAATTCATAATCCAAAACATATTAAAACAATATGCCATTGCCAACAATTTCACGTATCTTTTCTAAGCATTTTTCTCATAATCTCATCATCTATTTTAATCCTCAAATCATACCAATTAATCATCACAACATCCATGACAAACATGCCAAAACACAAGGCCATTTATACACATCATATTTCACTTACCAAACTCATAAAATAAGCCAACCCAAATGGCCAAATACACATAAACATTTATATCATTTATGAGCCAAATCTCATGGCTAATATCATATCTCAAAACACATCATCATATCACTAGCCTATGCATGCCATATACCATATTTACAACGCACCAAAAATACCAACAAGTTGATTGATAGTGTGACGGTGTTCCTGATGACCCCCGAATCTGAGCTAGCTTTGATTATCTATAAAACAGGGAAAGAACACACAAAGTAAGCTTTAAAAATGTAGTAAACCATATACAAATAAGATTGTTACATGAATCAACATAATTTCTATCAATAGGCAAACTATGAGCAAGCACATATAAGCTCACAAACCTTTCCCAATGTATACATATTCAATATCATGAGTGAATTCATCAAATATATTTTTTTCAATACTTGTATGAATCTCGTACGTACCTGAGTCACTTACTCATTCACACATTCTTTCTCGACTTGAATTTTCCCATTGAACCTTTTGGAATTGTTAAGGATACTCAGAAATCACATTTAGCTCTTATAATGCCATATCCCAGATGTGGTCTTACATGCACATATTGAAACCGATAACCCAGTTATGGTCTTACACGAAATCAAATAACAATACCAATGTCCCAAACATGGTGTTACATGTAATTAAATAATGATGCCAATGTCTCAGACATGGTCTTACACATAATCACATCTCGTTAATCCTAATATCATGACATTTGTATCCTATACCATTCCTAAGGTTTGTACAAGACTTTTGGATATTGTAACCCTGTTGATTCTTGATTGTATTTGATCATTCAACATTCATAGTAGTTCATTGACAATTACACATATATAATTCAATTTAAAGACATTTATTTGTATATGAACTTACCTTGTATTCGGGATAAACGAACTGGATCGACTATTCGATAACCTTTGATTTTCCCAAATCTAAATCTGATTTCTTTCGTTCTTGATCTATATACAGTCAAAATTTACTCATTTATTCATCAAATCATTCAATTCAGTCTACAACACATATTTGGGCATTTTTACACTTTAGCCTTAAAGTTCCACATTTTTACAATTTAGTCATTATTTCACAAATACAAAAAATTCACACAATTCAACAAGATTCATGCCTGGCTGAATGTTATATAAGTCTCTAGTAGCCCAGAACTTTCATTTATTTCACATTTCATCCACCCAATTTACACTTTTCACAATTAAATCCTTAAAATACATTTTTAGCTAAAATCACTTAACAAAACTTGGCTCATCTTCTTCTTGTGTGTGCCGAAATTTAGAAGGGCCATAGCAAAGGTTTTTCTTCAACTTCCAAGCTCAATAGTAAGTGCATCCTAGCCTCGTTTTTAATGTTCTTTACTTTTTTGAAGTTGACATCAATCAATCTACCTATTTTTAGCCTTATTTTGAGCTAGGGTTCATTTTTAAAAATTGACCCATGTGTGACATGCATGTATTTTGATGTTTAATGGAGGAATATGAATGTTTGATGTGTGTTAGACAACTTTTACTAAGTGATTTTTCATGGAAATACCTAAAAAGGACCTTTTTGTAAAAGTTATAAAATTGAGTAGTAAAAATCTGATTTGAAGGAAAATGTGGGCTGTTATGAGCATGTGTTAAGTTTGGCTAGGCTTGGATGACAAAGAAAATGGACACATTTTATTTTACAAGCCTAGGGACTATGTTGTATATATGTGACAAGTTAGGGGTAAAAAGATAATTTTTCCAAAATATGAGTTATGGACTGAATTGAATAATGTGTGTATTGAATAAGCAAAATTGGTATTATAGAGCAAGAAAACGAGGAACGGACCGTGATTAGAGGAAAAATAAGGTGTATGACAATTAGATCCATTTTTACTATTTTTGTACCGAGGTAAGTTCCTACGTAAATAATGCAATGATGTATCATTTTTTAATGCCTTATCAATGTATGAATTTCTATATTTAATTGTTATGATGAATGTATGAACGACATTATGGTATATGAGAATGATGTTGTGTAATAGCTCGATTTTAGGACTAATCGGAATAGTGGATTCAGGACCAAAAATCTGAAGTCAGTGAAATCTTTTTATTATTATTTTGGTGTTATAGCATGATTATATGAGTGCATGAAAATTTTGGTGAATTAATTTTAGCGATTGTGAGCTCAATTACGAAAAAGGACTAAATCGCTTAAAGGGCAAAAGTTTTGTTTTACTAGGTAGATGTGTTAAATATCTAGAGACCAATAATTTGGGATTTTTAAAGTGAAATTAGACCCTTTTAAAAGAGGTGGCCGGCCATAGGGGACTAAGAAAGTCATGCTGACTAGGTTAGGTGGACATTTGGTGACTTATTTGACTAAAATAAAAATAAAGAAATGAGAGGCTATAGTCTCATCTTCTCCACTGATTTTTTTTAGCAAATAAGGGGGTTTGGAGAGCTAAAAATATCATCCATTTTTATCTCTTGCAAGTAAGTCATTTAGAAGGTTATTCTTGATGATTTTTTATTTTTTGACCCATTATAGTATGAGCTTTCTAATAACGGGACTATTTTGCAAAATGGATGGAAGTCTAGGGTTTGCCATGAAAGCATTCATGTTGTTAGCTGAAATTTTATGGAAGAAAATGAATCTTGGTTGTTAAATAAACAACTTTTGTGAAAGGGGTTTCATGAAAACACCTAAATGGGTTATTTTGTAAAGCTTGTAAAATAGGTGGTAATTGTGTGAAATGTTTGAAATTGTGAGTTGCTATAGGTATAAAAAGAGTTCAGCTAGGCTTTGTTAATGAGGAAACACGATAAAAATTGATTTACGAGCATAAGGGAAAAATTGTAATTTTTGTAAAGTCTAAGGGCAAAAGGGACATTTTACCGAATTGTGAATTGTAGTATGTTTTTGTTAATGTGATGATTAAATGAGTGAAATTTTATTATTATAGATCAAGAAATACGCAATCCAAACCTAGACCGGGGAAAAGTCAAGTAAGGGGATTAAATACAATTAGTTGCCTACATTTTGTGTACTGAGGTAAGTTGTACATAAATAATATAACTTATCTATATTTATGTATTGTATAATTAATACTGCAAAAATTGTGGACTATTGTTGTGAATGTGCATATAAGAATTGATGTAGTAGAGACTCCCGATTGAACCTTAGGAATAATTTGGATATCCATGACCTGACATTTAGGTGATGTGTGTGCTAGTGTAAGACCTGTCTGGGACATGGTATCGGTACTGATAGATGAGAGCCAATGTAACACCTGTCTGGGACACGGCATCGACCTCAAGATATGCAAGCTAGTGTAAGACCTGTCTGGGACATGGCATCGGCTTGAGGTGTGTTAGTGTAAGACCTATTTGGGACACGACATCAACACAGATAAGCAAGAGACAGTGTAAGACCTGTCTGGGACATGGCATCAGCCTTGATGTATGAAAGTCAATGTAAGACCATATTTGGAACATGACGTCGGCATCGTACCCTATGTTTAAGACTTACAGATTATGCTGTAGTATTCTAAATGATTCAACGGGAAATTTATGGTTTATGTCAAAATGATAGCGCTTATGACCATATTGTGAGTGGTACAGGTACTTATATGAAATTGATGATATGTGAACTCTATTCTTGTTGTATGAATAGCGAGGAATGAACATAAGTAAGTTGTGTTACGAACATATACTCTTTGTGCGAGTTATGATATATTGAAGGTATGATCACATGTGGTAACATGGTTGTTATTCGATATTTTACATGTAGCTTACTAAGCTTTATGCTTACCCTTTTCCTTTCTATTTTCTTGTAGTGCAGCCAAATTAGCCCATGGATCAAAAAACGTCAGAGGCATCGCTCATTCTATCACTAGAAGCTCTTGGTATAGTTAGTTTTATTATCTTGAGTATGGGATGTATAGGGATTGAGTCTTTTTGTTATATGTCATATTGTTAAGTTAGCCAATTCTGTTGGCTTGGGATGAAAAACTTCTCTCTTTTTTAGGCCATGGTTGATGGATAATTTTATTATTGATAACTGTAAATGATGATGCTCTTATGGATGAACAAAATGTATGAATGATCAAATGCATGTTTGGTTTGTTAGAATGTCATCTTATATTGCTATGTGGATTGGAATATTTGTTGTTGTGTAGGTTGGTGCAAGTAAGGATGGCAAAAAGGCTTGGTAGATAGTATTGTATTTGTTTATAAGGGTAGACACACGGGCGTGTGTCTAGGTTATGTGCAACACACGGTCAGCCCCATGGGCGTGTTGTCCAGCCCTGTGTCCCTTACACCTTAAAATTTCAAGTCAATATGTTTGGTAGTAAACACACGAGTAGAGACACGGTCATCTCAACTGTGTAGAGGACATGGCCTCTGGGCATAGGTGTGTGCTTAGGCCGCATTAAGTCTGTACCTTAAATGTTGAATTAAATTCACCACACGACCTAGCACACGGGCGTGTACCTTGGACGTGTGCCCCTAAATGGTTACTGACGTCAAAAACAAAATGTTAAGGTTGTTAGACACGGGCTGAGACACGGGTGTGTCATGGACGTGTGAGGGCACGAGCCATGGACACGGGCGTGTGCCAGGTCTTGTGAAAACCCCTGTAGGTTCGAGTTAGGAATTAATTACACACAAGTCAGGGACACAAGCATGTCTCGATGTGTTTAGGCCCTGTGATTTGCACAGGCCTTCAACACGGCCATGTCAAGAAGGCCATACTGGCGTGTCGCCCCTTCCACACGGGCGTGTGCCCCTGTTTCAAGAGTCATTTTTCTAGAGTTCTTTAAAGGGCCCCGTTTGGTTCTGAATCGGCCTTAAAGCTTATTTTAAGCTTCATAGGCCCAAAATAAGGAATTCTAAACAAGGTTTGAAAAGTTTTAAGTTTGATCAAGTTTTTATTATTTGTCAATTTTAGAATGCATGTGTTTAAGTTTAGTAATGCCTCGTACTCAGTCTCGGCCTCAAACTCGGGTTAAGGATGTTACATTTAGTGGTATCAGAGCTATGGTTTACTCGATTCTAGGACTAACCTAGTGTGAGTACGAGTCTAGCTATACATGCCATAGTTGTATATTGATAGTGTGATGACTCCTGACGAATATAAATCATGTTTTTATATAGTAAATGGATCCCGACGGAGCTATGGCAGATGATGTGGAAAGTAATGCCCCAGCTTCCGCTGAAGGGACCGTGTCAATTGAAAGTAAGCCCGTGACGATGAGTCAGGGTAGAGGGGCTAGAGAAGCCTACATTTGTATGATGGATGCTTGGTACTCAGAGTTCATTCATGCGAATCCGAATACTCCACCTCCCCCACCTCCTCCAATCCCACAGCCTGCCCCTATAGCTCCTCATAGAGTCGAAATGGTTAGGAGAGAGAGACCTCTAGGGGACAGAATTCGAAAGCTTGGGGCTGAGGAATTTCTGGCTAGTGTTGATGATATACCGGAGAGAGCAGAGTTCTGGGTAGAAAATACCATCAGAGTATTTGATGAGCTATCGTACACGCTGGAGGGGTGCATGAAGTGTGTAGTGTCACTCCTACAAGACTCGACTTACTAATAGTGGAATACTCTCGTGTCAGTGGTACCGAGAGAAAGAATAACTTGGGAATTCTTCCAGAAAAAGTTCCATAAAGAGTATATTAGCCAAAGGTTTATTGATTAAAAGAAGAAAGAATTCCTTAAACTGAAGCAAGGCAGTATGACAGTGACGGAGTATGAGCGTGAGTTTGTGAGGCTCAGCAAATATGTGCGGGAGTGCGTATCTATAGAAGCCACCATGTGCAAGAGGTTTGAACATGGTCTGAATGAAGACATTTGTCTATTAGTTGGCATCTTAGAGTTGAGGGAGTTTGTGGTACTTGTTGAAAGAGCTTGCAAGGCTGAAGAATTGGCCAAAGAGAAGAGAAGAGCAGGCATCGAGTCTCGTGACTCAAAGAAAAGACAGATGGGGAAATCACACCAGACCTCATCCAAGAGATTGAAAGAGTTTCCTGCTCGATCAAATGTGTCAGTAGGATTCTCGAGCAGAAACAAGAACAAGCAGCATGCAGTGTTTAAAGCTCAAACCACTTCTATCGTGAGTGCTGGTAGATGCTTAACCAAATAGACCAGAACGTTCATAGTGCGGTAGACGTCATTTCGGTGAGTACCGAGGTAATGAAAGAGGCTATTTCAAATGTGGGTCGTTGGACCATTTTATTTGTAGTTGCCCCGAGATGGTCAAGAAAGATAAGGATCAAGGTGTGAGATCGAGTAATGCCCCTTCGAGGGGTAGGCCACATAAGAACCCAGGAAGTGGGGCTAGCAGTAGAGGTGCACCTAGAGATGCTACTGTGGGGTCCGAGGGCAGAGTACCTGCAAGGAGTTATGCCATTCGTGCCCGTGAAGAGGTTGTATCTCCCGATATGATTACGGGTACCTTTTCCATCCATGATATACCTATTGTTGCTTTGATTGATCCGAGGTCTACCCACTCCTATATTTGTATGAAATTGATACCCAGTATGAACATGCTAGTCGAGTCTACTGAAATTGTGGTAAAAGTGTCTAACCTGTTAGGCAAACATGTGTTAGTAGACCAAGTATGTAGAAACTGTCCCTTAATATTAGAGGTCATTGTTTTCCAGCTAACCTTATGTTATTGCCGTTTGACGAATTCGATGTAATCCTTGGTATGGACTGGTTGACTTCTCATGGTGCTGTAGTGGATTGTGGATGAAAAGTTATCGAGTTGAAATGTGAGAGCAGGGATGTTCTTCGAGTTGAGTCAGGTGAAGCGGATAGCTTGCCTATAGTAATATCGTCTTTGACTGCGGAAAGATATTTAACAAAAGGATGCAAACCTTATCTCACTTTTGTGTTGAATACTCAAGTATCTAAAGTGAAGATCGAGTCAGTACCAGTGGTATGTGAGTACCCAGATGTATTTCCGGAAGAATTTCCCGGATTGCCCCCAACTAGGGAAGTTGAGTTTGGTATTGAGTTAGTCCCTGGTGTGGCACCTATCTCGATTGCTCTATATAGGATGGCTCCGATGGGGTTAAAGGAGTTGAAAGTGCAGCTGCAAGAGTTAACGGATAAGGGTTTTGCAAGACCGAGCTATTCTCCGTAGGGTGCTCCAGTACTTTTTTTGAAAAAGAAAGACGAGTCAGTGAGGTTATGTATAGACTGCAGACAGCTCAACAAGGTGACTGTGAAGAACAAGTATCATTTGCCAAGAATTGACGATCTATTTGGCCAATTGAAAGGAGCCACTGTGTTTTCAAAGATTGACCTGAGGTATGGTCATTATGAGTTTCTTGTCATGCCCTTTGTTTAACAAATGCCCCTGCGGTGTTCATGGACTTAATAAATCACATTCTCCAACCGTATTTAGATAAGTTCGTTGTGGTCTTTATCGATGATATATTAATTTATTCTTATGATGAAAGAGAACATACAGAGCATTTAAGAACTATTTTGTAGACCTTAAGAGATAAGCAGTTGTATGCCAAATTTAGTAAAATTGAGTTTTAGCTCAAAAGGTCAGATTCCTAGGACACATCGTATCAGGTGATGGGATTAGAGTTGACCCGAGTAAGATCTCAGCTATTGTTGAGTGGAAACTGTGAGGAATGTAACGGAGATTAGAAGCTTCCTAGGCTTAGCGAGGTACTATCGACAATTCGTTAAAGGATTTTCTATGATAGCTACTCTGATGACAAGGTTGCTATAGAAAGAGGTCAAGTTCGAATGGACAGATAAGTGCCAACAGATTTTTGAGACATTAAAGGCTTTATTGACCGAACCCCCAGTTTTAGTGCAACCAGAACTGAGAAAGGAATTTATGGTATATAGTGACACCTCCTTAAATGGATTCGGTGCGTGCTTATACAAGAAGGTAACGTTGTAGCCTACGTCTCAAGACAGTTGAAGCCACACGAGAAAAACTACCCAACGCATGATTTAGAGTTGGCTGCCATCGTGTTCGCATTGTAAATATGGAGATGCCATTTGTATGGTGAAAAATGTCGAGTGCTCATCGACCATAAAAGTCTCAAGTATTTGATGACTCAAAAGGAGTTGAACTTACGGCAATGGCGATGGTTAGAGTTGATAAAATACGATGAGTTGATAATCGACTACCACCTGGGAAAGGCAAATGTAGTCGCCGATGCTCTGAGTAGAAAGTCATTATTCACCTTGAGGGCCATGAATACTCAGTTGTCTACGGCTGATGATGGTTTAGTTTTGGTGGAATTAAGAGCTAGACCAACGTTCCTACAAGAGATTTGTGATGCTCAGAAGGGTGATAATGATTTACAAGCTAAAATGACTCAGTGCAAGAGGATTAATAAATCAGACTTCTAGATTGGTACCGATGGTTGTTTGATGTTCCGAGATAGGGTATGTGTACCTAAAGACGATGGGCTTATTCTAAGAATTTTATGCGAGGCGCATAATGGTTCCTTATCTATCCATCCGAGTAGTGTTAAAATGTATAATGAGCTGAAGAAAATGTATTGGTGGTCAGGAATGAAAAGAGACATTTCAGAGTTCATTTCTAAGTGTCTAGTTTGTCAGCAAGTGAAGGTTAAACACCAATTACCTTCGGGTTTGCTTCAACCCATAATGATTCCCGAGTGGAAATGGGACCTGGTAACCATGGATTTCGTGTCGGGGTTACCTTTGACGCCAAAGAAAAAGGATGTCATTTGGGTTGTTGTTGATAGGCTTACAAATTTGGCACATTTTATACTGGTGCGTACCGACTACTCCCTTGAGAAATTTACTGATTTGTATGTTTCTGAGATCGTGAGACTTCACGGAGTGCCCTTGTCGATTATCTCGGATAGAGATCTGACATTTACCTCGCAGTTCTGGAAGAAGTTACAAAAGGCGTTAGGGACGAAATTAAATTTTAGCACTGCTTTTCACCTGCAAACCAACGGTTAGTCGGAAAGAGTAATTCAGATTCTGAAAGACATGTTACGGTGTTGTGTTCTCGAGTTTCAAGGCAATTGGGAAAGGTATTTACTGTTGGTCGAATTCGCCGACAACAATAGTTATCAGTCAAGTCTAAAAATGGCGCCTTATGAGGCTTTGTATGCACATAAGTGTCAAACGCCCTTAAATTGGACCGAACTTAGAGAGGGTCAGGTTCATGGAGTCGACTTAGTCAGAGAAACCAAGAAAAAGTAAAGGTGATTCAAGACTGCTTGAAAGCGATTTCAGATAGACAGAAATCCTATGCTGATTTAAAATGAAAAGAAATTGAGTTTCAAGTAGGTGATAAGGTATTTCTAAATGTGTCCCCGTGGAAGAATGTTCTTCGATTCAGTAAGAAAGGAAGATTAAATCCGCGGTTTATTGGACCTTATGAGGTGACTGAGGAAAATGGACCAGTAGCATATCGACTTGCCTTGCCATCTGAGTTAGAGAAGATCCATAGTGTTTTCAATGTGTCGATGTTCCGTCGTTATCATTCGAATCCTTCACACGTTCTTTCGTCAATAGAGGTTGAGATTTGTTCAGATATGACTTATGGCGAAGAGAAGGTTAAGATTTTGGCACGGGAGGTTAAGCAATAAAGGAATAAATGTATAGCACTCGTGAAACTTTTATGGCATTTACATGGGGTCAAAGAAGCCACAAGGGATGCTGAGGAGACTATGAGCGACCAATACTCGAATCTTTTCGGCGGTAAGATTTTTGGGGACGAAAATCCCTAAGGTGGAGAATTATAACGGCCCGATTTTAGGCCTAGTCAGAATAGTGGTTTTGGGACCAAAAATTTCGAGTCAGAGAAATCTTTTTTTTTATTATTTTGGTGTTATAGAATGATTATATGAGTGCATGAAAATTTTAGTGAATTAATTTTAGCGATTGTGAGCTCAATTACGAAAAAGGACTAAATCGCATAAAGGGAAAATGTTTTGTTTTACTAGCTAGATGTGTTAAATAGCTAGAGAACCATAATTTGGGGTCTTTAAAGTGCAATTAGACCTTTTTAAAAGAAGTGGCCGGCCATAAGGGACAAAGAGAGTCATGTTGACTAGGTTCGGTGGACATTTGGTGACTTATTTAACTAAAATAAAAATACAAAAAAAAGGCTATAGTGTCATCTTCTCCACCGATTGTTTTTCAGCAACTAAGGGTTTTTAGAGATCTAAAAATATCAGCCATTTGTACCTCTTGCAAGTAAGTTATTTTGAAGGTTATTCTTGATGATTTTTATATTTTTGGACCCCTTATAGCATGAGCTTTCTAATAAGGGGACTATTTTGCAAAATGGATGGAAGTCTAAGGTTTTTTCATGAAAGCATTTATGTTGTTAGCTAAAATTTTATGGAAGAAAATGAATCTTGGTTGTTAAATAAACAACTTTTGTGAAAGGGGTTTCATGAAAACAACTAAATGGGCTATTTTGTAAAGCTTGTAAAATAGGTGGTAATTGTGTGAAATATTTGAAATTGTGAGTTGCTATAGGTATAAAAAGAGTTCAACTAGGCTTGGTTAATGAGGAAACATGATAAAAATTTATTTACGAGCCTAAGGGAAAAATTGTAATTTTTGTAAAGTCTAAGGGCAAAATAGTCATTTTTTCGAATTGTGAATTGTAGTATGTTTTTGTTAATGTGATGATTAAATGAGTGAAATTTTATTATTATAGATCAAGAAATACGCAATCCAGATCTAGACCGAGGAAAAGCCAATCAAGCGGATTAAATACAATTAGTTGCCTACATTTTGTGTACCGAGGTAAGTTGTACGTAAATAATGTAACTTATATGTATTTATGTATTGTATAATTAATATGGCATAAATTTTGGACTATTGCTGTGAATGTGCATGATGAGAATTGATGTAGCAGAGACTCCTGGTTGAACCTTAGGAATAATTTGGATATCCATACCATGACATTTGGGTGATGTGTGTGCTAGTTTATGACCTATCTGGGACATGGTATTGGCACCGATAGATGAGAGCCAGTGTAAGACATGTCTGGGACACGGCATCGGCCTCAAGATATTCAAGCTAGTGTAAAACTTGTCCGGACATGCCATGACTTGAGGTGTGTTAGTGTAAGACCTGTCTGGGACATGGCATCGGCCTCGATGAATGGAGGTCAGTGTAAAACCAGTTTGGGACATGGCATCAACTTAGATGTGAGAGCCAGTGTAAGACCATGTTTGGAACATGGCATCGGCATCGTACCCTATCTTTGAGACTAACTGATTATCCTATAGTATTCCAAATAGTTCAACGAGAAATTTACAGTTTATGTCAAAATGATAGCACTTATGACCATATTGTGAGTGGTACAGGTGCTTATATGAAATTGATGATATGAGAACTCTATTCTTGTTGTATGAATAGCGGGCAATGAACATGAGTAAGTCGTGTTATGAGCATTTGCTCTTTGTGCAAGTTATGATATATTGAGGGTATGATCACATGTGGCAACAAGGTTGTTATTTGATATTTTACATGCAACTTACTAAGCTTGGTGCTTACCTTTTTCCTTTCCATTTCCTTGTAGTGCAGCCAAATTAGCCCGTGGATCAAAGAACGTCGGAGGCACCACTCACACTATCTCTCGAACCTTTTGGTATAGTTAGTTTTATTATCTTGAGTATGACATGTATAGGGATTGAGTCTTTTTGTTATTTTTCATATTGTTAAGTTAGCCAATTGTGTTGGCTTGGGATGAAAACCTTCTCTTTTTTTAGGCCATGGTTGATGGCTAATATTCATTATTGATAACTGTAAATGATGATGCTTCCATGGATGAGCAAAATGTATGAATGATCAAATGCATGTTTGGTTTGTTAGAATGTCATGTTGCGATTGATTTAGTCTTATATTACTGCGTGGATTGGAAATATTTGTTGTTGTGTAGATTGGTGCAAGAAAGGGTGGCCAAAAGGCTTGGTAGATAGTCTTGTATTTGTCCACACGAGTAGACACACAGGCATGTGTCTAGGTTATGTGTGACACACGGTCAGCCCCACGGGCATGTTGTCTGACCGTTTGTCCCTTGCACCTTAAAATTTCAGGTCAGTATGCACGGTAGTAAACACACAGGTAAAAACCCGACCGTGTGTGTCAGCCGTGTAGAGGATACAGCCTCTGGGCATGGGCGTATGCCCAAGCCGTGTGAAGTTGCACCTTAAATGTGGAATTAAATTTACCACACGGCCTAGCACATGGGCATGTGCCTTGGCCGTGTGCCCCTAAATGGTTGCTGATGTCAGAAACAAGATGTTAAGGTTGTTAGACACGAGCTGACATATGGGCGTGTCATGGCTGTGAAAGGGACACGGGCCAGGGACATGGGCGTATGCCAAGCCGTGTGAAAACCCATGGAGGTTCAAATTAGGAATTAATTCCACACGGTTAGGTACACAAGCGTGTCCCGATGTGTTTAGGCCGTGTGATCTGCACACCCCTTCCACACGGGCGTGTGCCCCTATTTTAAGAGTCATTTTTCCAACGTTCTTTAAAGAACTCGGTTTGGTTCTGAATCGTCTTTAAAGCTTGTTTTGGGCCTCATAGGCCCATAATAAGGAATTCTAGACAAGGTTTGAAAAGTTTTAAATTTGATCAAGTTTTTATGATTTGTAAATGTTAGAATGCATGTGTTTATGTTTAGTAATGCCTCGTACCCAGTCCCAGCCTCAGACTCGGGTAAGGGGTGTTACACATTGTAAATGAGTTAGACGAAGATGTGGCATTGAGAATATCTCATTTGAACATTAGGAAAAATTTAGGATACAATGTGACATGTCACTAGGAATTATATGATTATGAGCTCATGAGATTATGTGATTATGTGACTATGTGAATCCAGGTGCTGGTCTTATATGTTCTACCGGTGGCTGGATAGCCAGGCATGTGTTGCGGGTACCTATCAACTTGTGTGAGGAGGCCTGTGATTAGCTCGAGAGCGAGCAATGTGTGATATGTGATATGAGGTAGCATGTGGCTATGTATGAGGCACTATGTGCAAGCTTTCTGTGTATACGAAAGTATTCCAAGTGTTTACCAGGCAAATCAATGAGATATGAGAAAAGTAAGTCAATAATGAGGAACTATGAGAATGTACTATGAGTTGGTAAAGGTATGTACGTAAAACTCATGAGTAAAGAACTTAGTATGTTATAAACATGTGGTAAGAATGCATATAAGAAAGTTGTGCTTATGGGATTTGATGACATTTATGACACTTTGCCTTATATTAATTGTATGATTTCTGTTGCTTATTATTTGAATCTGAACTTACTAAGCTTTAAGCTAACTCCCCTTCCTTTCCATTTCTTATAGTGTCGCCAAGCTAGGTCGGGGATCGAAGGACGTCAGAGACTCAATCACACTATCAATTGGACATTTGGGTATAGTTAGTCTCAACATTTGAGTATGGCATGTATAGGGGACTTGATCATTTTGTTATATGTCATTTTGAATAGCCAAACTGTGTTGGCCCATGACGGTATTATGATTCATTTTGTATAAGGCCATGAGGTGTGGCTTATATTTGCTTCTGGGGTTGTAACCCTAATTATTTATGCATGCATGCAATGTGTTTAGGCTTTATGATGTGGTTGGTGGCTACTTGTTGGTAATGGATGTGATAAATGGCACATATGCTTAATGAATGAATTGGGACTAATAGGTATGACCATAGCTATGGTATAATTGAGTAGATTGAAGGTAGGTTTATAACAATGAATAAATATGAAATTGGTGTGGAATGCCGTATAAAAGCATAATGGTTTGAGTATGTAAGATGTTGACATTACAAAGTCATGGATTAATCATGATTGTGAGTATTTGAGTGACTAAATATGCTATGTTGCATGTCATTAAAAATGTATAAGTGATTGAGCATTTAAGGGTGGCAAATGGCTTGGAAAATAGCCTCAAAGTTGTCCACAAGGGTAGACACACAGGCATGTGTCTAGGCCGTGTGTGACACACGGTTTTGCCCATGGGCGTGTGATTCGACCATGTGTCCCCTGCACCCTAATTAGGTAAAACAAAATGCCCAGTAGTAAACACATAGGTAAAGACACGGCCGTGTGTCTCAGTCATGTGAAGGGCACGACCTTAGGACATGGGCATGTGCCCAGGCCGTGTGTAGTCTACACTTAATTTTTGGGAATCTAATTCGCCACACGGCCTAGCACATAGGCGTGTGACCCTAATTGTGTTGATGACGTTATAAATAGAGAGTTGCACGGGCTAAGGACACGAGCATGTCCTATGCCACATGGGCATGTGTGTAGCCATACAGCTTGCCCCCACTGTGTGTGACCCTGTTTCCATGAAAAAAAATTAAGTCTTCTAAATGTTTTTAAAGTTCTCAGTTTAGTCTCAAATCACTCCCAGTGTATGTTTTGGGACTTGTAGGCCCGTAATAGGGGTGATATGCATATGTATAAATGGTTTTAAATTGGAAGAAATTTTATGGCTCGATTTTGTATGTTTGCTTACGTTTAAGTTTGGTGATGCCTCAAACCCTATCCTGGTATCGGATACAGGTAAGGGGTGTTACATTTAGTGGTACTACAGTTTAGTCGATTCTCAAACTAACATAGTATATGTACGAGTCTAGCTATACATGCCATAAATAAATTATGATAGTGTGACGACTCTTGACGATTTTAAAATGTGTTTTCATATAGTAAATGGATCCCGACAGAGCAGTGGCAGATGATGTTGAAAGTAATGCGCCTACTCCTACTGAAGGGGCAGTGCCGTCTGATAATAGACCCCCGATTGTTAGTCGAAGAGAAGGAGGAAGGGAACCTATTCTCCATATGATGGATGCCTGGTGTACCGAGTTAGTTCGAATGAACCCGAATGCTCAACCCCCTCCACCCCCACCTATTCCCCAACCTATCCTAGTGGCACCCTAAGGTATGGACTTCATAAGATTGAATAGACCTCCAGTTGATAAGATTGAAAACAAGGGGCCAAAGAATTCCGAGCAGGTATAGATGATCTAAAAGGCAGAGTTCTGGCTTGAGAATACCATCAGGGTATTTGATGAGTTATCTTGCACACCAAAGGAATGTATGAAATGTGTTGTGTCACTCCTGAAAGACTCAGCTTATCAGTGGTGGAACACCCTTGTGTCAGTTGCACCAAGGGAGAGAGTTAATTGAGAATTTTTCCAAGAAGAGTTTCGTAAGAAATACATTAGCCAAAGGTCTATTGATCAGAAAAGAAAGGATTTCTCGAGTTAAAACAGGGCCAAATGACGGTAATGGAATATGAGCGTGAGTTTGTGAGACTGAGCAAATACGCTCAAGAATGTGTATCGATTGAGACCATTATGTGTAAAAGATTTGAAGATGGGTTAAATGAAGACATCCGATTATCCGTTGGTGTCCTTGAACTGAAAGAACTTTTTGTGCTCATAGAGAGAGCTTGTAAGGCTAAAGAATTGGCTAAGGAGAAAAGAAAAGCTGAGTTAGAGTCTCGAGATTTGAAGAAGAGACAAATGGGTAAGTCATTTCCGCCTTCATCTAAGAAACTGAGAGAGTTTAATACTCGATCAAGTGCTTCAATAGGGTTTTCAAATAGAAACCATGGGAAACAGTATTCAGGTCAAAAGGCTCAGACTACTTTAATAGTGAGTGTGGGTAATGCTCGACCTAATAGATTTAAGTGTCAACATTGTGGTAGACGTCACCTCGGTGAGTGCTAGATGAATAACCGAGCATGTTTTAAGTGTGGATCACATGATCATCTTATCAAGGATTGTCCTGAGATGGTTGAGAAAGAGAAATTCTAGAGTGCGAGATCTAGTAATATTTTTTCTAGAGGGAGGCCACAGAGAAATTCGAGAAGTGGAGCGAGTAGCAAGAGTACACCTAGAGATCTAGTTGTTAGGCCCGAGGGTAGAGCACCTACAAAGACTTATGCCATTCGCGCCCACGAAGAGGCTTCATCTCCTGATGTGATTACGGGTACATTTTCTGTCTATGATACTTCTATTATTGTTTTAATTGTTCTGGGATCTACCCATTCATATGTTTGTGTGAAATTGGTATCTAGCATGAATATGCCTGTCGAGTCTACAGAATTTGTGATAAAAGTGTCAAACCCTCTAGGCAAATATGGGTTAGTTGACAAAGTATGTAAGAATTGTCCTTTGATTATTAGAGGTCACTGTTTTCCAGCTAATCTTATGCTCTTTCTGTTTGATGAATTTGATATAATTCTTGGTATGGATTGGTTAACTGCTCATAATGTGATAGAAATTATGGAAGAAAATTTATTGAATTGAAAAGTGAAAATGGGGATATTCTTTGGGTTGAACCAGATGAATTGGATAACTTGTCTGTAGGGATTTCTTCTATGACTGCTCAGAAATGTATAAGAAAGGGTTATGAAACTTGTCTTGCCTTTGTACTGAACACAAAAGAGTCTGAGTTGAAAATTGAATCTATGTCGGTAGTATGCGAGTATCCAGATGTGTTTCCGGAAAAGTTGCCTGGATTGCCCTTATTAGAGAAGTTGAATTTGGTATTGATTTGATTCCTGGTACACACCTATTTAGATTGCTCCATATAGGATGGCTCTGACAGAATTAAAGGAATTTAAATTTCAGTTACAAGGTTTAATGGATAAAGGTTTTGCGAGACCTAGTTATTCCCCGTGCTGTGCACCAGTACTATTTGTAAAAATAAAGATAGTTCAATGTGATTATGCATTGACTACCGACAGCTCAATAAGGTGACCATAAAGAACAAGTATCCTTTGCCAAGGATCGATGATTTGTTTGATCAATTTGAAGGGAGCCACGGTGTTTTCAAAGATAGACTTGAGATCCGATTACTACCAGTTGAGAGTTAAGGAGTCTGATGTGCCAAAAACTATCTTTCAGACGAGGTATGGTCACTATGAATTTTTCGTTATGCCTTTTGGTTTAACGAACGCTCTTGCTGTATTTATTGATCTGATGAATCGTATTTTTCGACCGTATTTGGATAAGTTTGTTGTTGCTTTTATCGATTATATACTGATTTATTCTCGTGATGAGACTGAACATGCCGAGCACTTGAGAACGATATTACAAACTTTGAGAGACAAGCAATTGTATGCTAAGTTTAGTAAGAGTGAATTTTGGCTTAGAGAAGTTGGATTCTTGGGCCACATTGTTTCGGGTAATGGCATTAGAGTTTACCCGAGTAAGATTTCGGCTATTGTTGAATGGAAACCGCCGAGGAATGTAACTAAGGTTAGAAGCTTTCTAGGCTTGGCGGATTATTACAAGCAGTTTGTTAAAGGATTTTCCATGATTGCTACTCCGATGACGAGGTTGTTACAAAAAGATCTCAAGTTCAAATGGACGGAAAAGTGCCAACAATGTTTTGAGAAACTAAAGGCATTATTGACCAAGGCAGCAGTTTTAGTACAACCTGAGTCGGGAAAAGAATTTGTGGTTTATAGTGATGTATCCTTGAATGGATTGGGCTGTGTACTTATGTAAGAAGGCAAGGTAATAGCTTATGCCTCGAGATAGCTGAAACCACATGAGAAAAATTATACGACACATGACTTGGAACTAGTCGCCATTGTGTTTACGTTGAAGATTTGGAGACATCATTTGTATGGTGAGAAATGTCGAGCATTCACTGACCATAAAAGTCCAAAGTATTTAATGACTCAAAAGGATTTGAACATACAGAAAAGGAGATGGTTAGAGTTGTTAAAAGATTACGAGTTTGTGATTGACTACCACCCGGGAAAGGCGAATGTGGTCGCCGATGCTTTGAGTAGAAAGTCATTATTTGCGTTAAGGGCTATGAACACTCAGCTAGCTTTATCAGATGATGGTTCTATTTTAGTTGAGTTGAGAGCTAGACTAATACTTCTCCAAGAGATTTATGAAGCTCAGAAATGTGACAATGATTTGGAAGACAAGAGGGTTTAGTGTGAGTTAGGTATCGAATCAAATTTCTGGATTGGTTCCGATGGTTGCTTGATGTTCCGAGATAGGATTTGTGTCCCTAAAAATACTGTGTTGATTCAGAAGATTTTGTATGAGGCACATAATAATTGTTTGTCTATTCATTCGGGTAGTACGAAAATGTACAATGACTTGAAGAAATTGTATTGGTGGCCGAGTATGAAAATACATATTTTTGAGTTTGTATCGAGATGCTTGATTTGTCAGCAAGTAAAAGCTGAACACCAAGTACCTTTCGGATTACTTCAACCAGTGATGGTTCCCAAGTGGAAATGGGATCATATTACTATTGACTTTGTGACGGGCTTGTCATTGACACTCAGAAAGAAATATGCCATATGGGTTGTTGTTGATCGATTGACAAAGTTGGCTCACTTTAAACTAGTACATATTGTCTACTCACTTGACAAGTTAGCCAAGTTGTATATTTCTGAGATTGTGAGATTGCACGGAGTGCCTTTATCGATTATTTCGGATAGAGATCCGACGTTCACATCACGATTTTGGAAAAACTTACAAGAAGCTTTGGGTACAAAGCTGAATTTTAGTACTGCTTTCCATCTGTAAACTGACAGTCAGTCTAAGTGGGTAATTCAGATTCTTGAGGATATGATACGGTGTTGTGTTCTTAAGTTCCAAGGTAGTTGGGAAAAGTACCTACCGTTGGTAAAATTTGCCTACAACAACAGTTTTTAGTCGAGTTTGAAAATGGCGCCTTATGAGGCATTGTATGGGCGTAAGTGTCGAACGCCTTTGTATTGGACCGAACTCAGAGAGAATCAAATTCATGGAGCTTTAGACAAAGAAATTGAAGAAAAGGTAAAGCTAATTCGTGATTGCTTAAAAGCCACTTCGGATAGACAAAAATCCTACACGGATTTGAAATGGTAGGAGATTGAGTTTTAGGTCGGTGATAAGGTATTCTTGAAAGTGTCTCCATGGAAGAAAGTTCTCAGATTTGGCCAAAAAAGCAAGTTGAGTCCTCGTTTTATTGGACCGTATGAGATTATTGAAAGGATAAGGCCGGTAGCATATCGGTTGGCATTGTCGTCTGAATTGGAAAGAATTCATGATATGTTTCATGTGTCTATGTTGCGCCGATACCGATCAGACTCTTCACATGTAATTTCACTGACAAAGGTCGAGATTCGACCGGACATGACTTATGGCGAAAAGACGGTTAAGATTTTGGCTCGAGAAGTCAAGCAATTGAGAAACAAAAGTATTGCCCTTGTGAAAGTATTATGGCAAAAACATGGGGTGGAAGAGGCTACATGGGAGCTCAAGTGAGAAACCAATACCCAAACCTTTTTTACTGGTAAGATTTTCGGGGACGAAAATCCCTAATGGGGGAGAGTTGTAACATCCCGATTTTGGGCCTAGTCAAAATAATGGTTTCGAGACCATAAATCCGAAGTAGAAATAATTTTTTTATGAGTAGGATAAGGTCTATGATATGATTGCATCCTTGTGTGAAAATTTCATGAAGAAATTTTATGCATAAAGTGTTCAATTTGATAATTAGGACTAAATTGAATAAGTTGCAAAAATACATGTTCTAGAATCTTTAAGCTTGAAATTGCCATGGATTTTTAATTAGAGGGTGTTAAATAGCAATTTGACCAATTTCTAATTTTATGGACAAAAAATGAGCATGGATAGGAAAAATTTGAAAGAAATGCCTCAAGGGTATTTTTGTCATTTGTTTTATAAAAGAATAAAAAAGGAAAATGAAGCAAAAATTGGCTCATCTTCTTCTTGTGTGTTCCAAAATTTAGAAGGGCAATAGCTAGGGTTTTTCTTCAACTTACAAGCTAAATAGTAAGTGCATCCTAGCCCCATTTTTAATGCTCTTTACATTTTTAAAGTTGTCATCAACCATCTACCTATTTTTAGTCTTATTTTGAGCTAGGGTTCATATTTAAAAATTGACCTATGTGTTACATGCATGTATTTTGATGTTTAATGAAGGAATATGAATGTTTGATGTGTGTTAGACAACTTTTACTAAGTAATTTTTCATGGAAATACCTAAAAATGACCTTTTTGTAAAAGTTGTAAACTTGAGTAGTAAAAATCTGACTTAAAGGAAAATGTGGGCTGTTATGAGCATGTGTTAAGTTCGGCTAGGCTTGGATGACAAAGAAAATGGATACATTTCATTTTACGAGCCTAAGGACTAAGTTGTAAATATGTGAAAAGTTAGGGGTAAAAATGTAATTTTACCAAAATATGAGTTATGGACTGAATTGCATAATGTGTGTATTGAATAAGCTAAATTTCGTATTATAAAGCAAGAAAAACGAGGAACAAACCTTGATCGGGGGGAAAAATAAGGTGTACGACGATTAGATCCGTTTTTACTATTTTTGTACCGAGGTAAGTTCATATCTAAATAATGCAATGTTGTATCATGTTTTAATGCCTTATTAATGTATGAATTTCTATATTTAATTGTTATGATGAATGTATGAATGACATTATGGTATATGAGAATGATGTTGCGAACGAGTTAGACGAAGATGTGGCATTGAGAAAATCCCGTTTGAACCTTAGGAATAATTTAGGTAACAATGTGACATGTCACTAGGAACTATGTAATTATGAGCTCATGAGATTATGTGAATATGTGACTATGTGAATTCGGGTGCTGGTCTTGTACGTTCTACCGATGGCTGGGTAGCCCGACATGTGTTGTGGGTACCTGTCAGGTTGAGTGGGTAGCTCTGTAGTTACATCCTGACTGTTAGCTTGTGTGAGGTGGTCTATGATTAGCTTGAGAGCGAGCAATGTGTGATATGTGATATGAGGTAGCATGTGGCTACATATGAGGCACTATGTACAAGCTTTCCGTGTATCTGAAAGTATTCCAAGTGTTCAAAGGGTAAATCAGTGAGTTATGCAACAAGTAAGTCAATAATGAGGAACTATGAGAATGTGCTACGATTTGGTACGGGTATGTACGTAAAACTCATGAGTAAAGAACTCGGTATGTTATAAACATGTGGTAAGAATGCATATGAGAAAGTTGTGCTTATGGGATTTGATGACATTTATGAAACTTTTCCTTATATTAATTGTATGATTTATGTTGCTTATTATTTTCATGTGAACTTACTAAGCTTTAAGCTTAGTCCCCTTCCTTTCCATTTCTTATAGTGTCGCCAAGCAAGCTCAGGGATCGAAGGACGTCGGAGACTCGATCACACTATCAATTGGACATTGGGTATAGTTAGTCTCAGCATTTTGAGTATGTTATGTATAGGAGACTTGGTCATTTTGTTATGTGTCATTTTGAATAGCCAAATTGTGTTGGCTTATTATGGTATTATGATTCATTATAAGGCCATGATATGTGACTTATATTTTCTTCTTGGGTTGTAACCCTAATTATTTATGCATGCATGCAATGTGTTTATGCTTTGTGATGTGGTTGGTGGCTGCTTGTTGGTAATGGATGTGATAAATGGCACATATGCTTAATGAATGAATTGGGACTAATAGGTATGGCCATAGCTATAGTATAATTGAGTAGACTGAAGGTAGATTTATAAGAATGAATAAATATGAAATTGGTGTTGAATGCTGTATGAAAGCATAATGGTTTGAGTATGTAATATGTTGACATTACAAAGTCATGGATTAATCATGATTGTGCCTATTTGAGTGACTAAATATCCTATGTTTCATGTCATCAAAAATGTATAAATGAGTGAGCATTTAAGGGTGGCAAATTGCTTGGAAAATAGCCCCAAAGTTGTCCACACAGGTAGACATACGGGCATGTGTCTAGGCCGTGTGTGACACACGGTCTTCCCCATGGGCGTGTGATCCGGCCATGTGTCCCCTGCACCCTAATTAGGTAAAACAAAATGCCCAGCAATAAACACAAGGGTAGAGACACGGCCCTGTGTCTCAGCCGTGTGAATGACATGACCTTAGGACATGGGCGTGTGCCCAGGCCGTGTGAAATCTGCACTTAATTTTTGGGAATTTAATTCACCACACGGCCTAGCACACAAGCGTGTGACTTGGCCGTGTGACCCTAATTATGTTGATGACATCATAAACAGAGAGTTATAGGGGCTAAGGACACAGGCGTGTGTGTAACCACAGGACCTACCCCAACAGGCGTGTGACCCTGTTTCCATGATAAATTTTCTAAGTCTTCCAAATGTTTTTAAAGTTCTCAGTTTAGTCCAGAACCACTCCCAATGTATGTTTTGGGCCTCATAGGCCCGTAATAGGTATGATATGCATATGTATAAATGGTTTTAAATTGGATGAAATTTTATGGGTCTATTTTGTATGTTTGCTTATATTTACGTTCGGTGACGCATCGAACCCTATCCCGGCATCGTATATGGGTAAGGGGTGTTACAAAATATGCTTTTAGTCCCTATACTCTCCGTATATTTAAAAGTTAGTCCTTTCACTATATTATATAATGTTCTATAAAATATAATGTATAATATATTAATGCTACATTTGGTTGAAGTATTATTTTTTGCATATGTTTAAACTAATTCAATTAGTAATATTTTGTAACAACCAGAAAGTCAATGGTGTTAGAAAATATAGGTTTTGGACCTCGTATCCATAAATCGAGCCTGTAAAAATGATAATATAGGTGAATTAAATCTTGGATAAGTAATTTAACCGAATTGGTGATTAATTAAGGTAAAATGACTAAAATAAAAAAGTCGTAAAAGTCAATCATTATGAATTTTTGAATAACTAAAAATTCAAAATGGTAATTGGGCCATCTTAAATCACCAAATGGTGGTGGATGACATGAAAACCCATTACCTTTGCTTAAATTGTAATTAGACATTACTTAATTAAATTTTAATGAAGTAAAATATAATTAATTAAGTTAAGACATAAACTAATCTAAGTACATATATCATTTTTGGTGGAAAGAAAGAGGGTATCATCTCTTTCAACTGAATTGGGAGAAGAAGAAAACCTTAGACCTCGTTAACAAGGGTTTCAACCTTTTAAACAACAAATTGGTTCAATTTAGTCCTTTTTTTATAATTTTTATGTTTTTGAACTCATGGGAGATTAACCTAGCTAGCCCATGTATCAATTTGTAAAACTACTAAAGTTTTGAAAGTTTCCATAGTTGAGAATTGAAAGTTTTATGTGTTAAATTGATAGATTTTAAGCTTAGATATGAAAAAAGGAATAAATCTTAAAGCTTAATTGATAGTTTTACATTAGAGGATAAATTGAATAAATGATCAAATTGGTTGTAGAAATAAGAAATAGGAGGTCCCTAATGAATAATAGTGAAATTAGATTACAAATTGGAGTTTTAGATTGAAATTTATGTTAGTATCAATTTTAGGGACTAAATTTAAAAAATTCATATAAATTGATAATTGACTGTGAATTGGTTGAATATTGATTGTGTTGTATGTTTATGTTAATCCTTAGCTAACGCCAACCTAAATTTGTCAAGAGGGAAAGGAAAATCAAAAGTCGTCGACGAGTAGCTCAGAATTTTCGGTTTGTATTTCTATGATTTAGTATCTATTTAATTACTACATTTTCATGCCATTTTACATCATATATTTTTGAGGTAAATCATTGATGATTATTTGAGTTGATTTGGTATGTATGAGATTGATTTTCAATATAAGGGCTAAATTGAATAAAGTATGAAACTTGGAATTTACTTGATATTTCTAAATTTACATGGACTTGGGTTGAAATATGTTATATAAGTTATGGAATTATGATATGTTGATTGATTTGAGATTTTTGAATTGTAATTTGAATTGAATATAATGAATCGAAATTGGAATACCCTATAAGTTGTTTGGACCAAATCAAATATAATTGGCACGCCATAGGGTCAGAATATTGTTGATAACCATTGTTGCTAGACAACCTAGGATGTTAGATTATAAATGTTGAGTCATCATTGTAGGGCAATCTGGGATGACAGATTTATTGAGTTGAGGAAACCATTTTTGCCGGGCAATCAGGAATGGTATTATAAATTGTTGTAGTGCCATCGTTGCCAGACAATCCAGGGTGATGGATCTTCATATTCGTTCTGAGTCCATGTCAAGTTAATAGGGTTAAGAAAACATTTAAATTGGTTAAATGGAAAATAAAATGAAATGTGAACTTTCATAGTATGCGAATTGAATTTAGAATGAGCCCTAGGGGGTAGAGTAAGTTTTGATGAACTTGTAATCTCGAAAATGATTGAATTAATAACATGGAATTATGTTTAATGTTTTCAAAATAGTAAATTATAATTGAATAAAAGAATGATATGTTTAGACATGCTTATAATGTAATAAGTTGTAAAGGTGACTATGTTTAAATTCATATGTATATATAATGATAGTTTTTTTGTCTGAATAGATGAATGGTTGATATGTAAGATTTGTAACAACCTTTACCCGCATTCAACGCCGGAATAGGGTACGAGGTATTACTGAACTTATCACACGAACAACCATACAATTCTGAGTCATGAATTTGCGTCCAAATTAAAACCATTTGCATTTAATCATAAAGACCCTAATACGAGCCTACAAAGCCCAAAACATGCATTGGAAGTGATTTGGGACTAAACTGAGAACTTTAGAAATTTTTACAAAACGTAAAAAATTTTCCACTAAACAGGGGTCACATGCCCGTGCGGGTAGGCTATGTGGTCACACACACCCGTGTCCCGACCCCGTGTAACTTTCTGACTTGTAACTCATGAACAAATTGAGATCACACAGCCAAGTTACACGCCCGTATGCTCGGCAATATGGAAAATTAATTTTCATAAAATAAGTACAGACTTCACACGGCCAGGGCACACGCCTGTGTTTGAGGCTGTGCTGCCCACACGGCTGAGACACACGCCAGTGTCTCTGCCCGTGTGCTCAATTATGAGTATTCTTTTTCTCAAAATTTAGGTGCAAGCGACACACGACCTAAACACATGCCCGTAGGGCAAGCCGTGTGTCGCACACGGCTTAGACACACGCCCGTTTGTTTACCCGTGTGGACAAAATAAGGCTATTTACCAAGCTATTTTGCCACCCTTAAATGCACACACCTACACAACATAACATAGCACTAATATACATACAACCAACATCCACAACTAAGACATCAACACATCATTCATGAAAGGCATCATCATATAAATATACTTATAGCCAATATTAGCCAATTTCCAATGGCCTTATACAAAACGAACTTCTAACCAATATAAGCCAACACATTTGGCCAAATCAATTATGACACATAACAAAATGACCAAGTCCCCTATACATGTCATAACTCAAAATGTTGAATTCATTGGTACCAAAATAATTTTTGATAGTGTGAATAGATCTTCGACGATCTCTGAACCCGAGCTAGCTTGGTAACACTATAAGACAAGGGAAAGAAAGGGGAGTAAGCTATATATGTAACACCCCTAACCCGTATCCATCACCGAAATAGGGTTACGAGGCATTACTGATCAAGCACAACATAATTCATACATCTGTGCAATCGTAATTAAAATCCATTCATATCAAAAACATTGTCCCTTGTAAGGTCCTACGAAACCTTAAAACATGCTTAGAAGTGCTTTGGGACTAAACCGATAACATATGCAAACTTTAGGAAACTTAGAAAATTTTTCTTTAATTCAAGGTCACATGCCAGTGTGAACAGGTCGTGTACCTCACATGGCCACCAGACTTGCCTGTGTCACAGGCTGTGTGAAAATAGGGCATACATACTGGCTTGTACCATAGGGTCGAGGACACGCCCTTGTGCCATGACTGTGGGAAAACTGAGGAGATTACTAACTTGGGTCACACGGCCGACCACACGCCCATGTGCCAACCCGTTTGCCACACATGGGCAGTAGACATGCCCATGTGTCTAGGCCGTGTCAAAACTGTAGGGTATACTAACTTTAATTCGAAGGGTACCCCATGAGACACACGATCGTGCAGCATGACCGTTTGTCGCACACGGCTGAGACACACGCCTATGTTTCTGCCCGTGTGGACAAAAATAGGTCATTTGTAAAGCCAATTTACCGCCCTTCCTTCATGCACACAAAACAAACCATATGGTACCATTTCAATACATATTTTAGCAGCCAAAACATGCTATTCTATTCACATATCATGTCATCTATCTACAACCATTTCAACTACTCAATTCCATATTCAAAAACATATCAAAATAATATGCCAAAATCTTTAAGACTTACTTAAGTTCTAAATGCATTTCCTCATCAAATTATCATCTATATCATGACACAAATTGCACCATCTCATCATCTCAAAATAAAACCACAATGTGTTAATCTTCCAAGCATTAATACTGTAACATCCCGATTTAAGGCCTAGTCGAAACAGTGGTTTTGGGACCACAAATTTGACTCAGTAAAATTTTTTATTATTATATTTTTATGGTCTACAATTTCACGGGATGATTTCGTGAAAATTTTGTTCGAAAATTTTGACGTTTGGACACTCAATTTGGTCAAAAGCACTAAATTGTAAAAAGTGCAAAAGTTGAGTTCTACATGTTAAAGGTGTCTAATTGTTATGAAATTTTAAATTGGAGGCCCTTAAATGGTAATTAGACCATTGGATAAATTGTTTGGACAAAAATGGACATGAAATGGGTGAAATAGAATATTTTTAAGTTAGGGGAATTTTGGTAATCTATAATTAAAATGAATTAAAAACAAAATTAAAAGCCAATTTTTATCAGCCTTCTACCCCATGGCTGAAACTTGCACGGAGAAGACATAACTAGAGTTTTTTAAGCTTCCAAGCTAGATTGTAAGTCCGTTCTAACCCTGTTTTTAATGATTTTTACGTTTTTGAAATCCTCGTAACAAGATCTACTCATTTCTACCCATATTTTGAGCTAGGGTTTGTATTTAAAAATTTACCCATGGATGACATGCATGTGTTTTGATGTCTAATGGTAGAAAGTGAATTCTCAGTGTGTAATAAACGACTTTTACTAAGTGATTTTCGGTGAAATTATCAAAAAGGACCGTTTTGCAAAAGTTACAAAATTTGTCATAAAAGTGTGATTTAGTGGAAATTAGGGGCTGTTATAGTTATGAAAATGATTCGGCTAGACTTAAAATGCAAGGAAATTGGACAAAAATCATTTTGCGAGCCTTGGGGAAATAGTGCATATTTGTAAAAAAAATATGATTTTTAGACCCATATGAATAATGTGACTAATTAGTAAGCTAAATGTGATATTATAGATCAAGGAAACTGCGATTCGGGCATAGATTGGAAATGAATGAGATTATGGACTAAATCGGAATATATAGCCATGCCCGCATTCGGGGTAAGTTTGTATGTAAATAATATATCGATTCTTTTTATGTTATTATATTTCGTTATTATATGAGATGTGGCTGACTATAGAATAATTATTTGATGTAAATTACGAATCGAAATAGACTATGAATGAATTTGTTAAATGTTGAAAAGTGAGGAATTTCTCGGTTGAACCTTCGGAATAGAAATGATATGAATGATCCATTGTGAGAACACATATGTAGTACTATGAGCAGGATACTATGTGTTTAATATGGTTTTAGGTCACATGTGTAGTACTAAGTGCAGGCTACTAGTGTACCAGATAGTTAGGTTGCATGTGTAGTACTAAGTGTAGGCTACTATGCATACCCAACAACTTCGATCACGTGTGTAGTACTAAGTGCAGGCTACTACATGTATCAGATGGTTAGGTCACGTGTTTAGTACTAAGTGCAAGCTACTACGTGTACCGGATTTTTGGTTGCATGTGTGGTACTTAGTGCAGGCTACTATGCGTACTAGATAGCTTCGGTTGCAAGGGTGGTAATATGTGCAGGCAACTGTGTATCTGTTATTATTCAGATGAGTTCAACGGGAAATCGACTAAGTGACAATACATGTTGTAACACCCCGAACCCGAGACCATTGCCGGTGTCGGACACGAGGGGTTAACAAGCCAAGTTCACATGGTTTGGCCACCAATTTGACATTTCCAGTCAGGCTGGAAGACTGCATCACCGTCGCCTTAAAAATCATATCTCGAGTTTCAAAACTCGGAAACTGGTTTCGTAAATTTTCCCTGAATTTAGACTCATATATCCATCCATGGATTTATTTCTAGAATTTTTGGATGGGCCAATTGGTACAGTTTATTAGTTAAAGTCACCCATGTTACAGGGATCGACTGCTCTGACCTTCGCGCGGTATAACTTTAATATCTCTCTGTACAGGGCTTTAATGCTGGTGTCGTTTGTTTCTAATGAAACTAGACTCAAAATGGAATCTGTACATATAAGGTATGTCGCCTAATTCTTTCTGGATAATTTATAGTAAATTTTAAAGTTGCGACAGGGAACCCAGAAACCGTTCTGGCCCTGTCTCACAATAGCATTAATATCTCTTAACATGTAACTCCTATGACCATTTCGTTTCTTCCATATGAAAATAGACTCATCAAGGTTCATTTACATAGCTTATTCACTATTTAATTCCATTTCTACGAATTTTGGTGATTTTTCACATTCACGTCACTGCAGCTGGCAGCATCTGTTTTTAAGGTAGGTCTTACCTATTTGGTAGTCTCCATGAACCAACTAGTCTTTGCCATACATAGGTTCATATATGATCATTTTAACCATGCCAATGGCTGATCATATGACCAACATTCCCATTTCCAAGCCATAGCCACATCATGACACCAAATATATACATACAAACCACAATTATTCTAAGTTCATGTTCCCTTTTCGAGCCATTTTCGCATGGCCGTACATACTTACATCACCACATATTTAACAAACAAGGGGTAGTCCTATACATGCCATTTCAAGTTCAACCAAGAATTTATACCAAAATGGGGGGCTTGATAGTGTGGATGACTTCGACTTCAACGATCCCGAATCCGATTGCTATCGAGCGAAATCTAGAAAAGCGAGAGCCAAAGCAATGAGTAAGCATTTTATGCTTAGTAAGTCTCAAGGAATATAATCAACTCTAATTACAGCAATACATTCACATGGTTAAATGCATCATTTCATTAATGCGCATTCACATAATCATACTTACTTTACCATCCCAACTCTTATGTTCATACACAAATAACGGCTTCATTAAGGCCGATAACTCGCTCCATCATAGGAGCGGATATTCATACGCTCTTACTCCTAGCGCGCAAAGCACACACCGCACTTACCTTATCATTGGGAAATTTCACAAGTGCATTAGCTGAAATTTTCCAGCAAGCTCATAATTTTCAAATCACATACCTTGGAGTTTATCCGGATGTCGGTACTCGTTCAATCGCCTTGGGACATAGCCCGGTTATGGTAACCCGCACCAAGGCCAACGGACTTTACCGGATATCACGATTTGCACAAATGCCTTGGTCTTAGCCGGATTTAACAACTTGCACGAATGCCTTGGTCTTAGCCGGATATAGCTACTAGCACAATTGCCTTGGTCTTAACCGGATATAAATTTCAGCATAATTGTCTTTGGGCTTAGCCGGATATCATTCAATTTCTCATGCACACATACATCAATAATCATTGGACATACATATTTCATTTTCGTTACTAAGGCTCAAACACAATTATAATCATTAGCATATTCGCCTTGGGACTTAGCCCGGTGGAATTCAAATACTCATACACACATGATCAATAATCATACACATCCATGTTTCATCTTACATAATTCAAGTAAGATCACTTCTTGAGGACTTACCTCGGATGTTGTCGAACGGCTTTTTGGCTATTCGATCACCTTTTCCTTCCCTTGTCCAATTGTGGCCCTCTTAGCTCTTGAGCTAATTCAAACAAATTCAATTTATTAAAACCTCATTGTGCTTGCTTATGGCGAATATGACAAGGATTTTAAATGGTCATATGGCCACTCTTTAGCTTGAATACACAATGGTCATGCACATTTTATACTACATCAAGCAATTCAATACAATTTATTTGAGCATCAAGGAAATGCTAAGGCCTTCAATAGGCTACCCAAGGCCGAATATTCATGTACATGTTGAGGCCAATTATGCACTTAATACCTCACAAAAACAGCATGCATTTTACTAGTTAATGCTTTGCATATTGTGGCTCAAAACTTATAATATAGCATCAAGCACTTATATGTGTGCTAGGCGAATTGTGCTTGAAATTTCACAATTATTCTTCAACATCTTCTTCTTTAAACCAACTTATTCATCACTTACTTTATAGCCAAAACATCATGTGCAAACATATATATACAATATGAGCATGGCGAATTTTCAAGGTGTCCATAGCCATCCAAAATACAAATTTTAACTAACATGCAAGAAGCATGAACCATGCTCATGAATGGCGAATATGACAATCATGCTCCTTTTCAACTTCAATCATGATAAATCAAAAGAAGGCTCAAATCTTGCTCAAGAGTAGACAATCCATCATTGCATGCATCATCATCAAGCTTCACACTTAGCATGCAATGGCTTTATCACCATAACAACTTTGGCCAAATACCATTTCCATGGCTTAACAAAGATTTGAGCCATGGCTAACATGCACATCAAGTTAGCAACCAAAACATGCATGAAACTCCTAACACAACCTCATACATACCTTAATCTTGATGCAAACTTGGCCAAATCTCCTTCTAGATCTCTTCCAAACCAAGCATGAAGCAAAAATCCTCCTTCTTCCTTAGTTTTGGCTCAAAGAAAGGATGAACAAAATTTTTTCTTTCCTTCTCTACAACTCACGGCAATGGGGGGATTACCACACTCACACACATTTTTTTTTTCATTTTTTATCACCCATACACCTTTGTTTATTATTTCACCCTAATGCACCAACAAAACATGTTTCATGACATGTTTAGCCCATCCTCCTTGTCATGGCCGGCCACCACCTATAAAAGGGGAATTTGACATGCAAGTCCATTATTTTGCATGCATGCTTTAATTAGTCATCACACATTTCCTATCATACTTTCAAAGTTCATTACTAAGTCCTTTCTTGTGGAATTCACCCTTATAACACTAAATCAATCATCATAAAATGTCATGCATGAGCACACACATATTATAGGCATCAAAATAAATTTTAATTATTTTTATGCCTCGGTTTTGTGGTCCCGAGACCACCTTCCGACTAGGGTCAATTTTGGGCTGTCACAACTCTCCCCCACTTAAGAAATTTTCGTCCCCGAAAATCTTACCGATAAATAGGTTTGGATATCGCTCTTTCATAGAGTTCTCGTCTCCCAAGTAGCTTATTCTATCCCGTGCTTGAGCCATAACACTTTTACTAGCGGAACCCGCTTGTTTCACAACTCTTTCACTTCTCGTGATAGGATACGAATCGGTTCTTCCTCATAACTCATATTAGCTTGAATTTCAATTTCGATGGACTAATCACGTGCGATGGATCGGATCTATAGCGTCAAGCATCGAAACGTGAAAGACATCGTGAACCTTTTCGAGTTCGGGGGCAAAGTCAAACGATATGCCACTGGATCGACTCGCTTCGGATATCTCATATGGCCCAACAAACCTCGGGCTCAACTTGCCCTTACGGTAGAATCGAGTATCTTTTTCCAAGGCGATACCTTGAGGAACACTTTATCACCCACCGATACTCGATATTCTTACGCTTCAGATCCGCTGCACGACTTTCGACGATCGGAGGTTATCTTCAGACTTTCACGGATTACTTTCACTTCTGTTCAAGCATCCCTAATCAAATCCACCGAAAATCTTGCTTTCACCGAGCTCGGTCCAAAACAATGGTGTACGGCATTTACGACCGCACAAGGCCTCGTAGGGTGCCATTTTAATACTTGATTGAAAGTCGTTGTTGTAAGCGAATTCAATCAACGGCAAATACCGCTCCCATGAACCACTAAACTCGAGGACGCAACATCTTAACATATCCTCAAGTATCTCGAATCATCCGCCGGATTGACCATCGGTTTGAGGGTGAAAGGCGGTGCTGAAATGCAACTTGGTACCCAAAGCTTCTTGCAACTTTTTCCAAAATCGCGAGGTAAATCTCGGATCTCTATCTGACACGATGGAAATAGGCACCCCATGTAATCTCACAACTGAGAAACGTACAATTCCGCTAATTTGTCCATTGAAAATCCGTGCGTCGACGGGGACAAAGTGGGCCGACTTAGTCAATCGATCTACCACGACCCAAACCGCATCCTTCTTACTTGCTGACAATGGCAGTCCGGATACAAAGTCCATTGTGACTCGATCCCATTTCCACTCGGGTATTGTGATTGGCTGAAGTAATCCGAAGGCACGATGTTCCGCTTTCACTTGTTGACATATTAAACATCTTGAAACAAAGTCGGAGATGTCTCGCTTCATACCATGCCACCAAAACCGACGTTTCAAATCATTGTACATCTTCGTACTCCCGGGTGGATTGCCATTCGGCTACAATGGGCTTCATTGAATTATCGAAATGAGTTCAATTCTTTGGGACACACCGACGACTTTTGAACCTCAAACAATCGTCATCGTCGATTTGAAACTCCGAGTCCTTGTTCGAACACACGCAGCCCGTTTTGCAACCAACTCGTCGTCGACTTTACGAGCTTCTCGAATTTGGTGTGTCAATAATGGTTTGGCTTTCAATTCAGCCACTAACACACCGTCGGGCCGGATGATAAGTGCACATTCATCGTCGTAAAGTGAATAACGATTACGACTCAAGGCATCCGCAACCATATTCGCCTTTCCGGGTGATAGTCAATGATCACTCATAATCCTTTAACAGCTCGAGCCAACGTCTTTGTCGCAGATTTAAGTCTCTTTGGGTCATCAAATATTTGAGACTTTTGTGATCCGAGTATACATGGCACCTTTCACCAAATAAGTAATGTCGCCAAATCTTTAAAGGCGAATACGATGGCGGCCACTCGAGATCATGAGTCGGATAATTTTTCTCATGTGGCTTTAATTGCCTCGACGCAGGCCACAACTCGACCTTCTTGCATTAATACGCAACCTAACCCAAGTAGAGAGGCGTCGCTATAGATGACAAACTCCTTGCGGACTCGGGTTGCACTAGAATTGGGGCTTCAGTCAAATAAGTTTTCAGTTGATCGAAACCTTTTTGGCATTTCTCTGTCCATTCGAACTTAACGTCCTTTTGGAGTAGCTTCGTCATCGGCGTGGCTATCGTTGAGAAGCCTTTTACAAATCGTCGGTAATAACCGGCAAGCCCCAAAAAGCTCGAACCTCAAGAATATTTCTGAGGCTTCCAATTAAGTATGGCTGAAATTTTATTCGGTCGACTCGAATACCCCGCGAATACCACATGACCCAAGAAGCTAACCTCTCTTAACCAGAACTCACACTTGCTGAACTTAGCATATAATTGCTTGTCCCGTAAAATTTGCAGCACTAACCGTAGGTGTTCAGCATGTTCGGTCTCATTTCTTGAATAGACCAAGATGTCATCAATGAACACGACTACGAATCGATCCAAATATGGTCTAAAGATCCGATTCATTAAATCCATAAATACCGCGTAGGGCATTAGTGAGCCCAAACGGCATCACTAGGAACTCATAGTGACCATATCTCATTCTGAAGGCGGTCTTGGGCACGTCCGAATCTCGGATTCGCAATTGATAGTAGCCCGATCTCAAATCTATTTTCGAGAACACCGAGGCTCCCTTCAGTTGATCGAACAAGTCGTCAATACGTGGCAACGGATATTTGTTCTTTATCGTCGCTTATTAAGTCGACGATAGTCGATGCACAACCGCATGGTTCCATCCTTCTTTTCACGAACAACACCGGCGCACCTAAGGCGAATAACTCGGCGAGCAAAACCTCTATCCACCAATTCTTGCAATCGAGCTTCCAACTCCTTTAATTCCGTTGGTGCCATACGATCACGGAGCTATCGAAATTGAGTGGTACCGGTACCAATTCGATGCCAAATTCTATTTCCGAACAGTGGTAAACCGGCAATTCTTTGGAAAACATCCGGTATTCACCAACCACGCACGATTCGGGTTTCTTTTCGATTCCTTGTCATCGAAAGCACGACGCTGTGTACGCTTCGCACTCTTTTCTTACATATTTTCGGGCCAACATTGCGATATTACGGTGGCAACCCCTTTAAGTCCGTAGACTTAACCCGAATTATCTCGTTATTCGCGCACCTCAAATCGATAGTCTTGCTTTTGCAATTTACGACCGCATCGTGCATGGTCAACCCATCCAAACCAAGAATAACGTCGAATTCATCGAACGGCAAAAGCATCAAGTCCGCCGGAAACAAGAACCTCGAACACTAGGAGACTTTTCTTGCACACTTTGTTGACAAGCACGTAATGACCCAAGGGTTTGACACCGAATTACAAACTCAGTAGACTCAATAGGCAAAGTCTTACTGGATGCTAAGGTTTCACATATATAAGATTGAGTAGAACCAGGGTCAATCAACGCAATCACTTTAGTATTGAAAAGGGTGAAAGCACCGGTAATGACATCTGGAGAGGCAGCATCCTCGCGTGCGCCAGATGGCATAAGTCCTCGCAGAGCACGAGCCTCAGATCGATGGTAGCATCTCTAGATCCTCTCGACCGCCACCGACATTGCCCATATTTCTAGGTGGCCTACCTCGGCGATGGTAGCACCCGAGTTTCCACTCGACTCACATTCTGCTCAAGCTTCCTCGGGCAATCCTTCCTAAAGTGGTCGGCCGATCCACACTTATAGCAGGAGTGATCACGAAACCAACAGCTCCCGAATGCCATTTGCCACAATGTTGACACTCCGCCTCTCTCGGCGATCATTTCCACCATGGCGATCAAGTGACTCGTGTGGTCACAGGGGTCGATCGCGTCCTCGTCTAAAAAGCCCAAAGCGCCTCTAGACCGGTTCACATCATCTCGAAATCTCTTGATTGCTGTTGAAGAGACTTTCCGAGGACCTCTTCGAATTCTCCGGTTCCCACATCGCCTTTTTGTTTCTCCTTTCTAAGCTCTTCGACTTTACAAGCTTGCTCAACAAGTACTACGATCTCTCGTATTTCGAGAATGCCAACGAACATCCTTATATCATCATTCAGCCCATCCTCGAAGCATTTACACATAATAGCTTCGGACGAAATGCATTCTCGCGTGTATCGCCTAAGCCTCACAAATTTTCGTTCATAGTCGGTAACCGACATAGAACCTTGCTTAAGATCAAGAAATTCCCAAGTCACTTGCTCTCTAGGTACCACGAAGTCGAGTACTCCACCAATAGTAGGTGGAATCACGTAGCAAGGAGATGGTACACTTTAAGCATTCATCGGTGTACAAGATAGCTCATCGAGCACCGGATAGTGTTGTCCAACCGAAATTCAGCTCGTTCGGCATCATCATCATCCGTAGCTTTAAATTCAGTGGCCCCATGTTTTCGAATCCTATCGATTGGGGCTTACTTGACCTTATTTGGTCAGTCATCGGAGGTATTGTAGGTCTTGGGGTTGCATTTGTCGGGAATGGAGGTCGTGGGACAGCCGTTTTAGTTCGAATGTATTGATTAAACCATTCGTTCATCACACTATAAAAGGCTTGCCTAGCCTCATCATTCGGATTGCTGGCCATAGGTTGAGAGTCCCGGCGCTGTCCCTTGTGCGGAGCAGCGCCACACTCTCCACATCATCAGCTATTGCTCGGTTGGGATCGGGACCCATTGCTATAAACAAACTCAAAGTCAAATTGTCGAAATCACCACACTATCGATTCATCATTTAATGGCATGTATAGCTAGACCCCAAACACCTCACGGTAGTCCTAGAATCGACTAAACCGTGGCTCGATACCATAAAATTGTAACACCCGAACCCGAGACCATTGCGGTGTCGGACACGAGGGGTTAACAAGCCAAGTTCACATGGTTTGGCCACCAATTTGACATTTCCAGTCAGGCTGGAAGACTGCATCACCGTCGCCTTTAAAATCATATCTCGAGTTTCAAAACTCGGAAACTGGTTTCGTAAATTTTCCTGAATTTAGACTCATATATCCATCCATGGATTTATTTCTAGAATTTTGGATGGGCCAATTGGTACAGTTTATTAGTTAAAGTCACCCATGTTACAGGGATCGACTGCTCTGACCTTCGCGCGGTATAACTTTAATATCTCTCTGTACAGGGCTTTAATGCTGGTGTCGTTTGTTTCTAATGAAACTAGACTCAAAATGGAATCTGTACATATAAGGTATGTCGCCTAATTCTTTCTGGATAATTTATAGTAAATTTTAAAGTTGCGACAGGGAACCCAGAAACCGTTCTGGCCCTGTCTCACAATAGCATTAATATCTCTTAACATGTAACTCCTATGACCATTTCGTTTCTTCCATATGAAAATAGACTCATCAAGGTTCATTTACATAGCTTATTCACTATTTAATTCCATTTCTACGAATTTTGGTGATTTTTCACATTCACGTCACTGCAGCTGGCAGCATCTGTTTTAAGGTAGGTCTTACCTATTTGGTAGTCTCCATGAACCAACTAGTCTTTGCCATACATAGGTTCATATATGATCATTTTAACCATGCCAATGGCTGATCATATGACCAACATTCCCATTTCCAAGCCATAGCCACATCATGACACCAAATATATACATACAAACCACAATTATTCTAAGTTCATGTTCCTTTTCGAGCCATTTTCGCATGGCCGTACATACTTACATCACCACATATTTAACAAACAAGGGTAGTCCTATACATGCCATTTCAAGTTCAACCAAGAATTTATACCAAAATGGGGGCTTGATAGTGTGGATGACTTCGACTTCAATGATCCCGAATCCGATTGCTATCGGCGAAATCTAGAAAAGCGAGAGCCAAAGCGGAGTAAGCATTTTATGCTTAGTAAGTCTCAAGGAATATAATCAACTCTAATTACAGCAATACATTCACATGGTTAAATGCATCATTTCATTAATGCGCATTCACATAATCATACTTACTTTACCATCCCAACTCTTATGTTCATACACAAATAACGGCTTCATTAAGGCCGATAACTCGCTCCATCATAGGAGCGGATATTCATCGCTCTTACTCCTAGCGCAGCAAAGCACACACCGCACTTACCTTATCATTGGGAAATTTCACAAGTGCATTAGCTGAAATTTTCCAGCAAGCTCATAATTTTCAAATCACATACCTTCGAGTTTATCCGGATGTCGGTACTCGTTCAATCGCCTTGGGACATAGCCCGGTTATGGTAACCCGCACCAAGGCCAACGGGACTTTACCGGATATCACGATTTGCACAAATGCCTTGGTCTTAGCCGGATTTAACAACTTGCACGAATGCCTTGGTCTTAGCCGGATATAGCTACTAGCACAATTGCCTTGGTCTTAACCGGATATAAATTTCAGCATAATTGTCTTGGGGCTTAGCCCGGATATCATTCAATTTCTCATGCACACATACATCAATAATCATTGGACATACATATTTCATTTTCGTTACTAAGGCTCAAACACAATTATAATCATTAGCATATTCGCCTTGGGACTTAGCCCGGTGGAATTCAAATACTCATACACACATGATCAATAATCATACACATCCATGTTTCATCTTACATAATTCAAGTAAGATCACTTCTTGAGGACTTACCTCGGATGTTGTCGAACGGCTTTTTACTATTCGATCACCTTTTTCCTTCCCTTGTCCAATTGTGGCCCTCTTAGCTCTTGAGCTAATTCAAACAAATTCAATTTATTAAAACCTCATTGTGCTTGCTTATGGCGAATATGACAAGGATTTTAAATGGTCATATGGCCACTCTTTAGCTTGAATACACAATGGTCATGCACATTTTATACTACATCAAGCAATTCAATACAATTTATTTGAGCATCAAGGAAATGCTAAGGCCTTCAATAGGCTACCCAAGGCCGAATATTCATGTACATGTTGAGGCCAATTATGCACTTAATACCTCACAAAACAGCATGCATTTTACTAGTTAATGCTTTGCATATTGTGGCTCAAAACTTATAATATAGCATCAAGCACTTATATGTGTGCTAGGCGAATTGTGCTTGAAATTTCACAATTATTCTTCAACATCTTCTTCTTTAAACCAACTTATTCATCACTTACTTCATAGCCAAAACATCATGTGCAAACATATATATACAATATGAGCATGGCGAATTTTCAAGGTGTCCATAGCCATCCAAAATACAAATTTTAACTAACATGCAAGAAGCATGAACCATGCTCATGAATGGCCGAATATGACAATCATGCTCCTTTTCAACTTCAATCATGATAAATCAAAAGAAGGCTCAAATCTTGCTCAAGAGTAGACAATCCATCATTGCATGCATCATCATCAAGCTTCACACTTAGCATGCAATGGCTTTATCACCATAACAACTTTGGCCAAATACCATTTCCATGGCTTAACAAAGATTTGAGCCATGGCTAACATGCACATCAAGTTAGCAACCAAAACATGCATGAAACTCCTAACACAACCTCATACATACCTTAATCTTGATGCAAACTTGGCCAAATCTCCTTCTAGATCTCTTCCAAACCAAGCATGAAGCAAAAATCCTCCTTCTTCCTTAGTTTTGGCTCAAAGAAAGGATGAACAAAATTTTTTCTTTCCTTCTCTACAACTCACGGCAATGGGGGGATTACCACACTCACACACATTTTTTTTCATTTTTTATCACCCATACACCTTTGTTTATTATTTCACCCTAATGCACCAACAAAACATGTTTCATGACATGTTTAGCCCATCCTCCCTTGTCATGGCCGCCACCACCTATAAAAGGGGAATTTGACATGCAAGTCCATTATTTTGCATGCATGCTTTAATTAGTCATCACACATTTCCTATCATACTTTCAAAGTTCATTACTAAGTCCTTTCTTGTGGAATTCACCCTTATAACACTAAATCAATCATCATAAAATGTCATGCATGAGCACACACATATTATAGGCATCAAAATAAATTTTTAATTATTTTTATGCCTCGGTTTTGTGGTCCCGAGACCACCTTCCGACTAGGGTCAATTTTGGGCTGTCACACATGTGAACATAACCATGTGATGAATAAGTGTAGGTATATGTTTGTGGAAATTTATGAGCAATGTGCTCGATAGTTGAGCGAACTTCCGGTAAGATGGAATGGAGTAAGTGAAATTATGTAAGAGTGAAATTTGTAATAAAACAGTTTTGGACAGCAGCAGTTGTGTAACTTTAAGAAATCACAAAAAATTTTGGAAATTGAATTAGACACTGAATAAGATATGATATTAAATCTTATTGAATCTATATTCACATAGATGAGATGGTGTAAGCAAAAGAGTTTCATATGATGAGATATTTGAACTTTTGTGAGACAGAGTTAGAGTGATTTCGGGCTCCCCTATCTCAAATTTTTAAAATCACTAAAAATTGTAAAAAAATTATTATGGATTAATATTTATATAAATAAATCCTTAATGAGTCTATTTTCAAGAGAAATAGACGGAAACATTAGTAAAAACCTGTACTACTAGATAATCGATTTTTAGTAAAGAAAGGTCAAAGTTGTCAAATAGCAGAACAGGGGTAAATTTAAAGAATAAATTGTACTTATTGGCCAGACAAAAAATTCTGTAAATTTTATAGTATGAATATATATTAGTCTAGTTTTAGGGAAAATTTACGGATCTTAGTTTGGAGTTGTTTAGCTCCAGATATAAATAATTTAGTAATTATGACTCGAGAAAACAGCATGACCAGAAAATAAGTAAAAGTGTAATTATGATTATATTTCCATGGAATTATGTTGATAATCTGCTTATTATTTTCATATGGACTTACTAAGCTTTAAGCTTACTCCCTCCTTTCCATTTCTTTAGTGTTGACAGGTTAGCTCGGGGCTGGAGATCCTCGGAGGCAACCTCACACTATCAAGCTACCTCCTTTGGAGTATTGATGAATCTTAATGTCTTCAAGTGAGTGGCATGTATACGGACTTAGTTTTATGATAGATGCTGTTATGATTAGCCATATGTATTGGCTTATATTGATTCATTATATATAGCCATGAAATGTGGCTTATTATGATTGTGGCTTGTAAGCCTAATTATCCATGATAAGTTCTAATGCTTGTGATGCGTTGATGTGTTTATGCTTGTGGGATATATATGGTTGGTATTATGACATATATGCATGAAGGGTGCTTCTTGACCGATCGAAATGGTCATAGCCACGTGGTAAATGTATAATATGGAAATAAGTTGATAATGTTTAAACATGAATACTTGATGCTGATTGAAGCTACTTGATAAATTGATGGTTAAGAAAGTTTGGTAAAAGTGGTTATCAAATGACCAGGTCAAATATAGAATTGTTGTGTCTAGGTTTGATATTATATGAGTACGTGTAATAAGTGAATGATAGCATGTTAAAGTTAAGAATATACCTTAGTGAAGTATGTTAAATCATTAAAATGATGCCATGATGTATATATTTGATGTGTGTAAAGATGTGAAGGATTAATGATAACAAAAGGCTTGGAAAATAGCCTAAATACTAGTCACACGGGTAGAGACACAACCATGTGTCTCAACCGTGTGGAGAACACGGCCTAGTACACGGGCGTGTGGCCTAGCCGTGTGGTTCAATTTGTTTTGCTGACGTCATAAACAGAGAGTTAGATGGCCTGAGGACACTGGCGTGTCCCTGTGTCCACACGGGTGTGTGGCCCTATTTCAGGCAAATTTTTCTAAGTTTCCCCAAAACTTTCTAAAGTTCTCGATTTAGTCCCAAATCGCCTTTAATGCATGTTTAAAGCCTCGGTAGCTCGTGTAATTTAAATGAAATTTTATGGCCCAGTTTTGCATGTTTGTGAATGTTTAAGTCCAGTAACACTTCGAACCCTATCCAGGCGTCAGATACGGGTAAGGGATGTTACAAATACATCATCTAATAATTAACCAAATGAACAACAATTTAGCTATATCAACAACTATGGCAAACATACCAAAACAAGCCAACATATAAGGCATTATACACATCACATATATCACTTATCAAACATATAATTCAAGCCAACTTAAATGGCCATATTCCAACACTTACAAGCCAAATCTCATGGCTATAATCACAACTCAAAACATACCAAAATGACACTAGCCTATACATTCCATATATCAAAGATACAAAGCTCCAAAAGTACCAAAGAGATGATCGATAGTGTAAAGACGTTTACCGACGATCCCCGAGTCCGAGCTAGCCAAATATTCTATAAAACAAAGACAAATAACACACAGTAAGCTTTATAACTTAGTAAGTTCGTACTAAAAATTTACTCAACAGTTCATAATATACAAATCATCAATTAATAAACACTTAGTAAGTCTCATATCATCATTCAATTCTAATCCATGACCATTTATCATATATATACAAATCCATCAAGCTTCATACACATAGTATCAACTATCACATAGGTATTGTACGTGCCTGTACTTTCCTATATTTATTTATTTCATTCTCACCTCTTTGTTCAATACGTTAAATCATTCAAAAATCTTTCAATATTTTAAGAACTCTCACACTTAGTGCAAAAATGATTAGCCGAAGCCATAACGATATCGCACACTTAGTGCCATCAGAATAAACTGAAGCTATCTCAGTACCACACTCTTAGTGCCACATATAGCCGAAGCTATTCCAATTCGCACACTAAGTGCTATATATAGCCAAAGCTATATCGAAACGCACACTAAGTGCCAAACGTAGTCAATTTGTCTTCGTACGCAATCGTAGTCGTACATATACAATTTATGCATTATTAAAGCATTAAAAAAGTAATTGTAATAATGTTTATCGCATATGAACTTACCTCGTACTCGGAATTCACGAATCAGATCGATTACTCAATAACCATCGATTTTTCCTGATCTAAATCCGAGTTCTTTCTTTCTTGATCTATATATATTCAAAATTAACTCTTTTATTCATCAACACATTCAATTTAGTCCACAAACACATATTTGGGAATTTTTACACTTTGGCCCCTAAAGTTACACATTTATTCAATTTAGTCCCTATTTCATAAATACACAAAATTCACAAAATTCAATATGACCCATGCTTAGCCGAATTCTCTATAGGTCCCTATCAGCACATATTTTTCATTTATTTCACAATTTAATCCCTAATTGACATTTTTGTCAAAAATCACTTCACAAAACATGTATATCAAAGCTTGCATAATTCATCATCAAACATCATAAAACTCATGGATTCATCAATATCATTTTTCAAAATCACTAACAAACTCAAAAATTAAGGTATGGGCTAGCTAGTACTCAAAGCAACGATCACAAAAACGTAGAAATCATCAAAAACCGAACAAATTTCATACCTCAATCAAGCTATGCAAGTGCCGAAAATTCAAAAGCTTCAAAACCTTTTCTTTTCCTTTGATATTTGGTTGGAAGATGAAGGAAATAAAATGATTTTAGCTTTTTTTTTTATGTAATATTAACATTAATAATAGTTTACCATTTTACACTTGGTTAATAAACTATTTATTCATCAACCATAAGGCCATTAATGTCCATTAACCTTGTCAATGGCATAATAACATCATAAGGACCCCTCATTTAATAAACCATAGCAATTAAGCACCTCTAAATTATAACATGCTACTTTTGCATTTTATGCGATTTAGTCCTTTTTCTCAAATTGAGCTATTAAACGATAAAATTAGCTCACAAAATTTTCACACATATATTCACATGCGGTAAACATAAAAATAATATTAAAATAATTTTACAACCTTAGATTTTTCATCCCGAAACCATTATTTTGATTTAGTTAAAACCGAGCTGTTACAACTCTCCCCCTTGGGGATTTTCGTCCCCAAAAATCTTATCAGTGAATAGGTTTGTATATTGCTTTCTCATGGCATCCTTGGGTTCCCACGTGGCTTCTTCAACCCCATTTCGATGCCATAATACCTTCACTATCGCTATTCTTTTATTTCTCAGCTCTTTGATCTCACGAGCTAGAATTCGGATCGGTTCTTCACTATACGACAAATCTGAATGAATCTCAACTTCGAATAGGGAAATAACATGCGAAGGATCAGATCAGTATCATTAAAGCATTGATACATGAAATACATTATGAATCTTTTCTAGCTCAGACAACAATGCTCGTCGATAAGCCATTGGTCCAACTCGCTCAATAATCTCAAACGACCAATTAATCTCAGACTAAATTTGCCTTTACGACCAAATCAAAGTATTTTCTTTCATGGAGATACTTTCAAAAACACTCTATCCCTGATCTGAAACTAAATATCTTTTCGTTTCAAGTCTGCATAAGATTTCTGTTGATTCGTTGCTACTTTCAAACTATCACGGATAACTTTCACTTTTTTTTCCGTTTCTCTTATCAAATCAACCCCGTGAATCTTATTCTTGCTAAGTTCAGTCCAGTACAAAGGTGTTCGACACTTCCGATCGTATAAAACTTCGTACGGTGCCATTTTAATACTCGATTGAAAACTGTTGTTATAGGCAAATTCAATCAACAGCAAATACTTTTCCCATGAACTTTCGAACTCAAGAATGCAACATCTCAACATATCCTCGAGTATCTGTATAACTCGCTCGGATTGACAATCCATCTGAGGGTGAAACGCGGTACTAAAATGTAGTTTTGTACCTAGTGCATCTTGCAAATTCTTCCAAAAGCTCGATGTGAACCTCGGATCTCTATCTGAGACAATAGAAACAGGTACTCCGTGTAAGCTCACAACCTCAGAGATATACAGCTCAGCTAACTTTTCAAGTGAATAGTCCATTCGTACCGGAATGAAATTAGCTGATTTCGTCAATCGGTCAACAACAACCCAGATTGCATCTTTCTTATTCGGAAATAGGGATAAACCCGAAACAAAATCCATAGTCACTCTATCCTATTTCCACTTGGGAATCATAATTAGCTGCAATAAACCTAATAATACCTGATGCTCAGCTTTAACTTGCTGACAAATCAAACATTTAGAATCAAACTTTGAAATGTTACATTTCATACCGTGCCACCAATAAAGCTGTTTCAAATCATTATACATTTTCGTGCTTCTCGGATGAATAGTCAAACGACTACTATGTGCTTCGTTCAAAATCATCTGAATCAACTTTAAATTTTTTGGAACACATATTCAACCTTTGAATCTCAAGCAATCATCTGAGTCATCTTGAGACCTTAAATCAGGGTTTGAATCACATTGAGTTCGTTTCGGTAACATTTCATTATCGACTTTTTAAGCTTCACAAATCTACTGTAAAAATAATGGTCTCGCTTTCAACTCAGGAACAATCAATCCATCATCAGATAGAGCCAACTGAGTATTCATTGCACGAAAAGCAAATAAAGATTTCCTACTTAAACCATCAGCAACAACATTTGCTTTTCCCAGATGATAGTCAATCACTAACTCGTAATCTTTGAACAATTCTACCCATCTCCACTTTCGCAAATTCAAATCTCTCTGAGTCATCAGATATTTCAAACTCTTGTGATCTGAATAAACATGGCATTTTTCACCGAACAGATAATGACGTCAGATCTTCAATACAAATACAATGCCTGCTAACTCTAAATCATACATTGGGTAATTCTTTTCATGCGGCTTCAATTGTCTCGAGGCATAAGCTATGACATTGTCTTCCTGCATCAAAACACAACCCAGAGCATTCAACGATGCATCATTATAGATCAAAAATTCTTTACCCGATTCTGGCTGTATCAACACTGGAGCCTCAGTCAAAAGAGCTTTCAGCAAATCAAAACTTTTCTGACATTTCTCGGACCATTAAAACTTTACATCTTTTTGAAGCAATCTCATCAACGAAGTCGCAATCATCGAAAAGCCTTTCACAAATCATCTATAATAGCCGGCGAGTTCCAGGAAACTGCAGACTTCAAAAACATTTCTTAAAGGCTTCCAATCTATTATTGCAGAAATCTTGCTCGGATTAACTCGAATACCTGATGCTGACACAATATTCCCTAGAAAACCAACCTCACGTAACCAGAATTCACATTTACTAAACTTTGCATATAATTTCTTATCACGTAAAGTCTGTAATATAATTCTCAGATGCTCGGCATGCTCAGTTTCATCTCTCGAATATATCAAAATATTGTCTATGAACACAACAACAAATCGATCTAGGTAGGGTCTGAAAATATAGTTCATTAAATCCATAAAGATAACAGGTGTATTCATTAGTCTGAAAGGCATAACTAAAAATTCATAGTGACCATACCTCGTTCTGAATGCAGTTTTCGGCACATCAAAATCTCCAACTCAAAACTGATAATAACCTGATTTCAAATCTATCTTTGAAAACACTGTAGCCCCTTTTAACTGATCAAACAAATCATATATTCTGGGCAAAGGATATTTATTCTTGATTGTCACTTTCTTAAGTTTCCTGTAGTGTATACACATTCTCATCATGCCATCTTTCTTTTTCACAAACAATACGGGAGCACCCAAAAGTGAAAAACTCGATCTTGCAAACCCTCTGTCAGTTAATTCTTGCAGTTGAGCTTTTAATTCTTTTAATTCTATCGGTGCCATTCTATATGGAGCTATCGATATTGGCGTTGTACCTGGCATTAACTAAATACCAAATTCAACCTCTCAGATCAGTGGTAAACCCGGTAACTCTTCATGAAACACATTTGGATACTCACACACAACTGGAACTGATTCGATCTTTTTTTCAGTCACTTTCGTATCAAGTACATGTGCAAAATAAACTTCGCAACCCTTTCTTCCATATTTCTGAGCTAACATCGATGAATCACTGTTGGTAAGCCATTCAGATCATCTGACTCTATTCGGATAATCTCATTTTTCTGACATCTCAATTCAATCGTCTTTCATTTGCAATTCACAATAGCATCATGCAACGTTAACCAATCCATACCCAGAATTATATCAAACTCGTCAAATGGCAATAACATCAAATCGACCGAAAAGCAATTATCCCGAATCTTTAATGGACAGCTCTTGCACACTTTATCAATCAACACACTTACCTAAGGGGTTCGATACTCTAATTACAAATTCAATAGACTCTACAAGAAAAGTCTTACTGGATACTAAATTCACACATATATATGAATGAGTTGATCTTGGATCTATCAATGTAATAACTTTAGTATCATAGAGAGTAAAAGTTGTAATGCCCCACACCCGTACCCTACCTCGGGACAAAATACGAGGCGTTACCTACCTTGAACACATGCATTCCTACGTTTTGGAATCATCAAGACCTGGTCAAATTTAAAACTTTGCCTAAACTTCTTCAATATGGCCTAAGAGACTCCAAACATTCATTTAAAAACCAATCGGGACCAATTCAGGTCCTTTAACGTACTCTAAAAAATAACACTGGAGACAGGGGCACACGCCCTTGTGAATGGCAACATGCCGATGTGACCAATTCAACATGGTCATGCTATTGGCCCGTGTAGCTCACACGGCCTAAGCATACAAGGACACGCCCGTGTCCTTTACCCATGTGAAATTAATTTCAATTCGAACCTACAGGGATTTTCACACGGCCTGGCACACGCCCGTGTCCATGGCCCATGTCTCTCACATGGCCATGACACGCCCGTGTCTTAGCCCATGTGTAAAAACCTGGACATTCTGTTTCTGACGTCAGCAATTCTTAAAGGTCACATGGCAAAGGCACATGCCTGTGAGCTAGGCTGTGTCCTTTACACGGCTAAGACACACGGCTGTGTCTATGCCCGTGTGTTTACTACCATGCATACTGACTTGCAAATTTTACATGCAGGGGACACACGGCCGGGTCGCACGCTCGTAGGGCATACTGTGTGTCACACACGACCTAGAAACACGCCCGTGTGTCTACCAGTGTGAGCAAAAATAAGGCTATCTACCAAGACTCTTTGTCACCCTTGCTCACATAACCTACACAAAATCAATCAACACCAATACAAGAATGATCCACATAACTAAAACAGCCACAATAGTCAACATTTCACATATGCAATATACTCATCCATGAAGATAACATGTTTTATGTATATATAATAAGATGAATATTAGCCCTCATTCAAGGCTTTATACAAAATAAAGGGTTTTAGCCCAAGCCAACACATTTGGCGAATTCCCAATGACATAAAACATTAAAGTCTGAGCCCTATACATGCCATACTCAAAACAAGTAATCTAACTATACCAAGTGCTTCGATTGATAGTGTGATCGATGCCTCCGACGTCCGTTGATCCACGAGCTAACTAGGTGGCACTATAAGAAAATGGAAAGAAAATAGGGTAAGCATAAAGCTTCGTAAGTTGCATGCAATAATTATAGCAACAACTTTCCTATTCACCATCATGCTCATAATACTTAAGTAGGCATAAGCGCAACTTACTCATCACTAGCCAATACATTTCACATAGCATATATTGAGCTCACATCTCATACATTTCAAATAGGTACATGTACCACTCACAACATGGTTATACTTTCCTTGTTTAACTTAAACTGACTCTCACTGTTGAACCATTTGGAATGCTATCGGATATTCATTAAGCCTCAAACATAGGGTGTAATGCCGATGCCATGTCCCAGACATAGTCTTACACTGGCTCATCCATCAAGTCGATGCCATGTCCCAAACATGGTTTTACACTGACTATCAAAATCGAGGCTGACACTATGTCCCAGACATCGTATTACACTGGTTCTCACATCTCCGTGATGATGCCATGTCCTAGACATGGTCTTACACTAACACATCTCATAGCCGATGCATGTCCTAGACATGTCTTACACTGACTTACATCTCAAGGCCGATGCATGTCCCAAACATGTTTTACACTAGCTCTCGTCTCAATGTCGTTGCCATGTCCCAGACAAGGTCTTACACTGGCTCTCATAATATGGCTGATGCATGTCCTAGACATGTCTTACACTAGCGCACAAATAACCCAAATGTCATGGCATGAATATCCGATTTGCTCCTGAGGTTCACCCAGGAGTTCTATTATCTCAATTATCATCAAGTATTTTCATTACCACAGTTAAGCAATTTATGCTATATCAATTTAAACACATATAATAACAATGAAATTGTATTATTTACATATAACTTACCCCAGATTACAAAATATGGAGATTAGTTGGTCTAGTCTACTTGCTTGGCCTTCCTCCGGTCTAGGTTCGGATTTTGAATTTCTTGATCTATAATAATAAAATTCAATCATTTTGTCAGCACCTTAATCTAGACACTCAAAAATACAATATTGGGCAAAATGACCATTTTGCCCCTAAATTTTCATAAAATGACCCTTTTACCCCTATACTCGAAAATCAATTTTTATCAAATTTTTTCATTTCATAAGCCTAGCCAAACCCTTTTTACTCTTATAGAAATCTAAAATTTCCACTATTTCACACATTTATCACTTATTTTACAACTTATGCAAAATGGTCCTTAGTTAGGGTTTCCATGAAAACTTCTTCACAAAAGTTGTTTATTACACATATAATACTCATATTCTTTCATAAAATTTTAGAAAACCACATGAACACTCTCATGGTAAAACCCTAGACTTTCAACCATTTTGCAAAATGATACCCTCATTTGAAAGCTCATGCTTCAAGGGGTCCAAAAATGTAAAAAAATCATCAAGAAAACTATCAAAATCACTTACTTGAGAGAGGGATAAGTTGCTAAAACTTTCAAGATTTTCAAGCCCCCCTAATGGCTGATATTTCAATAGGAATAAAGAAAGAGTAAATGAGATGAAGGTAAATTTTTATTTCATTCAATCTATTCACTTAAGTCACCAACCCACCTAATTTCTTTGACTTTTCTATTTCCTTGTCCCTATAGCTGGTCATGCTATTCTAAAGGATCTAATTGCCCTTTAGAGACCTCCAATTTAGGTTCTCTAGCTATTTGACACCTTTAGCTATCAAAATAGGACTTTTGCACTTTATGCGATTTAGTCCTTTTTCGTAATTAAGCTCATAAACACTAAAATTACTTCACCAAATTTTTCATGCACTAATATAAACATGTTATAATCTTCAAATAATAATAAAATACTTTCTTTGACCTCAGACTAGTGGTCTTTAAAAGCATTGTTTTGACTAGGCCTAAATTTGAGCTGTTACAAAAGTACCGATAATGACATCTAGAGATGACGCTTCTTCACGAACGCGAATAGCGTAGGCTCGTGCAGGTGCTCTAGCATCAAATCTCACAGTTGTGTCTCCTGACGCACCTCTACCACCACTCACATTCCCAACATTACGAGATGGTCTCCCTCTAACTGCAGTGTTACTTGGCCTCGTGTTCTGAGCATTATCTTTTTCAGCTAACTCTAGGCACTCTTTAATAAAGTGATCCCGTGAACCACAACTATAACAAGTTCTATTATTATTTTGCACCCAACAATTTCCAAAATGCCGTCTTCCACACTGTTGACACTCAGGTTTAACATCTTTTACATTACCAACACTTGATACCGATTTGGCTCGAGTTTTAGGGTTGGTGTATTACTTTTCGCGATCTCTATTCTGATATCCCACTGAAGTTGTCAATCGGTTAAAATAGTCTCTAGATTTCTTCGATGAGGAATGATAAGATTTACTCATCGATCTCTTCCTCAAATCTCTTGCCTCCGAATCAGCTTTTCTCTTTTCTTTGCTGAGATCCTCGGCTTTACAAGCCCTCTCTACCAATACTACAAATTCCTTCAGTTCAAGTATCCCAACTAACAGCTTTATATCTTTATTTAACCCATTAACAAATCGTTTGCACATAATTTCCTCAGTAGACACATATTCCCGGGCATACTTGCTTAATCGTACGAATTCTCTTTCGTAGTGACAGTCATTCAACCTTACTTCAATTCCAAAAACTCTCTATATTTCTGATTGAGAAATCTTTGACTTATATACTTTTTTCGAAACTCGGTCTGAAAGAATTCCCAGGTAACCCGTTCTCTAGGAACCACCGATGTCAATGTTTTCCACCAATGATATGCATTATCTCTAAGCAAAGATACCACACATTTGATACATTCATCTAGAGTATAGGACAATTACTCAAATACTCTAATCGTATTCTCGAGCCAAAACTCAGCTCTCTCAGCATCATCATCATCATCAACTATAGCCCAAAACTCTTCGGCCCCGTGTTTACGTATCTTATCCACTGGCGCCTTACTCAATCAAATTGGATCTATCACTTGTGGCACAACTGAGATTTCTTGAGGAACAGGTGGAGATAGAGGCTGTTGAACAGCCAGATTCGTTCGTACAAGTTTTGTGAACCACTCACTCATCATTTAGAAGAAGGCTTGTTTAGCCTCTTCCCTTGACTACTAGAAATTGACCTAGAATCAGTCGACACTATCCCTTGAACGGGAGCAGGCGCATTACTTTCCACATCATCAACTATTGCTCTTTCTGGATCCATTTACTATATACAAACATATTTTAACTGTTAGGAATCATCACACTATTGCAGTTTATATATATGGCATGTATAGCTAGACTCTCACACGCTACATTAGTCTTAGAATCGACTAAATTGTAGCTCTTATACCAGCTAAATGTAACACCCCTAACCCATATCCATTTTCAGAATAGGGTTACAAGGCATTACTAATCAACCACAACATAATTCATACATCTGTACAATCGTAATTAAAATCCATTCATATCAAACACATTGTCCCTTGTAAGGTCCTACGAAACCTTAAAACATGCTTAGAAGTGGTTCGGGACTAAACTGATAACATATAAAAACTTTAGGGAACTTAGAAATTTTTTTTAATTCAAGGTCACACGCTCGTGTGAACAGGCCGTGTGCCTCACACGGCCACCAGATACGCCCGTGTCACAGGTCGTGTGAAAATAGGGCATACATACTGACTTGTACCACACGGCTGAAAACATGCCCGTGTGCCATGACCGTGGGAAAACTGGGGAGGTTACTGACTTGGCTCACACGGCTGACCACACACCCATGTGCCAGCCCTTGTGCCACACACAGCCAGTAGACATGTCCGTGTGTTTAAGCCGTGTCAAAACTATAGGGTATACTAACTTTAATTCGAAGGCTACCCCAGGGGACACACGGCCGTGCAGCATGACCGTGTGTCACACACGGCTGAGACACATGCCCGTGTGGACAAAAATAGGCCATTTGTAAAGCCAATTTGCCACCCTTCTTTCATACCCTATGGTACCATTTCAATACATATTTTAGTAACCTAAACATGCTATTCTATTCACATATCATGCCATCTATCCACAACCATTTCAACTACTCAATTCCATATTCAAAAACACATCAAATTAATATGCCAAAATCATCAACACTTACTTAAGTTCTAAATGCATTTCCTCATCAAATTATCATCTATACATGACACAAATTGCACCGTCTCATCATCTCAAAATCAAACCACAATGTGCTAATCTTCCAAGCATTAATATATCACCTAATAATTAACCAAATAAACAACCATTTAGTTATATCAAAAACTATGGCAAACATACCAAAACAAACCAACATATAAGGCATTATACACATCACATATATCACTTATCAAACATATAATTCATGCCAACATAAATGGCCATATTCCAACACTTACAAGGCAAATCTCATGGTTGTAATCACAACTCAAAACATACCAAAATGGCACTAGCCTATACATGCCATAAACCAAATATAAAAAGCTCCAAAAGTAACAACAAGATGATCGATAGTGTGAAGACGTTTCCCGACGATCCCTGAGTCCGAGCTAGCCTTGATACTCTATAAAACAAAGACAAATAACATACAGTAAGCTTCATAGCTTAGTAAGTTCGTACTAAAAATTTACTCAATAGTTCATAATATACAAATCATCAATTAATAAACACTTAGTAAGTCTCATATCATCATTCGATTCTAATCCATGACCATTTATCATATATATACAAATCCATTAATCTTCATACACATAGTATCAACTACCACATAGGTATCGTACGCACCTGTACTTTTCTGTATTTATTTATTTCATTCCCACCTCTTTGTTCAATACGTTAAATCATTCGAAAATCTTTCAATTCTCTAAGAACTCACACACTTAATGCAAAAATGATTAGCCGAAGCTATAACGTTATTGCACACTTAGTGCCATCACATTAAACCAAAGCTATCTCAGTACCGCACACTTAGTGCCACATATAGCCGAAGCTATTCCAATTCGCACACTAAGTGCTATATATAGCCAAAACTATCTCAAAACACACTCTAAGTGCCAAACGTATTCAATTTGTCATCGTATGCAATCGTAGTCGTATTTATACAATTTATACATTATTAAAGCATTAAAAACATAATTGTAACAATGTTTATCACGTACGAACTTACCTTGTACTCAAAATTGATGAATCAGATCGATTACTCAGTAACCATCGATTTTCCCCGATCTAAATCCGAGTTCTTTCTTTCTTGATCTATATATATTCAAAATTAACTCTTTTATTCATCAACACATTCAATTTAGTCCAAAAACACATATTTGGGCATTTTTTACACTTTGGCCCCTAAAGTTACACATTTATTCAATTTAGTCCCTATTTCATAAATACACAAAATTCAATATGACCTTTGCTTAGCCAAATTCTCTATAGGTCCCTAGCAGCCCATATTTTTCATTTATTTCATAATTTAACCCCTCAATTTACACTTTTCTCAATTTGATCCTTAATTGACATTTTTGTCAAAAATCACTTTACAAAACATGTATATCAAACACCATGCTTGCATAATTCATCATCAAACATCATAAAACTCATGGATTCATCAATGGAAGTTTCAAAATCACTAACAAACTCAAAAATTAAGGTACGGGCTAGCTAGTACTCAAAGTAAGGATCACAAAAACGTAGAAATCATCAAAAACCGAACAAATTTCATACCTCAATCAAGCTATGCAAGTGCCGAAAATTCAAAAGCTTGAAAACCCTCTCTTTTCCTTTGATATTCAGTTGGAAGATGAAGAAAATAAAATGATTTTAGCTTTTTTTAATGTAATATTAACATTAATAATAGTTTACCATTTTACCCTTGGTCAATAAACTATTTATTCATCAATTATAAGGCCATTAATGTCCATTAACCTTATCAATGGCATAATAACATCATAAGAACCCCTCATTTAATAAACCATAGCAATTAACCGCTTTTCACTTATAGCATGCTACTTTTGCATTTTACGCGATTTAGTCTTTTTTCTCAAATTAAGTTCTTAAACGATAAAATTAGCTCACGAAATTTTCACACATATATATTCACATGCTGTAAGCATAAAACATAGTATTAAAATAATTTTATAACCTCAGATTTGTAGTCCCGAAACCACTGTTCTGATTTAGCTAAAATCAGGTTGTTACAATATAGCTTAGTAAGTTCATATGCAAATAATAAGCATCTTAGCCACACTTTAATCCTGCAATTTATATAATGTGAGATAACATAAATGTTACTAAAATCTCATAGTCATAACTTGCTTAATCACAACCTTACCAAGATTTCATCACCTATCGAGTTTATTTTTTATGAGTTTTACGTTTATACTTGTACCAACTTGTAACATAAACACATCCTTTCACATCTTGACATTCCCGTTGAACACTTGGAATATTGTTGGATACTCGAAAAATCTTACACATAAGTGTCATATATATAGCTAAAGCTGCCTCATATCTCTTAACACATATAGGCTCGCTCTCGAGCTATTCACGGCCCTGCTCAAACAAGCTATCAGTCAGGATGTAGCTACACAGTGCTGCTCACACAAGCTATCAGGTATCCATAACATATGCCGAAATACCCAGCCACTGGTAGAAAGTAAACACCCGGATCATGTAAACACATATACATATGGGGTTCCTAGTGACATGTCACTCGTATCCTTTTCTATTCCTAAGGTTCAATCGGGATTTCTCGTTTGTTGAAACTTTGTCGAATACATCCGAAGAGTCAATCATACCATCCATGCAATATTAAAGCATTTAAAACATAAATATAACATTGCATTATTTACATACGAACTTACCTCGGTTCAAAAATAGTAGAATTGGACCTAATCGTCAAACACTCTGTTTTTTTCCCCAATCTAGGTCCGAACCTCATTTTTATTGATCTATAATAACAAATTTAACTTATTTAATACTCAGATTATTCAATTTGCTCCAAAAATCATGTTATAGAAATATTACATTTTTGCCCCTAATGTTTCACATTTTTACAATTTAGTCCCTAGGCTCGTAAAATGAATTGTATTCAATTTCTTCAAAACCCAAGCCTAGCCGAACATTTTCATAATTATATCAGCCCAAATTTTCCACCTAGTCACACTTTTACGACTCATTTTATAACTTTTACAAATAAGTCCTTTTTGACATTTTTACCGAAAATCACTTAGCAAAAGTTGTTTATCTAACACCAAACATGCATTTTCTACCATTAGACATCAAAATACAAAAATATATAACATGTTTAAATTTTTAAACTTCATCATTCTTTCAAATTAGTCCTTGAAATAGCTAGATTAGGTTACAAGGATCTCAAAAACATGAAATCATTAAAATTAGGGCTGGAACGGACTTACAATCAAGCTTGGAAGCTTTGGCCAAAACCCTAGCTATGGTGACTCTTCAAATCCGTCACAAGGGACTAATTTAAAAAAGATGACATCTTTTTATTAGTTATTTTTGTCTTTATTTACCAAATGACCAAAATGCCCTTCACTTAAAACTTTGAAATTTCACCCTACCATGTCCATTTTTGTCCAAATTAAAAGTAAAATGGTCTAATTACCATTTAAAGACCTCCAATTTAAAATTTCATAGAAATTAGACACCTCTAGCTTCTAGAACACACTTTTGCATCTATTGCAATTTAGTCCTTTTAGCTAAATTAAGTGCCCAATTGATAAAATTTCTGAACAAAATTTTCACGAAACAATTTTGTGAAACTGTAAAACATAAAAATATAATAAAAATAAATCTTTCTTTTTTGAATTCGTGGTCCCGAAACCACTATTCTGATTTAACCTTAAAATAGGCTATTACAAGATTGGTAAAAGCATGTTTTATATGAAACTAAGGTGCTTGATATAAAATAGAATGAAAGGTTAGAAATTAAATATGTGTTACATAAACTTGTTTATAATGTTTGAGTCATAGAAAATACCACTAAGTGTTTTACTCAATGTACAGTTTTGTTTTCTCCGTGTGCAGGTAAAATAGATTTTCGGTAGATTAAGGAAGGTCATCTCAGCATCCAGGAAACGAACCCAACTCAACAATGCTAGTGTAATTTTGATTTTGTAATAGTTTGGCATTTACCTATCTAGTTGAGTCACTTTTGTACACCTTGATATCCATATGAATGTGTAACACCACAAACCCGGCCTAGACGTTACGGCCGAATCCGGTGTGTCACATTACCTACCACTAACCAAGTTACCTAGTTTACTAAAGTTTGGGTAAGCTTTGCAAAAACCATTAATGAATTTTTAAGAGAAATGTTCCGATTCACTAGTGTGAGTCCTATCCATTATCGATTGTTAAGGGTTTAGAAAAACATGACTTTTGTTGTACTTTGAAAAGTTTCGTTTCGAAGATGTTTGGTTGTCGTGTCGGTTTAAAACAAGTAATTTTTGATAAACCCAGAGTTAACCAGTTTCAAGGAATCAACTTAAGTGATGTGAATCTCAAATCAAAAATGATTTAAATAATTTAAAAACCCAAAATAAAAATAATAGAGCAGCCTTATTACAACTTTAACCAAAATAGAAATAATCAAAAATAAATGCGAAAGTTAAAAAGGAAGCTACTTGAAACTTATTTAAAACCAGAAATTTAATCTTCGTGGCCACTTTGAATCCCGCCAGCTCCAAGTCCACCAACTAGGGCTCACCTGCAAGGATGGAAGAGAAAGGGGGTGAGTTTGGAAAACTTAGTGTATATGGAAAACTCACCCAAAGCCCAAGTCAGCACAAGCCCATTGGGCCTAAGCCCTATTCAGATAACCGTGGGTACTAGGCCAAAGCCCTTTTCAGAATACGATAAACTGGGCCTTAGCCCCTTTTCAGATAACAGTATGGCCCGTAGGCCCATTCCAGAATAGAACAGACATATTCGTGTATGCAAGCCCAACCCAGCCTCTAACCAACCGCTACACTCCACCCGTACCAGCCCTCTACTCCATGTGGGGAATAGCTCAACCCACCCAGCTCTACACTCCACAGTTGCAGCATAGCTGCTCAGATATCAATAGGTTGAGGCAAAGCCTACAGTACGTGGTCAAGCCACTTTCAGTACTTCCTCCATTAATAACCCAGTCCCATGCATCAGATAATAATAACATGGCATGCAGTAAATAATAACAGTCAAACATGCATTCAGGTCAACCTTAACCCTAGGGGTATATCAGTAATTTTTCTCCTTGGAGTAAAACTGTAAACTTTCCACCTATAAAGGTATTTCAGTAATTTTATCAGTTTTAAGGGTTCTCATGAATGTTACTGTCCTTACTAGCCCATTTGTCATCGCAGTAATTTATTTATCTTAATTTCACAATTTTAGCCAGTGGGCCCTAAAACCCCTAATGGGCCCTACAGTGTCCATTAGCAATTTAAGCCCATTTAATTCAAGTTTTATGACCAGTTTACCGGTTTAAGCAGTTTTGATTCTACAATCTAATAGAACATACTTATCGCCTATTTTTTATATTATAAATATTTTTATTATTACCCGTATGGGCCCGTAAGCCCATTGGGCCCAGTTTTACCCAATCGAGGCCCAATTATCGAAGTGCACGAAACTTCACACATGACTAACTTACCACTTGTGATTTCAGATCTAATGATTTCTATACGTCTTGTGAGCATTCGCACACTCACTAGCCCACGAAATGTCAGAATTTCGACATTTCGGCTTTTTTCGAATTGAACTATGAAAGGGTGTTCGATACACACCTGTTTCGCGACGACTGCTACTGAGATCCCTTACGATTTCCTACAATTGATTACCACAATTCTTAGTTTGCAACCCACAACAACCAATCCCAATATTCAGCAACCCATATTCGAACCATGCCCCTAAAGACTTTAGAATCTTACCTTTTTGCTGAAAACTGATGACTAGATCTAAGTCTCGTTGTTCCAAAGATCCAAGCCTTCAATCAAACCTCTAGAAGACACTAATCACCAAAATAAATCGTCGGTTAAAGACCCTTAAAGCCTTATGCCCAAATCGACAGCCTCCCTAGATTTTAGGGACTTCAGCTTTTTTAAATTGTAAAATATGACTAGATCTAAGGTGATGAGCACTTACCACTTGTTCCTCTTTGACTTCTACGTAGATCTGATGCAGATCTATCCTCTAAACGATAGTAGAACTCGAATCCAGGTGATCTGACGTTTTGGCTATAAGTCCTTAAATCTATGGTATTTTGGCTTTTTAAGTAATGAAGAATATGACAATTTGAGGCTATAACTTTGAAGTAATGTTTCCGACAGATACTAAGGGTTTAGAGAAGATGAAATTTGATCAAAAAGAACAAAAATAACTAAAGGATTTTGGCTTGGAGAAATCGACACAAGAAGTGAGTTTTTGGGTTTATGACAATCGGCTATGGAGGTTTTGTGGAGGATGGGATTGACAGAGGAGGTGAGTAAGGTGATCAGGAGGTTTCGGCTAGAAGAAAAAGAAAAAAGAAAGAAAGAAAATGAAGGAAAAAGAGAGAAAGAAGAAATCGGCACCAAGGAGAAGGAATTTGCATTTTCGACTTTTGTGAAAACTCAGAGAGAATGAATGATGGTGAAAGCTTTCAAGTGGCTAACCCTAATTCTCCAAGATAGAAAAAGAAAAAAACCTAACCCTAATATCAACTAAAACAATCGGCCCAACCTCCCTAAGGCCCTTGCCAAAATTCACTTAAGTGATCACATGCCCGCCACATGCCTAAAATTAAAAAGTAACAATATGCCTATCTTACAACTTGAACCCTGGACCTTTAATTCCTTCCCAGACGCCATTTTTTTTTAGGAACTTAGTGACGCCACCTTGCCACTTTACCAGGGCCTTATTTGTGTCGTAATTTATGAAGTTCTTCTTAAAAGCCCACTTAACCAAGTTTCCTATTCACTTAAAATCCAACCTTGATATTTTACCGTGTTTAACTTAGGCTTGGGCCTTCTAAAGGCCCACTAACACATTTAAACACAGTTCCAATATTCAAAACACCAAAATTTCAAAATTTACCAAAAATCACAGAAACCCGGAAAATCCCGAAAATCAGGGCGTTACAGAATGTGATTATCAAATTGGTATATGTGAATTTAGTTGATAGTGTGATTACATGCTTATAAGTAAGTTATATGTTTTTGATGTGTATAGTGCTGTAATGGGACTTGATTTTGGATGCATTTGACATAGTTGACAAAAGTATAGATACAGTAAATTAGTTAACCTATTTGAATTTGTTAAGATTTGATACATTATTGTATCATGGTATTGAGAATCATGTTTTAAGTGTTTGAAGTTAGCATGGTTTAGCTGGATGTTGTAATGTATGTGTACAATTATTGAATGAAAGAAACTACAAGTTAAGGGCCTTAGATTTTGCAAAAAATAGTATGTGACGTCGCGACATCAAATGCATGTCGTTGGAACAAGAAATGACCTATAATGTCTTGTTGAAATGAGGAACCTTGTCGTCTTGACGAGACCAAAACAGTAAGTGATGTCGTGACGTGACATATTGTACGGCGACGTCTCGATGCGAAATGTGACGTAACGACGTTAACCCTATAATTTGAATATTTACAATTAATCCTAATTTAACATCGGTTAAGGCTTACATAAGCCAGTATAAGATTCGGGAATGATTATTATTTGTATTCTTTATTTAAAATTCTTATGATTATATGCTATATGATGTGATTTGTATTTAACTCGGTCATAGTTGCTCTGGCAATAAATGTGGCATACTGTACTCGGACCCGATGATCGGGTCGGGTATAGATTGTTATATATTTAGCCAATCCTGTGCTTTATTTTTAGTAAAGAGAAGGAAAATTTTTCACTTATTGTGAAAATGTCTTATTTTTTACAAGAATTTTTATTTATCTTTTTAGTTTCAAGTTTAAATTTGTACCAATTATTCTTTATTTTATGTCTAACTATTGTAATACATATGTAATAAATAAACATTTTCCTCATGTTATTACACTAGTAACCAAACGAGGCATAATAGTTTATATATGAATTAATGATTAAATATATTGGTTAATATATTAATAGTTTACATATATGCATTAAGGTCGGATTAGGCAATCGGTTGATTTGATGTTGTTGGTTCGGTTTTGAAATTCAAAAGGTTTTGAAATTCAAAACCGTTTAAACCAAATTAACCAACTTTAAAACTTTAAATGTAATATACATTTAAACCCAAACCTAAAACAACCAAACCCAAATCTAAATACAATTTAAACTTTCTTCAAAACCAAATCTAAATAAAAATAAACTCATTCCAAATTAGAAATTAAAAGATAATAATATTAATTAAAATTTAATATTCATAAAAATATTAAACATTAATAAAAAATATTAAAATTAAAACCTGACTTCTCAAATCATTAAAATTAAATTTATTAGTAACATTATTAGTTTTGTATAATAAATCATGTTTAATCATTTGTGATAAGTATAATACTAGTTATTGTATATTATCATTACATCTAAATTTAATAAATTTTAATAACTATTAATTTAATATCATTATACACATATAATAATAGTATTAAAATATATTATATTCAATAAAAGTTTTAAAATTTTATTTTACTTTATAGTTAAACATAACAAATTTATTATTAATTACTTTCACTATTAATAAAATTTTAATATAAATATGTAATCTTTATGAACACGTTTTCATAAAATAAATAATTATCATTTGTTTTTATTTTATTTTTATTTTAAGTGATATCATAAAATTATTTTAACTATTATCTATTATGGTTGTTCAACTATAAATTTGAGCTTTTTTGGGTTTTAGGTTGAATTTATCTCGAGCTCAAGTCATCTCAGACTCAGATTTTCTCGAGCTCGGATTTCTTAATCACGGGCTTTCTCGAGTTCAAATCTATTACAAACATGGACTTTTCCAGATTGTTACGGGCTCAAATCAGCATGAAACGGAATTTTATACTCATGCTTGTTTTTCCAACTCTAATTATAAATATTGTAACACCCCTAACCCGTCTCCGTTATCAGATTAGGGTTACAGAGTATTACCAAGCAAAACAAAATATTTCACAACATTTTATAACAATTATTCAAATAATTTATACACATATAATAAATAGTTCAACTCATGGTGCAAATACTCTTATGGGCCTTAAATCGAGATTGCGAGGCCCTAAAAATAACATGGGAATGATATGGAATCAAACCAAAACAAATTATAAAATTTCAGACAAACTTGCAAAATTTGAAAACAGAGGTCAGACGGCTGTATGGCCAAGTCGTGTGAGAAATCCTAGACTGTAACAGCCCGATTTTGAGCCTAGTCAGAGCAGTGGTTTTGAACCACTATTCCGAGGCCGGAGAAAATTATTTTGATATTATTTTATGTGTTATAATATAATTTTATAAGTGCATGTAAATTTTGGTAAGTTAATTTTAGCGATTTCTAGTCCAATTTCGAAAAAGGAATAAATCGTGTAAAAAGGTAAAAGTTGTATTTTGATGCCTAAAGGTGTTAAACTGCTTTGTATCTTAAATTGGGGGTCTTTAAAGTGAAATTAGGCCATTGAAAGTATGATGGCCGGCCAAGGGAGACAAATTGGACAAAAAAGCCAAAATTTGTGGCTTTTAGGTGACTAATTTGACTAAAAATAGAATAAAATAAAGAAAAGAAAGAATCAACTTTTCTTCATCTTCTCTCCACCGAAATGGCAGCAAAGAGAGGGTTTAGAAGCTGGAAACTTTCAGCAAAGAAGCTCCCTTTATAGTAAGTGATTTTAATGCTTTTTCTTGAAGATTTTTACATTTTTGGAACCCCTAAAGCATGAGCTTTCATAAGAGGGGACTATTTTGCAAAATGAGTAAGAGTCTAGGGTTTTTCCATGAAAGCATATGTGTTGTTTGCTGAGTTTTTATGGAAGAAAATGAGTCTGGGCAGTGTAATAAACACTTTTTGTGAAGGAAGATTGCATGTAAACTCCTAAAAAGGGGATATTTTGTAAAGTAGTAGAATAAGTGTAAGTGTATGAAATAGTTAATATTGTGAGTTGTTATAGTTATGAAAATGGTTCATCTAGTCTTAAAGAGTCAAGAAATTGAATAAAAATCATTCTTCGAGCCTAGGGGTAATTTGGTAATTTTGGTAAAATACAGGGGCAAAATTGTAAAAATTGCCCAAGTGTGTCAATGGACTAATTTGATTAGTACATTGTTTTAATAAGTTGAATGTGATATTATAGATGATGAAAATTGAGATTTGGACCTAAAACGGAAAGAAATCGATTAAGGGATGATTACGTCTTTTTCACCTTTTTCGTATCGAGGTAAGTTCGTATGTAAACAATATCATACTATATGTAGCGACGTAAAAATTTTTGCTTTCGATCGCTAGTTGAGGCGATTATTTGAAAATTTGAAAACCGACTTGCGATCTTATTAAAGGGGGAGTCACCACCGATCCTTTTTCCTAGGTGTGATCGGACACCTAATAAATCATCTTTTTAAAAAGAAAATTTATTCTTGAACAAAAAATGAAGGTCGAACTTAGGTCTACGTCAAGAGCCAGAGAATAAATAGGGTTCGGGAGTCGGTTACGCACAAGGAAGGTATTAACACCCTCGTGACGCCCAAAATTGGTATCTCATTAAACATGTGTTGTCTTGATTTTCAAAAATACGAATTCAATTTGATATTTAAACGTGATCCGATCGAAAAACGAGAATTTTTAGTTTTCGAGTTTTTAGAAGGATGTCTCGTTTTTAACGTGAGCCGACGAATTTCACCCAACATAGCGATGAAATCGATGACTTAATGTTAAATCGGTTCATTGCCTTATTTATTGAAATGAATAAAAAATCTTTAAAGTAGTAAATAACAAAATGATATAAAATGGGCGGGAAACAAAAAATAAAAGAATTAGAAATACATAGAAGCACATAATAAATACGACAATAATATTAAAAACAATAACAATGCATGCAATATATTAAACATAATAATAGTATCAAACATGAAATAAAAACAATGAATATATATACATAATAATGATATTAAGAGTATGTACGTAATATATATAAATAGTAATAGTGTTAGAAATATACTATATAGTATTTGAAGTATATACATAAGATAGTAAAAATATATAACTAGTAATGTTAAAATATATACATAATATATACATATATATAAAATAAATATTGAAAATGTATGTACATAACATATATGAAAATATATACATAATAATATTTAAAATAAAATAATAAGGGATAATAGTGAAAATAGTAGGTATAATAATAAATATAATGATGTATGACAATAATACTATATATAAAAGTGTATATATACTCATATAATAAAATGTATGTACTAGTATTAACAATAAATATAATAGGGATAAAAATAGATATAATAATAATATACACATAATATGGTATTAAAATATATATATATATATAACATAGTATTTGTATACGTACATAAGATGATATAAAAATACATACATGGAAGAGTGTAAGAAATATATGTAACTAATAACATTAAAAATATATACATAATGTATACATAAAATATATACAATATATACCTATATTAGAAATGATAATAGTATATAAATAACTATTCACATACTACATAAGTAATGTATATATATATATATATATAAATAATAGTGGTGTTAGGAATATACAATATAGTATCGAAATATAATGCACAATAGTATAAAAGATATATAACTAACAATATTAAAGCATATACATAACAATATATAAAAATATGATATTAATAACATATATACATATATATATATATATATATTAAAAATGATTACATAATAATATCTAAAGTATTTACACATAATATAGTTATTGAAAATACATACAATATATATAGTATTAAAATGTACATAATAGTTATTAAAATATACGTATGAGATAATATCAAAAATAAATACATAAGATGATATATAAATAATCTAAATAATATAATATTGAAAATATATATATACATGATAAAAATATATACTTAACATAGTATTAAAATATCTATACATAATATATATATATTAGGAATAAAAGTAACATTAAAAACAACTATAAATATATATGAAAGTATATATATATATATATATATGTAAGTATTAATTGAAATTAAAATAATGCTAATAATAGTAGAAATATACTAATAATGATAATAATAATAATAGTAATAATATAAATATTATATACATAAAATGTAATAATAACAATAAATAACATAATAATAATAAATATAAAAAAACAGAATGACAAAATTAATTATTAAAGTATCAAAATAATAAAAAGGGATTAAATCGAAAACAAAATAGAAAGCTCAGGATAGATTTTAAGATAAAAACAAAAGAGAAGGACTTATTTGAACACACACAAAACAAAGGGGGATCAAAAGCGCAATATTTCAAACTATTAAAACGCTGCGCAGTAAGAGGGACTAATTTATAAATCGGATTAAATTTCAAGGCCAATTTATAAACAAAAGATAACTTGATTGCGAAATATGAAAATGCGGAAGGACCGATTGCACAAACATACCATTGAATTAAAAACACGCGGATCCTAGATGGATTCGGGTCGGATCTCGGGTCGGCCCTGATCAAAACGGCGTCGTTTTATGTTAAAAAGGGAAAGGACCAAAATGCACCATTTTGGTCCCTATAAAAGTTAAAAAAAATTTTAAAAAATCATTTGAAACCGGGGAAAGAAAAAAAAAGAGAGGGGGGAGAGAAAAGAGATTTTCGGCCATGGGCCGGCCACTGGTCCGACCGTTGGACCGCCGTCCGTTGCGATGCCGGCCACCGTGCAGGTAAAATTTTTATTTTTTTATTTTTTTGTATTATATATTTTATATATTTAATGTTTTTGTTATATGTGTGTAAAACAATGAACCCAAAACAGAAATTAAAATGAAAATAGAATCACCTTAGGCTTTTAGCACTTTTGATCCTTCAATCTCTGATATTCCCTTTAATTTGATGCTATTCTTGCATTTAAATATTGATAGGATTGCTATTCTTTGCTCAAAAGTCGAATGTTTTTCTTTTTCTTTTTTCTGTTTGAACTGCCGAAGAAGAAAAAAGATTTTAGGCTTGGCTTTTTATAGCCATTTACAATGTCCTAATCTATTGCTTGCGTGTTTGCTTGATTGTGCAGATCGGTTGATGGCCGGTGGAGGTGATTGTGGGGCAGGTGGTGCTAGGGGATGGTGCTACAGTGGGCAGGTGGTGGCAGAGGCAAGTGGGGAGCTAGGGTTTCGGGATTGGGCTTGGTTATTAGGCTTGGTTATTGGGCTAGGTTAATTTTAGGTTTTGGGCTAGTGGTATTTGATTAGTATTGCGCTGAGGGTGTAAAATGGGTCTGTTGGGTAGGTTTGGGTAGTTTTAGGTTTGATTTAAGTGGGTTATTTAGGGTTGGGATGGTTTAAATGGGTTTTGTAAAATGTAAATGGGTCATGGGGAAAAATTGGGCTATAACACTATACATGTATTTAAATGTTATCATTTCATGAATTGTACAAATATTAAGTGTATGTGATTAATAGAAATATGATAAGACAAAGACTTAATAGGCGAGGAAATATCCCGTTTGAACCTTAGGAATAAAATAGGATACGAGTGACATGTCACTAGGAATTATGAGTCTAGATGACTAGCTCGAGAGTGAGCATTTAAATGTCATGAGATATGAGGTAGCTTTAGCTACAATTGAGGCACTTATGTGCAAAGGTTTTTCTAAGTATCCAATTAGTATTTCGAGTTTTCAACGGGTAATCCGAGGAAAGAGTTGATGATGGTCCTAATGAGGTAAGTCATTGGTGAGTATGCACTTGAGTTATGTTACGAGTTGTGCATGTATGTACACTAAGCCTATGAGGATGCCTTGGTACGTGAATGATCTATGATGCATAAATATGTGTTTTTACCATGATGGATGAAATGATGTTGTATTAGTTTTGTGAACAATGATCATGAATGAGTAACTTAGCCTTGACAGATTTGAGTTACTACAGTAGTATAAATTTGTAAATACACTAAAAATAGTGGAAAATTAGTTAGAAGCTGAATAAAATACAAAAATAAATCTTATTGAGTCTAGTTTCTTATAAAATAAACCGTGTAATCAAAAGAATTTCCTATAATGAGATATTTGAAGTTGCGTGGCACAGAGTCAGAATGACTTCGAGATCCCCTGTTCTGATTTGAGAAAATCATTATAAATTGTAAAAAAATGGTTATGAGTTATGATTCATATTCGTAGAATATTTAATGAGTCTAGTTTCAAGATAAATAGACGAGAACATTATTTGAGTCTTGTGCTGTGAGATAATTAAACTTTAGTGCAGAAGGGTCTGAACTGTCAGACAGTGAATCAGGGGTAAATTTGAGAAATAAACTGTACTAATTGGCTAAACTAAAAATTCTGGAATTTTTATGGTAGAAATTGAAATGAGTCTAGTTTCAAGGAAAATTAACGGAACTTAATTTGGAGTTTTGTAGCTCCAGATATAAATAATTTAGTGACTGTTTCTTAGGAAGACAGCTTGTCATGAACTTCAGAATATGTTGTAAACATTGATAAAACATGTTAATGAGTTGCTTATTGTTGTCATATGAACTTACTAAGTGTAAAGCTTACCCCCCTTTCTTTCTCATGTTCCTTAGGGTTGCCAGGTTAGCTCGGGTTGGAGGCCATCAGAGATATTATCACACTGTCGAGTTAATGCTATCGGCATAAGTAAATCCTAGTGTTTTGAGTCTATGGCATGTATAGGATTTTAATGTTGAGTATGTGATATTATGATTTAGCCAAAGGCATTGGCTTGTTATTAAGGTAATATGTAGTCATGTAAATTGTCCTATGTCGGCTAATGACATTATGGGCCTATATGATTATTCTTATGCATGTATGTTATTATCTCTTGTGATGTGGCTTACAGCATGTATGCCTAGAGATTGAATTGAGATTCATTGATGAGTTAGTAACTGATGCAAGATTAAGTGATTGGTAAATAGTTAATAATGCCTCATGAATGGTTTGTGGATATGATTATGCATGCTTAGTGATGGACATGAGGTTTGTGACGTATTGATAGTTATGACCAGTATGTGGTAATGATGTGAGTAAATTCTATGATATTTATTACTTAAGAAATTGACATGAGCATAACATGTTTGTAGATGTTTAAGAGCTCATTTATGTCATGTTGTATATTATTGGATAAGTATGTGTGCATATGTTGTGAGGGTGACAAATGGCTTGGAAAATAGCCTAGCAATTGTCCACACGAGTAGACACATGGGCGTGTGTCTAGACCGTGTGTCACACACGGTCTGGCCCCTTGAGTGTGTGTCATGGTCGTGTTTTAAAGTCAGTGTTGCATACGGGCTAAGGGCACGGGCGTGTGTGACTACACGGTTTATATCAACACGGGCGTGTGGAGCCTTAAAGCATGAAATTTTTCAAGTTTTTCTTAAGTTCTCGGTTTAGTCCCGAACCGCCTCTAACGCATATTTTGAGCCTCGTGAGCCCGTTTAAGGGACAAAATGTATGTGAAATGAAAAGTTTTAAATTGATTAAAATTTTACGGTTTGATTTTTGTGTGATTGATTGAGTTTAAGTTAGGTAACACCTCAAACCCTGTCCCAGCGTCGGATACAGGCGAGGGTGTTACATTTAATGGTATCAGAGCATGGTTTAGTTGATTCTCGGACTAACCTAGTGTACTAGAGTCTAGCTATACATGCCATAGTATTACTCGTGATAGTTTGATATCTCCCGGCTCTAACAAAACTGTTGGTTAAGACAAGAATGAGTTCCAACCGAGCAAATTTTGATAGAGATAAGAGTAAAGTTGAGATTATTGAATCATAATTGTGATATGCTGAAAATGGGAAAGGTATGAAAAAAATTCATCATTTTTTTACATGAACTAGGATTCATTATGTTATACTCTTAAGTTAAAGAATGTGAAATAGTGGAATAAAACAAAGTTAAGTTGTGAAAATCTCTTTTATGCATGTTAGTATTCATACGATGTTAAATGTCCAACTTGATTGACCAAGTGTTTATAAAAAAAAAATTCGCTTGAAATGACAGAATGTATGTATGAATGCTTTTATTGCATGATTAATAATCAGTATATACATGAGGTTGACATTTATGTCTAGATTAATGAAGTCAAGATGCCGTAATGTTATGCTTTATAATCTCAGTTACAGAATCATAAATGTCACAATAGCATGAAAGTTGTAATAAAAGATCAAATTGGGTGGAACGCAGGAAATGACTACGATCGTTCACTAATGAATTGACAGAAAAGACCATGGTTGGACCATGGGAATACATGAGATTTGTGTGCCAGTGTAAGACCATGTCTGGGACATGGCATCGGCATTGAGACGAAGGCTAGTGTAAGACATGTCTGGGACATGCATCAGCCACAGTATGAGAGCCAGTGTAAGACATGTCTGGGACATGCATTGGCTTTGAGATGTTAGCCAGTGTCAGACATGTTTGGGACATGCGTCGGCTACAAGATATGCTAGTGTAAGACATGTCTGCGACATGCATCGGCATGGTTACATGTGTCAGTGTAAGACCTGTCTGGGACACAGCATCAACACAGATGGACGAGAGCTAGTACAAGACCATAGTTGGACTATGGCATCAAGTAAGCGATGTATTCAAAACCGTAAGACGTTCTCCAATTTGATAAATACTGGCAAGTGATTAAGACTAAATGTAGGAACTTGATAAGATATTAATAGAAATTTGGGTAAAAGAAATGAAAGTTTGAGTTGCGATAAATTCACTTATGTTTAGCTAATATTCACATAAAATAAAGTTGCATGTATTACTGAGATATGTGAAAATGTGTTTATAACAAGTTGGAAATTTGAAATGTTTGAATCAATGCGCGTAATGCTATGTTGTTGTTGAATATGTATTTGCTTGAGAGTCAAAAGTTTAGAGGCTTTACAATCTTCGCCTCCTTACCAGAATAGAGTTATACGATGAGATTCTCGAGAGATATGTTGCATAAGCTTACAAAAGTGAAACTAAAGAGTACAATAATGGAATAGTATGTGATTAGTGAAGACAGAATTAGTTAGAGGAATAATGTTAGACTTGCACAGATGTCTGAGTATGACGGATTCAATTAAATAAAAGTTATGGCTATCTTTCTCTTCTGAGTATTCTATGTTTTCCTCTATTCTGGGGAATACGTATGGTTATCCCTTTCAAGTGGGAATTCTATCGTATGAGGATGCTAGTGACTGTGATATTAGATGAAAAGCTCTATTGGTCCAGTTAGTTATGATCGACATTTCCCCATCTCTTCATATTTCTGTTCTGATATATTGGAATGAAGTTGATAGTAAAAATCTATGTGAGATTATTCTAATGTTCTATTGATTATGATTTATATATGCGGGAATTATATTATCTTTGTTATGAGGAATTCTAGAGCGTACAGATAGTAGTTTCCTTCTGGTTTTCTCTGAGGGATTTTCTGGATCATCTTTATTATTTTCTTCTGGATTATATTCTCAGATTTTTGGTATAGTCTTATATCTTGGAATTTCTTATATTGGTTTTTCTCTCATTCTTGTTTCAAGAATTATCGAGCTTGGCTTATCTTTACGAGTAATCTTTGACTTGCAATATTAGAATCTGTTATGATTATGCTTCTGGCTCGACTATAGAAGTGCGGGGATTTCAGGGTCGAGATTTCTTTAAAATTCTTACGGTAAAGAATGGTTATTCTGCAAAAGTAAATCTGAGTTATGTGCATTTAAGTTTATTCTCTGGTTCGAGAATACCGTTACGTGTTCCTTGGTAAGTAGTCGTACAGTTAGAAATGATGAGGTTTTATTCTTACGGAAAACCTAATCAGTTGGATTTCTTTTATTCGAGAGATGCGGTTATAGTAAAGTTTCGAAATAGTTAAGGGCGTAAGCATAGAGAGAAGGCTATAAGTGAATAAGGTTTGAGTACCGAGAAGCTCCGAGTTATGTAGAGAATTGTGTAGAGAGTTCTCAGTAGCATCCTATCTGTTCTTCCAAAGGGTAGTGAATTGTCTACAAGGTAAGGCCGATTATCAGACATATTTGAGATTTATGATTGCCAGTGATGGCATTTGATGGAAAAAAAAAGATTTTCAGTGATGGCATTTGATGGAGAAAAAAGAGAGAAGAAAATGAGAAATGACTAGTATGAATTTCGTACCGAGATGTCTCTCTTCTCCGGGTAAATAAGAGATACCATATTGGATTTTGATAGATTGATGATAGTAGTCCGCATGACTATTCTGGTATATACAGAGGTATTGTTAGACGGATTTGGACGAGTTGTGTTTCTAAGCTTATAGTTCTTAGAATGTCAGTTTTCAGTATTTCGAATTGAGCCGAGACTCTTATGGTAACTATAAAAAGGTTACAGAAATCCTGAGTATGAACTTGAGTTGTGTTGTTTTGTAAGTTGTGAGAAAAAGATATAAGTGACTCGTGAAAGTTGAGAGCAACTTTTTCTAATAGGATTTTCAGGGACAAAAATCCCTAAAGGGGGAAAAAATGTAACAGCCCGATTTTGGGCCTAGTCAGAATAGTGGTTTCGGAACCACTATTCTGAGACGGAAGAAAATTATTTTGATGTTATTTTATGTGTTATAATATCATTTTATAAGTTCATGTAAATTTTGGTAAGTTAATTTTAGCGATTTCTAGTCCAATTTCGAGAAAGGACTAAATCGCGTAAAAAGGTAAAAGTTGTATTTTGATGCCTAAAGGTGTTAAATTGCTTTGTATCTTAAATTGGGGGTCTTTAAAGTGAAATTAGGCCATTTAAAATGTGATGGTCGGCCAAGGGAGACAAATTGGTCAAAAAAGCCAAAATTTGTGGCTTTTAGGTGACTAATTTGACTAAAAATAGAATAAAAGAAAGAAAAGAAAGATATCATCTTTTCTTCATCTTCTCTCCACCTAAAATGGCAGCAAAGAGTAGGTTTAGAAGCTAGAAACTTTCAGCAAAGAAACTCCCTTTATAGTAAGTGATTTTAATGTTTTTTCTTGAAGATTTTTATATTTTTGGAACCCCTAAAGCATGAGCTTTCATAAGAGGGGGCTATTTTGCAAAATGATTAAGAGTCTAGGGTTTTTTCATGAAAGAATATGTGTTGTTTGCTGAGTTTTTATGGAAGAAAATGAGTTTTGGTAGTGTTATAAACACTTTTTGTGAAGGAAGATTGCATGAAAACTCCTAAAAAGGGAACATTTTGCAAAGTAGTGTAATAAGTAGAGGTGTTCATGGGCCGAGCCGAGTTCAGGTCGGGCTCAACTATAAAATCATGCCCATTTATTGAGCTCGGGCCGGGCCAGGCCCAAAAAATGAGCCTAAAATTTTGCCCAAGCACCGCCTGGATAAAAATACTAAAAACCTGCTCGGCCTAAACTTCATATATTATTTTTTATATTATTTTTAAATATATATATACATCAAAAATACTAAAAACATCAAAATAAATATTTCCCAAAAAATTGAAAATAAATTTTAAAAAATATGTAGACTTAAATAACACTAAGATAAATGCAACTTAACAAGCAAATGCTTCTAAAATAGTAATAAAAATTAACAAATGCCTTTAAAATAATAAGAAAATTAACAATAAAATAAATTTTATACAATATCCAAACAATAACAACAAAATAGTAGCAACATAATAGTAAAATGGTAGCAAAGTAGAGAGAAAACAACAAGAAAATAACATTCAAAAATAAAAAAAATGCAGATTTTTTTTGTCCTTTAATGAATTCGGGCCAGGCCGAGCCTGGCCGGGCTCAGGCTAAAAATACTTTACCCAAGGCCCGGCCCATTTTTTAAACGGGCCTTATTTTTTTGTCCAAGCCCATTTTTTGGGCCTATATTTTTGCCCAAACCCTCTCACATTTTAAGGGCCTTGGTAGGTAGAGTAGCCTTACCATGCACACCTCTAATAATAACTGTAAGTGTATGAAATAGTTGATATTGTGAGTTTCTATAGTTATGAAAATGGTTCATCTAGTCTTAAAGAGTAAGTAAATTGAATAAAAATCATTTTTCGAGCCTAAGGGTAATTTGGTAATTTTGGCAAAATATAAGGGTAAAATTGTAAAAATTGCCTAAGTGTGTCAATGGACTAATTTGATTAGTACATTGTTTTAATAAGTTGAATGTGATGTTATAGATGATGAAAATCGAGATTTGGACCTAGAATGGAAAGAAATCGATTAAGGGATGATTACGTCTTTTTCACCTTTGTCGTATCGAGGTAAGTTCGTATGTAAACAATACCATGCTATACATGTATTTAAATGTTATCATTATATGAATTGTACAAATATTAAGTGTATGTGATTAATAGAAATATGATAAGACAAAGCCTTAATAGGCGATGAAAAATCCCGTTTGAACCTTAGGAATAGAATAGGATACGAGTGACATGTCACTAGGAATTATGAGTCTAGATGACTAGCTCGAGAGTGAGAATTTAAATCTCATGAGATATGAGGTAGATTTAGCTACAATTAAGGCACTTATGTGCAAAGGTTTTTTCGAGTATCCAATTAGTATTCCGAGTGTTCAACGGGTAATCCGAGGAAAGAGTTAATGATGGTCCCAATAAGGTAAGTCATTGGTGAGTATGCACTTGAGTTATGTTACAAGTTGTGCAGGTATGTACACTAAGCCTATGAGGATTCCTTGGTATGTGAATGATCTATGATGCATAAATATGTGTTTTAACCATGATGGATGAAATGATGTTGTATTAATTTTGTGAACAATGATTATGAATGAGTAACTTAGCCTTGACAGATTTGAGTTACTGCAGTAGTGTAACTTTGAAAATACACTAAAAATAGTGGAAAATGAGTTAGAAGCTGAATAAAATATGGAAATAAATCTTATTTAGTCTAGTTTCTTATAAAATAAATCGTTCAAAACAACCATTCAACTATAAAAGGGCACACAACATGGTTCACCAATTCATACTCAGTCTTCATCCAAAATGACCAAATAAATATAAACACACAAATCAAATTGCCATTTCAAGCATTATGACCTTAATCTTAACATTAAGAATGGAAAACCAATACACATAAACCATACATATTTAATTCAACCATTTCACTAAATATGCCATTTAACATAACATATATATATTGACTGTTACATCCCAATTTTGGGCCTAGTCAGAACAGTGGTTTTGGGACCACAAATTCGATGAGGAAAATTTTATTTTTATTATATTTTTATGGTCTAAAATTTCACATAATAGTTTTTGGAAAATTTCATTCGAAAATTTTGACATTTGGGCACTCAATTTAGTCAAAAGGACTAAATCGTAAAAAGTGTAAAAGTTGAGTTCTCCATGCTAGACGTGTCCAATTGTTATGAAATTTTAAATTGGAGGTCCTTATATATAAATTAGACCATTGGTTAATTTTGTGGACAAAAATGGACATGGTTAGGCATGTTTTCAACTTTTTTCATTAAGGGCATTTTTGTTATATAGTTATTAAAATGAATTAAAAACAAATTTAAAAGCCAAATTTTGTCCATTTTCAACCTCTTGGCTGAAACTTGCATGGAGAAACCATGGCTAGGGTTTTTCAACCTCCAAGCTTGATTGTAAGTCCATTTTAGCCCATTTTTAATAATTTTTACATTTTTGCAGTCCCCGCAACAAGATCTTTCAATTTCTACCATTAATTTGAGCTGGGGTTCATGTTTAAAAATTGACCCATGTGTGACATGCATGGATTTTGATGTCTAATGGTATAAAATGAGTCTTGGGTGTTAAATAAACGACTTTTACTAAGCGATTTTTGATGAAAACGTTCAAAAGGACCATTTTGTAAATTTTTGATGAAAATTTTATAGTAAGAATATATGTGAGTCTAGTTTCTGGGAAAATTATCTGTTCTCAATTAGGAGCCCTATAGCTCCAGATGTAAATAATTTAGTGACCGTGACTCAAGAAAACAACTTAACTGGACTTTGGATAAATAGATAGGAATTGAAAAATAGCATGTTAATACATTGCTTATTATTTTTCATGCGAGCTTACTAAGCGTAAAGCTTATTCCCTCATTTCCATTTCTTTTATTGTTGTTAGGTCGGCTCAGGGTTAGATATCGTCCGAGGCAACGTCACAGTACCGAGCCAATACCTTTGGAGTATTGATGCATAAGTTAGAAATATCAAGTGAGTGGCATGTATAGGGACCTGGTTTTATAACATAAGTTATTATAATTTGGCCAAATGTATTGGCCTATTGAGCTAATGATTATGACTTGTAAATCTCGCTATTCATATTATGCCTAACAATTGTGATGTGAATATGCTTGTTTACCATGCATGGTTGGTAATATGTCAAGTGTGTTGAATGCAGCATGTTTTATGACCAATCGAGGTGGTCATGACCATGAATTAAATGTGTAATATGGAAATAAAATGATAATGCCTTGAAAATGGATGTTTGATGGATAGTTTGGTAACCATGGTACAATGGTATAAAGTGAGAAATAGTAATAATGTTAAATTGAATATCGAATTGGTGTAGAATGTCTTAGTCAAGCATATTGTTTTATGCATGTAAAAAGGTGACAAAAAGGCTTGGAAAATAGCCTGTGCTGGCCACACGGGCAGAGACACGACCATGTGTCTCAGTCGTGTGGAAGACACGGCCTAGCACACGGGCGTGTGACTTGGCCGTGTGACCCTTATTTGTTTGCTCACGCCATAAGCAGAGAGTTACACGAGCTGAGGACATGGGTGTGTCCAGAGCCACACGGGTATGTGAGACCACACGGCCTACCCACATGGGCGTGTGACTCTCCAAAACATGAAAAATTTTCTAAGTGATGTAAAACTTTCGGAGGTTCTCGGTTTAGTCCCGAACCTTTTCTAAAGTATGTTTTGGACTTCGTAAACCCAAATAAGGGACTATGTACATGTGATTGAATATTTTAAAATATGAATGAAATTTTATGGCCCGATCTATGATATTGTGATGTCTCCCGATGCATATGAGAGCCATTTTGTTTAGACAAAGGTACCCTCCAACCGAGCCATATCCGACCATATTGATTGTGGTAATGAGGTATTTGAGTAAAGTACAGTCATGATGAGTTGAAACTTGGAAAGGTACGAATGAGATTCATAATATCCTGTTATGGATAAAATGTCATAGTCCTGATTGGATATTAAAATTTGATGGATTGCAATGAATTATTGAAATGAGATAAAGGATTATATGGCATAATGAGCTTACCTGTGATTGATTGATAATTCCATGATGTATGTGACTGAATTGCTCGAGTAAATGCATGAGTTTAGATAACTTATCAAAAATATTAATGGGATGAATATTCATGTATATCTGTTTGGATGATTATGATTGGCAAGCTCGTATAGCTTGAGTAAATGTGTTAAATTGCCTGGACTGATTTATATGATTGTAATGATATGTCTAAATGATGGTGTACGAGGTAAAAGTATAAATTGTGATTAACTTAAACATATTTGTTTGACCCTTGTATGATGTTGCGATAATGATGAAAGTTGTGTTGCATGTATCTGTATATGTATATGAGAGTCGAGCCAGAGGCCCTACGACCCTCCTCCCCCTTACCAAAGTGGTGTTTTATAATGGAAATTCCTGATATTTGTGTTGAATGAGTTCTCGGGTAAAAAACCAAATAGTTCAGTGATAGAACGGTTATAAGTATGATTAAAGATTGAGAATGGGTTGATAAGTACATACATGAGCTAGAAAGATATCAGATTGACCGAAAGATTGTTTAATTATCGCAACATCGCAGTTAGTGAAAAAGGTTAATTTTGGTAAAACATCTATCCTAGTTTGACGTCGAGAAATGTAGTGATTGAAATTCCCTCATAAGCTGATCTCCTCTAGTGAAAAGAATAATATGGAAATTTTGATGTAGAAAATAGTTAAAGGAATAATGTTTGAAATGCGAGATGTTTGAGTATGGTAATTATAGTGAGTAGATGTTGGCTGTCTCTTTTAAGGCACTCTATGAGTCCATTTATTTCTGGAAATTTTTTGTAGTGGTTGTATATTCTCTGATGAATTTTTGTAATATGGAAATGTTCCCTGATCTTAATGATAGACAAAGGCATTATCAGTCTGATTGGTACATAATCTACATGATCCCATTTCTTTTTGGTACTCTGTTACCTTCTGTCTGTTGGAAATTGATGAAAAAGGTGCGTATGATGCTATGGTTCAGTTTCTTCTAATAGTTGATTTGTCCGATATGTATATGAGAAGGTATATTATTCTTGTTGCATCTATCTTTGGTGGTCAGAATGATATTTTCTTCTGGATTTATTTTCTCTAAGGAACCATTGAGGTCTTTCTTATTTTCTTATTAACTTTGTTCTCGGTATTTTGATACGGTATCGTGATTGGATTTTCTGGTTTTGAATTTTTTTTTATGTTGGATATCTATATTCTGGATTTCTCCGTTATGGATTTCCTTATCCTGAATTCTTAGTCATCTTTATCTCGTAACTTGTTGAACATGGCTTATAGTTATAATATGACCTTTAGCTTGCGATATATATATATATATATCAAGTATGACTATGTTTCTGATTTGATTATGGTAATATGGTGATCTTAGTAAATGGGATTTCTCAAATTTCCGTATAAGGATTTAACATTGGCAAAGGCTTAAGTGGTAAAATTTTCGTCTCGTGAAAGTTAATAGCTTAATTCATGATTAGCAAAAGTTGGACAAATGAGAACATTGTTAACCGAAGCCTTTGCATTGGTTTAGTATGCATTGGGAAAAGACTTCTTGATTTTCAGTGATGGTTTTTGTATGATCTTTGAGAAGAACAGAATGCAGTGACAAACACTTGGGTAGAAAATCCAGAACTTATACAAAGATTTCGCAAGAAAACTTACAGGAGTAATGTATTTGCGATCGAGTTTGGAACTCGACATCGTTGATCCTTGTGTATGAATACTTGAAATGTTGAAAGGTTTAAGGATGTATATCAAGTGTCATCAAAATTATCTTCACCCATGTTGGCAACAAAATGGAAATGAGAAGAGGTTATTATGGATTTTATGTCTGATTTGTTACTGTCTCTGAAACGGAAAAATGTTATGTGACTTATTGTTAAATTTTTGACAAGATATGTAAATCATGCTGGTATGTACTAAATTTTCGCTCATCTGGTTCGAAGAATTTCGTGTCTTTATGAATGTTGGACATTTTGAGATTCTAGTCTCCACTAATCGGATTGAGATCCGGGTTTCATATCATGATTTCTTGGGAAAGCCAGAGGAGGCTTTGAAATGAAAGGTAATTGAGAATTGAATTGGAAAATAATCAGACTGTTTGAAATTATAAAGAGTATGAGGCCCAGATGAACTGGCTAGTTTCACTATTCGAATTTGAAAAAGATTCAGGTATGAATGTATATGTAACATGATGGTATGGATCGGACTTTTGAATACATGAAATTTCTGATAGAGATTAAGTTTTAGTGAAAGTGTTGTAAAACCAAAACCACTTTTCTGGTAAGATTTTCGGGGACGAAAATCCCTAAAGGGGGGAAAAATGTAACATCTCTATTTTGGGCCTAGTCAGAACAATAATTTTGGGACCACAAATCCAATGAGGAAAATTTTATTTTTATTATATTTTTATGGTCTACAATTTCACAAAATGATTTCATGAAAATTTCATTCGAAAATTTTGACGTTTGGGCACTCAATTTAGTCAAAAGGACTAAATTGTAAAAAGTGAAAAAAGTTGAGTTCTACATGCTAGAGGTATCCAATTGTTATGAAATTTTAAATTTGAGGTCCTTATATGGAAATTAGACCATTGGTTAAGTTGGTGGACAAAAATGGACATGGTTAGGCATGTTTTCAAAGTTTTTCATTAAGTGCATTTTGGTCATTTAGTTATTAAAATGAATTAAAAACAAAATTAAAAGCCAAATTTTGTCCATCTTCAACCTCTTGGCTGGAAATTTCATTGAGAAACCATGGCTAGGGTTTTTCAAGCTTCCAAGCTCGATTGTAAGTCCATTTTAGCCTATTTTTAATGATTTTTACGTTTTTGCAATCCCTATAACAAGATCTATCTATTTCTACCTTTAATTTGAGCTAGGGTTCATGTTTAAAAATTGACCCATGTGTGACATGCATGCATTTTGATGTCTAATAGTATAAAATGAGTCTTGGATGTTAAATAAACGACTTTTACTAAGCAATTTTCGATAAAAACGTCCGAAAGAACCATTTTGTAAAAGTTGTAAAAATGGTATAAAATGGTGTTTTAATGAGAATTGTAGTTTCATATAGTTATGAAAATGGTTTGGCTAGGCCTATAGAGTGATAAAATTGAATAAAAATCACTTTACGAGCCTAGGGGCAAAAGTGTAATTTTGACAAAGTTTAGGGGCAAAAATGTAATTTTTTCAAAATATGATTTTTGAGTCAATTTGAATAATGTGAGTCCTAAATAGGCTATATTTGAAATGATATATTAAGGAAATCGAGATTCAGGCTTAAATTAGGAAAATACAAAGTTGAGGACTAAATAGATAAATTTGCCATTTTCGTATTCGAGGGAAGTTCGTATGATCTAAGAAGCATGTTATTTATGTTATTATCATTATACATGAAATATATCTTGCTATGATTGTGTTAAAATTGATGTTAATAGAAGATTGATGGAGCATGACATTTTAAATGAAATGAATAAATTGTATGGAAACAAGGTGTTATGTTATTTTATTGTATGGTTTAATGTTTAATAAACATGAAAATGAGTTGGTTTGAATGTACATTACAAGGTCACCTACGCATATTAATATACTTGATTAAAAGTGAAAACCCCGATTGAATGAAAGGAATATTCGATGGATTCGTAAAAAGGAATTAATGGTAGAAAGGATCTAGCCCGGACGGGTGATCCTATAGTGATCATGCCCCCCGAAGAATATGTGTGCTGAAATGGATTTAGCCCAGATGGTAATCCGATTAGGATCTAAATTTAGCCTGGACTGGTAATTCAGATCCGAACTCATAGGAGTATATGTCATTGTAAGGGATTTAGCCTAGACTGGTAATCCCGACATTGTTCTATGAGTTTATATTACGAGGGATTTAGCCTGGACTGGTAATCCCGCTGTAAGATGCGAGATTCGTAGAAGTGCATACTTGAAATGATCAGTTGTACGATTTCACGGTACATGGGATATCCATCAAAATTTTTGAGAAAATTCAATGAGATTAATATGATAAATGAATAAAAAGGGTTTTTGCCATGACAAACTTATTTATGTTATAAGATACTATTATGACGGATATGACTGTCACATTTGGAATAGCGGTGGTGCTAAGAGATAGCACTTGTATGTACTCAAAATCCACGAACATGTGTTGGACATGGGAAGTGAAATGAACTTGTGGTATGAATGCAAATAAATGAGTGATACATATAAGAATAATTTTTATGGCAATCTTGTGATGATTATCATTTTGTTGCTCTAAAACTGTTTGGATAGCAGCAATAGTCCGACTTTGAAAATCCACCAAAAATTGTGTAAGTTGAATCAAAGGCTTAATTAAATATGAAATGAAATATTATTGAGTCTAGTTTCATATAGATGAAACAATATAAGCAAAAAAATTTAATATTATGAGATATTTGAATTCTTGTGAGATAGAGTCAGAATGAGTTCGAAATCCCCTGTTTTGACTTGGAAAAATAACTAAAAATTGTAAAAAAATAATAATGGGTTATAAATTATATTCTTAAAATCCTTAATGAGTCTATTTTCAAGGGAAATATACGGAAACATTATCTGAGTCCCGTATTATGAGATAATTAATTCATAGTAAAGAAAGGTTAGAACTATCAGATAGAAAAATAGGGGTAACTTTAAATAATAAACTATACTTATTGGCTAGACCAAAAGTTTTGAAAATTTTATGGTAAGAATATAAATGAGTCTAGTTTCTAGGAAAATTAGCAATTCTCAATTTAGAGTCCTGTATCTCCAGATATAAATAATTTAGTGACCATGATTCGAGAAAACAACTTAACTAGACTTTGAATAAATAGAGAGGAATTGAAAAATAGCATGTTAATACATTGCTTATTATTTTTCGTGCGAGCTTACTAAGCGTAAAGCTTACTCCCTCACTTCCATTTCTTTTAGTGTTGTTAGGTCAGCTCAGGGTTAGAGATCGTCAAAGGCAGCGTCACAGTACCGAGCCAATACCTTTGAAGTATTGATGCATAAGTTAGAAATAGCAAGTGAGTGGCATGTATAAGGACCTAGTTTTATAACATATGTTATTATAATTTGGCCAAATGTATTGGCCTATATTGAGCTAATGATTATGACTTGTAAATCTCGCTATTCATGTTATGCCTAACAATTGTGATGTGAATATGCTTGTTTGCCATGCATGGTTGGTAATATGTCAAGTGTGTTGAATGCATGTTTTGTGACCAATCGAGGTGGTCATGACCATGAATCAAATGTGTAATATGGAAATAAAATGATAATGCCTTGAACATGGACGTTTGATGGATAGTTTGGTAACCATGGTACAATGGTATAAAGTGAGAAATAGTAATAATGTTAAATTGAATATGGAATTGGTGTAGAATGTCTTAGTCAAGCATATTTTTTTATGCATGTAAAAGGGTAACAAAAAGGCTTGGAAAATAGCCAATGTGCTGGCCACACGGGCAGAGACACGGCCGTATATCTCAGCCGTGTGGAAGACATGGCCTAGCACAAAGGCGTGTGACTTGGCCGTGTGGCCCTTATTTGTTTGCTGACGTCATAAACAGAGAGTTACACGGGCTGAGGACACAGGCGTGTCCAGAGCCACATTGGTATGCGAGACCACACGTGTAACACCCCTTACCCGTATCCGTCGCCGGAACAGGGTACGAGGTATTAACAAATTATAGTATATACTATTAAACAAAACCCAACAAAAATATGTTGTGCAATTTGATCATTATAACATATGCCATTAACAATACAAACCAACTTCAAAGGCTTCGTACAAAATGATTAGTTTGATACTATAAGTAGTAATTTGAACCTAGACAATTATGATACGTAACAAAATAACTAAGTCTGCTATACATGCCATATTTCAAAATGTTGAGTTCAGATACCAAGAGTATTGATAGTGCGGGCGGATCTTCTACGATCTCTGACTCCTGTGCTAGCTGGATGACACTATAAGACAAATGAGAGAAAAGAAAGTAAGCTTATAGCTTAGTAAGTAAGTATATAAATAATAAATAAGAAATCTAATATGTTTATAACATAACTCAATTATATCATATTTTTAATTGTTGTTTACTCCAATTTGATCAAGCTGTCCCTCTTGCGTCATGATCACAAAATAAATCATAACTCAAGTTATGAAACTCAAAATTCAAATCTGTAAAATTTCCCTAAATCTATACTCATAAAAATTCTTACTAATTTTTTTCTAGAATTTTTGGTTCAGCCAATTAGTACAGTTTATTAGTTAAAGTTTCCCCTGTTACACAGCTCAACTGATCTGACCTCTGTTCATTACGAATTGAATTTCTCTCAATAAACAATTCAAATAACCATTAAACCTGTTTCATTTAAAACTAGACTCAATAAGGAATTTAGGAATACAAACTATATTTCTTAATTTGTTTTGTACAAATTTTAATGATTTTTCAAAATTGAAACAGGGGATTACATAGTCATCCTGAGCAAGTCTCACTCAATTGTAAATATCTCAAAATATAAAATTCCTTTGCTTGCTATGTTTCTTTTATATGAAAATAGACTCATTAAGCTTTAATTTCACATCTCATTCAACCTCTAATTAAATTCATTCTATTTTTGGTGAATTTTCAAAATCACATCACTGCTACTGTCCAAAACAGTTTTAATGCTAATTTCACTCTTTCACACATTCTTTATACTAACCTCATTTTAACTTACATATATATATACCACAAATCATTTTCACCACATTTCATACATCACAAGTGTAGGTCCATGACTACAATGTCACCACAAAACCATCCCGTTGAACAATTCGGATTAATCCTCGATACTTGATGGTTTCAGAGACACACCCCACCATCATATTTCATTTAGTTCGGCTCTCTTGTACACATGGTGAACACTTAGTACCACTCATGCGACCTAGCCGATTTGTCTCGTAGCTCTCTTGTCTACATGGTGTCCTTCACTTGGAATCACGCATGCGACCTAGCTACATTTATCTCTCACGTAGCTCTCTTGTCTACATGGGATACATCCCGTATCACAAATGTGACCTAGCTACTATATAGTATCTCGTAGCCTTCTTGTACACATGATGTGCACTCGGCACCATACATGTGACCTAGCTACGCTCCCTCTATTTTTTTTGATTTTTTTCGAATGTTCAACCGAGATCTCTCTCTCTATTACTTATTTCCATTCTTTCAATAGTCGATTTATACTTCAACATCAGCTAATATATATATAATAAGCTGAAATATAAAAATGTAATTGAAATTAATGTATTATTTACATACAAACTTACCTCGGTGCAAAATATGGGAATTTTGCAATTTAGTCCAAAACTTTCTCCTTTCCCCATTCCCTTTCTTGATCTATAACAACATATTTAGCTCATTTAACACTCAAACTATTTATTTTAATCCAAAAATCACATTATACAAAAATTACATTTTTGCCCCCTAACTTTTACAAAATTATGATTTTTCCCCAAGGCTCGGAAATTTAATTTCAGCCCTTATTCTTATGTTTATTGACCTACTGATCATTTTTCTCTTCTATGGCAACATCAAATTCTCACTCTAACACATAGTTATGAACAATATGTATTTTTATCGATTATCTGTTTTGCTCGTTTTCGTTAAAAATCGCTTAGAAAAGATCATTCCCTAACTTCAAACATTCATATTCTACCATCAAACAACAAAATACATGCCTATCATTCATGGGTAAATTTTAAACATAAACCCTAACTCGAACTAATGGTAGAAATAAGTAAACCGAAGCTACGAGGATTTCAAAATGTGAAGAACATTAAAAGCGGGCTTGAATTCACTTACTATGAAGCTTGAAAGTTGAAGAAACCCTAGCTATGGAGGAGAGCAATTTTTGGCAGCAACTAATGAAGATGATTACCAATTTTGTGTTATTTTTCCCATTTTATTTCATTTAATATACAAATGACCAAAATGCCCTTACTACTAAACTTTCAAAAAAATTCCCTCCATGTCCAACTTTTGTCCATAACTTAAGAATGGGTCAAATTGCTATTTAAGACCTCCTAGTTAATATCCCAAAGCAATTTCATACTAAAAACTTCTAAAACACGAGTTTTACAATTTATTCAATTTAGTCCCTAATCTCAACTTAAGCGCGAAATGCACAGAATTTCATCACGAAATTTTCATGAAATCATGAAATCATATCATAAACCCCAAAATAATTATAAAACGATTATTTTTATCTCGAATTTGTGGTTACGAAACCACTATTCCGATTAGGCCATAATTCGGGTTGTCATAACACGGCCTACCCACACGGGCGTGTGACTCTCCAAAACATGAAAAATTTTCTAAGTGATGTAAAACTTTTGGAGGTTCTCGGTTTAGTCCCAAACCCTTTCTAAAGTATGTTTTGGGCTTCGTAAACCCAAATAATGGATATGTGCATGTGATTGAATGTTTTAAAATATGAATGAAATTTTATGGCCCGGTTTGCATGATTGTTTGTGTTTAAGTTCGGTAATGCCTCGTACCTTGTCCCGGCATAGGACACGGGTAAGGGGTGTTACATTGACAACAAAATACCTATATACATGCCACATTCCAAATGAAATGCAAAGCTACCAAAATAGTTGGATAGCATGAGTTTTCAGTCGATCCTTTTGGTTAGTTCGCAGATTTGGTTACTACAAAAGAATCAAAAACAAAGACAGATAAGCTAATGAAGCTTAGTAAGTTCATAGTTTAAATCATCAAACTAAACTTACCTTGATTGATATTAAAATATAATGAGATAACATACAATTCCTAATAGCCAAAAACACATTCTCAGATCACATTAGTTCATGATCACAAATCAACATATAATATGATAATCCTTATCACGAATAGTTCATCAATTCAATATTCAACATGTCATCAAAATAAATGTGCTCACATATAAAAAAGTATTTCATTGAACATTTAACACTTCCAAATATCTTGAATATACATCAACACTTAAATCCATAAGTCAACCATGCATATTGTTAACATTTAGCCCTATGAACTAAGTAACTTGACTTGGATACCTGGGTAACTACACTACACCAAAGGCATCATAGATGCATAACAAAGGCATCGAAGTGCAGACAGAAGCACAAATGTGCAAGTAGAGGCACCAAACTACAAATAGTGACACGAATGTGCAATCAGAGGCATTGAAGTGCGAACAAAGGCATCGGAGTGCAAATTCCGTACAAGCGCACATACTAACCCTATTGGCATACCAATCATATCTTATGCAATTACTATGTTCAACCGAACAATATACGTAAATCCATTACTTTAATACATTTTCATCATACAGAGGCACCTCATCATTTCCATACATATACTATAAACTTAATACGTTCATATATATATATATATGCAACTCCAAACCATGCTACTATAATTTCTTTTCAATTTTATATAAATAACTAATGGAATTTCTCATACATTCAATAATTAACTAGAAACAATAATATATTCACAAGCAAATTATATTATATAATAAATCACTATGAACTTGCCTACGATTACTCCTAATTTCATAGTAGGGACTACTCTGCAATTTTTCCTTTTCCACGATTTTTGTCCTTTTGATTCAAATCTTGATCTAAAATATTAATTAAATACAATCTATTAAATTCATATACATGTCACACTCAATTTAATGCATATAGCCCTTAATTTTCATTAATTACACATTTCCCTAAACTTTTACATATTTAATCAATTTAATCCTTTACTAAAAACCTAACAAAAACCACTTTATAAAATACTCTAACAAAAACCACTTTATAAAATACTCATAATCAACAACTAATAGTTCATATCTATTATTTAACATTCAAATTAATAGGATTCATCAATGACGACATATAAAATCCTTCATAGTTTTAAAAGCGAATGTGCGGGTTAACTAAACCTAATTGCAACGATCTCAAAAATATAAAAATTATAAGAAACAAGTTTATAATGAGCTTACATGCAAGCAAAGAGCTAAAGCCGAACCTAAACCTTGAGAACAATGGTAATCTTTCCCCCAAAATTTTCAGTTGCCTATTGTGAAAGATGATGATACAAAATTTTATTTTATTTTATTTAGTTTTAGTTTTCTTTTATTACAAATTTACCCTTTACTATAACTTACAAAATTTCACAAATATGAAAAAGCATAAACATCCATCTAAATACCACATGGCTAATTACTTTATAAACCCTTAATCATTTACTACTTTAAGTTATCAAATCAATATAATTCATTTATTACTAAATTTTACAACTCTCATAATTTAATCTTTTTATTCAATTAACCAACTAAGCGATAAAATTTATTCACCCAAAATTTAATATAACCATGATTTAACTCTATAAACATTAACTAAATAATAAAACATGAACTCACTTATTGAAATTGTAGTCACGAAATCACTGTTTCCTAACCCATGGAAAAAAAGATATTACAAATATATTTTCAAAAAAGATTCTAGTTCTTGTGGAAGATCCTACAGGTGATGAGAATGAAAGAACACCACAGCAAAAAAGGTTTTTAGCGGCGTTTGAATGAAAAACGCCGCTAAAGAACGAGCATTAGCGGTGCTTTTAAAAAAATGCCGCTAAAGAACGAGCATTAGCGGCGCTTTTTAAAAAACGCCGCTATAAGTTCACCTTTAGCCACGCTTTTTAAAAAAAGGCCGCAAAACTTATGCTCAACGCTGTCGTTTTAACTGAGCTTCAGCGGCTTTAGCGGTGTTTTTTGAAAAGGACCGCTAAAGATCGAGTATTAACAGCGCCTTTTAAAAAAGCCACTAATGCTCGATCTTTAGCGGTGCTTTACAAAAATGCCGCAAAATATTTAACACAACGCCGTCGATTTGTATTAAGCCTTTAGTGGCTTTAGCGGCTCTTTTTAAAAGCGCCGCTAAAGATCAAGTATTAACGGCGTTTTTTTAAAAACGCCGCTATATGTACACCTTTAGCGATGTTTTTCAAAAAACACCGCAAAAGAATTTTGCAAAATGACGTCGTTTTGTATTGAGCTTTTTGTGGCTTTAGCAGCGCTTTTCAAAAAACGACACTAAAGATCGAGTATTAACGGCATTTTTTAAATGCTCGATCTTTAGCGACGTTTTTTGAAAACGCCGCAAAAGAATTTTGCAAAACACCATCATTTTGTATTGAGCTTTTAGTGGCTTTAGCGGCGCTTTTTGAAAAACACCTAAAAAATGAAAAAAAAATTAAAATACTATTATTTAAAATAATTTTAAAGATTTTTGGTATATGACTAATTGTTTTTTAATTTATATGTTAAATATTTTCTTATATAATTGTAAAAGAGATAGTATTAATTTTAAAATATTGAATTAATTATCATTATAGTTTAGGGTTTTTGGTATATGGTTAAGGGTTTAACATTTATGAGATACTATTTTAAGGTTTATGGATTATGGGTTTAGGGATTATGGTTTAAAGGTGGTTTAAGGGTTGGGGTTTAAGGTTTAGGTGTTACGGGTTAGGGGTTAAGGGTTAGGTGTTCATGGTTCAGGGGTTATATTTTAGGATTTATGATTTAAGGTTTAGGGATTAAGAGTTTAAGGTTTAGATTAATTAGTGTTTTTTAATTTTATGATAAATATGTTCTTATATAATTATAAAAGAGATAGTATTAATTTTAAAATATTAAATTAATTATCATTATAGTTTAGGGTTTAAGGTTTAGGGTTTAAGCTTTAAGAGTTACTATTTTAAGGTTTATGGATTATGGGTTTAGGGATTATGGTTTTATGGTTTATGGTTTAAAGGTTGGGGGTCAATGGTCAGGGGTTTAGGGTTTATTGTTTATGTTTTATGATTTAGAGTTTTGGAGATACAAGTTAGGGGTTAGGGGATATGAGTTTAGGGTTTATATTAATTAGTGTTTTTTAATTTATATATTAAATAATTTCTTATATAATTATAAAGAGATAATTTTAATTTTAATATATTAAAATTATGATTATAGTTTAAATTATTTAAGAGATAATAGATAAACTTTATATATATTAAATGGTTTAAGATTTAAGGTTTACTTGAGATTTGTTAAATGATAAAATTTTATACAATCAATTAATGCTTTTATATTTAAAAATATTTAATCTAAACCATTTCATATATATTTAAATATTAGATTAAGAAAAAACATTGATAAATAAATAAAAAATGTAACTGATTGATATGGATAGGTAACTATATATAGTTAGGGTTTAGGGTTTAGGTTTATTGTCTACGATTTAGGGTTTATGATCTAGGATTTGGGGTTTGGAGTTTGGGGATCAAGGTTTAATTTTTAGTGTTTAGGGATAAATATGGGGATCGGGGTGCAATTATATATATGAACTTTAATTTGATCTAGTTCTTGTAAATTATTAACACAATTATTGATATAACATCATTTTATATTTATATATTGCATACATAAATATTTATATTTATTCAATATAAAATATATTGATGTATTTATTTTAAAATGTCTATGATTAAATCAAAATAAAAACTTAAAATTTAATATTTAAAATTTAAAATTTTAGTCCATATTTCAGTTAAAAAATCAATATTCAAAATTTAAAAAAATTCCAAAAAATGGTAATCACAACACAAAAATTGTGAAAGAAAAAAAATGTTAAAAATGAAAAGAAAATTAAAATTGAGCAATAGTGGCGTTTTTGGGTAAAACGCTGCAAAAATTTGAGCTATAGTGGCGTTTTTGGTAAAAACGCCATAAAAAGTTGAGCTATAGTGGCGTTTTTGGTGGAAACGCCACAACAAATTCGAGAATTACTGGCGTTTTTTTAAAAATCGCCGCAAAAGGCCATTATTTTTTTATAAAAAAAAGGTAAAATCCCGCTCACTCCCAAAAATTATTTTTTGGTTACCCACTCATTAACCAAATCTCCCAAATAAAAGTTTGTACTTATTTCTTTTTCCCTTTTACTCTCAAAATTTGCCCCCAAATTCTTTTTCCTTCTCTTTCCACTGCACTAAATTCACCCACCATAGCTACTTATTTTCTTTCGATTTGTTAGGGTTTTGGAGAAACAAATGGAAGTTGAAGAGAAGGAGAATGAGGAAGAAGAAGAAGAAGAAGAAGAAGAAGAAGAAGAAGAAGAAGAAGAAGAAGAAGAAGAAGAAGAAGAGAGTGAAGATGAAGGGACTAAAAAGGTCAAAGGTAGTAGTAGAAAGGGGAGTTCTAGGAAATCTGGTCGAGATTCGGCTGAGAAGAAAGAGCCAGTGACGCCTAGTAGTGATAGGCCTACAAGGGAAAGGAAAGTCGTAGAAAGGTATTCAGCTCCTTCTGTTGCAAGGTCTTCCTCGTTTAAAACTGTCAATTGAAAAGGTATGCTTTCTTTTCTAGGGTTAAGGCATGGGTTCATCGCCTGCACCACTTCCGTCTAACGATGGTACTGCCATTGATCAAGGAATTGCTTACATTCTCCTTTTACTTGCTCTAGCGATTACCTATCTCATCCATTGATGATCTTTTTTTATATTTTATTTTTATTGGTATATGAGCTATAAATGATTTTTTATGTATTTTCTCCATATATCTAGTGAGAGAAATTGGAGCAATTTTTTATTTTTCTTCTCTCCTATCTCTGTGTTGTAAATCTATGCAGCAAATAAATCCAGTTGAGAATTTGAGATCACATAATCGTTTTACTATATATTTTTTTGCTCCTTGTGGAATTTGGAATATATTTAGATTCATATGACCAAATCGATAAATCAAAACGTTTTTAGTTTTCTTTTTTCAGGGGCTTGGACGAAGATTAGTATTGCTTCAATTTTTTCCCTAATGCCAAAAATAAGTCTTTTTTTTTAAATTATTGGGTTGACTTTCAATTGTATGATATTTGACTCTCAAGATTCTCTTGGATAATAGACAGATTCATGTGATACTTTTTCTTTGAAATAGTATTGTTCATGGTCATTGAACTTTGTTGTTACTGCATGGCCTGCACTATTTATTTTCGATCTCAGTAACTTCGTTTGATGGCTTTCAAGTTGTCAATGAAAGCAAAGGTGATTGAGGGTTATATTTTCTTCTTGTTCCATGATGTGTTTTTTATGTACTTAATGTATTACAGGAAAAATGGTGCATAACGCAGGATAAGTGGATTAATAGTGCAAATGGTGAAGCTCGAGTGCACAGTGCAGGTAAAAAACCATTGCTTCTGAAATTGAGGTTATGGAAAGAAACTAAACTTGTAATAAATAACATAAAAATTGGATAATTTTTCTATTTGATCTTCTTTATTAAAGTGTTATTTCCTTCATTGAACTCAATCATAAATTCATGATCTAGGCTCAACAGCTAGAACTTGAGGCCATCAGCAGAGTTCAGTTCAAATACAACTTCTCTGCTTGGGATCGGCACACAATACAATTTTCTGTCAATGCTTGGGTATACTACCCCCCACCATCCCATTTCTTTCTCCCACATGAACATATTTGTATATTAGTAGATGATTCTTGCCGTCTTATCCCTCTTTTTTGTTTTTAAATGAGTAAAGAGTGCATTTTATTTCCCTCTTTATTCTTGCATCTACCATAGAAAGACCGCCTTATCGAGGAGTTGATTGGCTGTTAATGTATAATTAAATTTATAAGATGTAATATTTAGCCAGTTGCTAGTCTTGTAACTTGGGCCATTTTTTACTTCATGCACATATTTTTGTTAGATTCTTTTTTCCTTACTTTTGTTTTTTATCTTGCAGGTTTTTATTGTGGTTGTGCTTGCCATCTTTCCACTTGTCCCTAAAAGTCTTTCAAATAGGGCTTATCAGCTTTCATTTCTATATACTCTTTGTATGCACTATATGGGGTATTTCTATTGACTTGTCATACATTTGGTAAATATATGATAGTTTTATGGATAAGGAAAGTGCCTGTTTGGGTGGCTGGGTTACATTGTTTCTTTACCTTCTTTTTTTTTGGGGGGGGGATTGTCTGTTTTAGTTTCTTTTGTTTTGAGAGAGTCCGGGCCTTATTTTAATTTTAATAATAATCCAGCCATTCTTTTTTTTCAAATATATATATATATATATATGATATTTTTTTCTATTGAATCTATTCTATATGTTATGAAGAGGCCAAGATCATGGACTTTACAAGTTGTTCAAGTGTATTTTCAATCAGTAATTGCAACCAAAGATTTTGTCTACTTTATCTACTGCCTTACATTTGTCACTTCACATCTTTGCCCTAAATGTAAGCATTCTTCTGCTCCTGAATTCTCTTTATTATTATGTAGTATGATGAATTGATATGGACCTTCACTATTGTTGCTTTGATTCCCATTTTATGCCGATCACTCTAACTCATTGCAAAGTTCTTAAGGCATAATTTTAGTCGTTCTACCTTGTACAGGTAGACCTTTATTCAGATAAACTATCTTCTGTATTACAGTGTTCTGGATTAGTTTTTTTTTTAATTAATCTTGTGATCAGACTATTAATGTTCACTACAAGAAATTTAATTAAATTTGTTGGGTGATATTTCCTTATATGAAATGGCATAAAGTTCAGATGGATGGAAATTGTGTTATTATCTGAAAAGGCACAGTAAGGAGGATTATACACTCAACTTTTGCTAAAAGGGTTGGTGCTAATAAACAAAAAAACGTAATTCGTGAATGTTAATACTACTTATCCTTTTTTTCATTTTAACCAATTCCTTAGATGTATTCTCTCAAAAAAAAAAATCCCCAGATATATATTACTTCAATTTCTTTTATGACATTCATTTTGATGTCACCTCAAACTTGGATGAAATGAAATGCTTGCGTCATCCATGTGCATGTGTAACCCCGAGGGTTTATTGAACAGGAAGTATTTGGAAGATCCTTGTGTGTGGGTAGAATCAAACACCACCACCCTGAGCATTCTATCATCACATGCTGAGATTGGATTTGGCTGGCTTCTACTTGTTTCCTTGTTCTCGTCAGTTGCTGATATCTTTTGTCTCTTTTTGGTTCATAGTTCCCTCTAAGCTTATACATTCCATGACCTCTAGCTTTTCTAATTTGCTGAAATTTTCTATTAAATTTTGTAGGTGGCAACGCAACATTGTACAAACTTTTATGTACTAGCAGGTCTATAACACTACTTTTTACTTTTCATGTATTTACCTTTTTGTTTATTAGTGATTCTTTGGATGGCAATGGCATGATAGGTGGGTTCAGTACCTAGTTTGGTTATTACCAAAAAACTAGTATTGGAGCACATGACTTATCAGTTAGATACTTATTGATCCTTTGGTCTTTGTTTATATATTAATGAATGTGTTCTGCTTGTGTTGTATGACTTTTATGCATCTTATTATTCAGGAATTAATTTTTTTGCCCTGTAAAAAGAAAAAGAGTTGAAATACTAGTTATTAGTTCTCTCTTTTTCCATTTTTAGTTTTAAATGATTTTGAATATAAAGTTTCTTGAACTTGTTTATATAATTTTCTTTGCATATAAAGATTGGTATTTGATGTTTCTTCTTGGATTGATCTTCAGATATGTCCGTTCCCTTCCTAGTGCTTCTGTCCCCATTTTTCTCTCTTGCATTGTTCCTATCAATGATATGTTTAACTTCATATAGATCATGGAGCTATTACTTCATTGATGCAAACAATGCTTTTAGTAATTTTATGGGGAAAAATATTAAATACGAAATAGTTTTGTATAGAAAAATCTTTCTCAACATCGAATGCATTTCAAACTGTCTAAACCCTTTATGCTTTGCTTTTATCCATTGTCTGACAGCTGTTGAAGCTTATGTACCATGCTCTTGTTAGCACTGGTTACCACCAAAGTGTGTGGGCAAAGATCGGGAGGACTATTAATCCACTTATCCTGTGTTATGCACCATTTTTGATAATCTCGTAATCTCGTAATCTCGTAATCTTCTTCTACACATTTTGGTAATTCCATGTTCCATTTGAGTTATTGATTACAATTGTGATTGTTTGCTGCAGGGTTTTGGTTTTGATTTTAAACCTTATGTCCACCCAATCTATTGACTAACCAAGATCAAGATCAAGTAAGGAGAGTTTAATTAGTTTTCCCCCTCCTATCATATTTCTTCTGAGATGAATTTAATGTTTTTTATGTATGGGATATGTTTAGGTCAATTTCCAAAGGTAAAGTCATTGATTATATACATAAATTCTGATTACATTATTAATTACATGATCAATGACTTTTGCCGAAACAAATTCTGATTCTTGCTTTATGGTGGCATTATTAAAAATTTATCTTTCCATATCATAATTCAAAGAGATCAGATAGTGTGCTTTGACATATGTGGCTTTGAGGGTCGTATAAATTTCCCCACTGGCCTGATTTTGGCTTACAGGTGCATACTTTGGCTTTCGGCTCTGGCGTTTTGGATTCTTTGGTGGTTGAATTGAAAGCATCAAAGGACTTTTCTAAGTTATATGCAGGCAGTGCAATACTTTGGCTTCATCTAAGCTTGAACCAGCCCTCTATTGCATATTGTTTCTTCTTCTTTTCAGATCTTTTTCCTTTGATTAATGAGAGGTGATGATGATTTGGCATTCTTTTCTTACTAGGATGAATTTTGTTTTAGAAATTGTAATACTTTGTAAGTGTGTTTGTGTTTTTTTTTTATGTATTAAATTACATTTTGAATCAATGTTTATGTATTAAATTTAAATTCATTAATTTTTATATTTAGTTTTGAAGTTTAAATTTTAATAGAAAATTTAATTTAATTAATATTTTTATTTATCCTTAAAAGTATATAGTTTAAAGTTCAAATTTAAAAATTAAACATAATATAATATTTATCATAGAAATAAATATTATTTAATTAAAATAAAATATTTTTTTAAAGGTCATGTTCTCTAGCGGCGTTTGTGAGAAAAGCGCCGCTAAAAGTCATGGTATTTAGCATCGTTTTTTAGAAAAGCGCTGCTAAAAGTCATAGTCTTTAGCGGCATTTGCAAAAAAGCGCCGCTAAAAGTCATGGTCTTTAGCAGCGTTTTTTTAAATAAAAGCCGCGAAATTTTGCAGCGTTTACTATAGCGGCGTTTTTTGTGGCACTTGTGAAAACGCCGCTAAAGGCACAAAAAAACGCCTCCTGTAATGGAAGGATATTCAACTGTTACCTACATGAATGCAATGGAGAAATTCTGTTTGCGTAATTTGTGCCTGAATTTTTGCAGTTGCATGAGAAGAAAAAGGATGTTTTTATTTTCATTCAGTTTCATGCTTTGTCTCACTTTGCCTCGTCATTATCATACGTTTTATCTCGAGTACTATATCATATATATTCATGGATCATGCCCCTTGTATGATTCTTTATTTAACAAAAAATATATATATATGTTTCTTATATTTTTCATGATTCTATCCTCAAACAACCTTATCCAACAACTATACAATCTTTGTAAATGGAAACATCAATTTATATTTGGATGCTTTCCATTCAGTTGTCTTTTTAAGTTCTGTTAATATAGATATTCACCGGTGGCTCATCTGGTTCTATAACCATTGGAAATATTAGTCTTCATAAAGAGAATAAATAAAAGGAAAATAATAGAAAAGGCGGCATGCTTATTTGAGACATTAACTACAATATATGTTTTTTAAAACTTTGTTTTCTAAATTTTTGGAAAAGGTCTCAGGATCCAGGAGATGAGAAGGGAGGACCTAACAACGGAAAAAAATGGTTGGGGGGGAGGGGGATATGACACTGTTACAGAGATTATATCCACTGTCACCCATCTGAAGAAAACAGATCTTCTCTCTTTACCTCGTTGTCCTTTATCTTTGGAGCTCTTCCACATTAAGGTGGAAAACCTGTCTATTGGTGACTTCATGTGGCTCCTACTCCAAGAAAGTCAATGAATGGCGGTAGAATAGTCTCATAGTGGCTGTAGTTACTGCTTCCTGCCACGGATGATGAAGGTTCAATGGCTGAAACTTGAGGTGTTATTGATGCTGTGGAATCTGTGTTACTTTGGGAGCTGAGGAACTCTGACTGTTGCATTGTCATCATGTGTGAAGGGTGCAGCTGCTGATGTTGACGCTGGGGATAGTAGCCACGGACTTGGGTTTCATCGATGGGCCTATCCCAAAATCTGGTCTGGCTGAACATGCCCATCATGTCATTGCTAAGATCTACAGATGTTGAGAAACCAGCATATTAACAAAGACCAAACGTAATGAATAGATTGTATTGGATTTAAAGCAGCAAAAAGGTAGATGAAAACAGTTACATCAGTCAATGTCTATAAAGCAAAAGAACAAATGAACACAAAAATCATGACACATTTGGTTCAGCTGTTGAAAGAAAAGTGAATCACAGAAGAATTGTGGTAAGAAATTCGAGGTAGGTTTCCAAAAATGAAAACAATGACAAACAGCACAGAAACCAAAACACACCAAAACGTATCATAAAAGAAGCTTAAGAGGAGAATCACACACCAGGGAAGAAATCAAAAGGTGGCGGTTGTGCTTGTGCACAAAACCCATTACGATAAGGGGCCTCGCTGCTTAGGATTGCTTCTCTCTCACTGGTCATGTGGGATGAAACATTTGACCCGCCATTAACCCCACCTGCATCACCACCGTTGAAGATCCCAAACTGATAGTGGGAGATAATGCCTAGTCGTCTATCCGAAATATTGAGACAGTAGGGGGCTGGTTCTGCCTTTTTTCCTGCATCTCTGCAGACAATGCTCGGAGTTTCTTCCATCTTTCTATAAACAGATTGACTCAGCTTCCGCCTCCTGTAGGCACTCGATTGTTCTCTATACTTCCTAGCCATGATCACATGCCAATGGTTCTTCACTGCATTATCAGTTCTTCCAGGGAACAGCCTCGCTATCATTGCCCACTTGTTACCGTAAAGTCTATGAGCTTGCATTAGTCTCTCTTCTTCTTCTTCGGTAAAAGCTCTTCTATTGATCCTAGGGTCCAACTGATTAAACCATCTCAGCCTGCAGCTCTTACCTTCAAACCCGAGAGACAAGAATCAGAACAAATGAGCCTTGGCTTATAAGCACATTGATTCTAACACTAAGAATATGTCACTAAAAGAGAGAATGTTTTAATGAAACAAAGATAGATAACACACTTTTTCTTTTTCCACTGTTTTTGGCCACTATTTTACCTGATCTTCCTTCCAACTTCTCTGCAATAAGGTTCCAGTTCTGAGGGCCGTAAAGAGCAACAAGTTCCTTCAGCTTAGTATCTTCTGCAGGCCTCCAGTGGCCTCTGGCACAAAGCTTTGACTGTCCACTGTCTGTTTCCTTGCCACTTACCGCATTCTCATTGGGGTTCTCTTCATTTAAGTTGGGATTGAGATTAATTGGCATATTATTATCTCCAAACCCATCACTGTAATCAGAGCCCTTACCCTCCACAGCATCAGAGCAGTGGTTTTCCTCAAAGCTCCTTGTTTTGCTGTTTTCCATGAAACGAAAACCCGAAGAAGCTCTTTCATTTTCCCGTGAGGAAGAAACAACAATACCATAGTTTGGTGCAAGAGAAAGACAACCCATGTCTGGATACACCATCCCCATGGATGAAGAAGAGGAAGGAGTAGCTGAAGAGTGACAGCTGAGCCTATTCATGTTGTCTGGTGCATATAAAACACACTCTTGTTACCCATGCCTTCATTTTCCTCATCTGACAAATGCTGTTATACAACTGTTACAAAGTCATCTTCATGCGCACATAAATATTAAACAAAAGGGAATACTAAAAAGGGGAAGGGATGGCTTGCATTGCATAGACTGAAAACGAGAAGCAAGTTTGACAAATAGTGAGAGAACTGGGAAAAGTGAAGTCAAGCCAAAAAGATTAAAACATGGAAACAGGAAAAAACAGCAATTAAGGCATGTGTGTAAGGGAAACCTACACGGCTGGGGTTAAGAAAGGGACTAAAAAAAGGAGTGCTTGAAGTAGTTAACCACCCTGACTGACCCCTCCCCCCCTAGTTTAACTAGTTTTGGTGCCGTGGTGCGAATCCATGCTCTCATCTTAAAAGTAAACATGAAGCATTCATTTTTTAACTTGATACAATTATAGGTTAAATAGTTTTGGGTAAGGGATCATTTTTTTTCTCTTATTTGAAAATTAAATAAAAATTTAAAGTTGTATATAAATATTGTTTTTATTTTAAAACCTTTTAACATTTGAAATTATTTTTGAAAATCTATAAGCCTTTGCCCCATGTTAGTAGTTTTCTAAGGGGCTGAATTTTTTGACAGCCAACAAAGTTAGTCTTTTTAAGTTTGTATTTTATTATAACATACTTAAATTATATAATTTTCACATCATAAACTAAAAAAAAAAGTGAAAAGGAAAAATAAATTATTGGATAATTTAGATCCTAACTTGATTCAAGTTCCTATCATAGTTACACTTAATAGATATAAGGTCAAAAACTCATTTTTTAATGTAAAAATTAATGAATTACTGATTGAGTGAATAACAAGTATTGAATTAACATATTTAATAATTTAAATTTATTTTCATTTGTTTAATGATTCGCACCATTAAAATTTGCACTCTATTTGTGACTTCTTTTTTTCATAAATCCAACATCACTCACACGTGTGTTGAGTAAAGTTTTTTATTTTCTTTTTTTCTTTTAATCTCTTTCACTGTCTTGTAGGCATTAGGATGCTTAGTCTGTCCCTCTCTTTATCAACAAGATAGACCTGATAATGTGATGTGTGTGTAAGTAAGGTGTAGACACCCTTTCTTTGAGAGAGCGTGAGACAAAGCGGCCCCTGCCAAAGTTAAAGCTACAAAAAAACCTACCCCTATCAAACATCAATGAATACAAGAAGAAGGAAAGAAAGTAAATTTAACTTGAGGAATGGGTTAAATCTGGGTTTCAGTTAACCACCTGAAGTTGACCCAACAACCATAACCCCCAACCAAGAATTTTTTACCAGATACATGTCTCTTCCTTTCCCAACTAATTATAACAGTACAAACAAAGCATTGCCCATCTTAATGACTTATTAATCTCCAACTCCCCCACCTGTTATTCTTCTTCTTCTTCTTCTCCCTTTCATCTACCCTTCTTTATTAGGAACAAACACTTAACACTTGTTTATGCATATCATAATATCAAGATTCATGGCCGTCAGTCTTTTTATTACCCAAAAATATACATGCTCCGTCAACTAGTTATGGCTGAAAAGGTTTTGCATATATACATGATGTTGAGTAAATTTATTTGTCCATGTAATATTATGGAACCTGTATCTAGAAAAACAAATTTCCCTATTCTTGTTTTGATATTTCTACAAGGCTGAACAGTAAAAAGCACAAGTGAATGATGAAAGAAAATGGGGAAGAAATTTTAAGATGGAAACTGATGAGATTCAAGTTTCTAACTATCTTTCTCTAAGATCACTAAAACCCACGTATAGAACAATACTTGCATTCCTGATAAATGAAGGTACATGTGCTTTTAGGAATATGAACTTAGTTTAAAAAAATTATAAAAATATTCTAACTTTAATATTAATTATGAGAATAAATTGATTTTTACAGTAAAATTGGGTGTGTCATTTTTTTATACACATTGCCCTAAAAGTCTCCTCAAAAAAATAATTTTTTAAGTGCCGCCTAACAAATTGATACGTATAGAGGCAAAACATTTAGTAACATAATGAAGTAATTATTCTTTTTAGATTCACTAAAAAAGAGTCCGTGAGAGTATGAAGACATCTAATTAAATTTTTAGTCTGTTTACATGTTATGTTTGTCTAATTTTTAAATTAAATTTAAATAGCAGATATTAGAATAACAAAATATACATTTCTTATTTTTATTATTTTTTAAATCAATAAACTTAAAAATTATATAAAATGCTTATTTAAATTACACAATCGTCCCTCAAAAATTTCCTCAAGCTTATCTAAATTCAATTATGCTAGAGGAGGAATTAAAATTGAAAATGTTTAACTTTAGAAAAACTTGAGGAAATTTTTGAGGGACATATTGGATAATTTAAATAAAATTTTATATAGTTCTCCAAATTTATTGTTTTTAAAAAATAAAAAATGGAAAGGGTTTTTTGTAACTTTTATATATTTTAAGAGCTATTTAAATTTAATTTTAAAATTAGACAATCCAAATATGCAAATAGATCAAAATTTAATTAAGTGCCGCTATACTATCATGCAACACTTTTTTAGTAAATCTAAAAGGTTAATTACTTCATCAAGTTTCAAAACGTTTTATCTCTACATATTTTAGTTTAGTGTCGTCAATTTGTTAAGCAATATAAAAATTTTTGTTTTAAATTTTAGGATGATATCACCTAAAAAATAACGATACTTAACTCTATTGAAAAATCAGATTATTCTCATAATTAATCTTTTAAGTTAAATATTTACATAATTTTTAAAACTTATAAGATTACGTGTATATAAATAAAAATCCTACATACATGTCACCGTGTCAGTAAAATGATCCATCATAAATTTCTAATATTATAGTATATCTGCTTGAAACTTTTTTAAAAGGGTTTAATAATTAACTCTCAAATCAAAAGGTTAATATAATGCAGAATCTTCAGTGAAGTTTGAAAAGACGGTCTACAGTTTATACATTGCCCTACTCAATTATCATTACTTCAATTAAACCAGTCAAAAGCATGAGCAAATTACCATGTAAGGAATGTTCATAACATTTACCCAGAAAAAAGGTAAAAAGACTGATTAATTTTATATGCTAAACTAGGTTTATGTTGCCATATATGTATACATACATGGATAATGGATGGTCCACTATTTTCTTATTTTGTCCTTTCTTTTTTTCCTCCCTCAGTTTTCAGTGACTGGAAAGTGGAAACCTAATGACAGACGTTACATTTAATGTGATCACAGAGTAACAGGAATGTACTGGAGATTTGGACAAAGTTTTGGTCAAAAAAACTTCGAAAACAAAAGCTGAAATTATTTGGGAAAACAAAGCGGCCAAACCCTAAATATAGACATAAAGAGAAAAAGGTCTCCGTCGCTGAGAAGAGAGATTAGAGACGTTCTCCATTTTTTGCACTTTACTTTACCTTCTCACTCAGCTCAGTTGCTTGTTGTTAACTCTTATACAAGGGGAGGGTCAGCCGGCCATGGGGTCCCCTACCAAGGAGGGCATGTTAGTGTCTCTTACTCTGTGTTTTCCCTGGCCCTCACTGCACTGCTAATTAATGGTGTTTGCATGTGAGCATGCTCATAGCCATAAGGTTATAGGGTTGTCTTCATGTCATCATGACATTGGGAACTGGCATGACAGTGCCTTCATTTTTGTTTTTTCTCATATTTATCAATTTAATTAAACATCATTCAAATATACATGGATGTATTAATTCAGTAGCAATCTCAGTATTACTAACAAACTACAATCATCTTCTTTCTTAATGGAAGTAAATGGAAACATATGAGCAAAGTTGTACAGAGATGTGTAATGTCAACGATGCAGAATGTGAAAAAAGTGATTGCTTTTTATCTATGATTCTCTCAAATGTGATCATAATAGCTATGCAAATAGCAAAATTATTTTTTATTAGTTTTTGTGGCTGCTTGAGATTGAAAGTTTAAAATAATTAAGCATTTTACCTAACAATAGAAACGATGTCACAGTTAAATGATCTAACTTTACACACCACTCTCAAACAATTTGACTATCATTTTTCCTTTTCTTATTAACAATAAAAATATCATAATTTTAAATTAAAAATGATGCCACCGATTAGATAATGTTACTAATAATAAAATATCATAATTGTAATTTACATAAATTAAAAATAAAATAGACAAAAATGATAAATTTAACCTCAACATTTATTCCTTTTATCAGTTTTGTCCTTCCTTTTTTTTAGCTAACACTAGTATCTTATATGCCAAGTTGATAAATAATTTAAAAATTATAAAATATTGAGAAAATAAAAATTCATAAGAATTTTAAAAATAGCATGACATACATGTAGATTGTCATGTGAGATGTCATGTTTACAACTTTAATATTTTAGTCACTATTTTCATTATAAAAATAACCATTTGACTTTTTTGAAAAATTAATGGTCAAATTTGACTCCTTTTAAAAATTAACGATCAAATTTAGCTAAAAGAATAAAGATTATATCGACAAAATATATAAACATTGAAGATTAAATTTGATATCATGCTCATAGAATATCAAAATTATAAATTAAATATGTTTTTAAAAATAAAATATTTATAAAGAACATTTAATAATAAACTAAACTATGACTATTTTTTGTCGTTTTACTTGTAATGGTTTTACCAATAAATGTTAGCACAAACCCAAACCCAAAGCCAGCTCCAACTCTAGCTGTAGATGAATCATTGGAGGAACGGTATAGGGACTTGTCTTCCTACCTTTTGATATCACCTTTGAAGCTGCGAGACAACATATGATAGAGTTGTCTTTAAGCTACGTGGGTAGTAAAGCCATATTGAATTTTTCTCTCGAAGCCAAGAAATTAAAATACTTAAGAGTTATTGTATTTTTTTTTATTTTTTTAATAAATTTTATAACTTATTGCAATCTTTTATAAATTTGGTTAACTTTTAGTACTTGTTTATAAATTTCTACAATTTTTAATTTTTTTAATAAATTTTAATAATCTTTTGATAGTTTGTTTTGAAAGCTTTTATTTTTACTTTTATAATAATTTTATAATTTTATTCATTTTTATAATTTATAATAATTATGTTTATTTATTTTATATTTTTTATGATTTTTATTACTTTTCTACAAATTTTTAAAGTCTTTAAATTTTATTTTGTAACTTTTATATGTTTTATAATTTTTAAATAATTATTCCATATAGCATATCATGTATCGATATGTTAAGATTTTTATTTGCTACGTTAATATTTATTAATGGCGAAATGGATTTATAACAATTTTAATTAACAAATGAGCTAAATAAAATTAATTTTGGTCGAGTGTAACTTCTTCTTAAGCGACTTTATACAATAGAGTCAAAAACAATTTAATTCCTATTAAAAATATTTAGTATTTATATCATTAGAAAGTACTAAATAAAAACAATTAATAATGACATTAACTATTTTTATTAATGAATTATAAGTTAAGGAACAATTCAGATCATGCCGAGATAAATTAAGCAATTTAATCCCTATAATATTTGAAATTAAGCAAATAATGCCAAATGAAGCAACGTCAACCATTTTCATTAATAAAATCTAATGTGTCTAAAAGAGGAAAAAGAAAGTGAAGATAAATGTGGCTATGAAAATCATGCTTATGTGTAAAATGTACAATTCATTGAATTTAAAAAAAATAAAAAACAGTGAATTAAATCTCAGTTCGATTGATTTTGGTATTATTTGCTAATAGAAGAGGATATGGGTATGAGTATGCTAAAGCGTATTATCCTCGTATTTGAGGGTTAGAGAGAAGTTATGGATAGTTTTAAACATTGTATCAAAAAGATAAAATATGGTAATAAACCTATAATAAGATTAATGTTCAAAAGAATAACAAATAAAGTTTTTCAAAAATATTATAATATATGTGGGAGAATGCCTATTATTTTTTACCAAAATTTATTTTGGTTTTTCTTCTCTTAGTTAAACTCTGTTTTTAGTTTCCCACTTAAACTCTAATTACCCTAGAGTTAGTTGTAGTTATATATGCTACGAATTTCAACCTTTAAATAGGCTTTATTTACTCTAAGTTTTACAACAACAAACAAAATTTAGATTGAGAGAATTTTATTCTTTGTTTCGAAGGGTTTTTCTTGAGGGGCTTTTGGTTTTCTTTTAATTCTCTCTATCTTTTGTACTCTCCTTTTGTTATAATTAAATGACCCAAATCCTTATTTAAATAAAATACAGTGGTAAAATAAAATAAAAGTAAAATCCCTATAGAACTACACTTCTTTTATTTTATTTTAGAATATTAAATTCCATCTATTTGATATTGATTAGAATAAAGTGTTTCAATCTTACTCCACTCCTATTAGAATATGGTTTTACAAGCCTATAAATAGACAGAGTCTACTTCTATTGTAATTATTTGAACTCAACATAGTGAATTTTCTTCTCCTCTACCCGTGGTTTTTTCCCGAAAGGGTTTTTACTTAAAAATTTGTATGCTCTTTATTTTTATTTTTATTTTTATTTCTCTTTTCTTTGCGATATATTGTCATTATCGACATTCTATTATTTTTCACACTTTTATTATAGTGAAATCTTTTTTTGCCTGTAGTTTTTTTATCCTCTTTTGTGGAGTTTTTCCATATAAAATTTGCGTGTTCGATCTTTTCGATTCTTATTTTATTCACTTTGTTCATTATTTAATCAGGTTTATCCCCTACAAACTAATATCAAAGCTAGTTCGATTTCTGCAGTCAACTAGTTCAAAGATTGTAACACCCCTTACCCGTTACCGTCGCCGGAACAGGATACAAGGTATTACCAGAACATAACACATACCATTAAACATAACCGAGATATAAATATATCATCCAATTTGATAGTGCATCGTATAACATATGTCTTGAACAATATTAGCCAACTTTAATGGCTTGTACAAAGTAGCTGGTCGAAAGTCTTGTAACTAATATTTTAAACCTAGACAAATATGACACGTAACAAAATAATTAAGCCTACTATACATGCCATAATTCAAAACGTTTAGTTCAAATACCCTAAAGTATGATAGTGCGGGTAGATCTTCACGATCCTTAACTCCTGAGCACGCCGGAGGACACTATAAGACAAAAGAGAGAAACAAAGTAAGCTTATAGCTTAGTAAGTAAGTATGTAAATACTAATTAAAGAATCTAACATGTTTACACAACAATTCAAGTATATCTACTTTAACTTCACTATTCATTCCACTTTGATTAAGTTGTCTCTGTTGCATCATATTCACTAAATAAATCATAACTCGAGTTACAAAACTCGAAATTCAAATCCGTAAAATTTCCCTGAATCTAGACTCATAAAGCTTTTTGCTAATTTTTTCTATAATTTTGGTTCAGCCGATTAGTACAGTTTATTAGTTAAAGTTTCCCTATTACACAGCTCGACTGATCTGACCTCTGTTCACTACGAATTGAATTTCTCTCAGTACACAATTCAAACAACCATGAAGTCTGTTTCATTTAAAACTAGTCTCAATAAGGAATTTAGGCATGTAAACTATATTTCTTAATTTGCTTTGTACAATTTTAATGATTTTTCAAAGTTGGAACAGGGATCACGTATTCATCCTGAGCAAGTCACATACAATTGTAAATATCTCAAAATATAGAATTCCTTTACTTGCTCTGTTTCTTTTACATGAAAGTAGACTCATTAAACTTTAATTTCACATCTCATTCAACTTCTAATTATATTCCTCCTATTTTGGTGATTTTTCAAAACCACGTCACTGCTACCATCTAAAAACAGTTTTAATGCTAATTTCACTCTTTCACACATTCTTTATGCTAACCTCATTTTATCTTATATATGTATATACCACAAATCATTTTCACCACATTTCATTCACCAAAAGTGTAGGTCCAAACCACAATATCACCACAAAACCATCCCATTGAACAATTCGGATCAATCCTCGATATTTAATGGTTTCAAAGACACATCCCCACCATCATACTTCATTTAGTTCGGCTCTCTTGTACACATGGTGAACACTTAGTACCACTCATGCGACCTAGCCGATTTGTCTCGTAGCTCTCTTGTCTACATGGTGTCCATCACTTGGAATCACGCATGCGACCTAGCTACATTTATCTTTCACGTAGCTCTCTTGTCTACATGGGATACATCTCGTATCACACATGTGACCTAGCTACTACTGAGGTGTCTCGTAGCTTTCTTGTACACATCATGTGCACTCAGCATCATACATGTGACCTAGCTACGCTCCTCTATTTCATTCGATCTCTCAGAATGTTCAACCGGATCTCTCTCTATTTATTTCCATTCTTCCAATAGTCGATTTATATTTTAACATCAGCTAGTATATTTATATAATAGGCTGAAATATAAGAATGTACATGAAATTATTGTAATATTTACATACAAACTTACCTTGGTGCAAAATGTGGAAATTTTGCAATTTAGTCCAAAACTTTTTCCTTCCCAGATTCGAGATCAATTCGCGTCTTTCTTGATCTATAATAACACATTTAGCTCATTTAATACTCATATTATTTATTTCAATCCAAAAATCACATCATGGAAAAATTACATTTTGCCCCTAACTTTACAAAATTACAATTTTGCCCCTAGGCTTGGGAATTTAATTTCAGCCCTTATTCTTATGTTTTATGATATGCTGAACATTTTCTCTTCTACAACAACATCAAATTCTCACTCTATCATATAGTTATAAACAATAGGTATTTTTACTGGATTATCTTGCTTTTACTCGTTTTCACTTAAAACCGAGTAGCACAAGTTATTTAACATAATTTAAAACCTCATATTCTATCATAAAACATCAAAATACACAAATTTCACCTATGGGTATTTTTCCCAATATGAACCCTAGGTTAAATTATTACTAGCATAAGCTTAATCGAGCTTCCGGATTCCAAAAACGTAAAGAACATTAAAAGCGGGCTTGAAATCACTTACTATGGAGCTTGAAAATTGAAGAAACCCTAGCTATGGAGAGAGGGAGAATTCGGCAGCAACTAAGGAGGATGATGATCAATTTTGTGTTATTTTTCCCATTTTATTTCATTTAATATCCAAATGACCAAAATGCCCTCCTTACTAAACTTTCAAAATTCCTTCCATGTCCTAATTTTGTCCATGAACTTAAAATTGGTCAAATTGCTATTTAAGACCTCCTAATTAATATTCCAAAACAATTTCATACTAAAACTTCCGGGATACAAATTTTGCAACTTATTCGATTTAGTCCCTACTTTCAATTTAAGCACTTTAGGCATAGAATTTCATCACGAAATTTTCACACAATCATGCAATCATATCATAAACCCCAAAATAATTATAAAACAATTATTTCTATCTCGGATTTGTGGTCACGAAACCACTATTCCGATTAGGCCCTAATTCGGGTTGTCACAATTCTCCCCCTTTTGAGATTTTCGTCCCGAAAATCTTACCGTAAAGAGGTTTGGGTCTTGTTTCCTCATAGCTTCCTCGGGTTCCCACGTAGCCTCTTCTATCCCATGTCGTGCCACAATACTTTCACTAAGGCTATACTTTTATTTCTTAAGCTGTTTAACTCTCGAGCCAAAATCTTTATTGGTTCCTCCTCATAGGTCATATCCGATCGAATCTCAATTTCATTGGGAAATCACATGTGAAGGATCGAACGATAACGTCGCAACATTGATACATGAAACACGTTATGAATTCTTTCTAACTCGCCGGTAAGGCCAACCGATATGCCATCTGGTCCAATTCTCTCGGTAATCTCAGACGGCCCAATAAAACGCGGACTCAACTTGCCTTTTCGACTAAATCTTAGAATCTTTTCCATGGTGACACCTTCAAGAACACTTTATCACCCACCGAAATTCAATCTCTTTTCTTTTAAATCGCATATGACTTTTGTCGATCTGAAGCGACTTTCAAGCAATCCCGAATTACTTTTATTTTCTCTTGGTTTCTTTAACTAGATCAACTCCGTGAATCTGTTTCTCACTAAGCTCGGTCCAATATAAAGGAGTTCGACACTTACGACCATACAAGGCTTCGTACGGTGCCATTTGTATACTTGATTGATAACTGTTATTGTAGGCAAACTCAATCAAAGATAGATATTTCTCCCAACTACCTCCAAATTCTAAAACACAGCATCTAAGCATATCTTCGAGTACCTGAATTACTCTTTCCGTTTGACCATCTGTTTGTGGATGAAATGCGGTACTAAAGTTCAATTTTGTACCCAAAGCTTCTTGTAACTTTTTCCAAAATCTCTAGGTAAATCTTGGATCTCTATCTGATATTATAGACATAGGTACTCCGTGCAACTTCACAATTTCAGCAATATATAATTCGGCTAATTTATCAAGTGAGTAATTGGTACGTACTGGTATAAAGTGGGCTGACTTTGTTAATCTATCAACCACTACCCAAACAGTATCCTTCTTTTTAGGAGTTAAAGGCAAACCGGTTACAAAATCCATGGTAATCTTGTCCCATTTCCACTCAGGCACCATTATCGATTGAAGTAATCCTGAAGGCACTTGATGTTCACTTTTACTTGTTGATGATCAAACACTTGGTTACAAATTGAAATGTCCTTTTCATACCGCCACCAATCTGACTTCTTTAAATCATTATACATTTTGTGCTACAGAATGAACCGATAAACAGACCATTGTGCGCCTCATGTAATATTTTCGAATCAATTTATCGTTTTTCGGCACACATATCCGTCTCGAAACATCAAACAGTCATCTGGTCCAACTCAAAAATCTGAGTCGTAACCTGATTCGCATTGAGTTCTCTTGATCCGCAACTCACTATCATTCTTTTGAGCATCACAAATCAACTGGAGAAATAATGGTTTAGCTCTCATCTCTGCTAAGATTGACCCATCATCAGACAATGCTAACCCCGTGTTCATGGCTCTCAAAGTAAAAAGAAATTTTCTACTCAAGGCGTCAGCAACTACATTTGCTTTTCCCGGATGATAATCAATCACTAGATCATAATCCTTTAATAATTCAAGCCATCTTCGCTGTCGCAGATTCAGATCCTTTTGATTCATCAAGTACTTCAAACTTTTGTGATCAGTAAAAATTCGGCATTTTTCACCGTACAAATAATGTCGCCAAATTTTCAAGGCAAAAACAACAATGACGATTTCAAATCATGTGTAGGATAGCTCTTCTCATGCGGTTTTAACTGTCTCAAGCATAAGCTACCACTTTACCCTCTTGCATCAACACACATCCAAGGCACATCAACGATGCATCACTATAAATTACGAACTCCTTTCCGACTCGGTTGTACTAAAATTGGTGCTTCAGTCAATCGTGCTTTCAACTTTTCAAAACTTTGTTGACATTTATCAGTCCATTCAAACTTAACATTCTTTTGCAACAACTTAGTCATAGGAGAGGCAATCATCGAAAATCCTTCAACAAAATGTCTATAATACCCGGCTAAGCCTAAAAAGCTTCTAACCTCGAATACATTCTTGGGCGGTTTCCAATCAACGATCGCAGAAATCTTGCTTGGATCCACCCGAATACCATCACCTGAGACTATATGTCCCAAAAATCCGACTTCACGAAGCCAGAACTCACTTTTACTAAACTTGGCAAACAGTTTCTTTTCTCTCAAGATCTGCAATATAGTTCTCAAGTGTTCGGCATGTTCAGACTCATCTCGAGAATAAATTAAAATGTCATCTATAAACACTACTACAAACTTATCCAAATATGGTAGGAAGATCCGATTCATTAAGTCCATAAATATAGCTGGAGCATTTGTTAAGCGAAAGGCATCACAAGAAACTCATAATGTCCATACCTTGTCCTAAAGGCGGTTTTGTACATCGACTCCTTAACTCTCATTGGTAGTAACCGGACCTCAAATCAATCTTTGAAAACACTGTGGCCCCTTTAACCGATCGAATAAATCATCAATCCTCGGTAATGGGTACTTATTCTTTATAGTTACCTTATTAAGTCGACGGTAATCAATGCAAAGTCTCATTGAACCATCCTTCTTCTTCTGAATAATACAAGAGCACCCAGGGAGAGAAACTCGGTCTCACAAATCCCTTGTTTGTTAACTCCTGAATCGAGCCTTCAATTCTTTTAATTCATGGAGCCATTCTATATGGAGAAATCGAGATCGGTGCAAGACCAAGCAACAAATCAATGGCAAAATCTATCTCTGTTCGGAGGCAACCCGGGCAATTCCTCCGAAATACATCCGAAACTCACAGACTAAGATCTGATTCAAATTTCAGTTGAGGCAACTCAATATTCATTACATAAGCCAGATAAGCTTCACACCCTTTTCTCATGTATTTCTGTGCAGACATGTGCGAAATCACCATAGGCAATTTATTTGATTCATCTGTTTCAACCCACAGAATTTCTCCATTTTCACATTTGTGTCTTTTGTTTACAATCTACCTTAGCATTATACAATGTTAACCAGTCCATTCCCAAGATAACGTCAAACTCACCAAATGGTAACAGCATCAAGTTGGCCAGAAAACAGTGACCTTGAATCATTAATGGGCAATTCTTGCAAACCTTGTCAACTAGCACATATTGGCCTAAGGGGTTCGACACTTTAATCGTAAACTCAGTAAATTCAACAGGCAACTTTTTATTGGATACTAAATTCATGCAAATATAGGAATGAGTGGACCCGGGATCAATCAATGCAATAACAATAGTATCATAGAGAGAAAATGTACCAGTAATGACATCGGGAGATGATGCATCTTCTCGGGCACGTATAGCATAAGCTCTAGCAGGTGCTCTAGCTTCTGATCTTACCGTTAAATCTTTCATCACAGTTTTACTACTAGTCCCACCTCCAGTATTTCTCGGTGGTCTACCTCTACTAGCGGTGGTATTCTGTCTAGCACTCTGAAATCTTTCTTCTTTAACTTTCTCCGGACAATCTCTAATAAAATGCTCACGAGAACCTTTTGAAACAAGCTCGCTTCGGTCCCCAACACTCACCATAGTGTTGCTCGCCACATTCTTGACACTCGGGCTTTCTAGGTCGCACATTACCCACACTTGCCACCGAAGTAGCTTGAGCTTTAGACCCCGAATATGCTCTACCACGATCTCTGTGTGAATCCCCAATTGAAACTGTCATTCGAGGGTTTGTCTCTTTGGACCTCTTTGGTTGAGATTGAAATGGCTTGCTTATCATCTTTTTCGACATCTCGAGCCTCAATAGCAGCTTTTCTTCTTTCTTTGTTCAATTCTTGACTTTAAGAGCTCGATCAACCAATACTACAAATTCTTTCAACTCCAAAATTCCTACAAGCACTTTAATATCCTCATTCAGCCCATCTTCAAATCTTCTACACATAATAGCCTCGGTGGACACACATTCTGGGCATATTTCTTTGAGTCTTACAAATTCGCGTTCATACTCGCACGACATTTTCCCTGCTTCAATTCAAGGAACTCCTTCCGTTTTGATCAATAAATCGCTGACTTATGTATTTCTTTCTAAATTCTTCTGGAAGAAATCCCAAGTAACTTTTTCTTTTGGCACCACTGCAACCAAAGTCTTCCACCGTGGTAAGTCGAATCTCTCAAAAGTGATACAAAGACACTTTAAGCATTCCTCGGTGTACATGAGAGCTCATCAAATACACGGGTAGAATTTTCAAGCCGAATTCCGCTTTCTCGGGATCATCATCGACCTTTGCTCTAAACTCTTGCCCCTTGTTTTCGAATCTTGTCAACCGGAGGCTTGTTCATTCTTACCAAATCTATACCTTGAGCTACACAGAATCGCCCGAGGTATAGGAGGGGTGGAGGAGGTTGAGCATTTGGATTTGCTCGAATAAATTTAGTATACCAATTGTTCATCATTTGGAGAAAGGCATCCGAGCCTCATCTCCTTGTCTCAATGTCTCAGTCTACTTTCCACAGTAGCGGTCCCTTGTAAAGGGAGCCGGCGCATTACTAGCAACATCATCACCGCAGTTCCTTCAGGATCCATTACTATACTAAAACAAAACACGTTTAGAATAATCAGAGTCACCACACTATCACAATATTTTTATGGCATGTATAGCTAGACTTTTACACACACTTTATTAGTCCGAGAACCGACTAAACCATAGCTCGATACCACTAAATGTAACACCCTTACCCGTTACTGTCGTAGGAGCAGATACAAGGTATTACCGAACATAACACATACCATTAAACATAACAGAGATATAAATATGTCATCCAATTTGATAGTGCATCGTATAACATATGTCTTGAACAAAATTAGCCAACTTTAATGGCTTGTACAAAGTAGTTGGTCGAATCAGTAACTAATATTTTAAACCTAGACAAATATGACACGTAACAAAATAATTAAGCCTACTATACATGCCATAATTCAAAACGTTTAGTTCAAATACCCTAAAGTATGATAGTGCGGGTAGATCTTCACGATCCTTAACTCTGAGCAAGCCGGAGGACACTATAAGACAAAAGAGAGAAACAAAGTAAGCTTATAGCTTAGTAAGTAAGTATGTAAATACTAATTAAAGAATCTAACATGTTTACACAACAATTCAAGTATATCTACTTTAACTTCACTATTCATTCCACTTTGATTAAGTTGTCTCTATTGCGTCATATTCACTAAATAAATCATAACTCGAGTTAAAAAACTCAAAATTCAAATACGTAAAATTTCCATGAATCTAGACTCATAAAGCTTTTTGCTAATTTTTTTCTATAATTTTTGGTTCAGCCGATTAGTACAGTTTATTAGTTAAAGTTTCCCCTGTTACACAGCTCGACTGATCTGACCTCTGTTCACTACGGATTGAATTTCTCTCAGTACACAATTCAAACAACCATGAAGTCTGTTTCATTTAAAACTAGTCTCAATAAGGAATTTAGGCATGTAAACTATATTTCTTAATTTGCTTTGTACAATTTTTAATGATTTTTCAAAGTTGGAACAGGGGATCACGTATTCATCCTGAGCAAGTCACTTACAATTGTAAATATCTCAAAATATAGAATTCCTTTGCTTGCTCTGTTTCTTTTACATGAAAGTAGACTCATTAAACTTTAATTTCACATCTCATTCAACTTCTAATTATATTCCTCCTATTTTTGGTGATATTTCAAAATCACGTCACTGCTACCATCTAAAAACAGTTTTAATGCTAATTTCACTCTTTCACACATTCTTTATGCTAACCTCATTTTATCTTATATATGTATATACCACAAATCATTTTCACCACATTTCATTCACCAAAAGTGTAGGTCCAAACCACAATATCACCACAAAACCATCCCGTTGAACAATTCGGATCAATCCTCGATATTTAATGGTTTCAGCACACATCCCCACCATCATACTTCATTTAGTTCGGCTCTCTTGTACACATGGTGAACACTTAGTACCACTCATGCGACCTAGCCGATTTGTCTCGTAGCTCTCTTGTCTACATGGTGTCCATCACTTGGAATCACGCATGCGACCTAGCTACATTTATCTTTCACGTAGCTCTCTTGTCTACATGGGATACATCTCGTATCACACATGTGACCTAGCTACTACAGGGTGTCTCGTAGCTTTCTTGTACACATGATGTGCACTTAGCATCATACATGTGACCTAGCTACGCTCCCTCTATTTCATTCGATCTCTCCGAATGTTCAACCGGGATCTCTCTCTCTATATTTATTTCCATTCTTCCAATAGTCGATTTATATTTTAACATCAGCTAGTATATTTATATAATAGGCTGAAATATAAGAATGTACATGAAATTATTGTAATATTTACATACAAACTTACCTTGGTGCAAAATGTGGAAATTTTGCAATTTAGTCCAAAACTTTTTCCTTCCCCGTTCGAGATCAATTCGCGTCTTTCTTGATCTATAATAACACATTTAGCTCATTTAATACTCATATTATTTATTTCAATCCAAAATCACATCATGGAAAAATTACATTTTGCCCCTAACTTTACAAAATTACAATTTTGCCCCTAGGCTCGGAATTTAATTTCAGCCCTTATTCTTATGTTTTATGATATGCTGAACATTTTCTCTTCTACAACAACATCAAATTCTCACTCTATCATATAGTTATGAACAATAGGTATTTTTACCGATTATCTTGCTTTTACTCGTTTTCACTTAAAACCGAGTAGCACAAGTTATTTAACATAATTTAAAACCTCATATTCTATCATAAAACATCAAAATACACAAATTTCACCTATGGGTATTTTTCCCAATATGAACCCTAGGTTAAATTATTACTAGCATAAGCTTAATCGAGCTTCCGGATTCCAAAACGTAAAAACATTAAAACGAGGCTTGAAATCACTTACTATGGAGCTTGAAAATTGAAGAAACCCTAGCTATGGAGAGAGGGAGAATTCGGCAGCAACTAAGGAGGATGATGATCAATTTTGTGTTATTTTTCCCATTTTATTTCATTTAATATCCAAATGACCAAAATGCCCTCTTTACTAAACTTTCAAAATTCCTTCCATGTCCTAATTTTGTCCATGAACTTAAAATTGGTCCAATTGCTATTTAAGACCTCCTAATTAATATTCCAAAACAATTTCATACTAAAAACTTCCGGGATGCAAATTTTGCAACTTATTCGATTTAGTCCCTACTTTCAATTTAAGCACTTTAGGCATAGAATTTCATCACGAAATTTTCACACAATCATGCAATCATATCATAAACCCCAAAATAATTATAAAACAATTATTTCTATCTCGAATTTGTGGTCACGAAACCACTATTCCGATTAGGCCCTAATTCGGGTTGTCACAAAGATGGCAACATCAATGTTTGATATTGAGAAGTTCAACAGAATTGCAAATTTCAGTTTGTGGCAAGTTTAAATGACTGCAATACTAGTTTAGGATATCTTAAAAAAGGTCATTACAGGGAAGAAGCACATAATATGAATCAATCAGAATGGAAAGAGCTTGATGAAAAGGCTCTATCCACTATTCAATTATGCTTCACAAATAATGTTTTACAGGAGATTCTAAAGGAGAAAACAATATATGCATTATGGAAGAAACTAGAAGCCTTATATATGACGAAATCTTTGGCCAACAGGTTAGTATTAAAATAACGTCTCTACACATTCAAAATGGCTAAATGTGAGTCCATCAGAACTCATATTAGCGAGTTTGTTACTCTTCTTAATGACTTAAAAAATCTCGAAGTTGAGATTAGTGACAAGTATCAAGCTATATTATTGTTATGCTTTTTGCCCTCTTCTTATAAAACTTTTAGGGAAACTTTGATTTATGGGAGAGATCATCTCTCGTTCGAGGATGTGAAGGGGAATCTTCTGAGCAAGGATAAACTAGAAAACGAGTTAGGCCCAAACAAAAAATCAGACGGGCAAGCCTCAGTTCTAGTTGCAAGAGGTAGACAACAAACCAGAAAGACGGATCAAAACAAGTCTAAAGCAAGGTCCAAATCCAGAAATCGTGACAAATATTGTGGCTATTGTAAAAGAAGGTGGCCCATGTTAAGGCAAAATGTTGGAAACTTCAAAATAAAATTAAAATGGAGGTCGAAAATAATGAAAAATGTAATACCCATAACCCGATTCCGTCACGGAATTTAAAGTTATGGCGTATTACCATACTTTATAGAATAATCGAAAACAAATAGCATCAAGTTGTCAAATTAATTAACATAATTTTATAATAATTCAAATTAGAGTAATACATACATTTACGGACATTAAATAGAGCCTAAGAAGCCTTAAAATTAATTTAGAAACAATCACGGACCAATTCGAAATAAATCAGAAAGTTCAGGGAAAAATTGAATAATTTCAAAACAGGGGTCACAAGGCCATGTGACATAGCGCAAGCTGTGTGGTTCAGGAACATGGTCGTGTGGCCAACCATGTCACAGATCTTGTACCTTTCAAAATAAATCCACACGGTCATGTCTCAGGCTGTGTGCTAGCCCGTGTAACATTTGAAATACCCTCACACGGTCGTGTCGTAGACCGTGTGTCAGCCTATGTGAAAACTGCACCTAACACGTTTAGGGCACATGCCCGTGTGTGACACATAACCATGTGACAGCCCATTTCCCAGGCCGTGTGTACCCAAAAATTTCCCAAAACATACTTAATTTACATCCAAATGCTTAGGTACCTAAACCAATTCTCAACACATAATTATAAGACTTTAAAATGCATTTCAATGACACCCAAAACATGCCCAAACAATCATCCTAAGGTCTAACCAATGTATCATCAATGACACCACATTTCAAGTACTTACACAATTCATTATCTTAACTAAGTATATAGGGTACAAGCACATTCAAATAACTTATTTTCTATCCCAAAATTCAAGCCAAACTTAACATCTCATGCCCAATCTCTTATGCTTTACCATAGAATCAAGTATGCACATCTCACTTAATTACCTAAATCACATCATCATATGTACATTAACAACAACACCAAAAAGTACTTATGAACCTTTACAAACATAATCGATTTCTCCTATTACATGCCATCTAAGCCAAATAGAATCCAAACTACGAAAAGATCCTCGGATAGTGTGATTCTTTGAGTTGATCCAACCACCCAATTATCCACAAGACGTTATCTACAAGGAAGCAAGACAAATACACCAGTAAGATTTTATAAAGCTTAGTAAGTTCGTCGATAAAATTATAAATATTTCCAAATTTAAACATAACAAATCAAATAACAAGATTAAAAAGCAAAGTTCCTATCACAAGGTTATTATCAGAATTTTTGTCAATCATAACTTACAACAGGTGAGTATTGCACAGTAGATTAATTCAAATCATATTCCAAGTTATCGTTTAGTAAGATCTCCAATCACCAATATCCAGTACGAAATGTTACACCGGCCAGAAGCCTGCTAGGCACTAAGCCCGATAATTACATCGGCAGGAAGCTTACTAGGCACAAGGCTCGATACATTATAGTACACCGGCATAAAGCCTGCTAGGCACAAGGACCGATACATTATAGTACACCAACATAAAGCTTGCTAGGCTCAAGCCCCGATTCAATACACTCAATACATTTCAATTTCACTATTGACCTTCATTAAATCAAATGTTCAATAATAAAAAAACTCTACAATTACTAAAGTAAAACAAATGTTAAGGAAATTTTCTATAAAATACTTTATAAATGAACTTACAAGATTGATTTACAGGAACAATTCAAAGAATCTCAATCAGTATCGACTTTATATCAATTCATTATGTCTATTTTCAATTATACACATCAATATAATTCAACATTATGCAATTAGGTTCATATAATACATTTAAAAATGTACTAAAATTAAACAAAACAAACTTACCTGACTAAACTACAACAATGACAAATGTACATGGACTATTCAATAACTTCTCTATGCTTCGATTTTCAACTTATTCTTGATCAATTAGAGGAACTAAAGCTTGGCCGAAGCCTCCCAAGCCTTAAAAATGGAGTTTCGACTTCCTCTAGAAGAAACTAAGAGAAAGATAACTCAATTCATATCTTTTATGTATTATAATACATTATAATTTACTATTTAGAAATTTAACCTTTTAAAACAAATAAAATTTCATAATTTCAAGCCAATTACCGTCCACTTGATACACACATGGTATATTACTTACTAGATCCCTTACTTTACCTTCAAATTTTCATTGAGTGCCTTTTAATTAATAGAAATAAACTTTTGTAGGTTTTGCAATTTAGTCCTTTTTATTTAATTAACTATCTAAATAATAAAATTTCAGAACCGAATTTTAACATGACACTAATGACCTCGTAAATATTAAATTATTAATATTTACAGACCAACACATAGGAGTGTGGCCCTGAAACCACCATTTCCAACAATACCAAAAAATAGACTAATTAGTAAATCCTTAATTAATTAGGATTTAAGTGTAATTTACCCCAATCTAGAGAATTCCACCATCATTCCTACCATTTGGCCATTTAAGGAGGGTCTGATTACCCAATTGGTCCTTCAATTATTTTAAATTCCAACTAAACAAACTTTATTTCAATTTAACCTTAAACTAATTAGGACTTAATGAATAAATAACTCAAAAGTTAGTGGATTTAATCATATCACCACCGCTTGGACTTTTTTACCATGGTTTAATCACCATTTTGGTCCTTATAGTATTTTAAATCTATAACAATTTACTTTTGCCTCTTTTACAATTTAATCATTTTACCTTAATTTACTATTAAAGCACTAAAAATTTCTGGATCAGACTTCAATACACCTATGATACAATTCTATAAATATTTAATATTTATGACCTTAAATTACGAAAACGAAGTCCCAATACCTCATTTTCATAAACCACTCGACTTTTGAACTTAACCACTTATACTAACTTTTAATTCAATTAGTTAAAATTCCTCAAATCCAAATTCAATATAAAAATTATTATTACCTCTTATAATTTAAATACTAATTATACGAATCTACTCGTTGGATTTGTGGTCCCGAAACTAATGTTTCTGACACCACTAAAAAGCGGGCTGTTGCAAGAAAGATAAGTAAAAAATCGAAGTTGCTAATGCTAGTGTAGCCGAGGATAGATGTGATGATTTCTTGTTGGTGTCAACGAGCGAAGGCTCTCATCTTACTTCTAAATTGATCTTAGATTCAAGGTGCTCTTATCACATGTGTCCCAACAGGGACTGGTTCTTCACATACAGTTCAGTTGAAGGTGGAGTTGTGCTAATGGGGAATAACTCTCATTATAAAATATTTGAAATCAGAATAGTACAAATTAGAATTCACGACAGAATTATTCAGATACTTTCAAATGTCAAGTATGTTTTTTATTTAAATAAAAATCTTATCTCATTTGGAATTTTGGATTCTAACAATTGCAAGATAGTCATTGAGTCAAATGACTTAGAGGTTTCTCGTGGGACTTTTTTTGTGATGAGAGGATAGAAAAAGGGAAGCCTATACGTTCTGCAAGGTTAACGGTTACTGGTGCGACTGCGATTACTGAAGAAAAGCTGAAATTACCATCACGTCGTAATGAGAATTAAGCTGACATCGTGATGACATGACATGACTCTTTCTTCATCGATTCTGACTCAACCAAACTTTAGTACATGCGACTGGGCCATATGAGAGAGAAATGTATGACAATCTTGTGCAATAGAGGTTTTCTCAAAGACATTGGAGTTGGTAAGTTAGGTTACTACGTGCATTGCATTTTCAGGAAACAAACTTGAGTCAGTTTTGATTTAGTGGTGCACAGAACAAAAAAGACTCTAGATTACATTTATTTTAATTTATGGGGTCCATCTTCTGTAGCATCCCAAAATAGGGCCTAGTCAGAATAGTGGTTTTGGGACCACAAATACGACTTCAAAATATTTATTTTATGATTATTATGAGGCCTAGAATATGAGTATATGCATGTGTTAAAGTTTCATGAAGAAATTCTTTGAGTAAGGTGTTCAATTGGAAATTAGGGACTAAATTGAATAAATTGTAAAACTTGAATTCTAGAAGCAATTTGTATGAATTTGCTTTGGGTTATGAATTAGAAGATCTTGGAGAGTAATTTTCCCAATTTCTAAATTTTTTGACAAAAATGGGCTTGCATGGATGAAATTTTAAAGAAAGGGCATGAGGGTATTTTGGTCATTTGGCTTTTTAATGAAATAAAATGGGAAAAATCAAGCGAAAATCAGCCATTCTTCTTCTCCATGCTGCCAAAATTCTCTTGTCACCATAGCTAGAGTTTTTAAGCTTTCCAAGCTCAATAGTAAGTGCTCTCAAGCCCCGTTTTTAATGTTCTTTCTATTTTTGAAATTCCGATAGCTTGCTCTCTCCATTTCTGCTCATATTTCATGCTAAGGTTCATGTTTAAAAATTTACCTATGCATGAGTCACTTGTATTTTGATGGATTATGGAGGAACATGAAAGATGAATATGTGTTAAACATATTTTCCTAGGTGATTTTCATGAAAAACCCTTATAGGGACCATTTTGTAAAAGTTGTAAAATGTGTGGTAGAAGTGTGAAAATAATGGAAAATGAGGGCTATCATAAGAAGGAAAAGTGTTCGACTAGGCTTGGGTAAGGTAGAAATTGCAAGTGTTTCATTATACGAGCTTAAGAACTAAATCGTAAAAATATCAAAGGTTAGGGGCAAAACGGTCATTTGGACCGAGCGTGAGAATTTGACTTGTGATGTATAATGTAGGGCATTAGTGATATAATTTTGTTGTTATAGACCCTGAGGAACAAATTCCGGAGGTCGATCGAGGTAAACGCAAGGTTTTGGAATAACTGAAACACAACTCCGAAACAAATACCAGGTAAGTTCGGATAACTTAAAGTAAACCCCTAATATGCATAATTGTATGATTTATGAATGCATGATGATTGAGTTTATTATTGGCATGAAATATCATAGAAATGCATATTTGATGGTAACATGTGAAAAATGTCTCGGTTGAGGTTGACAAAGGGAATTAGATGGTAACCCGTAATTACATGTGATTTGAGATCCTGCATGTGTTGCAGTAAGGATTTAGCCCGGACGGGTAATCCGTTGATTTCAATTATGAAAAGGATCTAGCCCGGACAGGTGTTCCTTGAATGATCGAGCCTCCCGAAGAATATATGTGCATTATGGATTTAGCCCGGATGGGTAATCTGATTAGGGTCTAAATTTTGCCTGGACTAGTAATTCAGATCCGAGCTCAATAAGGGTGTATGTCTATAAGGGATTTAGCCTGGATTGGTAATCCCGATATCACCTTATGAGTTCATGATATGGGGAATTTAGCCTGGACTGGTAATCCTGTCATAACATGTGAGGTTTGCAGGAGTGCATATATGTGAAATGATCATTCGTAAGAATTGACGGATAATGGGTATTCCATCGAGATTTCCTATAAACTCAACGGGATTAATATGATATATGTCAATAAGATGATGAATGATGAGCTCATCTACATAAATTATATGATGCTTTGTTATGTGACTAACTCATTGATTGAGTGCATGTGATAGGGAATCATTTCATAATTGATGATTTCATGATTTAAATATAGATGTATGATAATTACTCAGTAAGTTTACTTTCTAGTTATTCAAGCTTACTAAGCATGTAAATGCTTACCCCTTTTTTTTTTCCTATCTCACAGAGCTCGAGGACTCATAAGTACTGGAAGACGATTGGAGAGTCGACACACTATCAACTCGTCAAGCTTTGGTATTAAGACATTTTTATTTTGTTCAATGGCATGTATAGGATTTTTGAGTATTTTTGTTATATGTGTCATTTGATTTGCCAAATGAAAGCATGTAAAAATATGTTTATCTTTTTGTATGTGGCCATGAAAATTGGCTTAATTGAAGTAGGCTTTGAGCTACGAATTTTTGTATGGTTTTATTTACAAGTGATAGGTTGTTACCAATTGGCAATGAGTTACATGAACGAGCCAATTTCGGACGAATTAAAGTGACATGGAAACCCATAAACACTAAATGGGAAATAACCTATCATGTATGAAACCAATGATATGAGGTTTCCATACAACTAGTTTTATCAAGATTATTTACAAGTGTATAATCATGTTTTCCTTCGAACTTGGTAACCACTAGGTATAAGGAGTAGAAAGGGGTGACTTAAGGCTTGGAAAATAGCCTATTAGGGTCCATATGGTCAGACACACGGGCGTGTGTCTAGGCCTTGTGTGACACACGATTCCTTCCCATGGGTGTGGGCTATGGCCGTGTGTCCACTGCACTTAAAATTTTAAATAAAAAACGCACACGAGTAGGCCACACGGGCGTGTGTCCTTGCCGTGTCTAAAAGACAGTGTTGTCCATAGGTAGGCAGCACGGCGTGTGCCACGACCGTGTTGATAAGTCAGTGTTGCACATGGCTGAAGGGCATAGGCGTGTCCCAAGTCACACGGGCGTGTGAGTCCACACGGCCTATCTACACGGGCGTGTAAAACTTTAAGATAAGGAAAATTTTTTTGATGAGCTCAAGGTTTATCGAACGTGCTTGAATTTGTCCCGCACTACCTCTATGTACGTTATAGGCCTCGAAGGCCTATATAAAGGACGAGATATTCATGGTTGAAAGGTTTTAAATTTGAGCAAAAATTTGCGACCCAAATAGTGTGTCATAAGTGTAAAGCCCCGGTAATGCCTCGAATCCTATCTCGACGTCAGATATGGGTGAGGGGTGTTACATTTAGTGGTATCAAAGCTATAGTTTAGTCAGTTCTAGGACTACCATAAAGAGTATTGAGGTTTTCTATTCATGCCATTATCCGAATATTGATAGTGTGACGTCTCCTAACTGTTCAAATTGTTTTGAAAATAATAAATGTCTTCCAATCGAGTACAAGATGTGTCCGAGGGAGCCGGGAGCCATGCTCCAGCTTCCGTACAATGAGCTGTATCTAGTAGTAGTAGAAGGCTTATGTCAGAAGGCAGGGAAGAGGCCCGAGTTGGCTTCTTTGATATGATGGATGAATGGTTTGGGGATTACCTGAGAAATCGCCCTAATATACCAAGACCTCCTCTGCCCCCTAGTCAACTTGATGATGATGTGCCGCAAGGTATGGCACCAGTTAGAATTGGTAAGGCCCCTGTAGATAAACTTAGAAAGTATGGGGCCAAGGAATTCAGAGCTAAAGTTGATGATGACTCTGAAAGAGCCGAGTTTTGGCTCGAGAATACTACGCGGATGCTAGATGATTTGTCGTGCACACTTGAGGAATGTTTGAAGTGTGCTGTGTCCCTCTTGAAGGACACTGCATACCATTGGTGGAAGACCGTATCCTTGGTAGTGCCGAAGGAAATATTACTTGGGATTTCTTCCAAGCAGAGTTCAGAAAGAAATACATTAGCCAGCGGTTTTTAGACTCGAAGCAAAAGGAGTTCCTAGAACTCAAACAAGGGAACAAGACTGTAGCGGAATATAAGAGAGAGTTTGTGTGACTAAGTCAGTACGTAACTGAATGGGTCCAAACAGAATCAGAAATGTGTAAACGCTTCAAGGAAGGACTGAATGAGGACATCAAGTTGTTGATTGGGATCTTGGAAATACAGGAGTTTTTCGTATTGGCCGGTCGAGCCAAGAAGGCCAAAGAACTTAATAATGAAAGAAAATAAGCTAAAAGAGAGACTCGAATTGCTAGCAAGAGGTCTAGCGGTAAAACACTCTTGTTCTCGATGAAGAAAGCCAGGAGCCAGCATGAACACTCCACTTCGTCAGTGGGATATTCAGGTAGAGCGAGAAGCTCTAAACAACGAGGTCAAAAGTCTTCCTTCCTGATGGTAACTAGTGTGGGGAGTGTAGATGATTAAAAGCCGAAGTGTAAGATTTGCAACAAATTTCATTTCAGAGAGTTCCGAATGAAGAGTGGCGCATGTTTTAGCTGTGGTTCTTTTAATCACTTTCTTAGAGAATGCCTGGAATGAGTCGAAAAAAAAGTGGATGTAACTCCGAAATCGAGTACTCCTATTCCTTGAGGTAAACATCTGAGATACCCTGGGAGTGCTAGTGGCAGTTGAGTTGTGACTAAATACGTTGCAAAATCAGAGGTTCGAGCCCCGGCAAGAACGTATGCAATACGCACCCGAGAGGAAGCCTCTGCTCCTGATGTTATTATAGGTACTTTTTCCCTTTTTAATACAAGTGTTATTGCTTTAATTGACCCGGGGTCGACACATTCATACATTTGCATGAGCTTGGTATCTAGAATGAACATACTTATTGAGCCTACGAAATTTATTATTAAAGTGTCAAACCCACTAGACAGATCAGTCAACCATGATAAAGTCTGTAAGAATTGTCCTTTGACGATTCAGGGTCATTGTTTTCTGGCTAATCTTATGTTGTTACCATTTGATGAATTTGATGTAATACTTGGCATGGATTGGTTAGCACTGCATGATGTAGTTGTAAATGGTAGTAAGTATATTAAATTGAAATGCCCGGATGGTGAGATTCTATGGGTTGATTCAAGAGAGTTGGATACGTTTCTGGTTGTGATCACGGCAATGGCTGCTCAGAAATATATGAGAAAAGGGTATGAAGCCTATCTTGCATTTGTATTGAACACTAAGGAAACAGAGTTGAAGATTGAGTCTGTGCCTATAGTATGTGAATACCCATATGTATTTCCATAAGAATTACCTGGATTACCTCCTAAGAGGGAAATAGAATTTGGTATTGAGCTAGTGCCAGGGACAGGTCCCATTTCTATTGCTCCGTACAGAATGACACCAACTGAGCTGAAAGAGTTTAAGGCACAGTTGCAAGAGCTGACAGATAAAGGATTCGTAAGGCCAAGTTTTTCACCTTGGGGTGCCCCCGTACTGTTTGTAAAGAAGAAAGATAGATCGATGAGGTTATATATCGATTATCGATAACTGAACAAGGTAACTATCAAGAATAAGTATCCTTTACCAAGGATAGATGACTTGTTTGACCAGTTAAGAGGAGCCACTGTGTTCTCTAAGATAGACTTGAGGTCTGGCTATTATCAGCTACAAGTTAAAGAATCGCATGTACCTAAGACAACTTTTAGAATGAGGTACGGTCATTATGAATTTCTCATCATGCCGTTTGGGTTAACGAATGCATCGGCCGTATTCATGGATTAATGAATAGGATCTTTCGGCCATATTTGGATAAGTTTGTTATTATGTTCATTGGCGACATCTTGATTTATTCCGAAGATGAGTCGGAACATGCAAAGCACTTAAGAATTGTGTTGCAGACTCTGTGGGAAAAGTAGCTATATGCTAAGTTTAGCAAGAGTGAGTTTTGGCTTCAAAAAGTTGGATTTTTGGGTCATATTGCTTCAGGTGAAGGCATCCGAGTCGATCCAAGTAAGATTTCTGCTATCATCGAATGGAAACCACCTAAGAATGTAACTGAGGTTAGGAGCTTTTTGGGCTTAGCCGGTTACTATCAGAGGTTTGTGAAAGGATTTTCTATGATAGTAACTTCGATAACGAAGTTACTATAGAAAGACGTTAAGTTTGAATGGATAGAGAAGTGTCAGCAAAGTTTTGAGAAGTTAAAGACACTGCTAACTTAAGCTCTTGTTTTAGTATTGCCTGAGTCAGGAAAAGAATTTGTAGTCTACAGTGATGAGTCCTCAAATGGACTGGGTTGTGTACTTATGCAAGATGGCAAGGTAAGAGCTTATGCTTCACGAAAGTTGAAGCCGCATGAGAAGAACTATCCTTCACACGACCTAGAACTTGCCACCATCGTTTTTGCTTTGAAAATTTAAAGCCATTATTTATATGGTGAGACTTGCCGCATATTCACTAACCACAAAAGTTTGAAGTATGTGATGATTCAAAAAGAATTAAATTTGAGGCAGCAGAAGTAACTAGAGTTAATCAAGGATTACGAACTGATCATTGACTATCACCCGGGAAAGGCGAATGTGGTCGCTGACACGTTGAGCAAAAAATCCTTGTTTGCATTAAGGGCCATGGATGCTCGTTTGGCATTGCTTGATGATGGTTTAGTCTTGGCTGAGCTAGAGGCTAGGCCGACATTCCTTTAGGAAATCTATGATGCTTAAACTAATGATGATGACTTGCAAGCTAAAAGAACTCAATGTGAGTTTGGTGTTGAGTCAGATTGTCGAATTAGTCCTGATGGATGTTTGATGTTCAGAGATAGGGTTTGTGTACCCAAAAACAATGAACTTATTTAGAAAATTTTGCAAGAAGAACATAACAGCCATTTGTCTATTCACTTGGGAAGTACCAAGATGTACAACGATTTAAAGAATATATATTGGTGGAACGGAATGAAAAGAGATGCTTCTGAATTTGTATCGAAATGCCTTGAATGTCAACAAGTTAAAGCTGAACATCAAGTACCTTCAGGTTTGCTACAACCTGTGATGATCCCCAAATGGAAGTGGGATAGAGTTACTATGGATTTCATGATAGGATTGCCATTGACTCTAAAGAAGAAAGATGCGGTATAGGTTGTAGTGGATAAGTTGACGAAGTCGACTCATTTCATTCCGGTGAGGGCAGATTACTCTCTCGATAGATTGGCCGACTTGTACATTTCTGAGATTGTAGTATTATATGGGGGTACCATTGTCAATTATTTCAGACAAAGACTCGAGGTTCACTTCAAGATTCTGGAAGAAGTTACAAGAAGCCTTGGGTACGAAGTTGAGTTTTAGCACAGCTTTTCACCCTCAGACTGATGGTCAGTCTGAGCGGATGATTCAGATTCTCGAGGATATGTTGCATTGTTGCATCCTCAAATTTCAGGGTAGTTGGGAAAAATACTTGCCGTTGGTAGAATTTTCCTACAACAATAGTTTTCAAACAAGTTTGAAGGTGGCGCCTTATGAAGCCTTATATGAAAGGAAATGCCGAACTCCATTGTACTGGACGGAACTTAAGGAAAATCAAATTCAAGGAGTTAAATTGATTAAAGAAATTGAAGAGAAAGTTAAAGTGATACGAGACTGTTTAAAAGCGGCATCGGATAGGCAAAAGTCATATGCTGATCTGAAAAGAAAGGAAATTGAGTTTCAAGTTGGAGATAGAGTATTCTTGAAAATGTATCTGATACATGATATTCGTGACATGTTTTAAATATTTATAATGAATCATTCTTGAAACTAACTATTATCACGATGAAGGCAAGTGTACCTATCGAACAGTTGTATAGCTTTAGCAAGACCGGATTATCGAACCCAAAGGAACTAAAAGTACTAGTATCAACTTTTCTTTTATTATCGAGCCTAAAAAATAAAAGGGTTTTGTTTATCTAACTGATTAACTAAACTAAGAAATCATAGAAAAGAAATTTGGGGAAAATACTTTTGGAAAACTCGATTGATTAAGACAATACCTAAGGAAAAATCCACCTAGACTTCACTTGTTATTTGACTCTGAATCGGACGATTTATTCATTCAACTTGTTCCGCAGAGACCCCTAAGTTATATTATTATCTCTCTCGAGACTAACAACGTCTAACCCTAGATTGAATAATTGAAATCTCTTTCTAATTAACGCCCTACGGTTGCATTAACTTGATCTATGGATCCCCTTATTAGGTTTCACCCTAATCTGACAAAATCTTGTCACCCTATCTCTAGGCGCGCAATCAACTCCGCTTAATTATGACAAATTTACTCTTAGACAGGGTCTATTCCTCCTCTGAATAAGAGCTTAACTTGAATCAATATCCTAGAATATCAAAACAAGAATTAATAACACATAATTAAGAACAAGTCAAATATTTATCATACAATTCAGATAATAATAACAAGATTCGTCTTAGGTTTCATTCCCCTTAGGTATTTAGGGGTTTTAGCTCATACTAATGAAAGAAAACATCTCAAAAGAATAAAAATAACAAAACATAAGAAAACCTAAAACTCCTGAGGGAATTTGAAGGGAGATCTTCAGTCTTGATGGTGAATCCGGCTCCTAAGATGGATCGATCGGCTTTCCTTAAGCAATTCCTTGCTTCCTCCTCTGTGTCCCCCCTATTCTCCTCTTCTAGGGTGTATTTATAGGCTTTGGAATGCCTAAGAGCCCTCAAAATTGGCCTTTTTCAAATTGGACTAAACTTGGGCTTGACAAGGACACGCCCATGTGACACACCCGTGTGTGTTTGCTTAAGGCTGTGGTCAAGGCTGTTAAATGGGCACGGGCGTGTGATCTCCCCGTGTAAATCATGCTTTGACCTTTCCAAAGGGACACGGCTGTGTGGTTTGCCCGTGTGAGGAAGTCTAGGTCGTGTTGATTTTGTACGTTGGCCCATTTTCTCCGTTTTTGGCTCGTTTCTCGTTCTTTTCACTCTCCTATGCTCACCTAAGTATAAAACATGAAATTAAGGCATTAGGAGCATCGAATTCACCAAAACTAAGGAAAAATCATCCATAAAATGTGTTAAGCATAGGGTAAAAATATGTATAAATTACGGTTTATCAGTCTCTATGGAAAAAAAATGTTGAGATTTGGCCGGAAAGACAAATTGAGTTCTCGATTTACTGGACCGTACGAGATCATTGAAAAAGTTAGACCGTTAACCTATCGCTTGGCATTGCCACCTGAACTGGAAAGGATTTATGATGTGTTCCATGTATCTATGTTAAGGCGATACTGATTAGACCCCTCACATGTGATTTCGCCGACTGAGATTGAAATTCAACCGGACATGACTTATGGAGAGGAACCGGTTAAGATACTGGCTTGTGAAGTTAAACAGTTGAGAAATAAAGGTGTGGCTCTAGTAAAAGTTTTATGGCATGGACATGGTGTGGAAGAGACTGCATGGGAGCCGGAAGAAACCAGGAGAAGCCAATATCTGAACCTGTTTACTGGTAAGACTTTCGAGGACGAAAGTCCTTAATGGGGGAAGAAATGTAACATCTCAAAATAGGGCCTAGTCGGAATAGTAGTTTCGAGACCAAAAATCTGACATCAAAATATTTATTTTATGGTTATTATGAGAGCTAGAATATGAGTATATGCATGTGTTAAAGTTTCATGAAGAAATTCTTTAAGTAATGTGTTCAATTGGAAATTAGGGACTAAATTGAATAAATTGCAAAAGTTGAATTCTAGAAGCAATTTGTATGAATTTGCTTTGGGTTATGAATTAGAAGGTCTTGGAGAGTAATTTTCCCAATTTCTAAATTTTTGGACAAAAATGGGCTTGCATGGATGAAATTTTAAAGAAAGGGCATGAGGGTATTTTGGTCATTTGGCTTTTTAATGAAATAAAATGGGAAAAATCAAGCCAAAATCAGCCATTCTTCTTCTCCATGCTGCCGAAATTCTCTTGTCACCATAGCTAAGGTTTTCAAGCTTTCCAAGCTCAATAGTAAGTGCTCCCAAGCCCCGTTTTTAATGTTCTTTGTATTTTTGAAATTCCGGTAGCTTGCTCTCTCCATTTCTGCCCATATTTCATGCTAAGGTTCATGTTTAAAAATTTACCTATGCATGAGTCACTTGTATTTTGATGGATTATGGAGGAACATGAAAGATGAATATGTGTTAAACATCTTTTCCTAGGTGATTTTCATGAAAAACCCTTATAGAGACCATTTTGCAAAAGTTGTAAAATGTGTGGTAGAAGTGTGAAAATAATGGAAAATGAGGGCTACCATAAGAAGGAAAAGTGTTCGGCTAGGCTTAGGTAAGGTAGAAATTGCATGTGTTTCATTATATGAGCTTAAGGACTAAATCGTAAAAATATCAAAGTTTAGTGGCAAAACGGTCATTTGGATCGGGGGGTGAGAATTTGACTTGTGATGTATAATGTGGGATATTAATGATATAATTTTGTTGTTATAGACCTCGAGGAACAAATTCTAGAGGTCGATTGAGGTAAGCACAATGTTTCAGAATAACTGAAACACAACTCCGAAACAAATACGAGGTAAGTTCGGATAATTTAAAGTAAACCCCTAATATGCATAATTGTGTGATTTATGAATGCATGATAATTGCATTTATTATTGGCATGAAATATTACAGAAATGCATATTTGATGGTAACATGTGAAAAATGTCTCGGTTGAGGTTGACAAAGGGAATTTGATAGTAACCTGTAATTACATGTGATTTGAGATCCTGTATGTGTTGCAGTAAGGATTTAGCCCGGACGGGTAATCCATTGATCTCAATTATGAAAAGGATCTAGCCTGGACGGGTGTTCCTTGAATGATCGAGCCTCTCGAAGAATATGTGTGTATTATGGATTTAGCCCGGATGGGTAATCCGATTAGGGTCTGAATTTAGCCTGGACTGGTAATTTAGATCTGAGCTCAGTAAGGGTGTATGTCTATAAGGGATTTAGCCTGGACTGGTAATCCCGACATCACCTTATGAGTTCATGATATGGGGAATTTAGCCTGGACTGGTAATCCTGCCATAAGATGTGAGGTTTGCAGGAGTGCATATATGTGAAATGATTATTCATAAGAATTGAAGGATAATGGGTATTCCATCGAGATTTCCTATAAACTCAACGGGATTAATATGATGCATGTCAATAAGATGATGAATGATGAGCTCATCTACATAAATTACATGATGCTTCGTTATGTGACTAACTCATTGATTGAGTGCTTGTGATAGGGAATCATTTCATAATTGATGATTTCATGATTTAAATATGGATGTATGATAATTACTTGGTAAGTTTACTTTCCAGTTATTCGAGCTTACTAAGCATGTAAATGCTTACCCATTTTTTTTTCCTATCTCACAGAGCTCGAGGACTCATAAGGACTGGAAGACGATTGGAGAGTCGACACACTATCAACTAGTCAAGCTTTGGTATAAAGACATTTTTATTTTGTTCAATGGAATGTATAATATTTTTGAATATTTTTGTTATATGTGTCATTTGATTTTCCAAATGAAGGCATTTAAAAATATATTTATCATTTTGTTTGTGGCCATGAAAATTGGCTTAATTGAAGTAGGCTTTGACCTATGAATTTTTGTATGGTTTTATTTACAAGTGATGGGTTGTTACTAATTGGCAATGAGTTACATGAACGAGCCAATTTCGGACGAATTAAAGTGACATGGAAACCCATAAACACTAAATGGGAAATAACCTATCATGTATGAAACCAATGATATGAGGTTTCCATACAACTAGTTTTATCAAGATTATTTACAAGTGTATAATCATGTTTTCCTTCGAACTTGGTAACCACTAGGTATAAGGAGTAGAAAGGGGTGGCTTAAGGCTTGGAAAATAGCCTATTAGGGTCCACATGGTCGGACATACAGGCGTGTCCCTTGGGTGTGGAATATGGTTGTGTGTCCCTTGCACTTAAAATTTTAAATCAAAAACGCACACGAGTAGGCCACACGGGCGTGTGTCCTTGCTATGTCTAAAAGACTATGTTGTCCATGGGCAGGCAGCACGGGCGTGTGCCACGACCATGTTGATAAGTCATTGTTGCACACGGTCGAAGGGCATAGGCGTGTCCCAAGTCACACTGGCGTGTGAGCCTGCACGGCCCATCTACGCTGGTGTGTAACACCTTAAGATAAGGAAAATTTTTATTGAGGAGCCCAAGGTTTATCGAACGTGCCCAAATTTGTCCCGCACTGCCTCTAGGCACGTTTTAAGCCTCGAAGGCCTATATAAGGGACGAGATATTCATGGTTGAAAGGTTTTAAATTTGAGCAAAAATTTGTGACCCAAATAGTGTGTTATAAGTGTAAAGCCTGATAGTGTCTCGAACCCTATCCTGACGTCGGATACGGGTTAAGGGGGTTACATCTTTTAACATCTCAAAAAGAGTTAATAAATATTTTCTAACTTTTATTGATGGTTACTCTAGAAAAGTTTGGAGTTTATTTCTTGAAATAGAAAAGTGAAGTCTTCGAAATCATCAAACAGTGGAAGACATTATTAGAAAAACAAATCGAAATATTCGTGAAGTGGTTGAAAACGGATAATGGTCTTGAGTTTTGTTCAATAGAGTTTAATGATTTCTACAAAGGGAAAGGAATTGAAAGGCATCTAATTGTTGTTGGAACTTTGCAGCAGAATGGAGTTTTTAGAAAGAATGAACAAAACCTTGTTGGAAATGGCTCGATCCATGCTTTCTAATGTATGCTTAGGGAATGAATTTTAGGCTGAAGTCATAAACCTAGCAAGTTATTGGGTAGATCAATCTCCTGATCGAGCATTGAACAGTAAAGTTCCAGAGGAGATATGGTCAGGTAACCCTCCTAATTATTCCAATCTTAGAATTTTCAGTTGTCTGATCCTCCTAATTATTCCAATCTTAGAATTTTCAGTTGTCTTACTTATGCTAAAGTTAGCCAGGGAAAACTCGAACCAATGGCTGTTGAATTCATCTTTCTGGGATATTTTGCTAGTATAAATGGTTTTAAGTTGTGGTGTTCGGAATCCAACAGAGTAATTGTTAGCAGAGATGTTATGTTTGATGACTATGTCATGTTTCGATTAGAGAATGAGACTTTTACCTTTACAGACACAACAAATCATAGTGTCTCGAGCAAGGTGGAGTCAAAACCCAAAATAGGGGTGACATCACGACGAGCAAATGCCCAATGTCGCAATGACAAGACGAATAGAGGTCTCATCTTGAAGAAGAGTCTCACGACGTCACGGTGACACTACAAAATTTTGATTCTTGCAAGTTTGAAGCTGTTTCAGATCTGTTTGGGGTTCCATCCAATCCTCAAGTATCCTTACCATCTCAGTTAACTAATTATAAGTTAGCTCGTGACAGGAAAAGACAAGAAATACGACTACCACAAAAATATTATGAAGGAAACATAGTGGCTTATGCTCTAAGTGTTGCTAAGATCATTGATTCAACCAATTCTTCGTGTTATTATGAGGTAGTTCAAGCTTCTGATTCTAGCAAATGACTCGTTACAATGGAAGAAGAAATGGAATCGCTTTAAAAGAATGAGACTTAGAAGCTAGTTAAACCATCCATTGGTAAAAGAATCGTTGGTTACAAATGGGTGTTTAAAAATAAGGAAGGATCGGGTCCTAACGACACTAGGTACAAGGCAAAACTAGTTGCAAAGGCTACAATCAAGTGGAGGAGTAGTCTCTTCAGTAATGGTATAAAAAGTTTGACTCCTTGATGTAGATATAAGTATCACATTTGTGTTTATCTACAATGTCTTAATGATGAGTTTTTTTATATATTTTTTGCTTTATGTTGATGATATTTTAATTGCGGCTAAGAATCCATCTGAAGTTTATCATCTTAAAACCATGCTTAATTCTAAGTTTGAGATAAATAATTTAGGTGCAGCAAAGAAAATTTTGAGGATAGAAATTTTGAGAGAGAGACATTCTAGGAAATTATTTTTATCATAACAAAGGTACATCAAGAAGACCCTTAAGCAGTTTGAGATGCAAAATGCAAAAATGGTAAGTACTCCTTTAGCCGCACACTTTAAATTCTCATTTTTAGATTCCCCACAGAATGAAAAAGATGAAAGGTACATGTCAAAAGTACCTTATTCAATTGGAGTTGGAAGTTTGATGTATGCAATGGTATGTACACATCTCGATATTTCATATGTTGCTAGTGTTGTTAGCCGATACATGGCCAATCTTGGTAAGTTGCATTGGCATGCGGTTAAGTGGATTTTTAGATATTTAAGAGGCACCTCTAACATGTGTTTAGAGTTTGGAAGAACTCAAAAGGGTTTAGTCGGATATGTTGATTTTGATTATGTAAGAGACTTAGATCGAAGAAGTCTCTCACAGGTTACCTATTTACTTTTTGGAATTGTGACATTAGTTGTACTACTGAAGTAGAATACATGGCAATTACAAAAGTAGGAAAAGAAACAATTTGGTTAAGGGGCCTTTTGGATGAACTGGTAAGTGAAAAGGGGCAATTGTCGTATATTATGATAGTCAAGGTGCCATATATCTCACCAAAGATCAAATGCATCATGAGAAAATGAAGCACATAGACTTTAATTATCATTTTGTTTGAGAGGTGATCATTCGAGGGGATATTCAGATTCTTAAAATTGACATAGAACACAATCTGGTCGACATGTTGACAAAGAGCCTTCCAGTTTCAAAGTTCGAACATTGTTTGGACTTGGTAAGTATCCGATGAAGAATCAATTAAGCCCGTAACAAGGCTCGGTAAGGGAGTTGGTCCAAATACGACTCAAGGTGGAGATTTGTGGGAGAATGCCTCTTGTTTTGACCAAAATTTATTTTGGCTTTTCTTTTCCTAGTTAAACTCTATTTTTAATTTCCCATTTAAACTCTAATTACCCTAGAGTTGTTGTGGTCATATATGCTACAAATTTCAACCTATAAATATGCTTTAGTTACTCTAGGTTTTACAACAACAAAAAATATTTAGATTGAGAGAATTTTGTTCTTCGTTTCAAAATGTTTTTTCTTCTGGGGCTTCGGGTTTTTTTTTTAAATTCTCTTTATCTTTTATACTCTCTTTTATTATAGTGAAATCTCATTTTGCCCGTGATTTTTTTATCTTCTTTTGAGGAGGTTTTACGCGAAAAATTTGCGTGTTCAGTCTTTTCAATTCTTATTTTCTCACTTTGTTCGTTGTCTAACTGGGTTTATCCCATACACTATATTTATAAAAGTTAAAAAATATTTAAAATTTAAAATTTAAAATTTAAAAGAAACATGATAAATGTCTAGAAAATATGCGTTTAGAATATCCAGAAATAGAATATGGTGGTATGAAATCTCAAGTATTTTGAAATAAATTTTGAATCATTTTCTCCAATGTAAAGATAATTCGTTATCATCTAAAGATATAAGTAATATGCTTAATTGCACAGCCATAGGTAAACATATCTTTTCTTTTCTATTTAAACCAAACTTTATTTCTTTTCACAACTCCAATTTAAATATATAACTTATAACTTTATCTTGAATGTCCTTTTCTTTATTATCATCTTTTTTTCTTCCTTTTCCCATCCTTCTTCAAGCATCTATTTTTTTTTAAAAGTACGTTAGTTTTAATTTAATATTTAATAATTTTACATCTTATTTTTATTAAAATTTTAAATACATACAACTTAAAATATTTTTAAATACTTACGAGTATATCATTATACATTTAATTTTATATAATATAAATTACATAATATATAAATAAAATAAAAATATATTACAAAAGTATAAAATGAGTTTGGCTAAGCCTGAGCCTTCAATTTTAGAGCCCAAGCCCAACTCGTATTTTAATCGAGCATTTTTTTGCCTAAGTCCATTTTTTGGACGTCATACTTTTTTCTAACCATCCTATATTTTGGGTTGGACTTCGAGCTTAAATGAGTAGCTCGATCCTTAAACAAGTCTAATCTGTAACACCCCGAGCCCGAGACCATTGCCGGTGTCGGACGCGAGGGGTTGACGAGCTAAATCCTCTTAAAGTACCGACCAATTTGGCATTTCCAGACAGGCTGAAAAACTGCGTCACTGTCGTCTTAAAAATCATATCTTGAGTTTCAAAACTCGGAAACTGATTCCGTGAATTTTCCATGAATTTAGACTTATATATTCTTCCATGGATTTATTTCTAGAATTTTTGGTTGGGCCAATTGGTACAGTTTATTAGTTAAAGTCACCCATGTTACAGGGATCGACTGCTCTGACCTTCACGCGTTACAACTTGAATATCTCTCTGTACAGGGCTTTAATACTGGTGCCGTTTGTTTCTAATGAAACTAGACTCAAAATTGAATCTGCACATATAAGGCATGACTTCTAATTCTTTCTGGATAATTTATAGAAAATTTTTAAAGTCGCAACAGGGGACCCAGAAACCGTTCTGGCCCTGTCTCACAAGAACTTTAATATCTCTTAACAAGTAACTCCTATGACCGTTTCGTTTCTTCCATATGAAAGTAGACTCATCAAGGTTCATTTACATAACTTATTCACTATTTAATACCATTCCTACAAATTTTGGTGATTTTTCAAAACCATACCACTGCTGCTGCCAGCATCTGTTTTCAAGGTAACCTTTACCTATTTCATGATTTCCACGATTCAATTGGCCCTTTTTGCATACATAGCACAAGTGTGATCATGATTAACCATTCCAATGGCTAATCTTTTCAAAACCATTCCATACCCCATAATGATCATCATACAAACGATTATAGAATCATACTAACAACGATATCTAAGCCATTTTCGCATGGCTATCCAAGCTTACATAAAACCGAAAGGTACATGACCTTCTACAATAGGGTAGTCCTATACATGCCATTTCAAAGTTCAACCAAAATTATACCCAAAATGGAGGCTTTGATAGTGTAGATGACTTCAACTTTAATGATCCCGAATCCGATCGCTAACGAGTAAAATCTATAAAGCAGAGAGCCAAAGCAACGGGTAAGCATTTTTATGCTTAGTAAGTCTCAAGCAATAAAATCAGCTTTAACTAAAGCATTACATTCACATAGCCAAATGAATCATTTCATTAATACACATTCACATAATCATACTTACTTCACACTTCATCATTGTATACTTTCACAAGATATCAACCAATTCAATAGCTGAAAATTCGTTAGTCGATTGAACGAATGTTACTCAAACATATCGACTTTTCCAATGCACATATAAACATACCTTTTCCTTTGGGCTTTTCGAGCGTACTAATTAAATTTATTACAGCAACCAACGCTCACCTTCGCCCAAGCTTCTTGAATACAACCGGATATAACCACATGCACGAATGCCTTGGTCTTAGCTCGGATAGAACGACTTGCACAAATGCCTTGGGTATTAGCCCGGATTTAACAACTTGCACGAATGCCTTTGGTCTTAGCCGGATGAGGTCAACGGCACAATGGCCTTGGTCTTAACCGGATATAATTACTAGCATAAATGTCTTGGGACTTAGCCGGATATCATTCAATTGCTCATGCACACACATACATCAATAATCATTACACATCCATGTTTCATTTTCGTTACTAAGGCTCAAACACAAACATATCACTTGCATAATCGCCTTCGGGACTTAGCCGGGTATCATTCAAATACTCATACACACATAAATCAATAATCATTACACATCCATATTTCATTTCACATAATTCGAGTAGGGTCATTTCTTGAGGACTTACCTCGGATGTTGTCGAACGCTTCGACGGCTAATCGATCACTTTTCCTTCCCTTATCCAATTGTGGCCCTCTAAGCTCTTGAGCTAATTCAAACAAATTCAATTCATTAAAGTCTCGCCATAGCCTTGGCGAATACACATATCATTGACTCAACATCACATAACTAAGCACTTTAGTCAATTTTCTTTAATTACGCACACATTCGGCCTTAGCTCACAACAAGGTAGCCGATTACCTAAGTCAAGAATAGGCATCATTAAGCTTGCCTCTAACCGAATGCATGCACAATAATTCCCCTCATGTGGCCGATTATACTTAGTCATACTTGCACAAAATCAACAATAAATTGCAAGATTTTCACATCATATGTGTACTAGGCCGATTGTACATGCAAATTTCACAACATTCTTCAACAAATTTCTTCTTTAAACAACATATTTATCACTTTCTTCATAATCAAAATATCATGTGCAATCATATATACACATATAGGTGCAAGGTCAATTTCAAGGTGTCCATAGCCATCCAAAACACAAATTTTAACTAACATGCAAGAAGCATGAACCATGCTCATGAATGCATCATGGCCAAATACATCACAATCATGCCCCTTTCAACTTCAATCATGGTTAAACAAAAAGAAAACTCAATGTCTTACTCAAGATGGCTACAAAGAAATTTCAAGAGTAGACAATCCATCATTGCATGTATCATTAGCAAGCTTCACATTTAGCATGCAATGGCTTTAACACAATAACAACTTTGGCCAAATACCATTCCCATGGCATAACAAGGATTTGAACCATGGCTAACATGAATATCAAGTTAGCAACTAAAACATGCATGAAACTCATAACACAACCTCATACATACCTTACTCTTGATGCAAGTTTAGCCAAATTTCCTTCTAGATCTCTTCTAAACAAAGAAAATGAAGCAAAATCTCTTCTTCCTCTTAGTATTTTCGGCCAAAAAGGAGAGAACAAGGATGAACAAAATTTTTTTGTTTTCTTTCTTAGTTGCACGGCAATGGGGGGGGCATCCATGCTCATCTTTTTTTTTGTTCATTTCTTTAATGCTAATTCTTATTTTATTTCTTCATACATAACTCACTAACCAAACATGTTGGAAACATGTTTCCCTTGCCCATCAACACCTACCTTGGCGGCCACTATGCTTCTTTTGGGAAATTTGACATGCAAATCCCTTATTTTTGCATGCATGATCAACTAGTCATCCCACATCTTCCCATCATACTTTCAAAGTTTACTACTAGGCCCTTTCTAGTGAAATTCATATTTATAACACTAAATCAAATCATCAAAAATGTCACACACAATTTAACACATATCATAGGCATCAAAATAAATTTTAAATTATTTTTATGCCTCGGTTTTGTGGTCCCGAAACCACATTCCGACTAGGGTCAATTTTGGGCTGTCACATAATCACTATTTATATACATAAATATGATGAAACTTAGGCTTCTAAAATTAAGTTATGAATAAAATCATATCAAATATTTATGACATAATTAAAATTTAACATTAATTTGATTTAAAAGTTAATAATATTATTCAACATTAACAATTAAAATACAAGCAACTTATTTAACGAAGCAAATAAACCTAGTTAACAAAGTAATATGTGCAAATTGTGGTAACTAAGTATTCAGTTTCACATTTGAAATTTGTAATCAAGAAAGTGTTGTTCATTGTACCTTTTTAACTAGTGATGATAGGATAATATACAATGTTGTAAACAACAAATCGTAGTTGAACTTGTTAAGTCACTAATTTTCAATTTAATCGATTGAATCATCAATTAAATTATAAAAAATAAATTTGATAATGCTCTAGAATAACGTATTTTTATGTATTAATCATGTGTTTATTCTGGGTTTTGTAACACCCCAAACCCGAGACCATCGCCGGTGTCGGACCCGAGGGTTAACAAACCAAGTTCACATGTTTTTGCCCACCAATTTGACATTTCCAGTCAGGCTGGAAAACTGCGTCACTGTCGCCTTAAAAATCATATCTCGAGTTTCAAAACTCGGAAACTGGTTTCGTAAATTTTCCCTGAATTTAGACTCATATATACATCCATGGATTTATTTCTAGGATTTTTGGTCGGGCCAATTGGTACAGTTTATTAGTTAAAGTTACCCAAGTTACAGGGATCGACTGCTCTGACCTTCGCGCGGTATAACTTGAATATCTCTCTGCACAGGGCTTTAATGCTGGTGTCGTTTGTTTCTAATGAAACTAGACTCAAAATGGAATCTGTACATATAAGGTATATCTCCTAATTCTTTTTGGATAATTTATAGTGAATTTTTAAAGTTGCGACAGGGAACCCAGAAACCATTCTGGCCCTGTCTCACAATAGCTTTAATATCTCTTAACCTGTAACTCCTATGACCGTTTCGTTTCTTCCATATGAAAATAGACTCATCAAGGTTCATTTACATAGCTTATTCACTATTTGATTCCATTCCTATGAATTATGGTGATTTTTCACATTCACGCCACTGCAGCTGGCAGCATCTGTTTTAAGGTAGGACTTACCTATTTGGTAGTCTCCATGATTCAACTAATCTTGCCATACATAGGTTCATATATGATCATTTTAACCATGCCAATGGCTGATCATATGACCAACATTCCCATTTCCAAACCATAGCCACATCATGACCCCAAATATATATACATACAACCCACAATAAGTCTAAGTTCATGCTCCCTTTTGAGCCATTTTCGCATGGCCATACAAACTTACATTACAACGTATTTAACAAACAAGAGGTAGTCCTATACATGCCATCTCAAGTTCAACCAAAATTTATACCAAAATGGAGGCTTGATAGTGTGGATGACTTGACTTCAACGATCCCAAATCCGATTGCCTCGGCGAAATCTAGAAAACTAAGAGCCAAAGCAACGGGTAAGCATTTTTATGCTTAGTAAGTCTCAAGGAATATAATGAACTATAATTTACAGCAATACATTCACATAGCCAAATGCATCATTTCATTAATACACATTCTTACTTCATACTTCATCATTGTATAAGTTCGCAAAGCATCAATCAATTCAATAACTGAAATTCATTAGTCGATTGAGCGAATGTTGCTCAAACACGTCGACTTTCCAATGCACATATAACGTACCTTATCCTTTGGGCTGTCCGAGTGTACTAATTAAATTCATTTCAGCAACCAACACTCACCTCCAGCCCAAGATTCTTCGAATATAACCGGATATAATCACGTGCACAAATGCCTTGGTCTTAGCCGGATAGAATAACTCATACGAATGCCTTGGGCCTTAGCCGGATATAACCACTAGCACAATTGCCTTGGTCTTAACCGGATATAATTTCAGCATAATTGTCTTGGGCTTAGCCCGGATATCATTCAATTTCTCATGCACACATACATCAATAATCATTGGACATACATATTTCATTTTCGTTACTAAGGCTCAAACACAATTAATATCATTAGCATATTCGCCGGGACTTAGCCCGGTGGAATTCAAATACTCATACACACATAATCAATAATCATACACATCCATATTTCATCTCACATAATTCAAGTAAGGTCACTTCTTGAGGACTTACCTCGGATGTTGTCGAACGGCTTTTTCGGCTATTCGATCACCTTTTCCTTCCCTTGTCCAATTGTGGCCCTCTTAGCTCTTGAGCTTAATTCAAACAAATTCAATTTATTAAAACCTCATTGTGCTTGCTTATGGCGAATATGACAAGGATTTTAAATGGTCATATGGCCACTCTTTAGCTTGAATACACAATGGTCATGCACATTTTATACTACATCAAGCAATTCAATACAATTTATTTGAGCATCAAGGAAATGCTAAGGCCTTCAATAGGCTACCCAAGGCGAATATTCATGTACATGTTGAGGTCAATTTTGCACTTAATACCTCACAAAAACAGCATGCAATCTACTAATTTATGCTTTGCACATTGTGGCCCAAAACTTATAATATAGCATCAAGCACTTATATGTGTGCTAGGCGAATTGTGCTTGCAATTTCACAAGCATTCTTCCACATTTTCTTCTTTAAATCAATATATTCATCACTTAGTTCATAACCAAACATAATGTGCAATCATATATATGCATATATGAGCATGGCGAATTTTCAAGGTGTCCATAGCCATCCAAAACACAAACTTTTAACTAACATGCAAGAAGCATGAATCATGCTCAAGAATGCATCATGGCCAAGTATGACAATCATGCTCCTTTTCAACTTTAATCATGATAAAACAAAGAGAAAACTCAAAATCTTACTCATGAGTAGAAAATCCATCATTGCATGCATCATCATCAAGCTTCACACTTAGCATGCAATGGCTTTATCACTATAACAACTTTGGCCAAATACCATTTCCATGGCATACCAAAGATTTGAGCCATGGCTAACATGCACATCAAGTTAGCAACCAAAACATGCATGAAACTCCCAACACAACCTCATACATACCTTAATCTTGATGCAAACTTAGCCAAATCTCCTTCTAGATCTCTTCCAAACCAAGCATGAAGCAAAAATCCTCCTTCTTCCTTAGTTTTGGCTCAAAGAAAGGATGAACAAAATTTTTTCTTTCCTTCTCTACAACTCACGGCAATGGGGTATGCCACTCTCTCACACACATTTTTTTTTCATTCTTTTCTTACCCATGCTTATTTGTTTACTATTTCTCCCTAATGCCCAACAAAACATGTTTCATGACATGTTTGACCCATATTCTTTGTCATGGCGGCCATTACTTGTAGAAAGGGGAATTTGACATGCAAGTCCATTATTTTGCATGCATGCTTTAATTAGTCATCACCTATTTTCCTATCGTACTTTCAAAGTTCACTACTAAGTCCTTTCTTATAATTTAGCACCTAATTAATAAAAAATCGAGACACGAAATATTTACGCATACCAATTCCACATACAATAAGTACGGAATATAACACTTAATTATTCTTGTGACTCGGTTTCGTGGTCCCGAAACCACTCTCCGACTAGGGTCACATTCGGGTGTCACAACTCTCCCCACTCAAGAGATTTTCGTCCCAGAAAAGCTTACCGTAAATAGGTTCGGATATCGCTCTCTCATTGAGTTCTCGGTCTCCCAAGTAGCTTCTTCTATCCGTGCTTGAGCCATAACACTTTCACTAGCGGAACCCGCTTGTTTCATAACTCTTTCACTTCTCGTGATAGGATACGAATTGGTTCTTCCTCATAACTCATATTAGCTTGAATTTCAATTTCGATGGACTAATCACGTGCGTTGGATCGGATCTATAACGTCGAAGCATCGAAACGTGGAAGACATCGTGAACCTTTTGAGTTCGGGGGCAAAATCAAACGATATGCCTTTGGACCGACTCGCTCGATATCTCATATGGCCCAATGAACCTCGGGCTCAACTTGCCCTTACGGTAGAACACGAGTATTTTTTCCAAGGCGATACCTTGAGGAACACTTTATCACCCACGATACTCGATATCCTTACGCTTCATATCCGCGTCACGACTTCGACGATCGAAGGCTATCTTCAAACTTTCACGGATTACTTTCACTTTACATTCGGCATCCCTAATCAAATCCACCCGAAAATCTTGCTTTCACCAAGCTCGGTCCAAAACAATGGTGTACGGCATTTACGCCCGTACAAAGCCTCGTAGGTGCCATCTTAATACTCGATTGAAAGTCGTTGTTGTAAGCGAATTCAATCAACGGCAAATACCGTTCCCATGAACCACTAAACTCGAGGACGCAACATCTTAACATATCCTCAAGTATCTCGAATTACCCGCCGGATTGACCATCGGTTTGGGGGTGGAAGGCGGTCTTGAAATGCAACTTGGTACCCAAAGCTTCTTGCAACTTTTTCCAAAACCGCGAGGTAAATCTCGGATCTCTATCCGACACGATAGAAATAGGCACCCGTGTAATTTCACAATCGAGAAACGTACAATTCCGCTAATTTGTCCATTGAAAAATCCGACGACGGGGACAAAGTGGGCCGACTTAGTCAATCGATCTACCACGACCCAAACCGCATCCTTCTTACTTGTCGACAATGGCGGTCCGGATACAAAGTCCATTGTGACTCGATCCCATTTCCACTCGGGTATCGTGATTGGTCAAGTAATCTGAAGGCACCGATGTTCCGCTTTCACTTGTTGACATATTAAACATCTTGAAACAAAGTCGAGATGTCTCGCTTCATACCATGCCACCAAAATCGACGTTTCAAATCATTGTACATCTTCGTACTCCCGGGTGGATTGCCATTCGGCTACAATGGGCTTCATTGAATTATCGAAATGAGTTCAATTCTTTGGGACACAGACGACTTTTGAACCTCAAACAATCGTCATCGTCGATTTGAAACTCCGAGTCCTTGTTCGAACACACGCGCCCGCTTTGCAACCAACTCGTCATCGACTTTCGAGCTTCTCGAATTTGGTGTGTCAATAATGGTTTGGCTTTCATTTCAGCCACTAACACACCTGTCGGATCGGATAGACAAGTGCACATTCATCGTCAAAGTGAATAACGATTTACGACTCAAGGCATCCGCAACTACATTCGCCTTTCCCGGGTGATAGTCAATGATCACTCATAATCCTTTAATGTACTCGAGCCAACGTCTTTGTCGCAGATTTAAGTCTCGTTGGGTCATCAAATACTTGAGACTTTTGTGATCCGAGTATACATGGCACCTTTCACCGAATAAGTAATGTCGCCAAATCTTTAAGGCGAATACGATGGCGGCCAATTCGAGATCATGAGTCGGATAATTTTTCTCATGTGGCTTTAATTGCCTCGACGCGCAGGCCACAACTCGACCTTCTTGCATTAATACGCAACCTAACCCAAGTAGAGAGGCGTCGCTATAGATGACAAACTCCTTGCTGGGACTCGGGTTGCACTAGAATTGGGGCTTCATCAAATAAGTTTTCATTGATCGAAGCTTTTTGGCATTTCTCCGTCCATTCGAACTTAACATCCTTTTGGAGTAAGCCGTCATCGTGGCTATCGTTGAGAAGCCTTTTACAAATCGTCGGTAAGTAAGCAAGCCCCAAAAAGCTTGAACCTCGATAATATTTCTCGGAGGCTTCCAATTTAGTATGGCTGAAATTTTATTCGGTCGACTCGAATACCGATCTGATACCACATGACCCAAGAAGCTTACCTCTCTTAACCGAACTCACACTTGCTGAACTTAGCATATAATTGCTTGTCCCGTAAAATTTGCAAGACTAACCGCGGTGTTCAAAGCATGTTCGGTCTCATTTCTTGAATAGACCAAGATGTCATCAATGAACACGACTACGAATCGATCCAAATATGGTCTAAAGATTCGATTCATTAAATCCATAAATACCGCGAGGGCATTAGTGAGCCCAAAGCGGCATCACCAGAACTCATAGTGACCATATCTCGTTCAAGGCGGTCTTGGGCACGCCCGAATCTCGGATTCGCAATTGATAGTAGCCCGATCTCAAATCTATTTTCGAGAACACCGAGGCTCCCTTGATTGATCGAACAAGTCATCAATACGTGGCAACGGATATTTGTTCTTTATCGTCGCTTTGTTAAGGTCGACGATAGTCGATGCATAGTCGCATGGTTCCATCCTTCTTCTTCACGAACAACACCGGCGCCCCAAGGCGAAAAACTCGGGCGAGCAAAACCTCTATCCACCAATTCTTGCAACCGAGTTTTCAACTCCTTCAATTCGTTGGTGCCATACGACACGGAGCTATCGAAATTGGGGTGGTACGGTACCAATTCGATGCCAAATTCTATTTCTCGAGCATGTGGTAAACCGGCAATTCTTGGGAAAACATCCGGTATTCACAAACCACGGCACAGATTCGGGTTTCTTCTCGATTCCTTGTCATCGAGTACGACGCAAGGTACGCCGCACCCTTTTCTTACATATTTCGGGCCAACATCACGATATTACGGTGGCAACCCTTTAAGTCCGTGGACTCAACCCGAATTATTTCATTATTCGCGCACCTCAAATCGATAGTCTTGCTCTTGCAATTTACAACCGCATCGTGCATGGTCAACCAATCCAAACCAAGAATAACATCGAACTCATCGAATGGCAAAAGCATTAAGTCCGCGGAAAACAAGAACCTCGGAACACTAGGGGACTTTTCTTGCACACTTTGTTAACAAGCACGTAATGACCCAAGGGGTTTGACACCCGAATTACAAACTCAGTAGACTCAATGGGCAAAGTCTTACTGGATGCTAAGGTTTCACATATATAAGAATGAGTAGAACCAGGGTCAATCAAAGCAATTACATTTGTATTGAAAAGAGTGAAAGTACCGGTAATAACATCTGGAGAGGCAGCATCCTCGCGTGCGCGTATGGCATAAGTCCTAGCAGGAGCACGAGCCTCAGATCTGATGGTAGCATCTCTAGATCCTCTCGACCGCCACCGACATTGCCCATATTTCTAGGTGGCCTACCTCGGCGATGGTAGCACCGGGTTTGCACTCGACTTGCATTCTGCTCATGCATCCTCGGGCAATCCTTCATAAAATGGTCGGCCGATCCACACTTATAGCAGAGCGATCACGAAACCAACAGCTCCCGAATGCCATTTGCCACAATGTGGACACTCCGTCCTCTCTCGGCGATCATTTCCGCCACCGCAATCGAGGTGACTCGTGTGGTCACAGGGGTCGATCGCGTCCTCGTCTAGAAAATCCCAAACGCCTCTAGACCGGCTCGCATCATCTCGAAATCTCTTCGATGCTTGTTGAAGAGACTTTCCGAGGACCTCTTCGAATTCTCCAATCCCACATCAGCTTTTTGTTTCTCCTTTCTAAGCTCTTGACTTTACAAGCTCGCTCAACAAGTACTACGAACTCTCGTATCTCGAGAATGCCAACAAACATCCTTATATCATCATTCAGCCCATCCTCGGCGTTTGCACATAATAGCTTCGGACGAAATGCATTCTCGCGTCTGGCTAAGCCTCACAAACTTTCGTTCAGTAGTCGGTAGCGGACATAGAACCTTGCTTAAGATCAAGGAACTCCTCCGCTTTTGGTCGATGAATCTCGGTGATATACTTTTTTTGAACTCGGTTAGAAAGAATTCCCAAGTCACTTGCTCTCTAGGCACTACTGAAGTCGAGTACTCCACCAATAGTAGGCGGACTCGCGTAGCAAGGAGATGGTACACTTTAAGCACTCATCGGGTGTACAGGATAGCTCATCAAGCACCGGATAGTGTTATCTAACCATAATTCAGCTCGCTTCGGCATCATCATCATCCGTAGCCTTAAATTCAGTGGCCCCATGTTTTGAATCCTATCGATTGGGGCTTACCGACCTTATTGGGTCATCACCGGAGGTATTGTAGGTGCGGGGTTGCATTCGTCGGGAATGGAGGTGGTGGAACAGTACCGTGTTGGTTCGAATGTATTGATTAAACCATTCGTTCATCACACTATAAAAGGCTTGCTTAGCCTCGTCATTAGGATTGCTGGCCATAGGTTGAGAGTCCCGGCGCTGTCCCTTCTTGCGGGGCAGCAGCGCCACACTCTCCACATCATCGCTATCGCTTCGGTTGGGATCGGGATCCATTGCTATAAACAAACATGAAGTCAAATTGTCGAATTCATCACACTATCGATTCATCATTTAATGGCATGTATAGCTAGACCCCAAACACATCACGGTAGTCCTAGAATCGACTAAACCGTGGCTCTGATACCAATAAAATTGTAACACCCCAAACCCGAGACCATCGCCGTGTCGGACCCGAGGGTTAACAAACCAAGTTCACATGTTTTTGCCCACCAATTTGACATTTCCAGTCAGGCTGGAAAACTGCGTCACTGTCGCCTTAAAATCATATCTCGAGTTTCAAAACTCGGAAACTGGTTTCGTAAATTTTCCTGAATTTAGACTCATATATACATCCATGGATTTATTTCTAGGATTTTGGTCGGGCCAATTGGTACAGTTTATTAGTTAAAGTTACCCAAGTTACAGGGATCGACTGCTCTGACCTTCGCGCGGTATAACTTGAATATCTCTCTGCACAGGGCTTTAATGCTGGTGTCGTTTGTTTCTAATGAAACTAGACTCAAAATGGAATCTGTACATATAAGGTATATCTCCTAATTCTTTTGGATAATTTATAGTGAATTTTAAAGTTTCGACAGGGAACCCAGAAACCATTCTGGCCCTGTCTCACAATAGCTTTAATATCTCTTAACCTGTAACTCCTATGACCGTTTCGTTTCTTCCATATGAAAATAGACTCATCAAGGTTCATTTACATAGCTTATTCACTATTTGATTCCATTCCTATGAATTATGGTGATTTTTCACATTCACGCCACTGCAGCTGGCAGCATCTGTTTTAAGGTAGGACTTACCTATTTGGTAGTCTCCATGATTCAACTAATCTTGCCATACATAGGTTCATATATGATCATTTTAACCATGCCAATGGCTGATCATATGACCAACATTCCCATTTCCAAACCATAGCCACATCATGACCCCAAATATATATACATACAACCCACAATAAGTCTAAGTTCATGCTCCCTTTTGAGCCATTTTCGCATGGCCATACAAACTTACATTACAACGTATTTAACAAACAAGAGGTAGTCCTATACATGCCATCTCAAGTTCAACCAAAAATTTATACCAAAATGGAGGCTTGATAGTGTGGATGACTTGACTTCAACGATCCCAAATCCGATTGCCTCGGCGAAATCTAGAAAACTAAGAGCCAAAGCAACGGGTAAGCATTTTTATGCTTAGTAAGTCTCAAGGAATATAATGAACTATAATTTACAGCAATACATTCACATAGCCAAATGCATCATTTCATTAATACACATTCTTACTTCATACTTCATCATTGTATAAGTTCGCAAAGCATCAATCAATTCAATAACTGAAATTCATTAGTCGATTGAGCGAATGTTGCTCAAACACGTCGACTTTCCAATGCACATATAACGTACCTTATCCTTTGGGCTGTCCGAGTGTACTAATTAAATTCATTTCAGCAACCAACACTCACCTCCAGCCCAAGATTCTTGAATATAACCGGATATAATCACGTGCACAAATGCCTTGGTCTTAGCCGGATAGAATAACTTCGACGAATGCCTTCGGCCTTAGCCCGGATATAACCACTAGCACAATTGCCTTGGTCTTAACCGGATATAATTTCAGCATAATTGTCTTGGGCTTAGCCCGGATATCATTCAATTTCTCATGCACACATACATCAATAATCATTGGACATACATATTTCATTTTCGTTACTAAGGCTCAAACACAATTAATATCATTAGCATATTCGCCGCCGGGACTTAGCCCGGGTGGAATTCAAATACTCATACACACATAATCAATAATCATACACATCCATATTTCATCTCACATAATTCAAGTAAGGTCACTTCTTGAGGACTTACCTCGGATGTTGTCGAACGGCTTTTTCGGCTATTCGATCACCTTTTCCTTCCCCTTGTCCAATTGTGGCCCTCTTAGCTCTTGAGCTTAATTCAAACAAATTCAATTTATTAAAACCTCATTGTGCTTGCTTATGGCGAATATGACAAGGATTTTAAATGGTCATATGGCCACTCTTTAGCTTGAATACACAATGGTCATGCACATTTTATACTACATCAAGCAATTCAATACAATTTATTTGAGCATCAAGGAAATGCTAAGGCCTTCAATAGGCTACCCAAGGCCGAATATTCATGTACATGTTGAGGTCAATTTTGCACTTAATACCTCACAAAAACAGCATGCAATCTACTAATTTATGCTTTGCACATTGTGGCCCAAAACTTATAATATAGCATCAAGCACTTATATGTGTGCTAGGTCAATTGTGCTTGCAATTTCACAAGCATTCTTCCACATTTTCTTCTTTAAATCAATATATTCATCACTTAGTTCATAACCAAACATAATGTGCAATCATATATATGCATATATGAGCATGGCGAATTTTCAAGGTGTCCATAGCCATCCAAAACACAAACTTTTAACTAACATGCAAGAAGCATGAATCATGCTCAAGAATGCATCATGGCCAAGTATGACAATCATGCTCCTTTTCAACTTTAATCATGATAAAACAAAGAGAAAACTCAAAATCTTACTCATGAGTAGAAAATCCATCATTGCATGCATCATCATCAAGCTTCACACTTAGCATGCAATGGCTTTATCACTATAACAACTTTGGCCAAATACCATTTCCATGGCATACCAAAGATTTGAGCCATGGCTAACATGCACATCAAGTTAGCAACCAAAACATGCATGAAACTCCCAACACAACCTCATACATACCTTAATCTTGATGCAAACTTAGCCAAATCTCCTTCTAGATCTCTTCCAAACCAAGCATGAAGCAAAAATCCTCCTTCTTCCTTAGTTTTGGCTCAAAGAAAGGATGAACAAAATTTTTTCTTTCCTTCTCTACAACTCACGGCAATGGGGTATGCCACTCTCTCACACACATTTTTTTTTCATTCTTTTCTTACCCATGCTTATTTGTTTACTATTTCTCCCTAATGCCCAACAAAACATGTTTCATGACATGTTTGACCCATATTCTTTGTCATGGCGGCCATTACTTGTAGAAAGGGGAATTTGACATGCAAGTCCATTATTTTGCATGCATGCTTTAATTAGTCATCACCTATTTTCCTATCGTACTTTCAAAGTTCACTACTAAGTCCTTTCTTATAATTTAGCACCTAATTAATAAAAAATCGAGACACGAAATATTTACGCATACCAATTCCACATACAATAAGTACGGAATATAACACTTAATTATTCTTGTGACTCGGTTTCGTGGTCCCGAAACCACTCTCCGACTAGGGTCACATTCGGGGTGTCACAGGTTTGATCCTACTAATTTGAGCTATTTGTCTTTTTATCGATTAGGGACTGATTTGGAGGCAAAAGCAAAATTAAGGGACAAAAGTGCGAATTTGGAGACACAATGGGCTGATATGTGACACAGGAAAAAAGATTGTGCCAAAAGTGCAAGCATGGAAGACACAAGGACTAAAAACGGAAAAAAGAAGAGATTTTATTTTATAAGACTCCATTTTATTAGGATAATTAATATTAAGATAATTATTAGGATTATTTAATTTTAGGATTTTATTTTAATTATCTTTAATTAATTGTATTTATCTTTTTAGAATTTAAGTTAAATTGGACTATCTCCCTAGCACTATAAATAAGGGGTGAAGTGACTCTATTAGGTGTTCATCTTTTTCTGTAAACACTCTCCCCCTGAAAGTCTAGGCTTTTGTTTCTTCATATTTTCTTTCAATAAAACTCCCTTTTTCGTTTTTATATTTATTTTCTTTTCCACCATTATCATGAGCCACTAAAACCTATCTAGCCGAAAGTTGTCAATATTCCCCAAAAAGGGTTCTTGAGGCCTAGAATCTGTACTTAGCCTTCTCGCCAAGTATTCATTGTTTCTCCGCACTACGGGCTAACGCTTCCGTCCATGGCCCTTAAGAAGTAAGCTTTTCAGCATATGCAAAGGCGGCCGCTTTGTATGTTTTGGAAGGATTGCATAGTTGGTTCGTTAACTTACTGCGTCAGAGGTTGGCGAGCCAAAGAGATGAAATGGCGTGCGATTTGCCATTGAGAAGCATTGATCTAGCATAGATCACTGGCTAGAGTCAGGTTCCCTAAAAATCGTAAGTCTAATCTTTGGAGCTGGTGGTCGTAGGCGTCCTCTTCCACTATAACTGGCTTACTTAAGTTGAGAAGGGTTATTTAAAAGCCGAGGATTGAACCCAAGGTGGAATGAGACAACTGGAGGCTTGAATCTACCAATAAGAATTTCTTTTCCTTTAACTCTCTTTATTATTTTTATTAATTTCGTAATCACAATTTCAGTCAACTTTAGATTCTGTTTTTTCATTTTTTCCAAATCAAATCTTTAATTCTGTTATTTTTATTTTCCCTTTGTCACGCAGGTTTTCTTGGGCATGATTTTGCCTAGGATTTCGAGAAACAAGCATCTGTATAATCCGGTCCCTGAGGATTCGACCCTACTTCCCATTTACTGTTCTTTTTCATTATTTCTACTATTTTATAGGGAATAGGATATTTTTGGTGCTCTCAACGACCGCATCAAATTTTGGCACTGTTGCCGGGGATCGGTAACGTACTAATCTTGTTTTTTGTTTTTTATGACTAGATCTGCTCTAGGAACTCTTGTGTTTGATTCAGAGATTGAAAAGACTACAAGAGCTAATCGCAAGGAAACAAAGCTAAAGAAAAAATAGTCAGCGGTGGTTGAGACTCAAAGTAATCCACCGCCAAAATCAAAATCGACGACGAAGCAGAGTCTAGGGTTAATGAAAACCCTACTCAAAATTTTGAAGGCGAAAAAGTAGAAGTCGATTCCTCTGAAGAAGTGCTTAACACTAGGGTTGACGAAAACCCTAATTTAGCACCTCAACCTATGGCTCAGACAATTCGGCAACTGGCCGAAGTGCCGACAGAACAACCGCCACTATGCATCGCGTATCCTACTATGGATACTGATTTTGAATTAAAATCAGGCTTGATCCAGCTACTGCCAACTTTTCGGGGGTTACAGAACGAAAATACCCGCAAGCATTTGAAAGAATTCCATATGGTTTGCCTTAGTATGAAACCTCAGGGGGTAACTGAGGATCAAATTAAATTACGCGCTTTCCCTTTTTCCCTAGCAGATTCAGCTAGGGAATGGTTATTTTATTTACCTCCTGGATCCATTACAACTTGGGCTGTTCTATCTCACTTATTTCTTAGCAGGTTTTTCCCAGCGTTGCGTGCAGCCGAGTTAAGAAGAGAAATCGTGGGAATAAGGCAAAAAGACGCAGAGTCTCTGTACGACTACTGGGAGCGATTTAAGAAGTTGTGTGCAAGTTGCCCACAACACGGTATAACGAAACAGTCTTTGCTCCAGTACTTTTATGAAGGCTTGAAACCCATGGAGATGAATATGGTAGATGCCACAACAAGCAAGAGACTTAATCTCCACAATGGTTGCAAATTCTCAGCAATTTCGAGCTAATCCTGAACCCCCTAGAAGGGTTCATCAGCTAAGTAATCCAACCTTAGAAGATAAAGTTGATAGAATTGCTAATATTTTGAATTCTCTTGTTGCAGAAAAAGAAAAAATAGCTCGGTTATGTGGAATATGTGCTACCCTTGAACATACAACTGATGCATGTCCCAGTTTGAATGATGATATTATAGCTCATTTATATACTGCGGGAAATTTTCTTAGGCCACCACAAAGGCGATACGACCCTTATGCAAATACCTACAACCCAGGATGGAGGGACCAGCCTAACTTAAGTTATGGGGCCAATCCACAATATAACCAGCCATACCAAAATTGGGTTCCACAGCAGCAACAAGATTCAGGTAATTCTCTAGAAACATTGGTCAATAAATTAGCAGCTAATATGCTTGATTTTCAACAAAAAACTGAGGCATCTATAAGAGAATTGACCATATCAATTGAGAAATTAAACTCACAAGGGAAGTTGCCATCACAAACAGAACCTAATCTAAGACAACACGCAAATGCAGTGACGTTGCAAAGTGGAAAGGTACTAGAACCAATTCCTGGAAGAAATCTTGGCCAAGTAATCGCCCAGGAAAAACCCGAAAATGACGAACAAGTCCGAGCGAAACCCTCACTGCCGAAAATCCAACCTCCATTACCAGGACAATTAAATCAGTGTCGAAAAAGTAAGGAAGATAAGGAGATCCTCGAAACATTCAGGAATGTCGAGATCAATTTACCACTGTTAGATGCCATCAGACAGATTCCGCGGTATGCCAAGTTCCTCAAAGAGCTTTGCACCAACAAACGAAAATTAACAGGTAATGAAAAGGTAAGTGTTGGTGAGAATGTATCTGCAGTGTTATAGCGGAAAATGCCAGCGAAATGTAAAGATAGGGGCATGTTTGCAATACCTTACAAAATAGGTCATTTAGGAATTAAGAAGGCTATGTGTGATTTAGGGGCCTCCATAAATGTTATGCCTTATTCTATTTATGAATCACTTAACGCGGGTTTTTTGACAAAGACAGGTGTTATCATTCAGTTGGCAGACAGGTCCATTGTGCATCCCGAAGGAGTCCTCAAGGACGTATTAGTCAAAGTTAATGGGCTTATCTTCCCTGCATATTTCTATGTGATAAAAATGGAGAAGGATAACGCTTCTGGGTCTTCAGACATCTTGTTGGGGTGACCTTTCCTTAGTACTGCGAATACTAAGATTGACGTATGAAGCGGAACCCTCACGATGGAGTTTGACGGGGAGATCGTGAAGTTTAATGTTTATGGCACTATTAGTCACCCAAGTGAAGTCTTGGACGTAAACTGTGACAGCCTTAAAACGACCCTAGTCGGAATGTGGTTTCGGGACCACAAAACCGAGGCATAAAAATAATTTAAAATTTATTTTGATGCCTATAATGTGTTAACTCATGTGTGACATTTTGATGTTTTGATTTAGAGTTATAAATGTGAATTTCACTAGAAAGGACCTAGTAGTAAACTTTGAAAGTATGATGGGGAAATGTGTGATGACTAGTTGATCATGCATGCAAAAATGAGGGGTTTGCATGTCAAATTTCCCCATTTAAGAACTAGTGGCCGGCCATGACAAAGGGGGATGGGTAAAACATGTCATGAAACATGTTTTGTAAGTGGTTTATGTTGGAATAAATAAAATAAGGAGTATGGAAAAAAAAATGTGTGTGATGGCTTCTCCCCCCTCCCCATTGCCGTGAAGGTAAGAAAGAAAACAAAAAAAAAAGTGTTCATCTTTGAACATCTTTGGCTGAAAAATTGAAGGAAAAAGGGAAGAATGGAGTGAAGCATTCGGCTATCCTAGGTCACTATTAAGGTAAGTTTGATGTTGTGCCATGAGATTCAAGCATGTTTTAGTAGTTAGCTTGAGTTCTAACTAGCCCATGGTTGAAATCTTCACTATGTCATGGAGATAATGTTCGGCTAAGGTGGATTTGTGGATGTCATTTGCATGCTAAAAGTAAAGCTTGTAATGATGCATGGGATGGTGGATTGATGACTCTTAAATCTTCTTTTTAGCATTTTTAAGTGAGGCATTATGTTCCTTGTTCAACCATGACCAAAATTGAAATGGTATGGTGTTGTATGGCATTCGGCCATGGTAGGAAGTAAAAGAAAAATATGGTCGTTGTTCATGTTATTTGAATGAGAAATGGTAGTAAAGTGAGGTACAAATGTTAGTGTTTGATTTACTAGTGTATATGTGTGTATTAGCCTAGTTTTGAACTTGAAACAAAATGGTGTTTAGTCGATACAAGTGACAATACTTGTAGAATGCATCAAGTGTTGCAATCGGCCTCAACATAGATGTGTATGTTCGGCCACATGAATGAGTACATATGTTGATGTGTATGTTTGGCCTTAGGTAGCCTATTGATGGCTTTAGCTTGACTTAGAAAATTCGGCTAAGGGGGAAATATTAGCTAGTATGTTGAATTCGATTCGTGATTTCGTACACATGTGACTCTAATGTCTAATGGATATATGGGCTAAGTACCTTGAGCTTCTCTTTGATGTTTGAATGAATTGTATTGAATTGCTTGATGTAATTAAAAATGTGCATGACCATTGTGTATTCGAGCCAAAGGGTGGCCATATGACCATTTAAACTCCTTGTCATATTCGCCATAAGCTAGCATAATGAGATTTTAATAAGTTAAATTTGTGTGAATCAGCTCAAGAGCTTAGAGGACCACAGTTGGATAAGGGAAGGAAAAAGTGATCGAATAGCAGTTAAATCGCTCGACCATGTCCGAGGTAAGTCTTGAGTAATGATCCTACTTGAATTATATTGAAATGATTTGTCATATTATGGCGGATAGCCGAATGTGCGTAGGGACTACGTTGTAAAGTCAATTGAAATCATGCTCTTTGTGTGTGGCTATTGAGCCGAAATTGGAAAGGTTTGATAAATGTTTTGTGTTTGAGCCTTAGTAACGAAAATGAAATATGGATGTGTCGTGATTATTGATATATGTGTGCGTGAGCAATTGAATGATACCCGGGCTAAGCCTCGAAGGCATTTATGCTAGTGATTATATCCGGGTTAAGACCCGAAGGCATTTGTGCGAGTTGCTATATCCGGGTTAAGACCCGAAGGCATTTGTGCGAGTTGTTATATCCGGGCTAAGACCCGAAGGCATTTGTGCGAGTTGCTATACCCGGGTTAAGACCCGAAGGCAATTGTGCTTGTGGTTATATCTGGCTAAATTCCGAAGAAACTTGGTTTGAAGGTGAGCGCTTTGTGCTGCAATAAATTCAATTAATACGCTCGGAAAACCCAAACGATAAGGTATGTTTGCATGTGCATCGGAAAAGTCGATTCGTTTGAAACAGTATTCGTTCAATCGACTAACGAACTTTCGGCTCTTAGATAGGTTGATACCTTGTGTGTGTATATGTTGATGAAGTGTGAAGTAAGTATGATTATGAGAATGTGTATTAATAAAGTGATTCATTTAGCTATGTGAATGTAATACTTTAGTCAAAGCTGATTTCATTACTTGAGACTTACTAAGCATTAAAATGCTTACCTCGTTGCTTTGGCTCTCTGTTTTATAGATTTTGCTCGTTAGCTATCGGATTTGGGATCATCGAAGTCGAAGTCATCCACACTATCAAAGCCCTTTTGGTACTCTTTTAGTTGAACTCTGGATATGGCATGTATAGGACTACCCTTTGCTGTTTTTCAAGTACGTTTTGTGATGTATGTGTGTACAGCCATGCGAAAATGGCTCGTAAAAGTGGAGTATGGCATTAGACCATTTGTGTTTATGTATATATGTATGGTTTCATGATGTGACTATGGACTGGAATGGAAGTGTTGGGCAAATGATCAGCCATTGGAATGGCTAAATATGATTATATGTGGACCTATGTATGACAAAACTCTAGTTGGTCCATGGAAACCACGAAATAGGTAAAGTTTACCTTGAAAACAGATGCTGACAGCAGCAGTGGTGTGGATTTGAAAAATCACTAAAATTTGTAGGAATGGAATTAAATAGTGAATAAATTATTTAATCGAGCCTTGATGAATCTATTTTCATATGAAAGTAACGAAACGATCATATGAACAGTATATTAAGAGATATTAAAGTTCTCTTGAAACAGGGCCAGAACGGTTTCTGGATCCCCTGTTTCAACTTTGAAAATTTACCATAAATTACCCAGAGACAATTAGAAGTCATGCCTTATATGTATAGATTCTCCTTTGAGTCTAGTTTCATTAGAAACAAACGGCATGAGTATTGAAGCTCTGTACAGGGAGATATCCAAGTCGTAAGACATGAAGGTCAGAGTAGTCAAACCCAGAATCAGGGGAGATTTTAACAAATAAACTGTACCAATTGGCCCGACCAAAAATTCTAGAAATAAATCCACAGATGGATATATGAGTCTAATTTCAAATAAAATTTACGGAATCAGTTTTCGAGTTTTGGAACTCTAGATATGATTTTTAAGGCGACAGTGATGCAGTAACCAGCTAGTCTGGAAATTTTTAAATGGACTGTGGAATAATTAAGTTAAGTCCGTATGCACCTTGTGTTCGACTCCGGTAACGGACTCGGGTATGGGGTGTTACATAAACCGTGTCGACATAATTGACTCATCAGTAGAAAAAACTTTTGAGTCATCTTATGGAGATAAATCTAAAATGATGTTTGATGATTTTGAATCTGTTAATTAAGTATTGGCTCCTATGAATACTAAACTTCTACCTTTTTTTGTGCAGACACTAGATCTGAAATTAAAACCACTTCCCGAACATCTCAAATGCAAATTTTTGGAGAATAATGAGACCATTGCCGACTTAAAAGGGATCAACCCCTTGGAGGAAAATACGGAACCAAAGAAAGAGGCGCAAGGACGATTAAACCCAAATATGGTGGACGTGATAAAAAATGAGAATTTCCAAGCCCATACGAACGAAAGAATTCAGCTGGAACAGCCCCAATACTAGTTGAGGCGTCAAGCTAGTGACGTTAAACAAGCGCTTGTTGGGAGGCAACCTAATTTTTATTTTTATTTATTTTATCTTATTATTTTATTATTTATTATTTTCAGATATTAATAAAATTCTCTTCTTCTAGGTAAATTGAAACGAAGATAGGAAGAAAGGAGAAACGAAAAATCTATAGCCAAACAGCCCCTACTCGACACTTTTTGCCAGCAACTAGTGGATCTCATTGCAATCATACGTGAACGACAGTAATTACACGGGGAGTTCCTTTACACCTTTTATCCTATTTTATTTATTCGACATCGAGGACTATGTGTTTTAAGTAGGGGGGAGGCATTCCTTATTATTTCTGTCATTTTAGCTGCTGATTTGGTTGTTGCTGCCGATATAAATTTTTTTTAAGCATATTTTGCCTCTTTTCTTGCCCAAGAATTTGACCACGACTTGCCCACTGTTTGACCTACATGCATGAGTCTTATCTACTAAGTTAATTATGATTTTGCTTGATAGATTTCATCTTCACTGTTTTATTTCTTTTAGTTTAAATAATTATGATTAATGAAGTTAACTCTATCTTGATTTTGGTAAATTTGATTAAGTCTAAATACAAGAGGACACTTAATATAATTGCATGCTTAAAATATTTTCATGACTATTAAGGTGGTTACTGAAACTTATTTTTGACACTTGATTGTTTTTCCTAAGTCCACCAAAATTAAAATTTCGTTTAATAATAATAATGTTTCCATGGTTATGAGTGCAGCTTAAGACATGACTAGCTGAGTAACCGGGGTAGGGTGCTTGGGTTGTCATCCTATTTTGCGTCAAAAGGTTGTGTGACATGTTAGGTAAAACTCCGCTAACCGAAATTAATTTCTAAGAATGTGTTGGACTGAGTAATCGGGGTGAGGTGCTTGGCTGTCATCTCTCTTCACGTCAAAAGGTTTGATATGTTTTTAGAAAAAATAAAAATTAGGAGTATGTTGGGCTGAGTAACCGGGGTGGGGTGCTTGGCTGTCATCTCTCTTCACGTCAAAAGGTTCAATATATTCCAAAGTAAAAATAAATAAATTAAATCAAAATTCTATAAAAAAAAGAAAAAAAAAGAAAAAAAGTCATATTAATAAAATGTGAGGACAAAAGGTAAAAACGAATAGGGTGTCTTGATAAGTTTGGTAAATTACCTAATTTTCATGAAATAATCCAAGTCGATCTTAATTTTATGTGTGTTAATTGGAACACTTTTTCAATTTTACTTAAATCAACCTAAAGGTTCTCTTTATTTTTCGTATGCATTTTGACTAATTTTTATAAAACTTTGGAGTAGTATTTCTTTCATGGCAGGATTTAATTTGCACAGTGGACAGGAACCATACTTGAGGGCAAGCATGGGCTAAGTAGGGGGAATTTGATAATGCTCTAGAATAACGTATTTTTATGTATTAATCATGTGTTTATTCTGGGCTTGATCCTATTAATTTGAGCTATTTATGTCTTTTTATCGATTAGGGACTGATTTGGAGGCAAAAGCAAAATTAAGGGTCAAAAGTGCGAATTTGGAGACACAATGGGCTGATATGCGAAGCAGGAAAAAGATTGTGCCAAAAGTGCAAGCATGGAAGACACAAGGACTAAAAATGCAAAAAGAAAAGATTTTTTTTTTATAAGACTCCATTTTATTAGGATAATTAATATTAAGATAATTATTAGGATTATTTAATTTTAGGATTTTATTTTAATTATCTTTAATTATCTTTAATTAATTGTATTTATCTTTTTAGAATTTAAGTTAAATTAGACTATCTCCCTAGCACTATAAATAGGGGGTGAAGTGAATCTATTGGGTGTTCATCTTTTTCTGTAAACACTCTCCCCCTGAAAGTCTAGGCTTTTGTTTCTTCATATTTTCTTTCAATAAAATTCCCTTTTCCCTTTTTATATTTATTTTCTTTTCCACCATTATCATGAGCCACTAAAACCTATCTAGCCGAAAGTTGTCAATATTTCTCAAAAAGGGTTCTTGAGGCATAGAATCCGTACTTAGCCTTCTCGCCAAGTATTCATTGTTTCTTCAAGACTACTGTGGACTTAGTCCATGGCCCTTAAGAAGTAAGCTTTTCAGCATATACAAAGGCGGCCGCTTTGTATGTTTTGGAAGGATTGCATAGTCGGTTCGTTAACTTACTGCGTTAAAGGTTGGCGAGCCAAAGAGACGAAATGGCGTGGGATTCACCATTGAGAAGCGTTCATCTAGCATAGATTACTGGCTAGAGTCAGGTTCCCTAAAAATCGTAAGTCTAATCTTTGAAGCTGGTGGTCGTAGGCGTCCTCTTCCACTATAACTGGCTTACTTGAGTTGAGAAGGGTTATTTAAAATCCGAGGATTGAACCCAAGGTGGAATGAGACAACTGGAGGCTGGAATCTACCAATAAGAATTTCTTTTCCTTTAACTCTCTTTATTATTTTTATTAATTTCGTAATCACAATTTTAGTCAACTTTAGATTCTGTTTTTTCATTTTTTCCAAATCAAATCTTTAATTCTGTTATTTTTATTTTCCCTTTGTCACGCAGGTTTTCTTGGGCATGATTTTGCCTAGGATTTCGAGAAACAAGCATCCGTATAATCTGGTCCCTGAGGATTCGACCCTACTTCCCATTTCTTGTTCTTTTCATTATTTCTACTATTTTATAGGAATAGGATATTTTGGTGCTCTCAACGACCGCATCAATAAAAAATAAAAATTCCAAAATTTTTAAAAAATTCATAAAAAAACAAAAAACTAATATAAATAACAACATTCATTTTATAAATTATAACAACAAAATTAAATATTTAAACTAGCAATAACTTGATTCAACTAAGTATTAGCATCAATTTAATATGTTTACTTACACTTCAATCGATTTTTTTTATCAATTTATGATTCTTAATGAAACGGTTTAACCAATGGATTCATCAATCGAATCAATGTTAATATTCAGTTGAATGTTTATATTTTTATAATTATTTATTCGAGTTTGTTATTTTTTATTTTTATTTTGAATCTTCTAGAATTTTTTTATTTTTTATGATTAAACCAAAAATTCAATTGATTGAACCGAAAATTGGTGGCCTAACCAATTCAATTACGATTCAATTTTTACAACATTGCATACTATCTGCAATATCCTGGTTTTCAGTGGTGTCAGATAAGGTTGCTTTAGAACCCCATTTTTATAAACTGAGTTCGTAAATATCAGTATAAAAGTATATTAAAGTTTGGTTCAGTAATTTTTTAATTAATAGTTAATTTTAGCTGTAGGGACTAAATTGAAAAAAGTCTAATTGTTATATGTTTTTAACTAGCCAAAGGCTTGAGGAGTTAAATTGCAATTAGTCAAAAGTCTAAAATGGTAATTAAACAATTTTGGAATATGTGTTAATGGATGATGGTGGCTTAAGCATTAAAATATGATTAGAAACTTAATTAAGAAGGATTAATTAAGTAAATCAAGTTTAAATCATGGTATAAAATCAAAAAATCAGAGGAAAGACAGAGAATTGTAATCTCCTTCATCATTCATAGCCGAAACCCCATAGCTAAAGAAAAGAGAAAAATCAACCTAGGACTTCAAGCTTTTGATCACTATTAGGTAAGCTCAATTAAGTCATTTTCTTGTAATTTTTATGTTTTCTAAGTCATGGGAGCTTGATTTAGCTAGCCCATGTACCAATTTGTAAAACTATTACAGATTTTGAAAGTTGCCATTATTAATTTCTTGAATAGTTTAGTGTTAAATTGATAGGTTTTAAGCTTAGATTATGAAAAATGAATAGATTATAAACTTTTATTATTAGTTTAGTACATAAGAACTAAAGTGAATAAAATGTGAAATTGTTGTGAAATTTTGGTATAAATAGAAAGTAAAGGGTCCCTAATGAATGAAATTAAAGTCGATTTTTAAACCGAGGCTCAAAATTGAAAGATATGGTTATTTTGAATTTAGAAACTTAAATAAATAAAATGTAAAAATTTAGGGGTATTGAAAAATAAGATTATATAGGTTCATTCATGTCATGCATAATTTATAAATGTTTGGTATTGATGGATTGAATAAAATAATTGTATGGATCAAGAATTGGATCAAACTGGAGATAATCGAGGAAAAACTAAAATTGTCGATTAGTCCTTGAAAATTCAACTTGTTTGGTGTTTTGATCAAGTAAGTTCATATGATATTTATTTATTTAGGTTGTTATGTATTTAATTTGTGTATATGTGTTTGGTTGTGGATTAATTGATTGTGAATTGGTTCTAAAGGCTAGAATTGGGCTAAATTGAAAAGTGCTATTATATATGTAAAAGATGTCCGTGTGAACTTAGTAAAGGTTAAGATAAAATTGGCATGCCAATAGGGTCTTTTTCATGCTTGTTCGAGATTGATTACAAATGTTATTGAGGTCTAGCATTTATTGCAGATTCTTATATATATGTGACACAGGTCTAGCTCAAATGAGTAACCTAATGTGCAGTTTTAAAGGTTTCGCCTGGACGGGTAACCTAACATGTTTGTATTAAGTTTAAATGAGCAACTAGTGTGGTGCAGATACCTATGTATCTGAGTCCGTTTACTAGAGTTCATTGGGCGAAGCGGTTAAGGTAAAAATGAAAAATTGAAATGGGATGAAATGAACTTGTTGTTCAAAAGGAAAATGTTGAATTGAGTATAAACAATGTATTGGAATAATTTCTTGGACATGCATGTGATTATGTTATCCCTTGATTGATTGAGTTTGAGATTAGTTATACAAAATGACATAAATTGACATCTTGAGTAATTGTGGTATCATACGGTTTGATTATAAGATAATGCTCACCTTGTTTGTGTTTGATTTGTTATGTCTAGCCAAAATATGCCAAGTTAAGGTAGCTTATTGTATTTAGATAAAAGATATGGTATGTTTTGTTTAATACCTATAAACTTAATAAACATTATATGTAACAACCCATTTTCAGTGAAATTAGAACAGTGGTTTCGGGACCACAAATCAGAAGTCATAACATTTATTATTATTATTATTTTATTTTCTACAGCATGATAGTATCACCGTAAAAAAATTTCGTTAAGAAATTTTACCGTTTACATGCTCAATTTGATAAAAAGGACTAAATTGCGTAAATTGAAAAAGTTGTGTTCTAATAGCTAAAGGTATTAAATAGCTATAGAACTTTAAAGTGGAAGTATTTATATAGCAATTAAACTGTTTAACTTGATAGTGGATGTACATGGCTTGGCAATTGTGTAATTATTAATGTTTTAAAAGGTTAAATTCGTAAAAAGGTAATTACATGTTAAATTAAATAAAACCAAAGTGAAATATCATGTTTTTCTTCTTATTTTCAACTGAAAGTTGAAGCAAAAGGAAACCATTGTTGAGATAGGGTTCGACTAGTCTTATTTCTTTGATTGGTAAGTGATTTTTGTCCCGTTTTTAATAATTTCTATGTTTCCAAGATCATTGTAGCTTAATCTTACTAGCCTAGGGACTAATTTGTGAAACTGTTAAAGTATTTGAGTTTGTCCATTGATGAACATGTTAGGGTTTTGAATTTTAAAGGTAAAAAATGAATGGTTGTTGTTAGATAAATAACTTTTGTAAAGGAATTTTTTTATGAAATTATCAATTAGGGATTAAATTAAAAAATATGATAAATTGTGTGGTAAAATTGTGTATTTGTGAAATATATAGGCCACTATGAATCTGTTTATAATTCGAATAGGCTTGGGTAGGGATAAAATTGAATGAATTTCATTTTTCGAGCCTAAGGACTAAATTACAAAGAATTAAAAGTATAGGGTTAAAATGGTAATTTTTCCATAAATGTGTGTTGGACTAAATTGAATATGAAATATTGAATTGAGTTAATTCATTAGTATAGATCAGGTTAGACCTCGTACAGAGTTAGATCGAAGCAAAGAGAAAATCTCGGATTAGTCACCTCCATATCTACTAACACTCGTCAAGGTAAGTTCGTGTAATTAAATTGTGTAATTATATACTTTGATTGAATTAGATGTATGTTATTTGCATTATCATCATATATGAATAACGATCGCATATCCAAAGACATACGATGATTACGGAGCCTCATTTGAACCTTAAGAATTCGTAGGATACAAATGACATGTCATTAGGGTTACCGATTTCAGCTCTTATGAGCTTACTGATAGTTAGCTCGTATGAGCTTACATGTACATGAATTGACGGATTACAGTTTAGTACACCTCGTGTGTACTACCCGTGTATCCAACGATATTCTAAATGGTTCAACAGGCACAGTTCTGTTACGAGTTTATATGAGTTCGATATGAACTAGTACAAGTATTTACATGAATTGCACGGAAATGGTTTGTATATGATATATGGATACATGGTATAGATGTTACATATATATGGAGTTTGAATAGTTGTTGAACTCATACATGATTCTCGGTTTTTATATGAATTACATGGCTAACATGGTTGATGAATATGTGTTAGGCTTTGTCCAAATTGAGTTGAGATATGCTTTGGTTTACTTACCTTAAATGTGATTAAAATGGTAAGTTAAATTCTTTGTTATACAAACTTACTAAGCTTAAAAGTTTACTCTGTGTTATTTTTTGTGTTTTATAGTGATTCAGAAGCTCGTTCGGGTTGGAAGCTTGTCAGAGCTATATCACACTATCCATCGGCTCTTTTGGTACTTTCGGTTATTTAATTTCGGTTATAATGGCATGTATAGGTTAATTTCGCCAATGTTGGCATATAAGTATTTTGTTGAGATTAACCACTTATTTGGCTTGTATTTGGTATATTTTATAATAGCCCGATTTTCAGTAATGTCAGAAATAGTGGTTCGAGGCTGTCAAATCCGGCAAGTAAGTTTGTAAATATTATTATTTAATATTTATGGGCCAAAAATGATTTTAGAAAGATTTTTGAATTAGTAATTTGTGTTTTATAAAGATTTATTCGGTTAAGTGGTTTTAGAAAATGAGGTGTTCTATAAATCGAGCCGTAAATATTTTTATAGATCTTTATGGAGTGTAATTAAGGTGGTATTAAAGTTTTGTTAAGAAATTTTAAAGTTTCGATAATAAATTAATTAAAAAGGACTAAATTGAGAGAATTTCAAAATTAGGGATTTATGGTGAAATTAGAGAGTTAAATTAGTTTAAAATGGGAATGAAATGAAAATATGGAATTAGTTTTGAGAATAAAAGTTAGTCTCGGTTCAGGGACTAAATTGTAATTTAGGCAAATATTGAGTAAAAATTGAAATATTTAATGTGAGACTGAATTGTTTGTATTGATGATTTTTAATTGTTTTAATTCCGTAGCTAGCGTCGTACCAGAATTCTCATCTAAAAAGGGGAAAAATATAGTCGACGAAGAATAGCTCGGAATTCCTAGTTTGTATTTCTATAATCCGAATCTAATTATTAATTGTTATATTTTGATTAAATGTTTTGGTAAGTGATTAAGGTGAGAATTATTGTGTTTTATAATTGAAATGGATTGATTTGATATGTGATGAATTTATATTGGTTGAATTCAATTGGTATATAAATATATATATATGTGTAAATGTGGAATTGTGCAAATATGATAATTGGATTATTTTTTATATCTATGAAATTCAACCTTAATGCCCAAGTAGACGAAATTTAGAACTATTGGGATATTAATGGCATGCCATTAAGGGAACCTTAGCGCGTTCTCTGATTATTAGCACATCAGTGCTCTCTGATTATTAGCATGTCAGTGCTCTCTGATTATTAGCACGTTAGTGCTCTCTGATTAGCACATCTGTGTTCTCTGTATAGCACTTCAGTGTTCTCTGCTCATTAGTGCATAATAATGCACCTCTTTATTTGTTCCGTATATCCGGTGTGTTCTATAAAGTCTACTTTGGGCTAAGAATATGAGATTGTGAATTGAAAATAGAATGTGAAATATGATAGTGAATTGAAAATAGAATGTGAAATATGTTGTAAATACATGGAATACATGAGTTATATACTTATGAATTGAATGTGGAATGGATAGTGCTATTGTTTAAATGATATGTGAACAAATTATGGAAAGCTATTAGATATAGCAAGTGATGATAATTGAATATCGTATGATTTTAAATGTTCAATTGTGCTTGGCATTTTATTATACATATTATATTGTTTTATTTTTAAATATTCGGATTATAGAAATGCCACTGAATTTATACTCAGCGTACGGTTTATTCCCGTGCGCAGGTGAAGTTAAAGCCAGATCATTAAATTGGCATCCAAAGCCGAACTCGAACTCATTGTGGTGATGAACATTTATTTTGGTAATGGCATGTACCTAGGATGTCATGTATGTCATTTTACAAGATAATTGTAAACAATGTTAATGATGACATTGGTTACTTTATGCATAAATATACGTACGTTATATTATGATTAAGGAAGAATATGTTTAAGTTGTTATTTAAGTGGATATTAAATATGGGATGATATGATTAAATTATGATGTGAATGTTAAATAATTATGTAATGTTTGTATTTGTACCGATATATCTGGTAATGCTCCATAACCCGGTTCCAGCGAACGATACGGGTTGGGGATGTTACATATTTTGATGTGCATATATATGTGGCCTTATCATATTTGATGTGTGTTTGATATGGTAGAATAATGGAAAGTAAAATGTGGTTTGAATATGCATATAAGATATGTTATATACCTTGGTGTGATTTAGTACTTTGTTATGGAAAACTTATAGATATAGTGATGTGAGTTAGAATGGTATATTTGATACCATTTGGAAATATTGGCATGTTTTGGTAAGTAAGTTAAGTGACACGAAATGATGAAAAATGATTTACCTTGTGAATTGGTATTTTCGGTACCAAATGGTTGAGCTTGATAAGTGACCTACGTGATAGGTTTTGGTACATTTATGCATATATGTATTTGGTCATTTAGGTAAGTTTGGATACATGGTTGACATGTTTTTAAGTTGTCATTTCAGGTGCCTAAGGGTATATTGGTTGTATGTGATTATAGTACATGTGTTAAAGCTTGTTTATGTTTGTTTTGGATGCGTGATTATAGCTAGCATATATGTGCATTTTTTGGGAGTAGGTTGATGTCATTTTTGGGTGGGAAATGTCGCTTAGACAATGGCCTATTTTGGTCTGTATGGGCAGAGACACGGGTGTGTGTATCAGCCATGTGTGACACACGGCCAGGTGACACGGCAGTGTGTCCTCTGTATCTTTTAAACAGTGCAAGTCAGTATGCTCACACTGTCCGACACACGAGCATGTGGCTTGATCGTGTGACCCAAGTCAGTGAGTTACACGAGTAAGGGCAAGGACATGGGCTGGGACATGGCCGTGTGTCCCTATTTCGATTGCCCACACAGCTTAAGACACAGGCGTGTCTCTTGACCGTGTGAGTCACATAGCCTGGCCACACAGCCGTGTGACCCCTGCAGCTTTGAAAATTTTAATTGTTTTCGAAAAATTCTCTGAGTTTCCAGTTTAGTCCTGATTTGTTTCTAATGTATATTTTGGGCCCCGAGGGCTTGTATAAGTGACAAAATATATGATTTTGATTGATTTTCAACATGTATATGTTTTGATATGAAATTTTTGAATTTTCTGTCCGTTTAAATTGTATACTTTAGTAATACTCTGTAACCCTATTTTGGTGACAGATTCTGGTTAGGGGTGTTACATTATATATGCTTATTTTGTTTGTTTTCCTTTTTCCTTGTAGATTAACACCTTGGGGAACACATCAAGTCAGATCATCTTGAAGTTCACACTACCACCAAATCAGTAGTTATACGATCATTTCGAGTCTAGGGTTGTAGAATGTATATTAGTGATGTGGTGTGTATCATAGTATGTGAATGTATTTATTTTGTGGCAAGTTTTTCTTAACCATTACCTACAATATGTTAGTTGATGTTTTTTATTTATATATAGTGTTGGACTTAAATGTATTTTATGTATAAAGATGTGATGATCCATAAGTTTTTGACGTATTTATGTGTATAGGTGCTTATAACTAAAGTGAAATGGCATAATTTAATGTGGTATGACATAGCTGAGTTGAAGTATGCATTGAAATGGTATGTATGATGATTTTGCTTGACTTGTGCATTTGGTGTGTGATTTGCTTTGGTCTATTTTAGGATGACATAGGTATTATGTGCAAATTTGAATGTAACGAAGTGAAAGACTTATTTTTAGTAGATTTAGCATAATTGAAGTTTATATATGAATGCATGAAATGCCATGTTTTGGTTTTGAATAGGTTTAGATCATTATAGTTTTTAATAGGTTTGGTGACTAGTTGGCATGAAATTGCATGAATATTTTTTGATGATGATGGTATAATATGGTTTGAATCAAATAGGTTGGTGTGCATGCTTTGATTTAGGACCAAATGATTCATTTTTGCTAAAAACAAGAGTCTTGTCTCGAGGACCAGCCTTTCTCGTCAAAACGTCAGCTGATAGTATATGATGTTGCAACGTTAAATCGCTTGAGGTCGTGACATGACATACTATTTTTGCGATGTCATGAAGTGGAAGTGATGACGTCATACCGTTAACCCTGAATTGCTAAAACTTTGCAATTTAGTCCTGTTTCGTGCATGAGTCAGAAAAAGAGCTTTCGTAAACATGTATAAGACCCAGAAATGATTTTTTTAACATAATTTGAATATGATTAACACTTGATTACATGTGTAAATGTTTGTTTTCTGTCTAAATGACATGTGGTTGCTCTGGTAACAAATGTAGCATTCCATAACTCGAGCCCGTCGACTAGGTCGGGTGAGGGGTGTTGTATTATCGCTATGTATTCCTATAATCACTATGTATTCCTACAATCACCATGTATGCAAATGATCACTAGTTAGATGAAGAAGAAGAAGAAGAAGAAGAAGAAGAAGAAGAAGAAGAAGAAGAAGAAAATAGTAATAATACTCCATTGTTTACAAGTTTCAAACATAAAGCAGAACACACTTAGGTATCACAATTTGTGCATACAGTCTTATTCAAGATTTGTTAATTAGATTTACTTGATTCATTGCATAATTTGTTTTTATTTTGATTTTTAATGTTATGTAGATTATTAACTTTTAAATCAAATTAATTTTAAATTTTAATTATGTTATAAATATTTGATAGGACTTTATCCAAAACATACTTTTAGGTTACCTAAGTCTCAACATATATGTATATAAGTTGTGATTAGATTTGTCCAAGCGTCAGGCTACTCACTCAGGTTCGAAGGTTAGATTGATATATGGGCAGGTTTAGAGAAAAGTACAGGGATGAAAATGAACTTAGGAAAAAAGGTGCTAGTTTAAAATGTGGCTTGGGGTCTAAAATTTAAGGCCCAGTCCCAACTTGATTTGTGTTATACTTTTGTAATATATCATTTAATTTATTTGTTATATTATGTAATCTATATCTAGGGGTGTAGCTAGAGGGGGTAATGTAACACCCCTTACCTGAGTTCAACTCCGGAATAGGATACGAGGTGTTACCGGACTTAAACACATATATACAAACATTTTCGGGTCATAAAATTTCGCTTGATTTTTAAAACTTTCAAACTTCCTCTTAACGACCCTAATATAGACCTACGAGATCCAAAACGCACTTTAGAAATGGTTCGGGATTAAACTAAATACTTTAGAAAACTTTGTAAAATTTCAAAGTAGACAGGGGCACGCACCCGCGTGGAAGGGCGACACGCCCGTGTGTCTTCTTAACATTGCTAGGTTGAAGGCCTGTGTGGCTCACACGGCTTGAACATATCGGGACACGCCTGTGTCCCTAGCCCATGCGAATTTATTTCTTGATTTAAACCTACAGGGGTTTTCACGTGGCTTGGCACACGTCCGTGTCCCCTACACGGCCATGACACGCCGTGTCTCAGCCCGTGTACAAAAACCTTGACATCTTGTTTCTGACTTCAACAACCTTTTAGGGGCACACGGCCATGGTACATGCCTGTGTACTAGGCCGTGTCCTCTACACAGTTGAGACACACGGCCGTGTCTCCGCCTGTGTGGTTGCTACTGGGTATTTTGTTTTGTCAAATTTAGGTGCAAGGGACACACGACTTGATTGCACGCCCATGAGGCAAACCGTGTGTCACACTGTAACACCCCAAAGCCGGCCTAGGTGTTATGTCCGAATCTATGTGTCACACTGGATTATGTTTTGAAAAGCGTAGTTAACATATCTGGTTTGTTGTTAGATCATAGGTTGGTTTAGCAAAATTTATGTCATATTAAATTGTTAATACATTTGAAAAACATTATTCATTGCGGAAGCTTTAAAACGTGTTGCGTAACGTGGTAGTTGAAAATCATTTATCTTTTGAAACCCAAGTCCTACTGCTAATAGATATAAACCAATTTAAATAAATTCCCAAATAAAAATAAAACTTAAAGCGACCTTATTACATAAAATTTACCCAAATAAAACTAATTTTACTAAAAAGTCAAATACGAAAACATAAACAGAATTGTGGTCATCTCCGAGTCCCTCGCAGTACCGACCCGACTAGGGATTACCTGCGCAGATAAGCAGAAGAGTGAGTTTATGAAAACTCAGTGTGTAATCCCTATTTATCAAACAGAAACTCATGTAATGTAAAATAGTCTGGGCCTAAGCCCTTATCAGTGGCAATATCAATATGGGCCTCAGCCCATTACGGTAACAGTATCAGTGTAGGTCTTAGCCCAATTTCAGTACAGTATTAGAGATGCATACAGAGGTCCTACCTATCCATCCTTTACACTCTACTCCATCCAGCCCTACACTCCATGTGGGGATAAAATCGACCCACCCATCCCTACACTTCAGAATATAGCACCAGTTACGACACTAACAGTATTTGCAGCAGAGCTCCCAGTAATAGGCTTATAGCCTTTCAGTACACTTCCTCTAATATGATATATCCTACCCCATGCAATGCAACATAATATAAATGTACATACAATTAAAATGGCATGCTCAAACAGTCATACATCACATAGTGGTATATCCGTCATTTACCTCATAGGGGTATAATAGTCATATCATAGATTAGGGTCTAGGTATACTTACTAACCCAACAGTAGGTCCAAAGTCGTCTCGGGTGACCCGTGCAACCTTAACAGTTAAACAGTGAAAATGAGCCCAAGCCCATAATATGGCCTATATGGGCCCACACGCTCTTGTGGCCCAATAAGCCCAAATTATGGCCTTGGCCGTGCAAACTACACAGCCGGCCCAATAATCTCCACACATCCGTGCGGTTTGCCCGTGTAACAACCCGATTTTGGGCTTGTCAGAACAGTAGTTTTGAGACCACTAATCTTAGGTCAGAGAAAGTATTTTATTATTATTTTAGAGTTATAACATGTTTATATTAGTGCATGAAAAATTTGGTGAAGTAATTTTAGCGTTTGTGAGCTTAATTGAGAAAAAGGACTAAATCACATAAACTTTAAAAGTCTTAATTTGATAGCTAAGGGTGTTAAACTTCCATGAAACTTAAATTGGGGGTCTTTAAAGGGCAAATAGACCCTTAGACTATAGCTTGGCCGGCCATGAGGCAAAGAAAATTAAATGGTCAATATGTTAGGTATTTGATGACATAATAGGTGATAAAATAATGCCTTAAAGCCTAGCTATCATCTTTTTCTCTACTCTTTCTCCTTAACCAAAAATATCAGCCATTAGAGAAGTTTTTGAAGCTGGAATTTTCAGCCACTTAATCTCCCTACAAGTAAGTGATCTTGAGGGTTTCTCTTGATGATTTTTGTACTTTTAGAACCCTTGTAACATGAGCTTTCAAATGAGGGGACTATTTTGCAAAATGGTTGAAAGTCTAGGGTTTTACCATGAGTGTGTTCATGTTGTTTTCTAAAATTTTATGGAAGAATATGAGTTATGGTAGTGTAATAAACAACTTCTATGAAGAGATTTCTCATGAAAACCCTAAAAAGGACCATTTTGCATAAGTTGTAAAATAGGTGATAAATGTGTGAAATATTGAGAATTTTTGGACTGCTTCTACTATAAAAAGTAATCGAATAGGCTTGGTTAGTGAGAAAATGTGATAAAAAAAAGATTTTCGTACTTAGGGGTAAAATGGTCATTTTACCCAATTTTAAATTGTTGAGTACCTAGATTAATAAAATGATTAAATTGGTGAATTTTCATCATTATAGATCAAGAAGTGTAAAATCCGAGTCTAGACCGGGGAAAAGCAAATCAAGTAGACTAAAACCGAATAGCCGCCTACTTTCTATAATCCGAGGTAAGTTGTATGTTAATAATGCAACTCTATCTTTATGATGTCTATTTTTATTGATATGGCACAAATTGCTTTGATTTTTAAATATGAGAATACATGTTGAGAAATGGACATAGTAGGGACTTTCGTTGAGCATTTGGAATAAACTTGGATATTGATACCTTGATATTGGGTGATATATGTGCTAGTGTAGGACATGTCTGGGACATGCATCGGCTACAATATGAGAGCCAGTGTAAGACATGTCTGGGACATGCATCGACGTTGAGACAAGAGCTAGTGTATGACATGTTTGGGACATGCATCAGCCTCGCGATGGACAAGCTAGTGTAAGACCTGTCTGGGACATGGCATCGACACCGATAGATGAGAGCCAGTGTAAGACCATGTCTGGGACATGGCATCAGTATCTTAGCCCATGTTAAGGCTATTGAGTATCCGGTAGTATTCCAAATGGTTCAACAAAAATGTTTATGATTTATATCGAAATGAGAAATGTTGTGATCATGTGATGAGTGGTACAGATACCAAATTGAAATGTATGAGATATGGGTTCAATGTATGAAATATGAATTGTATTAGACAGTGATGAGTAAGTTGAACTTTTGTCTATTTATAGTATTTGTGAATAAACTAGGAAAGGTTATGAGCATATTGCTTCATGAGAAGTAGTTATTGTTTATTTTTCATGCGACTTACTAAGCTTTCTGCTTACTCTATCTTTTTTCCTTTTTCTCATAGTGCCGCCCAATTAGCTCGTCGATCAACGGACGTCGAAGACATCGATCAAACTATCAAATCGAAGGACTTGGTATAATTAGTTCTTAAATTTTGATTATGGCATGTATAGGAACTTTGATTTTGTTTAGTGTCACATTGTTTTGGGACCAAATGTGTTGACTTTTTTTTAGTAATAGGCACCATTTTGTATTTGGACATGTAAAATGGCTAATGTTGAAGGTTGTTATATGAATACAAGAGGTTCTTTCATGAATGAGTAATTCGTTGGTTGCTTTGGTCTATATATATATATACATATGAAATGTGTAGATGCCTTAGATATGGTTGTTATATTGAGTTTCAGGATGGCAAAGGACTTGGTAGATAGCCCTATATTGTCCACATGGGTAGACACACGGGTGTGTGTCTAGGCCGTGTATGGCACACGGTCAGCCCCATAGGTGTGTTGTCCGACCGTGTGTCTTCTACACGTAAAAATTTCAAGTCAGAATGCATAGTAGTAAACACACAGGCAGAGACATGGCCGTGTATCTCAGCTGTGTGGAGGACACAGCCTCTGGCCACGGGTTTTCAGAAACAGAATGTCAAGGTTTTTAGACACGGGTTAGGACACGGGCGTGTCATGGCCGTGTGAGGGACACGAGCCATAGACACGGGCGTGTGTCAGGCTGTGTGAAAATCCCTGTGGGTTTGAATTTAGAATTGAATTTACACGGGTATGGGGGACTGGCGTGTCTTGAGATGCTTAGGCCGTGTGTGTCACATGGGCCATCAGCGCGGCCATGTCCTAGCGATCACACTGGCGTGTTGGCCTTCCACACGGTCGTGTGCCCTATTTCAAAGGCTATTTTACTAAAGTCGATTAAGTACCCAAGCCAGTCCCGAATGATTTTCCAATGGTTGTTTGACGCCTCATAGGCCCATATTAAGAAATTTAGATAAGGTTTGAAAAAGTTTTAAATTTGGTCACGCCTTGATGATTCGAGAACGTTGGAATGCATGTGTTTAAGTGTGGCAATGCCTCGCATCCTGTCCTGGCATAGGACTTGAATGTAGGGTGTTACAGCCCGTGCGAGCCCATGAGCCCGTAAGCCCACACAGCCTATATTAGCCCAACATGGCCCAAAACGGCCTTGTAACACCCCGAACCCGAGACCATCGCCGGTGTCGGACACGAGGGGTTAACGAGACAAATCCTCTTAAAGTACCGACCAATTCGGCATTTCCAGACAGGCTGGAAAACTGCATCACTGTCGCCTTAAAAATCATATCTTGAGTTTCAAAACTCGGAAACTGATTTCGTAAATTTTCCCTGAATTTAGACTCATATATCCATCCATGGATTTATTTCTAGAATTTTTGGTTGGGCCAATTGGTACAGTTTATTAGTTAAAGTCACCCATGTTACAGGGGTCGACTATGCTGACCTTCGCGCGTTACAACTTGAATATCTCTCTGTACAGGGATTTAATACTGGTACCGTTTGTTTATAATGAAACTAGACTTAAAATGGAATCTGCACATATAAGGCATGACTTATAATTCTTTCTGGATAATTTATATTAAATTTTCAAAGTCGTGACAGGGGACCCAGAAACCGTTCTGGCCCTGTCTCACGAGAACTTTAATATCTCTTGGTATACTGTTCATATGATCGTTTTGTTACTTTCATATGAAAATAGACTCGTCAAGGTTCGTTTACATAACTTATTCACAATTTAATACCCTTCCTACAAATTTTTGTGATTTTTCATATCCACGTCACTGCAACTTGGCAGCATCCGTTTTTAAGGTAGGCCTTACCTATTTTGTAGTTTCCATGGACCAACTATAGTCTAGTCATACATAGGTCCTCCTATGATCATGTTTAGCCATTCCAATGGTTGATCATGTGACCAACACTCCCATTCAATCCATAATAACATCATGAAACCATATAAAATTACAAACCACAAATGGTCTAATTCGTACTCACTTTTACGAACCATTTTCGCATGGTCGTACATATATACATCACAAAAGCACTTGAAAACAACCGAGGGTAGTCCTATACATGCCATATCCAAAGTTCAACTAAAAGAGTACCAAAATGGGGCTTTGATAGTGTGGATGACTTCGACTTCAAGGATCCCGAATCCGATAGCTAACGAGCAAAATCTATAAGACAGAGAAAGCAGAGGAAGCGGAGTAAGCAATTTATGCTTAGTAAGTTTGAGCAAGAAATTCCAGCACAACAAAAGCTTAGCATTCATAAAGCTAACGGATAATTTCATATGTACAAACTCTCAATATCATACTCATTTCACATTTCAACCCCTATGATCATACATAAGGGATCACCTTAGTCACATACCGAAACTCATTACTCGATTGGCGAATATTATTGAAGGAATAAACTGATTCAAGCTCATATGAACATACCTCATTGCTGGAATTTTTCTCAAGCGCATTAACTGAAATTTTACAGCAAGATTGCTTATTCTAGAATCACGTACCTTCGGAATTTAACCGGATATAACGACTCGCTCAAATGCCTTCGGGACGAAGCCCGGTTATAGCGACTTGCACGAATGCCTTCGGGACTTAACCCGGGTTTAGTAACTTGCACAAAGCCTTCGGGATTAGCCCGGATTTATTAACTCGCACGAATGCCTTGGATCCTAGTCTGGATATAGTCACTTAGCACAAAGCCTTCGGGACTTAGCCGGACATCATTCGAATAACCGAGCACAATTGTCAATAAATTATGACACATTCGTATTTCATTTTCAATAGCAAAACTCAAACACAAGGCACTTTTTACACTTGCAATTTCGGCTCAATAGCCACACACAAAGAGCATGATTTTAATTTGCTTTAAACATGATCTAATCATTTTGAATTTAAGCTCTATTACTCAAGAACTTACCTTGGATGTTGTCGAGCGATTCGATGACTACTCGACTACTTTTTCCTTCCCTTTATCGGATTTAGCTCCCTCTGCTCTTGAGCTTAATTTGACAAATAAATTGATTTAATCATTTGAGCATCGAAACAGAATTCAAGGTACTTAGCCAATATATATACTCATTTGGCATCAAAGTCGCATATGTACGAAATCATGAGTCGAACTCAACACATTAGTTAATATTCCTCTTAGCGAATTTTCTAAGCCAAGAATAGGCATCAATATGCTTGCCTCTAACGAGTGCATGCACACCAATTTCCCTCATGTGGCGAATATGCATGTCCATGTTGAGGCCAATTATACACTTTATACCACACCAAAAAAACAGCATACATTTTACTAACTAATGCATTCCATAATGTAACTCAATACACATCTATCATTTCCTTCATGATCGAAACATCATCACAAGCAAATATACACCTTGAAATAGTATATATGTCATACCAATACATCATGTACAACATATATACATATATATATGCTAGAGCCGAATCTCAAGTTGATTGTAACTAAACACGAACAAAATTTCAAAACACAAATCTTACTTTCCATGCAATGAGCATAAATCACACTTTTGGATGTACCATGGCCGAATACATCACAACACCATAATTTTGGTCATGATTAAACAAAAAACTTAGCATTTCATTCGAAAATGCTAAAAGAAAATCTAAGAGTCCTCAATCCCCCCCATCACATGTATCATTATCAAGCTTGATATTTACCATGCAATGGCATTTACACCACATTTACTTTGGCCGAATTTCATTCCCATGACATTGCAAAGATTTGAACCATGGGCTACCAAGAACATCAAGCTAGCAACTAAAAACATGCATGGATTTCATGGCACAATCTCAAACATACCTTAATTTTGATGCAAGTTTAGCCAACCTCTTCCTAATCCTCTTCCAAAACAAACATGAAGCAAAATTCCTTCCTTCCTCTAGTATTTTCAGTCAAGAGAGAATGCAGGGTTGGATGAACAATTTTTTTCTTTTTTCATCTACAATACACGGCAATGGGGTTTCACACTCACACTCACATTTTTTTCTTTTCTTTCTTTATTACCCATGCTTATTTGTTTATTATTTCTCCTAATGCCCAACAAAACATGTTTCATGACATGTTTAGCCCATGATTCCTTGTCATGGACGGCCACTACAACTTGGGGGGGGGAATTTGACATGCAAGTCCTCCCCTTTGACTACATGCACTATTAGGTCCTTATAGATTAGCCTTTCACTTTTCAAAAGTGTCACACAAGTCCTACTAACTGAATTCACATGCAATCGGCTAAATCGGAACTTGAAATTTTCACACATTCATAATTACATATTCTAGACAATAAATTTTACATTCAAACATTTCGGTGACTCGGTTTAGCGGTCCCGAAACCACTTCCCGGCTAGGGTCAGTTTCGGGCTGTCACAGGCCTAAACCCATGAGATCCCTCATGGTGGCCTCTTTTGTCAAACACACGCGTTTATGCGTTCGATTCACCATACAAGCGAGAGTACGCTCGTTTGGTGTCTATGAACATGCCTTACGGCTTTTTCTGATTAACACGCTTTGCAGTGTGATTACACATCTGGTTGCAAAAATGCAATTACTTGCCCACGAGTCCAAAACCTAATACAATCAGAACTTTGGTTAGATACTTATCAACAAATTGCAAGAGACCCTAGCCAACACTTGCTCACAAATTTACCTATCGCCCACCTTCTTTGATCACCCTAGAACCGTTGCATGCAACCGCTTCTAATCCTTAGAGACTACCTGCAACCCAAATAGTACTTGTAAACTACTACCATACACACAATCCACTAACCAAGTGCATAGTGTCTTACTAAACACGAAAACCAAGAGTGAAGAACAGTAGTATTCGACCAACACCCAAAGCACCTCTTAAATCCAAGGCACGAAATGAAACAATCTCACTTCCTAGCAAAAAACGTCAAAGAAGAGAGGTGTTAAACAAACATTATTTTGGCAAGAGAAATAAGGCTAGCAACCGAACCCTCAAACCAAAATGGAATAATCGGTAACAATTGAGAAAGAAGAGAAATAAAGTCATGGGGAGAGTGAAAGAGCCTTACGCTTGAATCCGATTGTTCAAAGAATAACTACAACAACTGACACACAGAAGGGGTGGAGAAGTGCAGTAACCAGTTGAAGTATTATACTGAAAGGATGTCACGAAAATAGGATAAAATGAAGGGTATACAGCATGAACAAAGAACCAAAGATGAAACAAGAAATGGTTAGAGAGGGAAAACAGAGAAGAGAAGAGTAAGTGTTCAGTCACACAGAAACATATGAAGGGAAAAGAGAATGGAGTAGTTCGGCCAAGGTTTGGAAAGTAGAAAAGAGGAGAAAATCGGTGATGGATAAGGTCCCAAAACTGAAAACCTGAAAACACCAAAGCAAGAGAAAAAACACGGCAAGAAGCCCTAAACACCAATCGATTTTCTCAAAGAAATCAACCACCAAATGCAAGGACTCCCAAAATCGAAACTCAAAGGGTGCCTAGAGTCCCTATTCGGCACAACATTCTCTCACTCCTCAACTCCCCATAATCACCTCCCAGAAATCCTCCACAAACATCTCAACCAATCCCTCTCTGTGACATCCCTAATTTGACCCTAGTCGAGATGTGGTTTTGGGACCACAAAACCGAGTCACAAAAATTCATTTTAATTTTAATTGCATATATTTATGTGTGATAGTGTATGTAGGAAAAATTAAAAGTCTCAATTTAGTCTTAGGAATGTAAATTTTTCTTGAAAGGACTTAGTTGAAAAATTTAGAAAAGATAGTAGGTAATTTGTAAGGATCCAAAAACAATGAGGTGAGAAAGCTTGGGTTTGCATGTCAATTTACCCTTAAAGCATGTAGTGGCCGGCCATGAAATGATGCTATTCCACTAAGTCAAATTAAAAACAATTTTAATTGGCAAATGATGTAATAAATTTATAAGAAAAAGATGAATAAAATAAGAAATAAAGGTAAGAGTGTGTTCATCTTCCTTACCTTCTTGCAAAGCCGAAACAAAATGGGAAAGTGGAAGGAATTTGTCTAGGGCATTCGGCTATCTTGGAGGTTAAATAAGGTAGGAGTTCATGTTATTTCTATTGATTTTTATGAGAATCTAGTAGCAGTCAAGCTCTTATTGTAACCCATATGTTGATTTTTCTTTAGTTTTGGTGACAAATTGTGCATACGGTATTATTGGATAAATGCTAAAAGGATGGTGTTTTGATATTTTGGATAGAAATATTAGAAAGGGGAAAATATGAGCTACCTAAATAGATATATGTGAATTTAAAAGATGGTATGAACAAATGTGGAGTTTTGCTAGTTTAGGATTATTCGGCCAAGTGTTTATGTGGTGGAAATTAAGTGTTAAATGAAATGAAAATGATATTATATGGGGGTATGTATATTCGGCCATATGAGTAAATATATAGATGATGTTAAATTTGATTATGTATAATGGGCCCTATAGGGTACACATTGTGATATTAACTTTAATTCTCTATAATTGATCAAGTGGGTGATATTGGTTTATATGGTTGAATTTGATTTATGAATATGTACCTTGAAATAAAATATATCATAGACTATGTTACTTTGGAAGTAAGAATGCATTGGCCTTGAGACAATTTATAAGTATTAGTTAAGGTTCTAATGTTTTGAACAAGAATGGTTGTAAGATGAAACGAAAATTATTAAAATATATATGAGTAATTAGCAAGGGTGGTTGCCGTGTATATAATATTTATGTGTGTTTTATTGAAATATTTATTGGGTTAATTATAGTAATTGGATCTTAGGTGATCAATAGCGAATGGCTTAAAGTTAGTAAAAAGCATAAGGTGAATAAAAATCAAATGTTGCCGTATGATTCTTTTGATATGAAACTATTAATGTTATGGGATATAAATAACTAGCAAGGTAATTAAACTAGTTAATTTATTTATTTAAGCTCAAGAACCCAAAGGACGAGAATCAAGCAAGGGGAAAACAAAGTGTATCGAGTAGCCATTTGGAACCGTTTCATCCGACATAAAGTAAGTCTTTGAGTAATGGAACTTAGCTTAAGATTTGATAAACGATGATATATATTTATATGAACGTAATAAATAAAATGTGACCTAATGGTTCTACTTGAATTACATATTGAAATAAATAAGTTTCTAGCATATAATTTTAGTTATAAATGTATTTAATCCAGCAAAGTTAATTGTTTTACTTAAGACTTACTAAGCCTTGAAAGCTTACTCTATTGTTACGTTTCTCTTTTTTATAGATTATCAAATTTGGCCTTTGCTCGGGGATCGTCAACAACTCGTCACACTATCACTATCCACTGTTTGGTACTGCTATGTTTTGGATTATTTTATGGCATGTATAGAATAAACTAGTAGCAGAATAATATTCTGGTTAATGTATATAAGCCATGCGAAAATGGCATCTTTTGAATGTGTACTTATAGAAGTTTAATTTTATCCCTGGCTGTATTTAGCATTCATCTAAATGAATGATCTTTATTTCAAGAAAAAGTTAAAAATTTTACTGTTCTGACATGAGTTACAAGTCTGGTAATACCCCTTTCCTATTCCGACAATGGTTACGGGATAGGGGTGTTACACTCTCTATCCACATCCCCAATTTCTCTCCTAGAATTTCGGCTACACACTCCCACTTCCCTCAAACACCAACTGCCCAAGCTTCAGAGTCCCGGTAATATACAACCATCCATACGACAACAAGCCAAAATAAAACACTTTAAGCAAGGCAGGTCTCGAACCCAAGACTTCTAGCAATAGCAAGACGCGCTCATCCCTTGGACCAACCACTTTTTCATGACTTGATTTCCTCGCAATTAATTAAGAACCCCAACCTCTAGCAGTAAAGGTTTACTTAAGTAGAAACTAAAAACTTTTTCTAAAGCCTAGGTTTGAACCCAGGTCTTCTCACACTAGTCGGGACCCTTAACCATCATAGCAAGTAAGCCAACATGCAACATAGCACATAATTAAATTACTAAAGATTTTGGGCGTTACACACACGGTCTAGACACATGCTCGTGTGTCTGCCTGTGTGGACAAAAACAAGGTTATTTACCAAGCCTTTTTGCCACCCTTACTTGCACCAACCTACACAACATCAAACATAACCAACCCAAGTATAAACAAAAATAACCAAAACAGCCACAACCATGAGAATTTTCATCAAATGCATTTAATAATAATCAATCTTAGCCAACATCAATGGCCTATACAAAATGAATATCATATCCATATGAGCCAACACTTGTGGCTAAACTAACATGACACTAAACAAAAAGACCAAGTCCCTGTACATGCCACACTAAAAACATTTAAACTAGCTATACCTAAAGCTTCAGGTGATAGTGTGATCGATGCCTCCGTCGTCTCTTGATTCTCGAACTAGCTTGGCGGTACTATAAGAAAATGGAAAAGAGAAGAAGTAAGCATAAAGCTCAGTAAGTTACAAGTAAATAATTAACATTTCTTTACCAAGTAACATCATACTCATAACATATCATACACTTGCACAAGATTCTTGAATGACTATAGACATAACTTACTCATTTCATCCTTACTATTCATATACATAACCCGAGCTCATTCTCATGAGTTTCATGTAGGTACCTGTACCATTCGTAACGTAATCATAACTTTTCTCAATCATGATATAATCTTTAAATCACCCGTTAAACCAGTAGGGAAAAAAATGGATATCCGCTAAGCCTCATACAAAAGGCTAAGATGCCGATGCCATGTCCCAGACATGGTCTTGCATTGGCTCTCATATATCGATGCTGATGTCATGTTCCAAACATGATCTTACACTAGCCTACATATCGAGGCCGATGCCATGTCCAAGACATGGACTTACAGTAGCTCTAGTATAAATGCCAATGCCATACTCCAAACATGGTCTTACACTGGCTCACATATTGAGGCTGATGCCATGTCCCAGATATGGTCTTACACTAGCCCACATATCAAGGCCGATGCCATGTCCCAAACATGGTCTTACACTAGCTTTCGTATAAAATGCTGATGCCATGCTCCAAACATGGTCTTACACTGGCTCACATATCGAGGCTGATGCCATGTCCCAGACATGGTCTTACACTAACTCTCGTATAAATGTCTATGCCATACTCTAAACATGGTCTTACACTGGCTCACATATCGAGGCCGATGCCATGTCCCAGACATGGTCTTACACTAGCTCACATATCCCTAGTATCACGGCATGGATATCCGATCTATTCCTACGGTTCAACCTAAAATTTCGCTACATCAAATTTTGTCATGCAAACTAGTAACAACATCGAACATTTAATGAAATGTCAATAATTTAATGCATAATAACAATAGAATTGTAATATTTACATGCAACTTACCTCGGTATACAGAAATTGGGCGACTAGATTGAATTAGTCTACTAGCTTGGTCTTCCCCCAGTCGAGGTTCGAATTCATATTTCTTGATCTAAAATGATAAAATTCACTAATTTAATCATCACATTAATTAAGACATTTCATAATTTATATTCTGGTAAAATAACCGTTTTGCCCTTAGAATTCCATAAAATTACATTTTTCCCTTAGGCTCGTAAAACGATTTTCATCGAATTTTCACATTAACCAAGCCTAGATGAAACTACTTTAAGCCTCTAGCATCTCACAATTTCAATTATTTCACACATTTGCAACCTATTTTTTAAACTTCACAAAATGGTCCTCTTAGGTGTTTTCATGAAAACCCCTTTCACAAAATTTGTTTATTTAACAACCAAGATTCATTTTCTTCCATAAAAATTTAGCAAACAACATGAATACTCTCATGGCCAAACCCTTTACGTTCAACCATTTTGCAAAATAGTCCCCTCATTAGCTAGATTAAGCTATAAGGGTTCCAAAAACAAAAAAAAATCAACAAAAATGACCATCAAAATCACTTACTTTCAAGGGTAGAAGTTGACGAAATTTTGAGCTCTGAAAAACACCCTCTTTGCTGAAAATTTCGGTGGAGAAGGAAGGAGAATGAAAAAAAATGGTAGCTAGCCTTTAGGTTAATATTTTATCATCAATTTAGTTACCTAACCTTTGACCATTCCATGGATTAAGGCTCCATGTCCAGCCACTAATAAGTTTGTGGTTTATTTTCTCACTAAGGACCTCTAATTTAAGGTTCTCTATCTATATGACACTTTTAATTAGTAGAACACAAATTTCGTATTTTATGCGATTTAGTCCTTTTTCGAAATTAAGCAAGCAATCGCTAAAATTAATTCACCAAAAATTTCAAACACTCATATAATCATGCTATAACACATAAAATAATATTAAAATAATTTATCGAGCCTCAAATTTGTGGTTCCGAAATCACTGTTCCGACGAGGCCCAAAGTTGGGCTGCTATAGGCAAGGCCCTTGGCTCCCTAGCTAAATGAGAAATTTCATTTTAAGCCATTTCAAAAAAGTAAAACTATTAATTTAAGTCTTTTTAATCTTTAATTAAATAGTAAATTTATACTTTTGTCCATTTTAAAAAAATAAATAATTCACAGTTTAAGTCTTTTTACCACAAAATATTTAGTTTTGACCCTCTAATATTTTACAGTTCTATTTGGGCCTTTCTTTAAAAATTCTGACTTTGCCTCAGTCTATATCACATAAAATTAATTTATAATGATATAACATAAATATTAAAAATATTTTAAAATTATGTTTAAATTTTCAATAAGAAATAACATATAAATTATTAAATATTAAATTCAAAATAATATATTTTGAAAAATAAAAAATAATATGAGTGAACTTAAAATAGTGTTAGGTTTATATGGGAAGAAGATCAATGAAAAGGAAGAAAAAAGAATATGAAAGAAGAGGATGTTAAAAGTAAAGTTATATGGTTTATATTGGAATTGTGAAAGTAATGAAGTTGAGTTTAGATAGAGAAAGAGATATGTTGACCATGAATTGTGAAAGTACGTTCATCACGAAGGGAGGCACAATAAACATATTTTTAGATGAGAGAGAATTATTTGTATATTAGAGAAAAAAGTAGATTTTATTTTACAACACTACAAGGGTAAATTTGAGATTTCATGTGGTTAAATTTCGATTCTGAATATTCTAGAAGCATATTTTCGGATATTTAATAAAGTCCAATTTTAAAAATATTATTGAAATTAAAATAATAATAATAAATTCTTTAAATTTTTTTAATTATTTTATTTTTCAAAAACTAAAAATATTTATTAGAATTTGAATTTTCTATAATATTCCATATTTTTAATTTTTAAAATTCAACTAATTGATGATGGAGACATGGAAAACTTTTAACAATTATATGAATCAATATATATAGCTAAAGTTGGATTCAATTATCTTCATAGAGACTAAATTGTCTAGTTTAATTTAAAAGGGTTAAATTGCTCCTACCCTAATATTTATTGGGTTAATATTATTTTTGGCACCTAAACTTCTCAACTAGGTCTAGGTGTCAAAGGCCACGAATAAAAGCCTGTGACAAATGCACATAGAAAAAGCAATGAAGGTCAATTGATCAAATGTGGCTTATTTAACCCATTTGAATTGGCTTGATTTGTGGAACATATGGAAAAACCCTTCTACTTGAAGCCTTGGCGACCTAGTGAAAATACTCTAATGATTTAGAGTTACCATAGTGAATATTGTAAATCCTAAGGGATAAGATTGTATAAAGTTTAAATCTCTTAGGACTCTCCACTTGTAGATAGACTTTTTAACCTCAATCGTCAATGTAATTTAAATTGTACCATTTGATCTGGGGAACTCAACTATAAATAAAGGTCTTCCCCTTCATTTGTAATCACCTAGTATATTCCATTCAAGGTAATCAAACACTGTAAGATTATTCATTCAAACACTTGGTGTGTGTTTGCTTTCATGTGGCTTTTCTATTCTCTTTTTATTCTTTTCTTGAGTGTTAGCTTTTATAATTTGGTGTCTTAGAAAATTTCTTTGATAATTCTTGTCTTTTCGAGAGATAGGTTGACTTTGGCAGATTTGAAGCAAAGGAATTGCCTAAGGGCCCACGGTTTGCCAAACTAAAGCTCTAGCCCTATGACAAGTGGTATCAGGAGCCAATATTTGAAGGTGCCGAATTGAGATAGCGAAAGAAATAAAATATCACATTAATTTGGGGGAGACTCGTGGGAGTTGACTGGTGATGTGCGTACACATTAAAACACTAAATTTATGAAACTATTTTTAAAGCCCGGTTTTATTGCAAATGTACAATGTTAGTTGTAATATTTATAGTTTTGATGGAAAACAAAGTATTCCAATGGGTCAAACCCAAAAGAAGAGACGATTGAGTAATAACTAGCATACATGATAGAGTCTAAGTGGCTACGAATATGATTTTATAGCACGACGATTTATAAAAAGATGAGGTTGCAAGAAAATTAAGTATTCTACTTTAAGGACTATCCAACAAATAACTAATAGGGGTTGGTTAAATTTGATGTGGTTTACTAAATTTCGAACTAGGGACATAAATCGCGTAAATTACCAAGTGGCTCCATTTTATCTTCTGATCTCAATTTTATTGACTTAGACGAATTAGGTTCGGTTTATCTTCTGATCTCAGCAGTTAATCTAGGACTAACGAACGGTTGTGGGACAATATTACCTTCCAGTCTCACTTTATCTTGATATTCTCTTAGGGGAGTCAATACCTAAGTTCTTAGTTCTATTCAAATTAGTCCAACTTGTTACGATTTAGTTCTTTGACTAAAGGATGTTAATTTACCTACATCTCCTTCAACCAACCACCTTAAATGTTTAGCTACACCTGTTCAAAGTAAAGAAAATAAACATAAATATGGAAAACAAGGCAACCATGAAAGTAAAGCTTGAGAAAACTATAAAAGTTAATATTTTTATGCAAGAAAAGTTATATAGAATGACACCCAAAGAATTTAACAAAGAAATCTAAGGCATGAAACATAAAAGGAACAAGCTTTAACAGATTAAAAGTAAAATAAACTAAAATACATTAAACTAAACCTTAAAGAGTCTTGAAAGCAAGGTACAGGGACTGAAAATGTAAATAAATTTTAGCTACTGTGTTAACTAACTTAACTAACATTAAGAACAAAAAAAACAAGAAGTAAATGCCGAAAAAAAAACTCTAACCTAAGGTAGAAGAAGAGAAAAATAAAAACCCTAGAAAAGTGTAGATAAAAACTAAACAAAACCTAGAGAAAAATATACCTAAAACTAAGCTAATATGTGTCTCTCTCCTCCTCAACAGTTTTTGGTTGTTTTGAAATGTATTTTGATGCCTTATTAATTCAAAAAATGCTCTTACACCGGCCATGTGTGATTGGTGGGAAGAATAGACAAAAGCTGCCATTTTTGTCCAAGTTTGTCCCCCTAACAAAGGTGATATCGCGATACCTAGAAGAGGATATCGCAATATCTTGAACAATATTGAAACTTGGGGTCTTCCTTGGAAGGTGGATATCCCGATACCCAAAGGGGATATTGCGATACCACTGAAGGGAATTCTTGATCTTCTACACTACTGGAGGTATCGCATTCCAAGGGTTAGATATTGCAATACCCTTACCATAAGTACCATTCTCACTCATTTTCAACCTCTAACATGTCCATATAGCACTCAAACATATGTTAGGCCTCTAAATGGCATTAGCAGCCAATTTGGGTAAAAAAAAGAGAGACAAAAATGAGACATTTTCACTTATTACCCCAAAAATATGAAAATAGTGAAAAACTATGCTAAAAACTCTATTTTGCTTGAGAAAAAGCTCCTTAAATGCATCGAAAATGCCTAATTTGCCACATTAGATTAGGAGGGCTAGGAAAGTTAGTAGATTAAGGGATATGTTGTCAGCTTTGGAAGGTCGGGTGACCAATCCTGAGGAATTTGTGGGTGGTATAAAGGAAAGCATTGATGTAGTTGAGGGACACATTGTAGAGCTAGACTCGAGGAAAGATCTATTCAGGGAAAAAGTGGAACACCCCGAACCCGTATCCATCGCTGGACTAAGGTTAAAGGCATTACTGGATAGATAGGAACATTTAACATTCATTTCGCAAACATCATAGCATCAAAGATCAAACATTAGCATAATGTCCCTTATTTAGGTCATCAAGACCTTAAACATACATCCAAAAAGGGTCAGGACTAAATGGGGCTCATACAAAATTTTTCCAAAACTTAAACATTTCTCAAAGTAATACAGGTCACATGCCCGTGTGAACAGGCCATGTGCCTCACACGGAATTAGACACGCCCGTGTGTCTAGGCCGTGTTAAAACAGGGTATATATACTGACTTTCTCACACGGCTACAAGACACGCTCGTGTGTCTTGGCCATGGTCAACACTGACTTGAGTCACACGGCTAGCCATACGCCCGTGTGCCTTGGCTTTGCTCAAGCCTGACTTACAATTGTAGGGTAACACACGACCGTACAACATGATCATGTGTCACACACGGCTGAGGCACACGCTCGTGTCTCTACCCATGTGGACAAAAATAAGCCATTAGAAAAGCCAGTTTGCCACACATTTCAATCAAACCTACAAGCAACCAAAATCACAACATTTCTTAACCAATTCACATGTAACTCACAATCAAAACTTTAACCATTCATGTTATATCACTGCCAACCAATTCCATGCTTAATAACTTTACTATTTTATGCCAAAACATAAGATAAAAACATCTCAAAACATATGGTTATTAAACCCTAATACATAGCACTCAATCTCATACTATGTAACTACCAAATACCTGCCAGATTGACCATTTATTTTGGCCAAACAAGAACATGTCATAAACATAACTTCATCATATAACTTATACCACAACTCATTCATAAACATATCCATAATCAAACCAAATCACATGGCGAGATATATACATATTTCAAAACATATTCAAAGCACTTCTAGCTTATACATGCTATACTCCAATATTTACATTTCCAAAATGTACCAAAATGAAGTTCGATAGTGCGGTGATGATCCACAATGATCCCTGAGCTTCTAGTAGCTAAGATATCTGTAATACAGTTAAAAGACACACAGAGTAAGCTTATAAAAGCTTAGTAAGCCATATACAAATAAACTTAACAGATTAAACATTAATTCATTATCAAAATTACATATACTTCAAGTCATAAACTATTACAATTTCTATATTCACATACATTTCATATCTTCCAATTTCCATGACACATATAGCATAATGTCTCATACTTTTACCACATATCATGTTTTGTTCATTAAAGAATACATACTTACCTTTCACTATTAAATATGATACTCATTTTGAACGTACCTGAATCAAATATGTATTTCACAAGTCATTCATTTTTCGGAATGCCCTTTTGAACTATTTAGAAACGTAAGGATACGCAGAGAACTCAGAAAGTATATACAATGCCAATGTCCCAGATGTGGTTTTACATACAATCAAACATCGATTCTACTGTCCCAGATAAGGTCTTACATGAAATCAGATACGATGCCGATGTCCCAGACATGGTCTTACACGTAAAACAGAAGTTGATGCCAACGTCCTAGACGTGGTCTTACACGAAAACATATATCGGATCCTATGTCATGACATATGTATCCTAACTATTCTTAAGGTTCGTATGAGGCTTTTCAGATGTCGAAACCTTATCGATACTTTCTCAACAACGTACATTTTGCTCGGACATTCATTCATCACAATTCAATATCAAATGAATAATAATAATGCAATTCAAACAAGCTTATTTGTATATTGACTTACCTCGTACGGATTCAGATGGATAGAATCGGTTACTCGACAACTTTCGACTTTTCCCGATCTAATTCCGTTTTCTTTAACTCTTGATCTATATAAATTCAAATTCAACTTATTCAATCACAAATTCATTTAGGGCATTTTGCAAACTAGCCCTCACATTTTCACATTTTGATAATTTAGTCCCTATTTCACAAAATCACAAAATACATAAAATTTACATATATCTGTGTTAGGTAGAATTCTCATAGCATTGAAATAACCCATATGTTTCATTTATTTCATATTTTAGTCCCTTAAAAATTCATTATCACAATTTAGTCCATTTTACTCAAATTTATCAAAAATTCAAAGAGTAAAAATACTAACCCAAAACATATCTTTCATTATCCATCAACTGATTTCATAAAGCTTATAAAATCAACAATGGCATAACTCAAAATCATCATCAAAATCAGAAATTAAGACATGGGCTTGATAATATACTAAGCAACGATCACAAAAACATAGAAATTATCAAAAACTGAACAAAAACGAACCTTTAATCAAGCTTTATTATGGCCAAACATTCAAAGCTCAAGAACCCTATTATTTTCTTCTATTTTCGGCTGAACAAGGATGAATATAACACCACTTTCATGTTTTCTTTTATTAAATACTTAATTATACAATAATTACCATTTTGCCCATGATTAATAAACATTTAAAACATTAACATATAAGGCCATTTTAGTCCACTTTCAATATAAATGGCATATTAACAACATAAGGACCTCATAATCAATAAGTCATATCAAAAAGACACTTTTAACAAATAGCAAGCCACTTTTACATTTTACGCGATTAGGTCCTTTTATCATATTAAGCACACAAATGATCGAATTTTTATACAAAACTTTTACACATGCTAATTAACATATCATAAGCATGGAAAATAATATTAAAATATTTTTCTGACTCAGATTTGTGTTCTCGAAACCACTATTCTGACAGGGTCTAAACTGGACTGTTACAAAAAGTGTTAGGTACTATGAATGCTAATGTGGAAGAGATGCATGGAGCCCTCAACCACTGGGAAGAAGCTGAATAAGAGGAATGATGCTTTTGAAGTTATGATGATGACTTTGAAGAAGTAGACTGAAGCCAGGGTGACAACTTTGAACACAGAAATTGAGGAACTCAAGGAAGAGCTCATTATTTGAAGAGATGCTGTTGGAAAAGGGGTATTAGGAGCTGCAGCAAAATGTAAGATGGATTTTCCCAAACTAAAAGAGTTTAAGGGGACATGGTCCATGAGGTATGTGGACAATTTCTTATGTAGGATGGAGCAGTTGTAACATCTTGAAATAGGGCCTAAATGGAATAGTGGTTGTGAAACCACAAATCTGAGATAGAAAAGTTTATTTCGATTAATTTTTATGATTTACCAAGTGATTAGATGCATGTGTTAAAGTATTGATAAGAAATTTTATAGATTGCAAGTTTAATTTGCCTATTAGGGCTTATTTGCAGAAGTTGCTGTAACAGCCCGATTTAGGGCCTAAACGGAACGATGGTTTTAGAACCACGAACTCAAAGTTGAAAAATTTATTCCGATTAAGTTTTAAGGTTTATTTATTGATTAAAATATTGTGTAAAAATATTGTTAAGTAATTTTACTGATAAAGTGCTTAATTGGACTTTTAGGACTAAATTGCAAAAGTTGCAAAATATGTGTTCTAATTCATAAGTACTTGATTTAAATGGCGGTTTAAAGAGGAGGTCCTTAAATGGTAATTAGACCATTATATTTTTTTGGACAAAAATGGGCAAGAATAGGATAAAATTTTAAAGAAAGTCCTTAAGGGCATTTTAGTCATTTGGTAATTAAAAGAAATAAAAAGGGAAAATAAAGCCAAAATTGACTCATCTTTTTCATGGAGGCCTAAATTAGCATGGGGGAAGCCATGGCTAGGGTTTTCAAGCTTTCCAAGCTCAATAGTAAGTTCGTTCTAGCCCCGTTTTTCAAGTTCTTTACGATTTTGGAATCCCGGTAACTTGATTAAGCTTATTCTAGCAATAATTTAAGCTAGGGTTCATATTTGGAAAAATACCCATAGGTGAAATGTGTTTATTTTGATGTTTTATGGTAGAATATGAAGGCTGAAATTATGTTAAACAACTTTTGCTAAGCGGTTTTAAGCAAAAAATGAGTAAAACGGCTTAATCGGTAAAAGTTGTTATTGTTCATAACTATGTGTTAGAGTGAGAATTTGATGTTGCCATAGAAGGGAAAAATGATCAGCATGTCATAAAAAATGAGAATAAGGGATGAAGTTTAATTCCCAAGCCTAGGGGCAAAAGTGTAAATATGCAGAAGTTTAGGGGCAAATTTGTAATTTTTCAAAAGTTTGAGTTAAAGACTATTTTGAATAGTACATTAATTAAATAAGTAAAATATGATGTTTTAGATCCCAGAAAACAAGATTTGAATTTAGATTGGGAGAAAAATCGAAAATCGAGAAAGTTGGTAAAATGGTCGTTTTAGTATCGAGGTAAGTTCATATGTATAATAACCATTAATTTATGCATGTTTCAATGTAAAATTGATATATTTACTATGATTGCCGAGGTGTTGAAAGTAAGTATAATTATGATGATTTAAATGTTCAATATTAATTCGACATGGAAATGAGAAAGTATGTAAGTTTGTATGTAAATAATACATTATCTTTATTATGTTTTTGTATTTCAGCATATTTTATATATTGTAGCTGATTCTTGAATCATAATTGACAATTGGAAGTATGGAATCAAGTATTAGAAAGAGAGAGAAAACCCAGTTGAACCTTCGAAAAGATTGGATGATACAAATGGTATGTAGCTAGGTCACATGTATGGTGCTGAGTGCACATCATGTGTACAAGAGAGCTACGAGACATTATGATGTAGCTAGGTTGTATAGGTGATACTATGTGTACAACATGTAGATAAGAGAGCTACGGGATATATGTAGCTAGGTCGCATGCGTGGTTCCAGGTGAAGGACACCATGTAGACAAGAGAGCTACAAGATAAACTGGCTAGGTCACATGGGTGGTACTAAGTGTTCACCATGTGTACAAGAGAGCCAAAATTTTGTGTACAATCGAGCTAGGTCACATGAGTGGTGCTAAGTGAAGGCCACTATGTGTACAAGAAGCTTTGATTTTAAAGGTGGGCTGTGTGCGATACCATCGCGTATCTGTTATTATTCCGAAGCGTTCAACTAGGAAATTGATTAACTGAAATTGTGTATGACTTTGTGATGATAAGTGTAAGTGTATATGTGTGTAACTTATGAGCAATATGCTCGATATGTGATTGGAAATTGGAAAGATTGTTATGGGAAAGTGATGAATACAATTGAAGTGTGAAAGATCAAAGTTGACAATAAAACTGTTCTAGATAGTTGTAGTGACGTGAATCTAAAAATTTACCAAAAATAGTATAAATTGAATCAAAGACTGAATGAGATATAAAATTAGAGCTTAATGAGTATATTTTCATATAACAGAAACAAAGCAAGCAAAGGAATTCTATATTATGAGATTTTAAGTTTTTGAGAGACTATTCGAATGACTACGTGATCCCTATTCGACTTGGAAAATCATTAAAATTGTAAAAAATAATTAGGGATATAATTTATATGCTTGAAATCCCTAATGAGTCTAGTTTCAAATTCAATAAACAAGAACATCCTTTGAATTCTGTAAGAGGATAGAATTGATTCGTAGTGAAGAGTGGTCGGAACAATTGAGCAGTGAAACAGGGGTAACTTCAATGAATAAACTACACTAATTGGCTGGACCAAAAATTCTGAAAATTTTATGGTAAGAATATATATGAATCTAGTTTCAAGGAAAATTAACAATTTGTAATTTGGAGTTCTGTACCTCCAAAAATAAATAATTTAGTTTCTGGTACTCTGCTAGATAGCTTATTTTGAACCTGTTTATGATTGTAATAGTGAAAGTATGTGTGTTTGTGATGGTAATATTCCAGGAACATATTGTGACTTTGTTTAAAGTATGATAATGTATTTTTTATTAATATTTACATAATTACTTACTAAGCTATAATGCTTACTTCCTTCCTTTCCTTTTTCCTATAGTGTTGCAAATGTTAGCTCGAGTTGGAGGTCGCCGGATGTTAAATCACACTATCAAACTATTGATCGATATATAAAGGTTTTAAAGTATTTTAAGTCTTTGGCATGTATGGAGACTCGTTTAATTGTTATTAAGTTGCTAGGAATTGGCTTAAAATACTAACCTATGTTATTTGAAGGTCTATATTGTATAAAGTCATTTAATGTAGATAGTCTTGATTATGTTATTAATTAAATGATGCAATTTATGAATGTGCATGCTTGCTTGTGTGTGTGGTTGAATTAAAGCATGATATGGGCCTTGTAAGCTCTTTTTAAGGGACAGCTTGAATGTGTTTGAAAAAGTTTTAAATTAGAGTGAAATTATGAATCGGTTTTTATACGATGATTAATGATTAAGTCCGGTAATGCCTCGTATCCTATTCCGGCATCAAACACGGGTAAGGGGTATTACAGCAGTACTTCCATGCGATAGGCATTCAAGATGAAGCCCCTAAGGTAAACGTTGTTACAATTTATTTTATTAATGTCATTATTTTATGGTGGCATCATAGTTCCACAAATGAGAAACGAGATGGTACTGCAATTGGGACTAGGATTGAGTGTTCTAAAATGAATAAAAAAATAGTTTTACCTTGAGAAATTTGAAGAAGAAGCTTGGGATAAGTCGCGCTAGCTTATGTAACAAGGCACAGTTTGAGAGTATGTTTGGGAGTTCAGTAATTTGTTACTCCAAATCCTTGATTTGAGTGAGAAGGAGAGATTTTACTAGTTCAAGGATGGGTTGAAGCCTTAGGCGAAGTAAGATTTGCGTCGACTAGGGGTCAAAAAGCTTACCAAAGTCATGGTTGTAATAGAGTCTTTTTCAAACTTGGTTGGAAGAAAAACAAGTTCAAGTCTTCCAATGTAAGACCCTCAACCTAATCCAATTGACCGGATCTGAATATTAGATATTACCACTCAAATATAGACACAAGCTTGATTTACTAATATGGTTTACAGATAATGACAACTTAATTACAAATTTCAAACTAAAATACATAAGTAAATACAAATACAACATGAGGTAATTAAATTACAATCATATCCAAATTGAAAACCAAAATTATTACAATACCTCAAGTGTGGATTTCTAAGGAGTATTTTAATCTTGGGCCTGCCACCAAGCTCGCTCTGTATGCATAATAACCCAATATGCCGCTTCTTGGTGTAGTCTTCGCATCGTCCCTCCTTGCATGTACCCACAACATCGTGCCTGCAACATAACACACACATATAAGTTGTAACACCCCAAACCCGTGACCGTCACCGGATTTGAACACGTGGTGTTACCGGGCTTACTTCCCTTTTTTCTCTCTTGACAATAATTGATTTCAGTTCCAGGCAGGCTAGCTAACTGCGTCACTGTCACCTTAAAAATCATATCTCGAGTTCCAAAACTCGAAAATCAGTTCCGTAAATTTTCCCTGAAACTAGACTCATATATCCCTCCCTGGATTTATTTCTAGAATTTTTGGTCAGGCCAATTGGTACAGTTTATTAGTTAAAGTCACCCATGTTACAGGGGTCGACTACACTGACCTTCTCGCGTTACAACTTGAATATCTCTCTGTACAGGGCTTTAATACTGGTGCCGTTTGTTTCTAAAGAAACTAGACTCAAAATGGAATCTGAAAATATAAGGCATGACTTCTAATTATTTCTGGATAATTTATAGTAAATTTTTAAAGTCGTGACAGGGGACCCAGAAAGCGTTCTGGCCCTGTCTCACAAGAACTCTAATATCTCTCAGTATACTGCTCATATGGTTGTTTCGTTTCGTCCATATAAAAATAGATTCATCAAGGTTAAATTTCATAATTTATTCACTATTTAATTCTACATCTACTATTTTTAGTGATTTTTCAATCTCATCTCACTGCTGCTGACAGCAACAGTTACTGCAGTAGACTATGCCAATTTCATGAATCTTTCCTTGGCCTTACTAATCATCCATCATACATGACACAAATTATGGCCACCTTATCAAAATTAAAGTTTCTAAGACTCGTGGCTATAGGTTCTAGCATCCCACTCGACGACCACATAGGCCATTTTCACATGGCTTAAAGTTTACAACCCACAATTCAACAAAACATAATAGCCTATACATGCCAATTGTTCTCCTAGTTCAACTACGAAGACAATACCAAAAGGTTTCCAGCCGGTGTGATGACCTCAACGACGGTTCCGAGCACGCGACAACACGAGTCCAAGAGACCTAAAATGGGTGACAAGAAAACATCGAGTGAGTTTATAACTCAGTAAGTCATAAGCATTCATCAACCATCCATTAGTAAAATTTTCACAACATGAAACGAAGAACGAGGCTAGGTACTTCATCCATATCGAACTATACCATAATTCCTCGGACCTTTCGATTCAATCTCATTCCAAGTCATACATCCACATTTCATATTCTATACAATAAGATAATTGAGGCATTTTACACACCAACTCATTTACACCACAATCATACAATTGCAATCATCACATAGATTTAAAGCTTACCACGCTCAACCCCGAGCAAGAACGTATTGCCTATTCGTCATGAGCTCAAGGTACTTACCCGATCCGCTGTCCATACTCAACTCGATGGAGACACACCCTCCATATAATTGTTCGATCGGAGATATATATATATATATAGAGTACGCACACACGTGCTTAATACTCGATTTCGCACACTTAGTGCCATGCGATTTAAGCCCGCACACGATTGCCATACCATTCGAGCTCGCACACTTAGTGCCATATATTTCCAGCATGCACACTTAGTGCCATATATTTCCAGCATGCACACTCAGTGCCATATTTTTCCAGCATGCACACTTAGTGCCAATCTCATCACCGTACACTCGATTGTTCGCACACTTAGTGCCGAAAGCAACTTTCTACACATTTCACTATTTCTTTTACATTCAACAAATGTCATCATTCCATACACATACATTTTCATTTGTAAATATATATATCATCCCATTAAACACAATTGCATAAATTTTACAATCATTTAAGCAATATCAAATCGTGCTTAATGACTTACCTTGTGTTCGGTAAATAATTCCAAGTCGGCTACTCGATGATCTTGATTTCCCTTGTTGGACGCCTCTCCTTTAGGATCTTGAGCTTAAACAAATAAATTAGCTCATTCAACCACTTTGGTACATATATTGGTATCCACATTTTAATGATCTTATGACATACGGAACGACATGGTAAAATTTTTATCTTACTACCTTACGTTCTTAGCTATTCGGCTAATAGCCTTATGCAATTACCATACTATCAATAATCCAATCATATTCATTACTCAAGTATAGTATTTTCACATTCGGCAATAGTATTACATACAATAGCCGATTCTTCTTACTTTGTATTTATGCATCTATTTGATCATTAGTTTAGTTCAAACACCCATACACCAAGATTTATCAAGTTTAGCATGAAACATAACCTTAATCCTCAATGACCACTATGGCGAAAATCCTAGTCAACCCAAAATCACAATTTCTAACACATAATTGTTCATAACACAATTAAAGCATCCTCTCCATTCCAACACTTCAAGCCACATACATTTCCCACAAATCTCCAACTTCATATTCGGCCTTAGTGTACATACACAAGCCGATTTTTTCTTCCTATCATCCAACCTAACTATATGAATATTTAACTAGCTCACACTTCACCCATCCACAATCACTCATTTAACACAAAGAAAATAATCAACTCCCTTCACTATCTACCATGGCGAATACTTCATGCACCACCCAAATCCAAAATTTTAACATGGGCTAGTTAAAGAACTTAGTAATCAACTTACATTAAGCTGAAATTTCAAAATCTAACATGAATTACTAACCTTGTTTTGAGCTTAAAGTTGACCGAAATCTCCCTCCCCTTTCTTTCTTCAATTCGCTAAGAGAGAACCAAAGGAAATGAAGCTCTCTTTTTTCTTTCTTTGCTCCATTCACGGCAAGGGGGCAACCACACACACACACACATTTTTTTTGTTTCTCTTCCTACAACCTTAATATTTTATCAATTTTGACATCAACCATTAACAAAACATGTTTATGACATGTTTTCTTTTGCCCATCATCCTTGTCATGGCCGGCCACTAGGCTATCTTTAGGGAAATTTGACATGCAAATCCCTCATTTTCACAACATGCATTATTAGGCCACTTTGCATTTGCCTAGCACATTTCTAAATTTTCTCACACAAGTCCTTTCTAGTGAAATTCACCTTTATAACACTAAATCAAATCATCAAAAATGTCACACACAATTTAACACATATCATAGGCATCACAATAAATTTTAAATTATTTTTATGCCTCGGTTTTGTGGTCTCGAAACCACATCCCGTCTAGGGTCAATTTTGGGCTGTCACATAAGTGCATAAGAACTTAGTGAGGGTATCATCTTTTACCTGGGTCATATTTGCATATAACAACTGACATTTTAGTCTGACAATCTCATCATTCTTAACCTTTAACTTTGTTTCTAGCAAATATTTGCTCAAATCTTATTCTCTGATGCTTGTTCGTTCCCATGCAATACTATGAGATTATTTCCTTCTCTTCATTGTCATTGATACTTTACTTACACTCTTTAAATCTATGAGCAATCACCTCATTGTGAATTAAGGAGGAGCACATGCACATGTCACATGTATTTCCTCCAAATATACAAAGGTTATGTCTATGTTCAGAATCCATCTCAATACTAGCTCATTACTTCACCATATTTCTTCAATTCACTATCTTTGACCAAGCTTTAGCCTTTGTGGCCTACCTTACCATATAGTCTATATGTACAATTTGTACTTCTGACTTTACTATTCATGTTTAAGGGAAAAACAAAGCACACCTTTTACTGAGCACATAACCCGCCACAAGGATGACCTTTGTAGTTCATTTCTGAAAGCCTTTCTAGATCACGCCACTAGAGCAGCCCATCCGGAGTGCACCATAAAATTTATTCTTGCAGGACTCACTATAGAGGCTATTCCTTCATAATTCGCCACAAAGGCTTTCATGTCAGAATTTACCACACAAGCTATTTATTTATGGTTTGCTGTTAAAACGATTCTTAAGAGTGTGACACAAAGGTTTTACTTATGGAGTTTTCCAAAAAGGCATTCCTTTCATATTCTACCATAAAGACGTTCCTTCCATATTGCGCCATAAAGGCATTCATTTTATATTATACCATAAAGGTTTTTCTTTCCTAGCATGTTAATGATATGGATTCACCTAGGCTCACACTATGTCAGGTTTGCCCATCGTCATCCAAGGACACGTAGGGATCCCCATTGGGTAATCATCTACCTTTAGTTCCCTTTAGAAAGTGCCATAGCCATGGGCTTTTCCTTTCAGAGATCATGTTTAAAGTCCCAACGGACCTCTTTAAACTCCACCATGGTGAACAGACATAGACTCACTTGACAGACCTATCATGCACTAACACAGTTCATATTCATATTTAATTCCAAAACTTTTGTTTAATCAGAGCATACCATAGCATACATCTAAGACACACATATATGACAAAACCTAAACTTCTCAGATTCCATACCAAAACACGCATTCTATCTGTAGTATTCGTTCATACAGTTGTATGGCCATCACACTATACTTTTCTAGTTTCGGTTTCATCGTTCAATTGATTTCTATAGAGATACCTCATGTGAATAGTATACATGCAAAAGTCGGTATAGAGACTCACTTTACAACTACGGGTAGCAGTTTGAACTCCACCTCCAACCTTCATCAAGATAATACTGTAATCACTATTTATAAAATAGAGGAACACCATTAAAGCTCTTTCAAGTAACCATACTATCACTTCAAACCCAGACGAAACCCATACAAAGCTTTACTCTATCTTACTATTCATGAACTTCTTCCGACCTACTCTTTCGTAACACAACATTGAGAGTCATAAAACTTACTTTGGCACGGACCAATCATTGATAAAATCTAGGATCTCAACATTAGCTTAGATAAATACCTTTTGTTCCTCAAGCCTCAGATAACCTTATCTGTAACATCCCTAACTCGTATCCGTTGCCAGAATAGGGTTACAAGGCATTATCGATCGAATCACATCAATATTACATACTTTAAACATTCATAGTTATAATTATGAAAACACAATCATATTTTCCCTTACGAGACTCTTCAAGGCCTCAGAACATACTTAGAAGTGGTTCGGAACTAAACCGATAACATTTGCAAACTTTGTGAAACTTATAAAATTTTTAAAAATTCATGGGTCTCACGCCCATGTGAAAAGGTTGTGTGCCTCACACAGCCACCAGGCACGTCCGTGTCACAGATCATGTGAAAACAAGGCATACATACTGTCTTGCACCACACTGCTGAGGACACGCTCGTGTGCCATGGCTATGGGAAATCTCAAGGGGTTATTGACTTAGGTCATACGGCTAGTGACACACCCATGTGCCAACCTGTGTGCTATACATGGCCAGTAGACACGCCCGTGTGTTTAGATCGTGTCAAACCTGTAGGGTGTACTGACTTAAATTCGAAGGCTACCTCAAGGGATACACGGCCGTGTAGCATGACTATGTGTCACACATGGTTGAGACACACGCCTGTGTCTCTGCCCGTGTGGACAAAAATAGGCTATTTGCTAAGCCAATTTTCCACCCTTTCCTCATGCACACCTAGCCACCAAAATGGTATCATTTCAATGCACTTATAGGCAACCAAAACATACCAATTCATATACAAATCATGCCATTTCATCTTCAACCATTTCACTACTCAAATCAATACCATTTTTACATTCAAACACATACTAACTAGCATGATTCATTCCTCATTACTTACCTATTCAATCATATACCTAAGTACATATCATACTCACCAATACAACTTATTTCAATATGTGTTTTTACTACCATCAAGCACAAACAAATCTTGACTCATAAATCACCTATTAGCCATTCATTTATTAAGTCCAAATTCATGCTTTTCATAAGTAAATACTTATCATATACCAATTGACCAAATGATCATCTTGAACAATCACCAACCATACCAAATTATGCCATTACACAAGGCAAATTGTACATCAAACATAAGTCATTAACAAGCCATATAAAATGGCCAAATACATCACCAAAACCTTTATAAAAAAGACTCAAGCCTATACATGCCATATAACAAAGTCATAAGTGCAAAAATACCGAAGTCAAAAACCAGATAGTAAGCTATAAAACATAGAAAAAACACAAAGTAAGCTATAAATCTTAGTAAGCTCGTATGGTAATAAACTCATATTATTAAATAATTTCATTTAAAATCTTAGGCGAAGCCTATTCTACCTATCATATTACCTTAGGACCATACGCCAAATCTTGTACCTGCTGGAACTGGGGTGTTACATCCAAGCTCAAAAAAATGGGTAATAGTGGGGGAGACCATGGGGAAGAACATGTTATAAATGGAAATGGTGGCAATGATAACAATAGTGGTAATGGTAAACTATGGAATGGGAAAAGGAAACCTAACAACCACCTGAAGGGAAAGGAGAATGAAAAGAAGCCAATATAGTGTTTCTTATGTTGTGGTTTGTTTATGATGTAAGACTGCCTACAACGATTCAAGCTGACCATAATCAGTGAAGAAGAGGAAGTAGAGCTTGGTGGGGAAAATGTATTAAGACATGGGTCAATGATACTCAATTATGCGAAAGCAAAGAGGGATCACAAGTAGAAAAGATTGATGTTTGTGGAAATAAACATCATAGGCTAAAGAAAGAGTGCTCTTCTTGATATAGAGGCATCTGATTAGTTCATATTAAGGAGAGCTGCGGGTAAACTTGGTCTTTCGGTTGGAAAAATAACTAAGAGAATCGAGACTATAAATTCCAAAGCGTTGGGTAATGTGCCCATATTGTAATAGACATGTAATTATTTTCTATGTATTTGAACGATGAGTAAATAAATAAAGTTAATTTCACATTTCATTATTATGTCTTTTGTGTTTTTGTCTTTCATGTTTTGCATACATAGAGAAATTGTGACAAGAAAATATTAGCTTATTGATTGTCTAAGTTCAAACTAATGATAAGTGGCACTGTAAGAACGTTTACATTGTGAGAAAGAAAATTTACTTCAGTAGATAATCTAAATGAGTCTGTAATCCCGTAAATGAATTAAAGTGAGCATTTGATTCAAATACTTATAAGGATAATTATGTCATCTACAATTCCAATATGAGAGATGGCTAGTCTTGGTGATTGGAGCAGTTGGCTCTACGGGTGGAGACATAGATGTATTCATTGAAAGAATGATACATTAGATTGGACCCAAGATGAATTAATTTTGAATCAATTTGTGAATTAATTCACTTGTGACATTCATGGTGTGATTTACCTAAATCCTAAGTTAGTCGCTGGCCATGCGTATGTAACTTATGCGCTTTGATATAAGTGAAGGCTTATGCTCTAAAGATGATCGAGCCCATAGTCGGTATGTAAGGTACATGACTTGTGTATGGCATGGCTTTACTGGCAACAATGAAATTCATAGCTCAATTAAAGAGTTAACGATATCCTCTCATTATCATTGTGTGGATTGATAAATATAGAACGTGGCTATGGGTTGTTTGTTCTCGAACAAGAATTTATCACAGCTATTTGTTGACAGTGATCATGTTAATCATTGAAAATACAAAATGGTGACAATGAGAAAAAAAATATGATTGCATTAAGTGAACTAATTTAACTCAAAGGAATCAAGGAGATCATATGAGGGTAACACACACATACGAGGTCATTGGACAAAGCAGTTGGATGAATTGCTTTCGTAAAGAGTACAAAATAATGAGTTTTCAATCATGGTACTTCTTGTGGACTGGCTCCATGATTATGTAAATTTCGAATTATCAAAACGATTACTAGAGCCTAATTTATAAGTCTGATTGGTCCCTCAGCTAGCTTAACAAGAACTCGATTGGACTGGATTTGAATCGATAGAAAATTATATGACTTTGGAAATAATGTAATTGAGTCTATTTATTCGATGTTGAATTAAATTAGGTGGTCATGAGAATTTTTCAACTAGAGAATTTGATTAAAGAATTTTCTTGAAAAAATAATTTAGAAAATCTAAGTGATTTTTGGGAAAATTAATTTTATCAAGTAAAATTAAATTTAAAAATTAATTAAAATTAATATGATTTTTTTGGAAATTAATTTTTCAAGTTAGACAATTGGCCTAATGGGTAATTGAACTTTAAAATTGGATCTGAGATAAAAAATTGGGAACCTAAAACTGAGATCAAGACCCAAAAGCTGATTGAACCGGGTGTGGTATTTGAAATCTGGCTGGCGGTCCAATCGGTGGTAGGATTGGATCGATTGGGTCGTCATTGACTCGAACCAAACTGCAGCAACCAAAGCAGTTCGGAGTGTCATAGAGTGTCGCATATACATTAGCTCCATCGGACACGACGGTATCAACGACAGTGATGGCGACATTCTGATGGTCAGCGGGTGGTCCTTTGGTGGTTGAATAGTGGAGGAATCACACTCTTACTAGGATAAAGACAATTTAAGCTGAGGCAAATGTTTCAAGGGAGGGAACTACACAACAAAGAGGCCAGTTGGGAATCAGCTGAGGATTGAGGCAGTTTCGAAATGAGTTAGGCCAGATTGATTCTAAGGAAACGACGAGAGTGTTACGAGAATGGGTAGGGGAGAATATCATAGGTCATGGATCAAAGCTCGTGAAGAATGCACACAAAATAACCCATAGAGATCAATTGATCAAATAGGGCTCATTAACCCACTTGAATTGACCCTATTCGTAGAACATATAGAGTCCCTAATGAATGAATGTGAACTTTTATCCGATGCTAGATATTGAAAAATATGTATAGCTCGAGAATACGGGCTAAATTGAATAAAATGAAAAATATGTTCCGCTTTGCATATGAATTCTAGTTGGATGTAAACTGATATTGTTTCTATTATTGAACTATCAAATGTAGCTAAAGGCAACATCGGGCCATCACGAGAGAAAAGAAAAGCGAGAGTTTTTGACAAGTGACAAGAGAAATTCATTTTGTATTTTTATGGTTCAAGTTCAATATATATACATATACACATGATTGTTGCATAATGGTTATTGAAGTAAGATGATTACTTGTTTCATGAATTGAATTATGTTTGTCGATATTGAATGCCAAGAATTGAAATGCTCTAAGTATGGTGGAAATGAGTATTATATGAATTGCTAAATGATATGTGATAGAATTGATGATGAAAATGGTATGAGATCATGATATGTGAATTGGTTTATAATGTGTAATTGAAATATTGCTTGCCCTATATAGTTGGCATGCTGTAGTGCCCTAAAACTCACCAAGTCAGTTCGGCCCGAGTTAAGAATGTCACATTAGTCCCTTACGTGACCACACCACAGACAACCAGTCAAACTAAAACATATACATACTTAGTAATCAATCAACAATTAAGGATACAAACTTTAAAATCAAGCTTTGTTTAGCAAAACCATCAATACAACAATTAAGGGTAAAATTGTCATTTTTTATTCACAATTAAGCATCCCATTACTTTATAAAATTTTATTGTAAACAATACTTGAAAGAATCAGATTAAACCGATAAGTAAAACTCGATAAACTTTAAAACAAATTTTATATAAAACTCAGTCATGCAAATTTTCATAGCATAAAATGTTATATAAAACTATTTAGCAAAATTGAAAATAGAATTACAAAATTAGTTATATAAAACTCAGTCATGTAAATTTTCATAGCATTTCATAACATTTAAGGATTCTAATTTCATTGCATAAAAATTAGGACTATATTGCAAAGGAAAACAAAACAAGACTTAAGCACACAGTGAGTCACGTCATGATGCCGCAAAATATAGCGTCCCGATGTTGATCCCTCGTCATGACGTCATATGAACGTCGTCACGATGTTGTCTGCAATTTCTGTAGATATAATCCAACAACTTGCAATTGACAATTTGGCACAAACTATACATACCATTTCATGCACTTAACCCTATTTCTTGATTCTAACATGTCATATAGCATACATACAATGATTAAAACATTCTCAAACACTCTAAAACATACAATAACCTAACTTAACCCCTCAAGTAATTGATTATTCTAGCATGAAATCTTACATATCATAATCCAATTACTCAACATGCCAAATTTGCATCTCATGCATTTCTAAAGGCAATACCTATTCATTTTATACCATTTGGTCAATTCAAACTTGTCTCAATGTCCAGAATTCCATTCTAACCCTCTTATCAAATGCCAACCATCCTTATGCATTTCTAACACTTAAGCTTTGAACAACACTTAGAATGCATTTTAAATATTATTCCAAAGCACTCAAACAATCACAATTCAATCATAAAAGTCCTTAAAACAATCCATAAAGTCCATTTACAGTACCGACAAAATGAAAGTTTGAATCCCTAAAAAGTAGTCCCACATTGCCTTCATTTTTATAGTTGAAAAAACATCATATACTCAAGTGGATAGCCTTGTAACACCTCCTACTCGTATCCGTCATCGGAATAGGGTACAAGGTATTATTAGAACTTATCGAATCATTATTAATTAGGGGAAAAAGTAAAACAAAGTAAAACAAAGTAAACATGTAATATTTAATAAATTCATATAACATGGTAATTAACTTACCGCTTCTCTATATTCAACATAATTATGCAAAGCATAATTATTCGAATTGATCGTGAGCCCTAATACCTATTCTTATCACATTGTTAGTCAGATAATTCATATAAATATCAAGAAACATGTATGGGCTCAACTTTCATTAAATTTCTCATATGCATATACTTTTACACATCATTTATTCACATAAATTATAACAATCATATCTATTTATTTTAAATACGCTTTCATAACAATTTGTCTTGATTTCAGACTATCTCATATTGGAGCTTTACTCATCAAATCATTTGAAATAATATCTTTATACAAATAGTACACTCGAGTTACACAATTCTATAATTATGAACGAGCACATTTATAAAATATATTCCATGTTCATAAATCATAGTCTCATGTCACCATATATCAAAAATATAACCATCATTTCCTTAGTGTTTCAGATAAATACATATAACCATACATAAACATGCCATTCACTAGTTCTTCCTATCTATCACAATTTCAAATGACAGATTCATGTGAATGAGCTTAACAATAACCATGAAAATACTTACCACATTCTTTCAAACATGTTCCACTTATAACATATTTTTTTTTATATTTGGCTTGACATTGACTAAGCAATATTAGATATTCAGTTATTAGGCAATCTCAAATATTCAAATTATTCTTTAACATATATAACATTCAATTGAAACATGAATTTATAACATGTTTCATTTTAACAAAGTTTAACAATTTACCAAATATAATCGAGCATGTAATCAATTTATGCATAAGTCACTCACATATTTTCCTCCTCCTCCTCCTCTCCATTCCACATCCTTAATGTATATAACACGCTTATAACATTATCTATAATTTCACTATTTACTTATATTTATATTCCAAAGTTGTCCATCCGTGCCATAGTCACTAAATTATTTTTAACTTGAGCTATGGAGTTCCAAATTAAGATCTGCTAATTTTCCCTGAAACTAAACTTACATATCTTTTTACCATAAAATTTTCATAATTTTTGGTTTAGCCAATAAGTACAGTTTATTCTTTAAAGTCACCCCTGTTCTGCTGTCTGACAATTCCGATCTTTCTTCACTAAAAATTAATTATCTCCTCATACGGGATTCGAATAATGGTCCCATTTGTTTCTCTTAAAAATAGACTTATTCAGAATTCTAAACATATAAATTTAAGCCCATAATTATTTTTGATTTTCAAAATTCTAAACAGGAGAACCCGAAATCATTCTGATCTTGTCTTACAAAATTTATTATATCTTATGATTTACAATTCTATTTCTTACATCGTTTCTTCTATAAGAAACTAGACTCAATAAGATTTAATTTTATATTTTATTCATCCTCTCATTCGATTTCTAAAATTTTTGGTGATTTTTCAACGTTAGACTACTGCTGCTGTCCAAAACAATTTTAATGCAAAATGTTGATTTCCATTTTACTCCAAATTTCACAGTTCATACAATTCAGTCCTTGCTCAATTAACCCCTCAGTTGAGCTAAATTTTCTCAATTAATACTTTAGTCTATCATTTTAAACTACTTTATAACCCTTGAAAATTAGAACTTTAGCAATAGACCTTAATTCTAAACTCTTTCATAATTAGGTGTTAAAATCAATTTCCATCAATTTTACTTGATACAATCATCATATATCAAAATTAAAGCTTCAATTCTATTTTTATTCATCATATGCTTCCAGCACTCATCCATAGAAACTTTAAAAATTAGCCATGGAATAAAAAAACTAATGACATAGTAAGTTGGATCCAATTGTAAAAGTCCAAAATCTTAGAAATTTCAATGAGAAAGAAAGAATTAAAGTTACATGAAGCTAGAGTATGAAAACCAGTTTGAACCCTCTTCCATGGCTATTTTTTAGCTGATGAAAATGAAGAAAAAATGAAGAGAAATCTGGATATTCCAATTTAGTTACATTTTTATTTAGTTAATTTTGGCAATTTTCCAATTTTGCCCTTATTTCACCCATTTCCTAATTTTTCTCAGCTATAGCCGCCCAAAATATCTCCTTTGGGCTTATTTGCACTTTAGATCCTTCCTCATTTGACAATTGAGTATTTAATCCTTCTGGAAACTTTTACACCTTTTTCAATTTAGTCTTTTTTATTTAATTAATCACCCAAACGTCAAAATTTTCTAAAGAAATTTTAATACTACCTTATTGACACTCTGTAAATATTTATAAAAATATTTATGGCTCGGTTTATAACACCGAGATCTCGATATTTTTTTCTCATACTTCTTGACCAAATAAATCTTTATAAAACACAATTTACTATTTCAAAAATCTTTTAAAAGCTACATTTGGCTCATAAATATTAAATAATATAATCTACGAGTTCATTTTTTGGATTTGGTGGTCTCGAACCACTATTTCTGACATTGCTGAAATTTGGGCTATTACAAGCCTTGTTTGGATCACTTGGCTTGCTCACTCCCCCTCCCCCCGATTTAGCATTTTTTCTACAAAATGTTAGTATAAGAGTGTAAGCTTATCTAAGATCAGAAAGTGTTCAAGATCGCCACAACGAAACACATAATCCACAGTTAAGAGAAAACATACTAATGCTAACATTCACGGCATTAAAGTAAACATATTTCGTGCCATTTCATATTGATATATTGGCATCTTGTGACTATGAAACACGTAATAATACATAATACAGTGAATAATCGGATCTGAAAACACACCAATGACTCAATGAGTCTAACATAGTCCCATATAAGTGTAGTATGAAGCTAACACTCCAAACACACCATGTTGTCTCGATGAATGGAGCTATGCTCAATATTCCCTTATCTCTCCAAATTCAATCCTAATATCAAAACACATATGAGTACTCAAATCCTATGGCATGCTAATGATATCTAATGGTTCCAAGATATCACAATGCCAAGATATCCACATATCAAAATTTCTTACTATTTTATTTCATTTGTCAAAATACATATTTACACACTTTCACATCACTTTTAATTCACTCTCATATGCTATAACAATGCTCATGGAGCTACACTCACTAAAGTTCACATAGGTGTGCAAAAGACCAGCAAGTCAAACACCACAATCTGATATAAACATATAGTATTTTTTCATCATTGCTCATCCTTCACATTTCTTATAACATTGATGCATTATTTGCAAGATAATGTAAGCTTGAGTAAGAACACTTACACTTGGAACTTAGGATAGATGGTTAGGCTAACCTAAGCTCCCATTGAACTCATTTGATTATTCTTAGAAGCAACAATTCTAGATCACTCACCATATCGCTTTCTCTCGATCCTGAAAGTTCAAACAAGCTTCTCTTTACCCTTTGCTTTACTCGCAGATGCTCCCAATGGATCTGACACTTTGCACACACATGAAACACAATATATACCAGCCATTCACAACTTTAAACCCATTTAAACAACCACAAAATCGTAGATCAATGCTCTCCCCTCTTAATACTGAAATTTAACAAGTTTACCAAAATAAATGATTTCCTCACTCAATTATTGTTTCTAATTCATAAACATGTTTCTAAACATACTAAACATCATATTAGATCATATCTAAACCATCAAAAACACTTAATTTCACAAATCTAACTTTTTCGAAAAATTAATCATGCATGAACACTCTAAAAGGGAAAATTCTCAATTCTTTAAAATCCTTTAACGATCTATCAAATTGAGTTTAAAAACCTTCTAACCAGTTCAATACAAGTTGAAAATAATTTAAAACCAATGGTTTGAAATAGAAATTCAGATTTCACAATTTTCAAGCTCATTTTCGGTTTAAAATTTTAAATCCATGTAAATCTCAATATAATTGATCAAATCTCTATTTATAAAAACAAAAAGCATAGAATTATCATTAAGAATCAGAATATTAACTCAATTGAAGAAGAATAATGAGTTGATACTCTAATTTGATGAAAAATAGTTGAAGAGAAATTGAAGAAATTGGCGATGAAAAAAATAGTGTTATTTAAAATTGAAAGATGATTTGGTGTTTGGAAAGTAGGAAAATCAGAATGGTTTGATTAATTTGAGAGAAAATGCTCAGATAGAGATTTGAAAATAATTTCAAATAGGAAGATGAGAAGAGAGGGAAAATGTGTAACTGTAACACCGCTTACCCGTATTCTACACCAAAACAGCGTATGAGGCGTTACTGGACATAAACTCACACAATCATACAAAACCGAGCCATAAAATTTCGTTCAAATTTCAAACTTTTCAATCGCATGCAAATTGTCCCTTATAAGGGCCTATGAGGCCCAAAACATACATCAGAAGTGGTTCGGGACTAAGCCGAGAACTTTCGAAATCTTTTCGACACTTAGAAAATTTTCTTGTTTGGAGGGTCACACGCCCGTGTGGGTGGGCCATGTGGTCACCCACGCCCGTATGGCTTGGGACAGGCCTGTGTCCTCAACCCGTGTAACTCTCTGACTATGACATCATCATACAATTAGAGTCACACGCCCGCATGCTTAGGCCATGTGGCGAATTAAATTCTCAAAATTAAGTGCAGACTTCACACGGCTTGGGCACACGCCCATGTTCTAAGTTTGCGTCCTCCACACGGCTGAGACACATGGCCATGTCTCTGCCCTTGTGTTTACTAGTAGACATTCTGTTTTGCATTAATTAGGGTGGAGGGGAGACACGGCCAGAACACACGCCATTGGGGCAAGCCGAGTGTCACACATAGTCTAGACACACTCTCGTGTGGCTATCCGTGTGGACACATTTAAGGCTATTTTCCAAGCCAATTTCCATGCTTATTTGCACAACATATTCATGGCTCCAAAGGTACTTAAACATTCATGAACCTAGCTCAGGCATGACAACTTCTCATCACATTATACTAAATTAAGACTCCATATAATAACAAGCCCCATTTTACCAACACACATAGTAACCATCATCATTCAACCATCAACAACCAATAATCATATCATAATGGAATTGGCACATACATACATAGATGAATAGGTTTACAACCCAATAGTCATTGTGAGCCATATCTCATGGCCTTATACAAAATGAATCATAACACCATCAAAAGCCAACACATTGGCTAAAAAAATATGACATATAACGAAATAACGAAGTTCCTATACATGTCATACTCAAAATAATGAGACTAACTACACCCAAAAGATCCAATTGATAGTGTGACCGAGCCTCCGATGTCCCTTGATCCCCGAGCTAGCTTGGCGACACTATAAGAAAATTGAAAAGAGAGGGTGTAAGCATAGAGCTTAGTAAGTTTGCATGTAAACAATAAGCAATAAAATATGCATTTTCATACACATACATAACATAAATTAATTTATCTTATTCTCAACAATCATTTTAGTCATATCTGATCTTATTCAATTTATAAAAGTTTCAATAGAACTCAAGATCATATTTCCTTCTTTCTCCTCTTACTAAGGCTTAATCATTTCGTAATCCCAATAACTACGAGCTTGGCATACATACCTATACTCTTTCAACATGATCATACCTCGTTATTTCTTTGACAAATCCTTGGACTACCCGCTGAACCACTTGGAATACTAAGGGATACTTAGGAAATCATATTCACATAGTAGGGTGCCAATGCCATATCCCGGATATGGTCTTTCGTGGGACCACTTATTGATGCCAATGCCATGTCCTAGACATGGTCTTACACGAGATCACCCATATCGAAGTCGATAGCCCAGCTATGGTCTTACACGATGTTCTCATATTGATGTCAATGCCATGTCCTAGACATGGTCTTACATGGGATCACATAACGATACCAATGCCATGTCCCAGACATGGTCTTACATTGGATCACACATATCAATGCTGATGCTATATCCCATATATGGTCTTATATGGGATCTCATCAACCTAAAGGTCATGATATTTATTCCCTAAGTATTCCCTAGGTTCAACCGGCTTCCATCGCCTCAAATCTTTGTCGGAAAATATCAATAATACTCACAAAGGCAAATATACAATTCATGCAACATTAAGTATTAAATATTTAAAAAATTTCTGTATCAATTACAGACAAACTTACCTCGGTACAAAAATGTAGCTAACTATTCGATTTAGTCCACAACCTTGTTCTTCCTTCTGTTTAGGTCAGGACTTCGTTTTTCTTAATCTATAATAGAAAATTTCACTTATTTAATTATCACATTATTAAAATCAGTCTATAAATCATACTTTGGCAAAAATTACAATTTTTCCCCTAATATTTCACATATTTACACTTTGGTCCCTAAGCTAGTAAAATGAAATGTGTGCAATTTTTTTGTTACCCAAGCCTAGCCGATTCATATTCCCTCTTATAACAGCCCACATTTTTCATCAAATCACATTTTTAGCACCTATTTTTACATGTTTTAAAAACAAGTCCTTTTAGGTGTTTTCATGAAAAATCACTTAGAAAAATATGTTTATCATGCATCAAACTTTCATATTTCTCCATTAAACACCAAAATACATGCATGTTACACATGGGAAAGTTTTTTAACATGAACCTTAGCTCAAAATAATGGTAGAAATAGCTAGATCATGCTTCAAGGATCTCAGAAACATAGAGAACATAAAAAACGAGGCTAGGATGTACTTACTTTCAAGCTTGAAAAGTTGAAGAAAAACCCTAGTTATGGTCCTTAGAAATTTCAGCACACCCTTGAAGAAGATGGACAAGATTTTCACTTCATTTTCCCTTTTAATTCTTTTATTTACCAAATGACTAAAATGCCCTTTTCATTAAACTTTCAATTTTTATCCATGCATGCCCTTTTTTTCCATAAAAATAGAAATTGGAAAAATTTATATTTAAGGACCTCTAATTAATATTCCAAAGCTATTTCATACTAAAAGTTTCTAGAAACACATATTTTGCAACTTATTCAATTTAGTCCCTAAAGTCAAATTGGACACTTTACGTATAAAATCTCTTCATGAAATTTTCACACGAGTATGAAATCGTATCATAGACCACATAATAATCATAAAATGATTATTTCTACCTCAAATTTATGGTCTCAAAACCATTGTTCCTACTAGGCCCTAATTCGAGATGTTACAATAACACCTTCTACTCGACCCGAATCACCTGTTACAATACAAAAACATTCATCAGAAATTTATTCATTTGGCATAACCTATTTTAAACACACTTCTTATTTCTTTTTGTATTGTTCTTTAAAATAAAAGTGGATATTAAATATTTACATTAAAAATTTGAACAGCATAAAATGTTACAACATAAAAATTCATTAAAAATAGACTTTTCATGGCGTAGTGTACTATACACCACACTGCTATGATGCTTTATGTATGCATAATATCACAAATCTTACTTAAGACTGGGCGTAATCCTAGCTTGGTCCCTCCCGGTGTACCCACTCATATAGCAGAACCTGAAACATAAACCAACACTTGTAAGCTTGAGCGGACTTAGTGAGTTTTAACCTATATTACCTTGAAGCCTTTTTAGTTGAACTCTTCATTCTAAAGATTTTGGATTTCATTTCTGTCTTTGACGGATACTTTCCTAGTATTAGACATAAACATATATGCTAGTTTCTATACTTAACATATCTACTCACTTCACTCTTTGGCTGATTCTAGATTTTATCAGTCTATACAGATCATATGCCTTCTTATAAAAACAAATGTACATCTCAGAAGAATATTCATACAGAGCCCACTTTCAAAGGTTTCTTCTTCAAATAGACATTGAATAATTTTTTCCCAAGATGAGTACTCACAGATACTATTCTCAACGGATAATTAAAATAACCGATATTTTATAATGAACTCCATACTGATCTTACATTTGGTAGATTCTCATATTGAGCTTGATAACTATCAGAATACCAATCAGAACATATCTTAAATCAAACCCAAATTATAACTTATACTAATGAATGAAACAATCTAAATCATATAAAAGAATTCCAGAAAATTATGTTACATATCACGAGAATGCCTAACTTAACAAAAAACTTCGATTCCAGATAGTCTCTATACGTGACATGAAAACTATTTAGATTTGGCGAATAACAGATAATTTTGATACTTCCTTTCATAACGTAAATAAACCCAGATCTAACGAACACATAAACCATCCATCTCTATAATTACACCAAGTTTTCTATACTGATGAATTACGATGGTGGAGTCCTATTTTAAAAACACTGTTGTGAACTCCTTTCAGGAAACACCCCTTAAAGCATATTAAATTTCATCACAAGGCTAACCAAACAAAGTTATCTTTAGACTTATCAAATCTTTATCCTAGATTTAGTTAGAAAAGAATTCTCAGAGTTTACTTAGATCCCGCTACAAAGGCGGTTAATCAGATTGCCATGAAAGCATCATCAAATATGCCACCTAGGTGTTACGGTATACGCCACAAAGGAATTTCAGAGTATGCCAATAAGGCTTTACAGATCATGCTGCAAAGGCATCATAGAGAGTTACATGTTTACTTTCTCAGCGAACTTTCTTAGAAGGAGCCATGGGTTTCTCCCTCATGGTCTTATACATATCTTCATGTCGTGATTTGCGAGTTTGATTTACATCTCATCGAAGGAAACTCTATGAATATCTTCATTGCCGTTCTATGCCATGGGTCTCAGCCACATGTACTTACACATCCTCATGTCGTGTTCTTCCAATCCGATTTACATTTCACCGAAGGCTACACTATGAGTATACTTGTTGTCAACGTGATCTACCTGTCAGGTTAAAAATGTACCTGCCATACCGAAGGCATAAAAAATGAATGATTTACTCACATAACACCAATTACTCTTACCTAGATTCATTCACTGTAACGCCCCGATTTTTGGGCCTAGAAGTATTGGGCCTTAAGTCTGGGTTCGGGTAGAAGACGGCCCGAATAATTTGGATGTTATTATTATTATTATTATTTTGTATGTTTAGATTAGTAATTAAATAAATTGCGAAGAGTTTATGGTGTGGGGAAAGTCCGGGCTCGGCCCATAGCTTTAACAAAATTCTTAAATTTTGCCTCTTAAGGGAATCTAGGCAGTAGGCCTTATTAATAATTTGGCCTGAGTTTTAGCACAAACAAGTACCTGGCCCAGTGGCTAAGCATGCTAGGAGGGCGTGGGAGGTGCCTGGGATCAAGGCACGGTGCGCGCAAAATGGTTGTGTTTTTTAATATTCAGGTTGCGGTTGGAATAGGGTTTAAGAGGAGTTGCGAGCATAATCCAGCACAAGGAGCACCGTGGCGTAGTGGCAGCAGCGTGCTGGGCAAGCAGAGAGGGCGCAGGTTAGAGTCCTTACGCGGGCAAATTCTGTTTTATTTTTAAAGCAGGCCAGAACTGAAGCAGGTAAGGGTTATAAATTAATTGTGAAGGAATTATGTCATGAAAGGAACTTCGGTGCAGTGGTAAGCAGCGTATGTGTGGTTAGTGGGTCACAGGTTTGAGATGTATAGCAGGCGAAATTTCCTTTTTATTTCGCAAGTAACCGAGGTTTCAGCAGGAATAGATTAAGATTAATTGTGGCCCTATATTAGTAAAGAAAGAAGCGTGGTGCAGTGGCCAGCAGCACGGGCGAATGCGCAAGGGCGGACAGAGGTCTGGGGTTCGAGCCTCACCTTGTGCACAGAAGGCTTGGTTTTTTGCTACACGTGTGGGGAATAAGTTGGGGTCTGATCAGGACTCTGGGCAGCATGCTGAAGCGGTGCAAGGATGTGGATAAGGATGCTGCTGAATTGGTTAGGAGTTTGAATGAAATTCAAACATTGAGTTGGCCAAGAATCAAGGAGCAATTCATGGAATTGGAATTTAGGAAGAATTTTTATGCCGAAATGCACTCATTCGGCCATAGCAAATAAGTGTCGTTTATTTTTGGCCTTTATGATTCATTTTCTCTTCTTTCATTCTCTTGCTCTCTTAGTTCTTCAAGCCGAGGCCATTAACCCATTCCTCTCCTTTCTTTTATCATCATCTTCCCATCTTCTTTGCTTTACCAATCATAAAGGAAAACCTCTCCCATTCAATCACCTTAGCCGATCACTCACAAAAGCCGAAACCGCAACTTTTGTTTTCCCCTTGTGCCGATCTCTTTTACTTTTACTTGTTTTTTCGTTAAAGCCAAATCCCCCAACTATGTTAGCCTTGTCGACATCTACTTCCTCTCATCATCGAGTTTCCATTTTTTCTTCCTCCCTTGTTTGTTGAAAAACCGAGGTCACCATACTTTAAGAGGTTGGAAGCCAAACACCTTTAGACCTCTTGGACTCATCCTTTGCTCGTGTTAGGGGTAGAAAAGTATTGGAAATGTTCTTTATCGAATAGATCTAGTGGTAAGTATTTGTAACCCTCTTTCCATTCGTATCTTGTGGTTCTGGAAAAAAAAAGCCGAGAAATCCCTAATCGTTTAGGGAGGCTATCTTTTTGGACTAAAGGGTTTATTGGGTTTATTTATCATTCTATTATGAGTAAGGTGGAATAAAGGCTGTCGATCAAGGGGCAGTGGGAAGCGAGGACATCGAAACGACTGGATCCAGACTTAGTCATTATTTGCGACAAAGGTAAGCAATCTAACGCCATTAAGGGTGTTGGCCGAATATGGTAAGGAGGCTAGTATGTAGTTTGTTTTTGACATGTAGACCGACGTTTTAGTAACTTAGTTGTAGGCAACTCGTGTGTTCATCTCACCAATGTATTGTTACAGATCAGGTGTGTAAATGACACCACTAGTAGACTAGATCGGCAAAAGCTGAAATACCGAAATGCCGAAAAGCTGGCATTTCGAGAACTTGCGAGTGTGCGAGCGCTCGTGGGATTATTTTTATTGATAATTTTGGTAACTTAAATGGTAAGATTGCAGAGTGTGCAATTTCGTGCACTTCGGTATATTTGGGCTTAATGGGCCGAAATCGGTTAATGGGCCAATGGGCCCAATTCGGTAAAAATGCTCGGTAAGTGTTTCTGTTAATACGTTAATAACTGTAATGAGCATGAAACCCTAAAAAGACTGATAAAATTACTGAAATACCTCTGTAAGGTAGAATTACTGTAATACCCCTGAAGGGGTAAGTTTACGATTATGCCCCTCAGGGGTAAATAACTGTTCTTACGCTATAATCTGACTGTCTTTCTGAAGCATGCCTTGTTAATGATATATATATTCTGCATACATGTCATACTGCTTGGGGTTGGGTTTTGTTATGAAGGAAGAACCAGTTCTGGTGGCTGTGCCATATATTTTGATATAAGCGACTTTCTTTGCGGATTATAGTTAGTGCAAGAACGGTGCTAACAATCGTAAGTGTAGGGATGGCGTGGGTGATTTATTCTCCACAGGAAGTGTAGGGATGGACAGAGGCAAGTGCAAGGTTGGATGGGGTTATCATGCATTAATCATATAAGACTGTTTTGTTATGGGCCCAACTGTGTTAGTATGGGCAAGGCCCAATAGATCTCGACTTGTAATACGGCTACAGCCCAGATTGATACTAATATGGGCTAGGCCCAGCATACTTTGATATTGTAAGGGGCTATGGCCCAGATTAATATTGACATGGGCTAAGGCCCAGTTAACTCTGATTTCTGAATAGGGCTTAGGCCCAGTAAAGCTTGAACTGATTTGGGCTCTAGTTAGGGTACTTTACACACTGAGTTTTCCAAACTCACCCCCTTTTTCCCATCTTTGCAGGTGAGCCTTAGATTGGTGGACTTGGTGCTAGAGGGATTCAGAGTGGCCATGTGGACAGTTTAAAATAAGTGTTTATGCCTTCACTTTTATTCTAGATTATTTCCTTTATGTTTTTGGGTTTTAATTTGTAATAAGGCCGTTTTAATTATTTTTAATTCTTTTTAGTATGTTTTGTTAGCTTAGATATGATATTGTTTTAACTGTTTGACATTGAATAGCTCTAGGGCACGTTTTAAAAAGGTTACTTGATTTCAAAATATCACGATAACAAAGCAAGGCTTCCGCAACGAAAACGTTTTCAAAATTAATAACCTTTCCCAATGGTTTTAAACGAAATGGTTTTCCCTGAACAATCACTCAGTTAAAGTGTGGCAATGGATGTGTGCATGTCTAGGAGTGGATCCGTGGAGAGATTGGTACTTAAGTAGTCTAATAGACTCACCTCCTCTTTTCCGGCATCCTACCTGGTGCACAGCTTCCATTCACTTTAATCTATAACGAAAAATACTCTTTAAACACTAAGAAAGATTTTAGATAAAACATGACTTTTATAGTAACGCTTCAATGTAACACGCCGAATTCGGCCGTAACTTCTGGGCTGGGTTTGGGGTGTTACATTCACTCACTTGACAAATTTATCCTCTTTCATACTTGTTTTTACATGCGTTACATATCATACATCATCTTATTCATGCAACAACTCATATAACTAATTTATAAACATGTAGAGTTTTATAACTTCACACATACATACTTCCACCAGTTATCCGTGTTGACATCTGCATATTATTTTCCAATATAAATTATTACTCATGAGTTAGGATAAAGACTCACCTAAAACTCACCTTTGTCGGACTAATACCATAAACTTGATCCTTAATGATGACCTAGTATTAGCGTGTCACTACCTTAAAATTCTTTCTCTTAAACTTGTATAGACATGGTCTTCATAAAAATACAATTCAAATAAATATGAAATACAAATCCTTTACGAAGTTAAAGATAAATAAGGTTATACATTTTCAAGAAATATGAAAAACAAAGAAGCTCTATTGGAAGCTCTTAAAATCGTATTTGGTGTAAACCTATATTTCACTAAAATGTTGTGACCATATATATATAATTAGACGAATCATTAATCATGCAAAGTAAATAATTTGATTCTTTGTAACAACATAATCATTTAGTTGAGGTTTCATTAAGTTAATGGTTTAAAAAAAAGCCTTAAAATACAAAATTCATTCTTTGAAACGACACCATCTTAACACCACCCCATACCATGCATAATACAAAATACTTAGAAATCTCACGGCAAAAGATGTCCTCTAGAAAAGTCTTCGAGAAGTCATTTACTTTGTCAGCAATCTTGAAAAGGAAAGGTAACTAAATAAGTTCAAAGAACTTAGTGAATTCTAGAGCAACCATACCAATAGCTATAAATATAATACCTACAAACCTTTCCAACTCTACAATTTATATAGTTTGCCAATTGGCGAATACCATAAGCATACAAACTTTACTACAGACACTATTTCTTTGGTGCATATACTACAACCATACAGACTACCTTTTTCATGCTAGCCATACCCAAGTCCATGATCAAGCCTTAGAATTTATTTCTTTCGTTCCATCATGATTTGCCAATCTGGTTTGCAATAACTCTTGCCTTACTAGAGGCTACACGATCCCTTTTTTCATTTATCACCATTTGCTAGTTCAATACTCATTTCATTGAAGGCAGCACTATGATTTTATTTTTGTAACTTAGTTCATTTTGCTCATTCTATAAACAATAGGCGGTGGCAAAACCACTAAGAAAGACCCTTACTCCATTTTCATAAACAACTAATTCAGACTTAACTATAAACCTTTATTACGCATACACAAACATATCATCTTATAGGATAAGAGTGCTTACCTCAATCAAACAAAAACGAGAACATTATACACATACATGGAAGCAAAAAGGAACTTACCAAAAAACGTAGTAAGATTAGGCAATAAAGCTCTTGCCATTATTGTAGTTTTTAAAAGTTTATTGGGCTATAATATAAAGAGTTAACTTGTCAATTTATTTTTCTAGAAAACTAAACAAGTTAAAAAAGAACATTAATAAGAAGCCCAGAATCTGGAAGTTTCCTCCCATACAACCCAAACTAACCCTAAAGCATAAAACCTTAGGGCCTTGTAAATAACCATGAAAATAGCTTGAGTTTCATCGATATTTACCAAGTACCAAAGAAAGATGGAGTTGGCTGAGTACAGTGAACCCAAAATCTTCAAGCAATTCTTAGGTCTAGGATTTTCTAAGAGAAAATTTCAGAGAAAGTTTGGGAAGAAAATATGGCTGCCAAATAAAGCATAAAACTTGCTTAGGAAGCTAAAACTTGCTCTATACAAATATACACAAAAAGAAAAACTTAGTGAATAAGTCTAATTTTGCTCTAAACCTCTAACCAAGTACTTCTCTCTTTTCATAAATGCGGGTTTAATATGTTACAGAAACTTAGCCTTAAACTAACCAAATTCTTGTTGTCTAACCAGATTGTTCAATCAAGAGAATCAAATAATAACAAAATATAAAGTTCTTTTCCAATTAAGTCTTAATGCTAAGGACCTAATGTTTCGTCTAATAGCTGGGGTGGCATGTACTCTTTAGAAGCGTTCGCCAAACTATCAAATTTGCCTACTATAGACTTCACTCTAAGACGTATCCTTAGGCTCATATACTTAGTCAAATTTAATACCTACCTACTCAAAACTTCCTCTATGTGCCTTTTTTCAATAACCAGTATTTGAACACTAAGGCTTTGTCGAATGGGGTGTTACAACTCTCCTTCACTGAGGAAATTTTGACCTTGAAATTCATACCATAAAATAATTGAGGTTAATGATATTTCATTAAGCTTTCTCTTTCCCACATAGCTTTTTCAGTGCTATGATTCCTCCATAATACCTTAACCAAGGGAATTCTTTTATTTCTCAACTTTTTAACTTCTCTTGCTAAAATATAGATAGAGTTTTCCTGATAAGAGAGGTTTGGTTCAAACTCAAGTTCTTCAATCTGTAACACATGATCAGGATTGGTTCTATATCTTCTTAACATTGATACATGAAACACATTGTGGATATTTGATAACTCAGGAGGCAACACCAATTTGTACACCATTGGTCCAACCTTTTCCAAAACCTTATACGGTCCTACAAACCACAGACTCAATTTCCCCTTTTTACCAAAATAGATAATCTTTTTCCATGGAGAAATCTCCAGAAATACTTTATCCCCTACCTTAAAAAAGATTTCTTTCCTTTTTAGTTCTGCATATAATTTCTGTTGGTCCCGTGCAGTAATTCAGTGACTGCAGATGATGAAAACTTTCTCTTCTGTTTCACATGCCAAGTTTGGACCCACTACCTTACTTTCGCTCAATTTCATCCAACAGGTAGGTGTTCTACACCTTTTACCATACAAGGCTTCGAATGGATACATCTTTAGGCTAGCGTGATAGCTATTATTAGAGGCGAATTCAACTAGAAGGACATAATACTCCCAGTTTATTCCAAAATCAATCACATAACAATCTATAATATCCTTTAAGACCTGAATAACTCTTTCTAAGTGCTATCAGTCTAAGGGTGAAACGCAATGCTAACTTTCGACTTAGCTTCTAACAATTGTTGTAACTAATGCAGAACCTTAATGTAAACCTCAAATTTCTGTCTGACACTATGGACGAATGGGGATGCAGGCGTACTATCTCATCAATATACAATTAAACTAACTTCTCTAAGGAATAAGTTGTATTCACTGGAAGAAAATGAGTTGGCTTGGTAAACAGGTCAACTACGACGCAGACAACATTCTTCTTAGACTGACTGAAGGGTAATATGTAACACCCCTAACCCGTTTCTGTCACCGGGATAAGGTTACATAGTATTACTAAACAATCAGAAACATTTGAACATTATCACATTCAATATTAGAGTCACATCACAAACCATTCATACACTGGCATGCTGTCTCTAAATCGAGCCATCGGGGCCCTAAAAATAACTTAGAAACAATTGGGACCAATTTGAAACAGTTTGAAAATTTTAAGAAGAAGATGCAAAATTTAAAAAACAGGGGTCACACGGCCGTGTGCCTCACACGGTTGAGACACATGTCCATGTCTCAGGCTGTGTAACAATTGAACTAGGAAGACACGACCATGTCCTAGCCTGTGTCCTCACTTGTGTAACTCTCTAAGTAAGGTCACACTGCCATTGCACATGCCTATGTGGTAGGCCATGTAGCTCTCTATGTTGAACCTATACACCCATGTCTTAGGCCATGTGTTAGGCCGTGCAACTCACTAACTTGCACCTTAAAGAAATCATCAGATAACACACGGCCGTGTCGCCAGGCTGTGTGTCTCACACGGCTAAGTCACACATCCGTGTCTCAGGCCATGTGGACCTGAATTAACCTTAATTGATAAGTTTACCATTTCGAGCTTACTTGGACCTTAAGTAATCCATTTACCAGCTAAAAGACCTATTTAAAATGACATTAAACAAACTCAAAATATGGTAAATCAACCATCCTAAGTGCCTAACCAATGTACTCTCATTGGTACCACAAATAACTCAATTTCACAACAAAATGAACTATCACCCAAAGCATGTTAAATCACATAAACTAACATTCAACCAATATGCCTATCATAGGCACCTCGATCATAACATTCCATAAACACATACCATAAACTTGCTCTAAAACATCTTCCTTATTTCACATATATCATATTAAATGAACTACTTGCATTTAAGATCATACTTTAAAGTTTTACATATAAAAGAAAATAGTAATGACAAACAAGCCTATTACATGCCATATAATCCAAAATGAACATTCCAAAAACTACCAAAAATAGGAGAATAGTGTGATTTGAGTGTCGATCCAACTGTCCAACCTTCAAAGAATCTACAAGATTAAAAAATAACATAAATAAGCTTATTGAAGCTTAGTAAGTTGATGTACAAAAACGATAAAGCTTATCGAAGTAATACAATAAATCATTCAATAATAACTCAACTACATGTGTTCCATGCCAACCAAAATCTCAACCCGGTGAATTGCATAGTTCAATTCAAAGCTCAAATACATGTTATAACTATCTATAACACTAGACAAGTTATGATTCAGAGATTTATGATTTGATGAACGACTTACGGATATGAGTACTTATATATTCCAACCAAGCACACCAATCACTCATAAGAGCTAATCTAAACGATAACACGCTAGATGCTCATAAGAGCTAATCCATCCAATAACACGCTAGATGCTCATAAGAGCTAATCCAACCGAAAACAAGCCAAAGTAGGGAGTATAACACTAGAGTTCGCAATAAATGCTGAACCTCGGTCTACTCGGGAAAAATATATATATCACTCCACAACAATCTCCACTCTAATGCCCTCATAACACGTTGTAATTTAATTGTACTCTATCCCGCTTTCATCCGATTCAAGTATTGAAATTCATCAATATTTCTCAAACAACTTTATATCAATGATAAAAACAATTATAAATATTATATCATCACACATTTCATATAGATATGAAACTGTAAATCGTACAACTTACCTAGACTGAATTGTAGTTATTGATTTTTCCTTTTCCATGAATATCAACAGGGTCTTGATCTCAAATGTAGAATTCCTCAATTATTAGATTACCTTTTACATTCCAATTCACTTTACATTTTGTACCCTTTTTATTTTTCAAAATTACATAATTACCCCTAACTTTTACAACTTTTTCAATTTATCCCTTTAACCCGAAAATCATCAAATTAACCATTCTTCCCCAATCAACATTTCAGCCGAATATATTAGGCCCTTAAACAGTCCCTATTAAACATCAAATTCACTAATAAACCCTAAATTTTGACATTTTCACAATTTAATACTTAAATCAAAGTCTAACAAAAATCACTTCACAAAATCACCAAATACCACAATCAAAGCTTCAAACACATAGTTATCATAAAAAAAATTCAAGATTTATCAATAGAAACTTCTAAAATTTGTAACATATTCAAAAATGAAGGTACTGGCTAGCTAGACCTAGTTGCAACAATCTAGAAAACATAAAAATTACAAGAAATGAGTATGAATTTCACTTACATGCAAAGGAATCAAGAAAATCGAAGCTTTTCTTCTCTTTAGCTATGGCTTTGGCCATTTGAAGAAGAAATGAAAGTGAAATTGTTTTATTCATTATTTAATTTTGTTTAAATTACAAAATTACCATTGATCATATTATATTTTATCAATTTGAACTAAGTTGTCGTCCCACAATAATAAATAAGGTATAATTTCTTGTTAAGGCCCTCCTCATTTATTAATTAAGCTATTAAATCATCTAAATGCAATGATTGCTAAGTTTTGTATATTTTACAATTTAGTCCTTTTTCTTTAATTAGCTATATAAATGTTAAAATTTTTTAACAAAATTTTAATACAATTCTATTGTCTCTGTAAATATTCTATAAATAATATTTACGCGTCTACACGATGGAAATTTGTGGTCCTGAAACAACTGTTTTGTCACCACTAAAAATTGAGTTGTTACAACTCTCCCCCATTAGGAAATTTCATACTCGAAATTATTACGTGAGAATAGATTCGGATACTGTAGTTTCATCGATTCCTCGATTTCCCAGGTAGCTTCTTCTGTACCATGACGATGCCACAAGACTTTTACTAACAATTCTTATTTATTTTGCAGTTCTTTGACTTCCCAAACCAAAATTTTCACTGGTTCCTCAGAATGCGTCAAATCTGGCTACAATTCAATCTTATTTTGTGGAATCGCATGTGAAGGATTAGATCTATATCGCCTCAACATTGAAACGTCGAATACATTGTTAATTTTCTCAAGTTCAAGGGACAAAGCTAGTCTGTAAGCTACAGGGCCAACTCTTTCAATAATCTCATACGGCCCGATAAATCTCAGACTTTCCTTTCCTGCCAAAACGTAGCACTTTCTTCCATGGAGAAACTTTTAGAAATACTCGATCCCCAACAATAAATTAAATATCTTTTCTTTTCAAGTCCGCGTACGATTTTTGACGATCAGATGCAGCTTTTAAATAATCTTGAATAATTCAAACCTTGTCTTTAGTTTCACGAATCAAGTCAATTCCCACCATTTTGGGTTCACACAATTCAGACAATACAACGGTGTTTTACACTTTCTTCCATATAGAGCTTTATACGGTGCCGTTTTAATATTGGACTGATAACTGTTATCATAAGCAAATTTAGCTAACGGTAGATATTTTTCCCAGCTACCTTCAAACTTGAGTATACAACATTGTAACATGTCTTCAAGAATTTGTATTACTCGTTCTGATTTACCATCTGTCTAAGGATGAACCGCTATACTAAAATTGCGTTTCCTAAGCCTCGTGAAATTTACTCTAAAATCTCGTTGTAAACCTTGGATCACGATAAAAAATAATATATGTCAGAACTCCGTGTAATCTCACAATCTCTGACACATATAATTCCGCTAATCTCTCGATGTAAATCATTGGTATGCTTTTTCCTTCTAGTAAAGACACAACGCATCTAAGACTATCTACTTGATTACATTTTAATTTCTTAATGACCTTACACAGACAAGACAACCACTCTTCAGCCACCGTGGGGTCATGTCCCTTATCACGAAGATATTGCTTAGCACCTCTTTTCCTAATCACCCTAACAGGATCGACATTAGGAAGAGCCTTCACAGGTGCAGGTGGCGTGGGCTGAGCTGAGCGAACGACTTCAAGTTGTGGTTGAGGAGGGTGTTAAGGATGTTGTGGCTGAGGTTCTTGTTAATTCCCCATAAAATGGTCAAATAGCTGGGTCATCATAATGAAAAGCATGTTTTTGACTGAGTTTCTTGCATTCCTAACATTGTTGTTATTGGTGGCATTTGTAGCTTGTTCCTGTGTGGAAGATGGCTTTCCATCTCCTCACTCGTTGCTTCCTATCAAACATGTTTCTTTTCTCACTACAAAAGAGATATTATCTTAGTAAAAACCATTAAAAACTATGTCAGAGGGATACTATGCATGATAGGGGTGTGACACTACCTTCGGTTTCTCTAAGAATCGACTAAACCTAGACTCTGATACCAAACTTGTAACGCCCCAAACCTAATCCTTAAGGAGGACATAGTATTTGTGCTTCACTACCTTAAAATCCTTTCTCTTAAACTTGTACAAGTGTGGTCTTCATAAAAATACAGTTCAAATAAATATGAATTGTAAATTTTTTGTGAAGTTAAAGATAAATAAGGTTATACATTTCCAAGAAAAATGAAAAATAGAAAAGCTCCACTAAAAGCTTTAAAAATCATATTTGGCGTAAACCTATCTTTAACTACAACATTTTATACATATATATAATTAGAAGAATCATTAATTATTCGAAATAAATAATTCAATACTTTACAAAAGCATAATCAATTCATTGAGTTAACTATTGCACAAATAATAGTTTTAAAATAAAAAATTCATTCTTCGAAATGACACCATCTTGACACCACCCTCATGCCATGCATAATACAAAATACTTAGAAATCTCACGGCAAAAAATGTCCTTTGGCAAAGTCTTCGAGAAGTGATTTACTTTGTCAACAATTTTGAGAAGGAAAGGTAACTAAATAAGTTCAAAGAACTTAATGAATTCCAGAGCAACCATATCAATAGCTATAAATATAATACTAATAAACCTTTCCAACTCTGTGAGTTATACCAGAAGCATACAAACTTTACTATAAACACTATTCCTTTGGTGCATACACTATGCCTATGTAACAATGCAAACAACCTTCTTCGTGCTAGCCACACCCAAGTCCATGATCAAGCCTTAGAATTCATTTCATTCATTCCATCATGATTTGCCAATCTGGTTTGCAATAACTCTTGCCTTATTAGAGGCTACATGATCCCCTTTTTCATTTATCTCGATCTACCACTTCAATGCTCATTTCATTAAAGGCAACGCTATGATTTCATTTACGTGACCTAGTTCATTTTGTTCATTCTAGAAATAATGGGTGGTGGCATAACCATAAAGAATGGACGTTACTCAATTTTCATAAACAACTAACGTAGACTTAATGCTGAACCTTTATTACCCATACACAAAAATATAATCTTATAGGATTAGAGTGCTTATCTCAATCAAACATAAACAAGAACATTATAAACACACTTTGAAGTAAGAAGGAACTCACTAGAAAATGTAGCAAGATTTGGCAGCAAGGCTTTTTCCCTTATCACGGGAGTTTTCAGAAGTTTATTGAGCTATAATATAAAGAGTTAACTTGTTAGATAATTTTTCCAAAAAAACTAAACAAGTTAAATAAAAACATTAACAGGAAACCCAAAATCTAAAAGTTTTCTCCCATACAACTCAAACTGACCCTAAAGCATAGGCCACGTAAATAACCATGAAAATAGCTTGAGTTTCATCAATATTTACTAGGTACCAAATGAAGATGGAGTTGGCTGAGTACAGCGAACCCAAAATCTTCAAGTCATTCTTAGGTCTAGGATTTTTCGAGAGAAAATTTTGGAGAAAGTATGTGAAGAAAATATGGTTGCCAATGAAAGCATAAAACTTGTTCAGGAAGCCGAAGCTTGCTTTATACAAATATACACGTAAGGAAAATCTTAGTGAATAAGTCTAATTTCCCTCTAAACCCTCATTTCTTGTGGCCAAGCACTTCTCTCTTTTTATAAATGCAGGTCTAACAGGTTATAGAAACTTAGTCCTATACTTACCAAATTCTCATTCGTCTAACTAGACTGTTCAACCAGGATTATAAAATAATAACAAAGTACACGATTTTTTTAAATTAAGGTCTTAACGTTAAGGGTCTAATGTTTCGTCTAATACCTGGAGTGGCATAAACTCTTCAGAAGTGCCTGCCAAACCACCAAACTAGCCTACTATAGACTTCGCCTGAAAGCGCATCCATAGACTCATACTTAGTCAAATTTAAGACGTACCTACTCAAAACTTCCTCTATGTGCCCTTCTTTTATAACCAATATTTGAACACTAGGGCTTCCCCGAGCAGGATGTTACAACTACAGTTTAAAGTTCCAACCCAAATATCCTTCACGAATCATCAAAAAAATTTGCTTAAAGGAACATGTAATAATCACCGTTAAATCCCATTTACTGACAATTTATTATCATCTCAATTATAAATCACCCCTATGCATGACTTATTTTTCATATCTTACTATTTTTATACTTCTTACATCCTCACTCTTTCAAAATCCTAACATGCAGAGTTGCTAGACTTACTAGGATATTGAAATGCCCACCGATGACCTCAAAAACCTTAACTTTCAGTTTTAAAAAGGAAGAAGAGAATATTTAATTTTGAGAAAGCCAAAGCATAGAACGGAAGGAAAAAAAAATCTAAACATTCCCTTCCTACAATATATCCCCAATACGTCTTAGCGGATTTTGATAAGTGTCAAATGTATATAGAATTTGTCCCTTTAATGTCCTACAAAATTGAGGAAAATATAAAAGAAAATTCGATGTCGATACTATTTGACCTATCAATCCATTTAGTTGACTCTTAATCAATCACATTACAGAACCCATCTTGCACATCTGTCGAGCAAACTTGGCGTATCATACCTATGGCTATAACTCAAATATGGCATGTCCTAAAAGACATTTTAGTCCCTTAACAATGTTTTGGTTCGATTAACCAATCCATACCTAGGATAATATCAAAATCATCAAATGATAACAACATTAAATTAGCTGGAAAGTCACAACCTTAGATTTTTAGTAGACATCGATTACAAATCTTGTTAATAAAAACACACTGACCTAAAAGATTTGTTACCCTAATAGTGTAATCATTGTACTCTATCAGTATATTCTTCTTGTTTATCAATGCTGTGTATATATAAGAGTGAGTTGACCCAGGGTCAATCAATGCATATACGTTAACATCAAAAAGGGATAATTTACCAATAATAACATCAGGAGCTGAAGCCTCTTCATGAGCTCTAATAACATAAGTTCTGGCAGGTGCTCTAGCTTCTGATCATTCTAAGGTAACAACTCTTTACCTTGACTAACACCAAAGTTTTAACCATTCACGGATCATTTTCCTCTCTATGGATTTACATCAGTTTTAACATTTTGACCAACTGGAACATCAGGCCTGATTGGGCAATCCTTCAGGAAATGATCCATAGAACCACATCGGGCAGAGTCTCTCATTTAAGTTCGACATTCACCATAGTTATTTTTACCACAGTGATCACAAATAGGTTTTTCAACATTGTGAACACTGGCAACACTAGCAATAAGAACATATTAGAATCTCGAATCACCTTGATAGAGTAGTTTGGCGACTACAATCTTCTCTTGACTTCTTTGATGGAGGAGCCAAGAATGATCGGGATGTACTTTTTTAACGAAATTCTCAAGTTCTCATCTCATACTATTTCTTTTTATCACAAATTTCTTCCATTTTCTATGCTCGATTTGATGAGACTATAAATTCTTGTATTTCCATTACTCCTACTAGCACTTTTATCTCATCACTCAACCGGTTTTTGAAATGGGTGCACATCTCATCTTCTATCGGCACAATCTCATGAGCGTATTTACTAAAAGTTACAAAAAATATCATTCGTATCCAACAAGTGATTTTTTTTCTTAGCCAAGTACCATTTATTGACATATTTCTTTCTAAATTCAATTTGGAAAAAGTCTCAGTCAACTCTTTCTTTTAGCACAATGGCTATCACTGTGTACCACCACTGATATGCCTAATCTTTCAACAAAGATAATGCACATCTCAAGCTATCATCAGGTGTACAAGCTAACTCATCAAACACTCTCTGAGTGTTTTCTAACCAATACTCGACTCTAGCAGGATCATTGTCTGTCTTGCCTCTAAATTCTTCTACCCCACACTTCTAGATTTTATTGATTGGAGTCCTATGTACATGTACAGGTGTAGAACTTTGAGGACTAAGAGTTGTCGAGGAAGGCACAATAAGGGGGGAAGGTTGTGTAGCCATAGGGTTGGCTTGCATGAACTCAATAAACCACTAACCTATCATACCAAAGAATGTATTTTTCGCATTGTTCTTTGACATTTATGGAATTGGCATACTAGAGTTTGCTCCCTCATTTGAAGCTGGCACGCTATTGTCAAATTCATCAGTTACAACATAATTTGATCCAGCAGAAATCTTTAAATTTACAAGAAAACAGGGTCAGATTGAATAAAAAACATCATATTATCACACTACAAACAAGCTACATTCAATCCTAGAATCTACTAAATCTTAGTTTTGATACCACTAAAGGCAGCACTCCATACTCGATCTAGTCACAAGACTGAACCACAAACAACAAAGACCAATCTAGCCTAGGGAAACTCTAGAATAAGTTCAGGATTAAATGAGGACCAAATTAAAACTTTTGAAACAAAGAAGAGAAAACATGAAAATAAAGGTCACATGGCTGTATAGATAGACCGTGTGAAAAACTGTGCCTGTGTGGCAAGGAGTTGCACGACCGTGTGCTCAACCGTGTAACTCTCTATGATCGTGTAAACCTAAAACCTCCCAAAAATTAACAAAAGTCACATGGTCGTGTGGGTAGACTGTGTAACCAACAGTATCCACATCTATACAAGAATTCACGTAATTCATTATATGCTTTCTAACTCAACTCAAAACATATCTTCTTTACATTTCCTAGTCTTCTGACCAATACGCCTCAATGACACTTTTTCACACAAGATGATATACATTCCAAAACATTCATCTCAACTTTTATGGAACATACTAACCTTCAAAATCACACCTAGCATAAATGTCAATAATAGTTCTTCAATCAAACATGTTTATACATATCCAAAACATACATGTATACACATTTAAAAAACCTTAAAAGAAAAACAAGAATTCATATGACTTAAAACATTTCTTCACAAGATGACACTTATACATTTAGCCTATATACATGCCACATAACCATAAAGATCAATCAAAAGAACTACCTAGTCAGATGCTGGATAGTGTGAGCTTTGAGCTAATTTGACAGTCGTGTTCTGCAAAATGTTAACTACAATAAATAGGAAACAATATCGAGTAAGCTTTCCTAAAGCTTAGTAAGTTCATGTAATAACATGTACATTAACTTACTTTATCAACCAAAAATACAATTATATAACTAGGTATTCATGGCATTTTCAATCTCATTTCACAAGAAACAAGTGAGTTCTTCATAAAAATCATATAATGGGACATTCAATATAACATTTCAATCAATTAAATCCAAGTATTCAATATTCATTCAAGTTAACAAGTTATTCACTTCTTTTATTTAATCATGATAGCCCAATAAACAATAGTAAAAGGAATCGATAGACAGTAAATATATCATTAGAATTAAGTGACCCAAATTCTTATTTAAATAAAATACGATGGAAAATAAAATAAAAGTAAAATCCATATAGAACTAGACTTCTTTTATTTTATTTTAGAATAAGGTTTTAAACCTTATTAAACTCCATCTATTTTATATTGATTAGGATAAGGTGTTTCAATCCTACTAGAATATGGCTTTGCAAGCCTATAAATAGACATAGTCTATTCCTCTTGTATTTGAGTAAAATTTTTCGACATAGTGAATTTTCTTCTCCTCGCGCCGTGGTTTTTTTCCGAAAGGGTTTCCACGTAAAATTTATGTGTTCTTTATTTTTATTTATTTTATTCTATTTTATTTTTCACAAATTGGTATCGAGCTTAGGGTTATTCATCTCGATCACGGTAATGGCGTCTTTGAAGTATGAAATTCATTGTTGGATCGCAACACCGATTTGCGTTGTGGCAAATTAAGATGCAAGCGTTCTTGCAGATGGATCTAGAGGATGCCCGCTAGGATAGATAAGATGCCTTCGACATTAACAGATGAAGAGAAGAAGCGTAAGGATCAAAAGGCATTAACACAATTACATCCGCATTTGTCCAACGAAATTTTGTAGGATGTGATGAAAGAGAAGCTCGCATTGCATTATGGAAGAGGCTAGAACAAATATGTATGTCGAAAACTCTAACAAGCAAGTTGCATATGAAGCAGCGTCTTTATGCTCATCGTTTGGAGGAAGGTGCGTCAGACACGAACACTTAATAAAGTGTTTAAAGAAATTCTCTCAAACTTGGAGGCCATGGAGGTTCAAGATGATAAGGAAGATCTAGGGTTGATTCTACTTTGTTCGTTGCCCCGTCTTATTCAACCTTTAGAGACACGATTTTATATAGCCATGAGTCTCTCACAGTTGATGAGGTTTATGATTCTTTAACCTCGTATGATAAGATGAAGCATCTTGTGGTTAAACCCAACTCTCGGGAGAGGGTCTCATTGTTCGTGGGAGACAAGACCGGAATGTTGATGATGATCGTGGTAGAACACAGAACGGAATCCTCGTGGTAAATCTAAGGGTAGATCGAAATCTTCAAGCAGAGGTAAAACTTGCAACTTCGCAAGAAGAAAGGGCACATTAAATCTGAGTGCTATAAGCTACAAAATAAGATTAAAAGGAGGTGCGAATCAAAAGGAAAACAAACCGAAAAATTCGGTGAAGGCGATGTTGTAGAAGACTACGGCGATGGTGAACTTCTAGTTGCTTCATCAATGATTCTAAAGTGGCGAGGAATGGATACTTGATTCAGCTGCACCTTCCACATGAGTCCCAATCGGGATTGGTTTACAACTTATGAAACGAAGATCTGAAGGTGTTGTTTTGATGGGAAATAATGCTTCATGTAAAATCGCGGTGTTGGAACAATTAAAGTTAAGATGTTTGATGGAGTTGTCGAACACTTAGTGACGTGCGGCATGTTCCGAATTGAAAAGAAATTTAATTTCGTTGAGTACTCTTGATTCAAAAGAATGCAGATACACGGTGAAAGTGGGGTTTTAAAGATTTCAAAGGGTCCTTGTTGTGATGAAAGGGCAAAGAAAGATTGCCAAGTTATATGTTTCTGAGGTTCTCTCATATTCTTGGTGATGCAATTGTCGCTTCCTCTTCCTTGTCGATGATGATATTACTAAACTTTGGCATATCGCCTAGGGCATATGAGTGAGAATGGCATGGCGTAATTAAGCAAAGAGGACTTCTTAATGGGCAAGGAATTTGCAAACTGAATTTCGTGAGCACTGTGTGTTTTGGGAAGCAAAAGAGAGTTCGATTCACTAGAGGAATCCATAACACGAAGGAAACGTTGGAGTATATCCATTTCGATCGTGGGGGCCGCCCAGAGTGCCTTCGAGAGGTGGAGCTAATTATATGCTAACCTTTATTGATGATTTTTCTAGAAAAGTTTGGGCGTTCTTCAAGGAAAAGCGATGTGTTTTCCATATTTAAGTCTTGGAAAATTATGATTGAAAACAGACGGAAAAGCAGATAAAATACCTCCGCATGCACAATGGCTTAGAGTTACGCTCGATGAGTTTAATAGATTGTGCAAGTCGAAGGGATCATGAGACACTTGACGGTTCGTCATACTCCACAAACAAAAGCGGCGTTGCGAGCGAATGAACGAGCGATCATGGAGAAGGTTCGATGTATGTTGTCAAATGCCAACTTACGAAGTCATTTTGGGCGTAAGCGACCTCATCGCATGTTTTTGATCAACCGATCTCCATCCGTTGCCATTGAGAAAAGACTCACAAGAGGTATGGTCCGTAATCCCGCTAATTATTCGATTTAAAGATTTTTGGGTGTCTGCGTATGCTCATGTTGATAATGGAAAATTGGAACCGAGATCCATTAAATCGTTTTCTTGGTTATAAAGTGGTGTAAAAGGCTATAAGTTATGGTGTCTGAAAATAGAAAAGTTGTGATTAGCAGAGATGTTGTTTTGATGAAGCGCTATGCTACCTAACTTATCTCTTAAAGACTCTTCCAATAAAGAAAACCAAAAGCGGTGGAGCATCGATTAATCTGTAATCAACTCCTCAAGCCAATACAAAATTGAGAATAGAGTTGCTTCTTCACCGCAATACTCTATCGCCAAAAACAGGACAAGAAGAGAAATTAAACCTCCAAAGAAGTATGCCGAGGTTGATCTAGTTGCTTATGCTTTAAATGTGGTGAAGATATAGATGCGAATCAAGAGCCATTTAATTATTTCGAGGCGATTAGTGTGAAGACTCGAGAAAAGTGGATGTTTGCTATGCAAGAGGAGATGGAATCACTCCACAAAAAGCAGAACATGGGATCTTGTAAAACTTCCTAAAGGTAAAAAGGCATTCGTTGTAAATGGGTGTTTAAAAGAAAGAAGGGACTTGAGTTGAAGAACCCAGATATAAAGCAAGGCTTGTTGCAAAGGGTTACTGATCAAATTCGAGTGGACTTCACAGATGTGTTCTCTCCGGTTGTTAAGCATAGTTCGATTCGAGCTTTGCTTGGTATTGTGGCCATGCATGATTTGGAGCTTGAGCAGTTAGATGTAAAACGCATTTTGCATGGAGAACTTGAGGAAGATATTTACATGCAACAACCAGAGGGTTTTATAGTCTCGTAAAAGAGGACTATGTTTTCTTCTGAAAAAGTCCCTTTACGGTTTGAAACAGATCACCAAGACAAGTGGTACAAGAGGTTTGATTCCTTTATGACTTCTCATGATTTCAAAAGAAGTAGTTTTGACAGTTGTGTCTACTTTAAGAAAAATGTTGATGGTTCTTTTGTGTATCTACTTCTTTATGTTGATGACATGTTGATAGCGAGAAAAGATAAAAGAGATAAGAAAGGTTAAAGCCCAACTAAGTGAAGAATTTGAGATGAAAGATTTAGGACCAGCAAAGAAGATACTTGGTATGGAGATTCTCAGAGATAGAAAAGCAAGTAAATTGTACCTAAGTCAGAAGGGGTACATTGAGAAAGTTCTTTGCAGGTTCAATATGCAGAGTGCTAAGCCTGTTAGTACTCCTTTAGCAGACCATTTCAGACTTTCATCGGCCTTATCTCCTCAATCAGATAATGAGATTGAGTACATGTCACATGTTCCATACTCTAGTGCAAGAGGATCTCTCATGTATGCTATGGTTTGTTCACGCCCGATTTATCATATGCGATCGGTGCGCTTAGCGATACATGGCGAATCTGGTAAAGAACACTGGAAAGCAGTTCAGTGGATTTTAAGATACTTACGAGGCACTACTAATGTTTGCTTATAGTTTGGAAGAACTAAAGATGGAGTTATAGGGTATGTTGATGCTGATTTTGCTGGAGACCTTGATAGAAGAAGATCTCTCAAAGTTACGTCTTTACAATTGGAGGTTGTGCAATTAGTTGGAAAGCCACTTTGCAAACTACGATCGCTTTGTCTACCACCGAAGCTGAGTACATGGCGATTACTGAGGCTTGTAAAGAAGCTATTTGGTTGAAGGACTATTTAGTGAACTCAATGAAGACCTTCAAATCAGACACGATTTTGTGACGGTCAGTGCCATCTTTCTTACAAAAGATCAAATATTTCATGAGAGAACAAAACACATTGATATTCGGTATCATTTTGTTCGTGATATTATTTCTCGTGGTGATATTGTTGTGAGCAAAATTAGCACTCATGAAAATCCTGCAGATATGATGACTAAGTCACTTCCTATAACCAAGTTTGAGCATTGCTTAGACTTGGTTGGTGTTCATTGTTGAAGTTAAACCCTTAAGGGGTTTTTGGAAGAGGTGAAGAACTTGTTTATTGAAAGTTCGCGATGAAGAACTTGTTCATTGAGAATTTGTGTCAAGGTGGAGATTGTTAGAATTAAGTGACCCAAATTCTTATTTAAATAAAATACGATGGAAAATAAAATAAAAGTAAAATCCATATAGAACTAGACTTCTTTTATTTTATTTTAGAATAAGGTTTTAAACCTTATTAAACTCCATCTATTTTATATTGATTAGGATAAGGTGTTTCAATCCTACTAGAATATGGCTTTGCAAGCCTATAAATAGACATAGTCTATTCCTCTTGTATTTGAGTAAAAATTTTTCGACATAGTGAATTTTCTTCTCCTCTGCCCGTGGTTTTTTTCCCGAAAGGGTTTCCACGTAAAATTTATGTGTTCTTTATTTTTATTTATTTTATTCTATTTTATTTTTCACAATATCTGGGAGCACTGCAGTGTTAAACAAGGGCAGAATAGTGTATAAAAGGGCATCAAAGTGTAATTAGGGCACCAGTGTAACACCCCGAACCGAGACCGTCGCCGGAGTCGAACACGAGGTGTTAACAGACTTCAAACCACTTATTGAAAAGTTCCAGACAAGCTGCCAATCTGTGTACTAGTCGCTTCAAAAATCATAACTTGAGTTTTAGAACTCGAAAATCAGTTTTGTAATTTTTTTCTGAAACTAGACTCATATTTCCGTCTACATATTTTTTTCTAGAATTTTTGGTCCAGCCAATTAGTAAAGTTTATTAGTTAAAGTCTCCCATATTACAGGGGCCGACTACACTGACCTTCATGCGTTACAACTCAAATAACTCCCTGTGAAGGGCTTCAATACTGGTGTCGTTTTTTTCTATGGAAACTAGACTCAAAGAGGAATTTATACATATATAGTATGACTCCTAATTATTTCTGGTTAATTTATAATGAATTTTCAAAGTCGGAACAGGGAATCCAGAAACCGTTCTGGCCCCGTTTCATTTCCTCCATATATCTCTTAACATACAACTCATATAACCATTTCGTTTCCTCCATATGAAAATAGATTCATCAAGGTTCATTTACATAATTTATTCACTATTTAATTCTATTCCTACTATTTTTAGTGATTTTTCACATCCACGTCACTGTTGCTGCCTGCATCATTTTCTAGGATAGACTTTCTCTAACACATAGTTTCTATGATTCAACCACCCCTTTTTCATATATGGTCCAAAATATAAGCATGATGACCCATTCTAATGGCTGGTCATTGCCAAACACTTCCATGCCTCTTAATGAGCATATACATACCAAATGATTATAACATTATGCTCAAAACATTTATAAGCCATTTTCGCATGGCTATTCAAAATTTTACATACCAAGTTCAAACAAAACATAATAGCCTATACATGCGAAATGTTTTCTTAAACCATCTAAGAAGAAGATACCAAAAAGTCGCTAGATGGTGTGATGACTTCGATGACAGTCCGAACACATAAAATGGATCAAGAACCTAAATAAACAACAAATAAGCACACCAAATGAGTACATAACTCAAGAAGTCGTAAGCACTACTCTACCATCCAACAATAACAATCATAAGTGAATAAACAAATAATACAAATCGATGTTTCCAACCATAACAACCTATACTACAATTTCTTAAATTTTGGTTCGATCTCATGCCAAGACCTTCAACCGAATCAAATGCCAAGTCAGCCCAATCGATTTGGATCCGTTTCCTCAAGTTGGAGCAACAACGTGCTAGATAATTTTATGCATACACCGTGCAGGTCCCAATTTCGATATTTAGTTAGTAGCTCAATCACTTACCTCGTTCATGCACAAGTTATTTCCACAACCGAATGTGGCACACATAGTGCTTATTATGTTCGCACACATAGTGCCATAGCGAATCGCACACATAGTGCCATAGTAAATCGCACACATAGTGCCATAGAAAATCGCACACATAGTGCCATAGTAAATCGCACACATAGTGCCATAGTAAATCGCACACATAGTGCCATGGTAAATCGCACACATAGTGCCATAGTAAATCGCACACATAGTGCCGTATATTTCCAGACGCACACTTAGTGCCAATCTCGTCACCATACACACGATTGTTCAAGACACTTAGTGCCGAAAGCAAACTTTCTACACATTTCACTATTTCTTTTACATTCAACAATTGTCATCACTCCATACACATACAATATCATTTATACATATATAGCATTCCATTAAACACAATTGCATAGATTTTCCAATCATTCAAGCAATATCAAACATATATGCTTAACGACTTACCTCGGATGTTGTCGCATCGTCTTCAACGGCTATTCAATTACTTTTTCTTTCCCTTGTCCAACTTGATCCTTTGAGCTCTTGAGCTACATCAAACAAATTTACTTCCCAATCAATCACACACATACATAAAAATTTATTCATACATGACCCATAGTTCATTTGGTCATTCATCTCTCAAACCTATCGAAGCTTCCTATCATGCTTCCTTGGCGAATACACATATAAGCACACTTAGCATTTGATACATTCGGCCTTAGCATAATTTCATTTAAAAGTCCCTATTAGCCACTTCCCCATCAATTATCTCATCTACTTAATATTTCGTACCTATCATGCTAGCGAATATTACTTATTCAAGTTCAACATCCTCCTATATCGACACTAGCATCAAAGATGATATCTAATTCTTCTCTTTTCCTTTTCATCAAACAACCTATATGAACATTTAACCAATCCAAACTTCACCCATTCACACTTATTCATTTAACATAAAGGAAATAAATCACCCGCTTCACTATCAACTATGGCGAATGCACCAAGCATTACCTAACTAAGATTTCACAAATTTTAACCTTATATCGACCTCTACTTATTCAATACAACATGAAACAACCTCTTCTCCTAACCTCTTGATACACGGCTTGATGTTCCAACCACCATGAAAGTTTGATTTTTCATGACATTGCCGAAATGCACTTTGACAATTAGCTCACAATGCAAAGAAGTTAAAGCCAACATCTCAAGACTTACCTCCAACTAGAAGAAGGGTTGTCGAATTTGCTTAATGAAGAGCTCTCTAATTCCTTCCTTTGGTTTTCGGCTTTGGCAAGATGGAGAAGAAGATGAACACTCCTCTTCTAATTTCTCTTGTATTACTATTATTTTTTTTTTTTGTTTTCTTTGCTCATTCACGGCAAAATGGAGAAATTTGGTAGGTAAGTCTTCCTTCACCTTTGTTTTCTTTACTTTATGAAACTAATATTATTTTATCTAAATTAATGCCACTTCTTAATTTAATATCTATTAAACATATATATTTGCCCATCCACATCCATCTTGGCCGCCACTAGAGAATAAATTGGGTAATTTGACATGCAAGGACAACATTTTCTAGCATGCATCAATAGGCCACTTCAACATTTGCCAATCACATTTCTAAGTTTTCTCATACAAGTCCTAATTGATAAAATTCACTTACAATTAACAAAATCCAAACATGAAATTTTCACACATGCATATATGCATATAATGAGCATCAATTATGATGGTTAATTATTATTACGACTCGGTTTAGTGGTCCCAAACCACTTTCCGACTAGGGTCAATTTAAGGATGTCACAACTCTCCCCACTTAAGAAATTTTCGTCCCAAAAATCTTACCAGGTAAATAGGGTTGGGTATCGCTCATTCATAGAGTCTTCAAGTTCCCAAGTGGCTTCTTCCATTCCGTGTTTATGCCACAACACCTTCACTAACGGATTTTCCTATTGCGCAATTCTTTTACTTCACACTTCATAATGCAAACCGGTTCCTCTTCATAGCTCAAATTAGGCTGAATCTCAATCTCAGATGGAGCAATTACGTGCGATGGATCAGACCTATATCGTCGAAGCATCGAGACATGAAAAACGTTGTGAATCTTTTCGAGCTCAGGGGGCAAAATTAATCGATATGCAACTGGCCCAACTCGTTCGGACACTTCATATGGCCCGATGAACCTCGGACTCAATTTGCCCTTACGACCAAATCTAAGCACCTTCTTCCAAGGTGAAACTTTGAGAAAGACCTTGTCTCCAACTTGATATTCAATATCTTTTCTTTTCAAATCCGATACGACTTTTGGCGATCCGGCGACTTTCAAACTTTCACGAATCACTCGAACTTTTGCTCGGTCTCCTTAACCAAATCAACCTCAAGAATTACCTTCACTAAGTTCATCCAGAATAATGGGGTGCGGCATTTACGATCGTATAAAGCCTCGTAAGGCGCCATCTTAATACTTGATTGAAAGCTATTGTTGTAAGCGAATTCAATCAAAGGCAAATATCTTTCCCATGAACCACTAAACTCAAGGATGCAACATTTCAACATATCCTCCAGATTTGAATTATCCGTTCGGATTGACCATCGGTTTGGGGATGGCGGTGCTAAAATGCAGCTTGGTACCCAAAGCCTCTTGCAACTTCTTCCAAAATCGCGAGGTAAATCTCGGATCTCTATCGACACGATGGAAATAGGCACCCGTGTAGTCTCACAATCGAGAAAGCGTACAATTCGGCTAGTTTTTCCATTGAAAAATCCGTACGTACGGGGACAAAGTGAGCCGACTTAGTCAATCTATCTACAACGACCCAAATCGCATCCTTCTTACTTGCTGACAATGGCAATCCGGATACAAAGTCCATTGTGACTCGATCCCATTTCCACTCGGGTATCGTGATCGGCTGAAGTAATCCCGATGGCACTTGATGTTCCGCTTTCACTTGTTGACATATTAAACATTTCGAAACAAAATCAGAGATGTCTCGTTTCATACCATGCCACCAAAACCGACGTTTCAAATCATTGTACATCTTCGTACTCCCCGGGTGGATTGTCATTCGGCTACAATGGGCTTCATTTAGAATTATCAAAATAAGTTTCGAATTCTTTGGAACACACAGATGACTTCTGAACCTCAAACAATCGTCATCATCAATTTGAAACTCTGATTCCTTGTTCAGAACACACTCAGCCCGTTTTGCAAGCAACTCCTCATCAACTTTCTGAGCTTCCCGAATTTGATGAGCCAACAATGGTTTGGCCTTTAATTCAGCTACTAACACATAGTCGGGTAGGATTGACAAGTGTACATTCATCGCTCATAAAGCAAACAGTGATATTCGGCTTAAGGCATCCGCAACCACATTAGCCTTTCCCGGGTGATAATCAATGACGAGCTCATAATCTTTTAACAACTCGAGCCATCGTCTTTGTCGCAGATTTAAGTCTCTTTGAGTCATCAAATATTTGAGACTTTTGTGATCCGAATACACATGGCACTTCTCACCAAATAAGTAATGTCGCCATATCTTTAAGGCGAATACGATGGCAGCCAATTCGAGATCATGGGTTGGATAATTTTTCTCATGTGGCTTTAATTGTCTCGACGCATAGGCCACAACTCGACCTTCTTGCATCAATACGCAACCTAACCCAAGTAGGGAGGCATCACTATAGATGACAAACTCTTTGCCGATTAAAATTTGTACTAGAACTGGAGCTTTCGTCAAATGAGTTTTCAATTGGTCGAAACTTTTCGACACTTTTCCGTCCATTCAAATTTGACATCTTTACAAGCGGTTTTGTCATGGGTGTGGCTATCATCGAGAATCCTTTACAAACCGTCGGGTAGTAAGCAAGTCCCAAAAAGCTCCTAACTTCGGTAACATTCCTTGGAGGTTTCCAATCAACTATGGCCGAAATTTTGTTCGGGTCGACTCGAATACCGATGCAGATATCACATGACCCAAGAAGCTAACCTCCCTCAACCCCAGCTCACACTTGCTTTGAACTTAGCATATAACCGCTTATCCCGTAAAATTCGCAACACTATCCTCGGTGTTGGTGTTCGGTCTCATTTGCGAATAGACTAAAATGTCATCAATGAAGACAACTACGAACCGATCCGGATATGGTCGAAAAACCGATTCATCAAATCCATAAATACCGCGAGGGCATTAGTAAGCCCAAATGGCATCACTAGGAACTCGTAGTGACCATATCTCGCTCAAGGCGTCTTGGGTACGTCCGAATCTCGAATTAAGAATCGATAATAGCCCGATCTCGGATCTATTTTCAAAACACCGAGGCTTCTTCGCTTGATCGAACAAATCATCGATACGTGGTAACGGATATTTGTTCTTTATCGTCGCTTTATTAAGTCGGCGATAGTCGATCTGCAACCTCATGGTTCCATCCTTCTTTTCACAAACAACACCTGGCGCACCCAAGGAGAAAAACTCGGGCGAGCAAAACCTCTATCCACCAATTCTTGCAACCGAGCTTTCAACTCCTTTAATTCGTTGGTGCCATACGATACGGAGCTATCGAAATTGGAGTGGTACCGGTACCAATTCGATGCCAAACTCTATTTCTCGAGCAGTGGCAAACCGGCAATTCTTCGTGGAAAACATCCGGTATTCACAAACCATCGCATGATTCGGGTTTCTTTTCCGACTCCTTGTCATCGAGCACATACGCAAGGTACGCCGCGCCCTTTTCTTACATATTTCTAGGCCAACATTATCGATATTACGGTGGCAACCCTTTAAGTCCGTAGACTCAACCCGAATTATCTCGTTATTCGCGCACCTCAGATCGATAGTCTTGCCTTTGCAATTTACAACCGCATCGTGCATGGTCAACCAATCCAACCCAAGAATAACGTCGAATTCGTTGAACGGCAAAAGCATCAAGTCCGCCGGAAAACAAGAACCTCGAAACACTAGGGGACTTTTCTTACACACTTTGTTGACAAGCACGTAATGACCCAAGGGCTTTGACACCCGAATTACAAACTCAGTAGACTCAATAGGCAAAGTCTTACTGGATGCTAAGGTTTCGCATATATAAGAATGAGTAGAACCAGGTCAATCAAAGCAATCACATTAGTATCGAAAAGAGTGAAAGTACCGGTGATAACGTCGGGGAGGATGCCTCCTCTCGTGCGCTGGATGGCATATGCTCTAGCAGAGCGCTGGTCTCAGATTGAACAGCCGTGTCGGTAGCCCCTCTCGACTACCACCCCTACCTCCCGAAATTCTTGGTGGTCTACCTCTAGCTGTCATTCCACTAGGTCTCGACCTTGCATCCTATTCTTCTCATCAAGCTCTGTGCAATCTCTAATGAGGTGGTCCTTGAACCGCATCCGTAACAAGCCTTATTGGTAGACTTACCCCAACATTCACCTATGTGTCTTCTCCCACATTGGGGGCATTCAGGGTTTCTCTTGACGGTTATTGCCCACACTAGCTACCAAGTAGCTCTGAGTCCGTCAATGGTCGTGGTCTAATGGAAATCCCATGATTGTCCTCGATCTATTGGTGTCCTCCACGAACTTCTTTCTGACCAAGAACGGAGCTTTACCGTCGATCTTTTGCGATAGTCTCTAGCTTCAAATTCACCTTCTTCTTCTCCTTTCCAAGTTCCTCCGCCTTGCAGGCTCGTTCAACTAGTGTTACGAATTCTTTTATCTCCAAAATACCCACTAGTAGTCTTAGATCTTCATTCAATCCTTCTTCAAACCTCTTCCACATAGCAACCTCATCACCACACACTCCGGGCATACTGATCGAGTCTTACGAACTCATGTTCAGATTGAGATCTTGTCATGCGGCCTTGCTTGAGTTCCAAGAATTCCTTACGCTTTTGATCGATGAACCGTTGACTAATATATTTCTTTCGAAACTCCGTTTGAAAGAAATCCCAAGTAACTCGTTCGTTTGGGACTATGGAAATCAAGGTCCTCCACCAATAGTAGGTCGAGTCCCGCAACAAGGATATAGCACACTTTAGACATTCATCGTGTGCATGATAGTTCATCAAACACCGAATGGTGTTGTCAAGCGAACTTCGGCCCTTTCGGCATCATCGATAATTACTACCCGAACTCTTCAGCCCGCGCTTCCTAATCAAATCTACGGTAGCTTACGGCCTCGTGGTCGATGGATGGCATTACGGGCTCTTGGGGTGGATTATTCAAATTCGGGAATTGTTGGACAGCCGGATTGGATCGGGCATATTGCGCGACCCACTCATTCATCATGGTAAAGAAGGCTTGTTTAGCCCCCTCACCTTGATTATTCGCAGATGACCGAGGTTCAACAGTGGCGTCCCTTGTGCAAGAGGCCGCTACACTTTCAACGTCATCCGCCAAGGTTCTCTCTACATCGGGATCCATTTACTAATCAAAACAACAAAAAAAAAACATTTTAACCGTCAGAAGTCATCACACATTTAAACATTAACATTAAGGCATGTATAGCTTGTGACATCCCTAAATCGACCCTAGTCAGAAAGTGGTTTCGGGACCACCAAACCGAGTCATAATAATAATTAACCATCATAATTGATGCTCATTATATGTATATATGCATGTGTGAAAATTTCGTGTTTGGATTTTGTTAATAGTAAGTGAATTTTTATCAAATAGGACTTATGTGAGAAAATTTAGAAATGTGCTAGGCAATTGTAAGGTGGCCTATTAATACATGTGGGAAAATAGTTGTCCTTGCATGTCAAATAACCCACTTCCTAAGGTGAGTGGCCGCCATGACAAGAATATGGGCAAGGAATATGTTTCCAACATGTTTAGTTAGTGGATTATGTAGAAAAAATAAAGAAATGAAAAAAATGAGCATGGATGCCCCCCTTTGTTGCCGTGAGTAGAGGAAAAGAAAGGAAAAAAAATTGTTCATCCATTCTCAAAATCTTGGCTGAAAATACTAAGGGAAAAAGGAAGGATTTTTGCTTCATGCTTGGTTTAGAAGAGAACTAGAAGGAGATTTGGTCATACTTGTGTCAAGATTAAGGTATGTTTGAGGTTGTGTCATGAGATTCATGCATGTTTTAGTTGCTAACTTGATGTTCATGTTAGCCCATGGTTCAAATCCTTGTTATGCCATGGAAATGGTATTTGGCCAAGGTTGATATTGTGTTAAAGCCATTGCATGCTAAATGTGAAGCTTGTTGATGATACATGTAATGATGGATTGACTACTCTTGAAATTTCTTTTAGCATTCTTGAGTAAGACATGGAGTTTTCTTTGTTTAACCATGACCAAAAATTGAAAGGGGGATGGTGTGGGATGTATTCGGCCATGGCATGCTCATAAGTGCGATTTATGCTTGTTGCATGATAGGTAAAATTTGTGTTTTGATATATGTGTATATGTGTTTGTACATGATGTTACAAATGGATGTGAAAATATATGCTAGATTGGGAAAATTTGATTAAATGTTCATGAGATGAAATTAGGTGATTAAAAGATGTTAGTTGACATTGTACATGTATATATATTCGCCATTAAAGTGAGTATGTAGGTAATGTTGAATCAAGTTTTGGTGCATATTCGGTTAGGTGTATAATCGACCAAATGGGCGATTAGTAAGAATGGTTGCGAATATACAAGCATACATATGCATGTGTAGTTGAATTATGAATGTTTAGCAAGATGGTTAAACTAGTGATTTATTGATTAAGCTCAAGGAGTTAAAGAAGGAGAATCAAGCAAGGGAAAGACGAAGGTCATCAAGTAGCCGACTTGGAACTATTTTACCCAACACGAGGTAAGTCATTAAGCACGTATTTGATATTGCTTAAATGATTGTAAAATTTATGCAATTGTGTTTAATGGGATGATGTATATATATAAATGAAAATGTATGTGTATGGAGTGATGACAATTGTTGAATGTAAAAGAAATAGTGAAATGTGTAGAAAGTTTGCTTTCGGCACTAAGTGTCTTGGGCAATACGTGTGTACGGTGTGAGATTGGCACTAAGTGTGCGTGCTGGAAATATATGGCACTAAGTGTGCATGCTGGAAATATATGGCACTAAGTGTGCGAGCTCGAAGGGCATGGCACTGTGTGTGCGGGCTTAAATCGCATGGCACTAAGTGTGCGAAATCGAGTATTAAGCACTGTGTGTGCGTACTCTATATATATATATAAATATCTCCAATCGAACAATTATATGGAGGGTGTGTCTCCATCGAGTGAGTATGGACAGCGGATCGGGTAAGCACCTTGAGCTCATGACGAATAGGTAATACGTTCATGCTTGGGGTTGAATTTGGTAAGCCTTAAATCTATGTGATGATTGAAATTGTATGGTTGTGCTGGAAAATGAGTTAATGTGTAAAAATGCTTCGATTATCTTGTTGTGTAGAATATGAAATGTGGATGTATGAATTGGTACGAGATTGGACCGAAAGGTCCGAGGTATTATGGTATAGATTCGATATGGACGAGTACCTAGCCTCATTTGTTGTACATGTAGTAGTAACTTTATCGATGGATTGACGAATGCTTATGACTTACTGAGTTGTAAACTCACTCGGTGTTTTCTTGTCACCCATTTTAGGTCTCTTGGACTCGTATTGTTGCGTGCTCGGAACCGTCGTTGAAGTCATCACACCGCTGAAATCTTGTGGTATTGTTTTTGTTGTTGAAGAACATTTGGCATGTATAGGCTATTATATTTTGTCGAATTGTGGGTTGTAAATTTTAAGCCATGTGAAAATGGCCTATGTGGTCGTCGAGTGGGATGCTAGAACCTATAGCCACGAGTCTTAGAAACTCAAATTTTGTTAAGGTGGCCATAATTTGTGTCATGTATGATGGATGATTAAGGCCAAGGAAAAATTCATGAAATTGGCATAGTCTACTGCAGTAACTGTTGCAGACAGCAGCAGTGAGATGAGATTGAAAAATCACTAAAAATAGTAGAAGTAGAATTAAATAGTGAGTAAATTATGGAACTGATCCTTGATGAATCTATTTTTATATGGACGAAACGAAACGACCATATGAGCAGTATACTGGGAGATATTAAAGTTCTCGTGAGACAGGGCCAGAACGATTTCTGGGTCCCCTATCGCGACTTTGAAAATTTACCATAAATTATCCAGAAAGAATTAGGAGTCATGCCTTATATGTACAGATTCCATTTTGAGTCTAGTTTCATTAGAAACAAACGGCACCAGTATTAAAGCCCTGTACAGAAAGATATTCAAGTTGTAACGCGCGGAGGTCAGAGCAGTCGATCCCTGTAACATGGGTGACTTTAACTAATAAACTGTACCAATTGGCCCAACCAAAATTCTAAAAATAAATCCATGGATGGGTATATGAGTCTAAATTCAGGAAAATTTACGAAACCAGTTTCCGAGTTTTGGAACTCGAGATATGATTTTTAAGGCGACGGTGACGCAGTTTTCCAGCCTGTCCAGAAATGCCAAATTGGTCGGTACTTTAAGAGGATTTGTCTCGTTAACCCCTCGTGTCCGACACGCGTCGGTCACGAGTTAGGGTGTTACAATTTTATTGGTATCAGAGCTATGGTTTAGTCGGTTCTAGGACTACCATAGCGTGTGAGTCTATCTATACATGCCAAATTGATAGTGCTTAATAATGTGATGACTTCGACGGTTGAAATTTTTGTTTTGATTAGCGATGGAACCCGGGTAGAGAGACCCTTGGCGGATGACGTTGAAAGTGTAGCGGCTGCTCCTGCGCAAGGGACACCGCTGTTGAGCCTCATCATCCGCGAATAATCAAAATGAAGGCGAAACAAGCCTTCTTCACTATGATGAATGAGTGGGTCGCATAATATGCCCGAACCAACCCGGCTGTCCAACCATTCCCGAATTTAAATACTCCACCCCAAGAGCCCGCAATGCCTCCGATTCATCGATCCTGTGAGGCTGAGTAAACCACTGTGGACTTGATTAGGAAGCGTGGGGCCGAGGAGTTCAAGGCCATAGTTTCTTGATGATGCCGAAAAGGCCGAGTTTCGCTCGATAACACCATTAGAGTGTTAGATGAACTGTCATGCACACCCGACGAATGTCTTAAATGTGCTATATCCTTGTTGCGAGACTCAGCTTACTATTGGTGGAAGACTTTAATTTCCATAGTCCCAAATGAACGAGTTACTTGGGATTTCTTCCAATCCGAATTTCGAAAGAAATATATTAGTCAACGGTTCATCGATCAGAAGCGTAAGGAATTCTTGGAACTCAAGCAAGGCCGGATGACCGTATCTGAATACGAACATGAGTTCGTAAGACTTAGTCGGTATGCTCGGGAGTGTGTGGCTGATGAGGTTGCGATGTGCAAAAGATTTGAAGAAGGATTGAATGAAGAGTTAAAGTTACTAGTGGGAATTTTGGAGATAAAGGAGTTCGTGACACTAGTCGAACGAGCATGCAAGGCGGAAGAACTTGGGAGGGAGAAGAAGAAGGCTGAATTTGAAGCAAGAGATTACCGTAAAAGATCGACGAGTAAAGCTCCGTTCTCGGCTGTAAAGAGGTTCGGGAGGACACAAGAAGTCGAGGACGATGCGCAGAATTTCCATTAGAGCCCGACCATTGGCGGACTCCGAGCTACTTCAGTAGCTAGTGTGGGCAATAATCGTCAAGAGAGACTGAATGCCCCAATGTGGAAGACGACACCTAGGTGAATGTTGGGGTAAGTCATTAATAGGGCTCATTATGGATGCGGTTCGAAGGACCACTTCATTAGAGATTGCACGAGCTAGATGAGAGGAATAAGACGCAAGGTGCAAGACCTAGTGGAACGACGGTGGAGGTAGGCCCCGAGAATCTCTGGAGGTAGGGGTGGTAATCGAGAGGAGCCTCTAATACTGGCCGTCCGATCCGAGACCCGTGCTCTGCTAGAGCATATGCCATCCCGCACGAGAGGAGGCATCCTCCCCGACATTATCAACGGTACTTTTACTCTCTTTGATACTATTGTGATTGCATTGATTGACCCGGCTCTACTCACTCATATGTATGTGAAACCTTAGCATCCAAAGAAGACTCTACCTGTTGAGTCTCTCGAGTTCGTAATTCGAGTGTCAAACCCTTTGGGTCAATACGTGCTTGTTGATAAAGTGTGCAAGAGATGCCCCTAATAATTCGAGAATCTGTTTCCTACCGATCGATGCTTCTACCATTTCATGAATTGATGTTATTCTTGGTATGGATTGGTGACCAGTACATGATGCAGATGGTGGACGCAAAGGAAAACCATTAATTTGAGGAGTGCAAATAATGAGGTAGTCCGAGTCGAGTCTCTTGATTTAAAAGGAGTGCCGCAATAATATCTTCTATGACCGTCAAGATATGTGAAAAGGGTGTGAAACATACCTTGCGTATGTGTTTGGGAGTAAAGAGACGGAAAGGAAACTCGAATCGGTACCGATGGTTTGTGAGTATTGAGATGTTTTTCCGAGGAGTTACCGGATTGCCACCGGTTCGAGAAGTGGAATTCGCATCGAAGTTGTACCGGTACTACGCCGATTTCAATAGCCCCGTGTCGTATGGCATTAACGGAATTAAAGGAATTGAAGGTTCAATTGCAAGAATTGACGGATAGAGGTTTCGCTCGACCGAGTTTTTCTCCATGGGCGCTTTGTATTGTTTGTGAAGAAGAAGGACGGAACCATGAGGTTGTGCATCGACTATCGTCAACTCAATAAAGTGACGATAAAGAATAAATATCCATTGCCACGAATTGACGATTTGTTTGATCAATTAAAGGGAGCCTCGGTGTTTTCAAAGATAGATTTGAGGTCGGGTACTATCGGTTGAGGGTCCGAGAATCGGACATACCCAAAACCGCTTTTAGAGCGAGGTACGGTCACTCTGAATTCTTGGTGATGCCGTTTGGGCTCACTAATGCCCTGCGGTGTTTATGGATTTAATGAATAGAATTTTCAGCCATACTTGGATCGGTTCGTAGTTGTATTTATCGATGACATTTTGGTCTATTCGAAGATGAAACCGAACATCTTGAACACCGAGGCTAGTGTTGCAAATCTTACGAGATAAGCGATTATACGCAAAGTTCATAAATGTGAATTTTGGTTGAAAGAGGTTAGCTTTTGGGGCACGTGGTGTCGCATCGGTGTCGAGGTGGACTGAACAAAATTTCGCCATAGTCAATTGGAAACCTCCAAGGAATGTTACGAAGTTAGGAGCTTTTTGGGGCTTGCGGTTACTACCGACGGTTTGTGAAAGGATTCTCGATGATAGCCACACCCATGACAAAGCGCTTGAGAAAGATGTCAAATTTGAATGGACGGAAAAGTGTCGAAAAGTTTCGACCAATTGAAAACCCATTTGAAAGCTCCGGTTCTAGTACTGCCCGAATCGGCAAAGAGTTTGTCATCTATAGTGATGCCTCCCTACTTGGGTTAGGTTGTGTATTGATGCAAGAAGGTCGAGTTGTGGCCTATCGTCGAGACAATTAAAGCCACATGAGAAAAATTATCCAACCCATGACCTCGAATTGGTCGCCATCGTATTCGCCTTAAAGATATGGCGACATTACTTATTTGGTGAGAAGTGCCAAGTGTATTCGGATCACAAAAGTCTCAAATATTTGATGACTCAAAGAGACTTAAATCTGCGACAAAGACGATGGCTCGAGTTGTTAAAAGATTATGAACTCGTTATTGATTATCACCGGGAAAGGCCAATGTGGTTGCGGATGCCTTAAGTCGAAATCACGCTTGTTTTTCTGACGATGAATGTACACTTGTCTATTCTACCCGACAATGTGTTAGTAGCCGAATTGAAGGCCAAACCATTGTTGGCTCATCAAATTCGGAAGCTCGAAAGTTGATGAGGAGTTGCTTGCAAAAGCGAAGTGAGTGTGTTCGAACAAGGAATCGAGTTTCAAATTGATGATGACAATTGTTTGAGGTTCGAAGTCGTCTGTGTGTTCCAAAGAATTGAACTTATTTCGATAATTCTAAATGAAGCCCATTGTAGTCGAATGTCAATCCACCGGGTAGTACTAAAATGTACAATGACCAAACGCCAATTTTGGTGGCCGGATGAAACGAGACATTTCGAATTTGTTTCAAGGTGTCGATATGTCAACAAGTGAAAGCGGAACATCAAGTGCCATCGGGATTACTTCACCGATCATGATACCCGAATGGAAATGGGATCGAGTCACAATGGACTTTGTATCCGGACCGCCATTGTCGTGAGTAAGAAGGATGCGATTTGGGTCGTTGTCGATAGACTAACTAAGTCGGCTCACTTTATCCCCACGCACGGATTTTTCAATGGACAAATTAGCGAATTGTACGTTTCTCAGATTGTGAGATTACACGGGTGCCTATTTCTATCGTGTCGGATAGAGACCCAAGATTTACGTCGCGATTTTGGAAGAAATTGCAAGATGCTTTGGGTACCAAGCTGCATTTTAGCACCTTTTCGTCCCCAAGCCGATGGTCAATCCGAACGGATAATTCAAATACTCGAGGATATGTTGAGATGTTGCATCCTTGAGTTTAGTGGTTCATGGGAGCGGTATTTACCTTTGATTGAATTCGCCTACAACAATAGCTTTCAATCAAGTATTAAGATGGCGCCTTACGAGGCTTTATACGGTCGTAAATGCCGTACCCCATTATTCTGGTGAACTTAGTGAAGGTAAATTCTTGAGGTTAATTTGGTTAAGGATGCCGAGCAAAAGTTCGAGTAATTCGTGAAAGTTTGAAAGTCGCCGGATCGCCAAAAGTCGTATGCGGATTTGAAAAGAAAAGATATTGAATATCGGGTTGGAGACAAGGTCTTTCTCAAAGTTTCACCTTGGAAGAAGGTGCTTAGATTTGGTCGTAAGGGCAAATTGAGTCCGAGGTTTATCGGGCCATATGAAGTATCCGAACGAGTTGGGCGATCGCATATCGATTAATTTTGCCCCCGAGCTCGAAAGGATTCACAACGTTTTCATGTCTCGATGCTTGACGATATAGGTCTGATCCATCGCACGTAATTGCTCCATCGAGATTGAGATTCACCTAATTTGAGCTATGAAGAGGAAGGTTCGCATTATGAGGCGTGAAGTAAAAGAGTTGCGCAATAGGAAAATCCCGTTAGTAAAGGTGTTGTGGCATAAACACGGAATGGAAGAAGCCACTTGGGAACTTGAGGACTCTATGAAAGAGCGATACCGAGCCTATTTACGGTAAGATTTTCGGGACGAAAATTTCTCGGTGGGGAGAGTTGTGACATCCCTAAATCGACCCTAGTCGAAAGTGGTTTCGGGACCACCAAACCGAGTCATAATAATAATTAACCATCATAATTGATGCTCATTATATGTATATATGCATGTGTGAAAATTTCGTGTTTGGATTTTGTTAATAGTAAGTGAATTTTTATCAAATAGGACTTATGTGAGAAAATTTAGAAATGTGCTAGGCAATTGTAAGGTGGCCTATTAATACATGTGGGAAAATAGTTGTCCTTGCATGTCAAATAACCCACTTCCTAAGGTGAGTGGCCGCCATGACAAGAATATGGGCAAGGGAATATGTTTCCAACATGTTTAGTTAGTGGATTATGTAGAAAAAATAAAGAAATGAAAAAAATGAGCATGGATGCCCCCCTTTGTTGCCGTGAGTAGAGGAAAAGAAAGGAAAAAAATTGTTCATCCATTCTCAAAATCTTGGCTGAAAATACTAAGGGAAAAAGGAAGGATTTTTGCTTCATGCTTGGTTTAGAAGAGAACTAGAAGGAGATTTGGTCATACTTGTGTCAAGATTAAGGTATGTTTGAGGTTGTGTCATGAGATTCATGCATGTTTTAGTTGCTAACTTGATGTTCATGTTAGCCCATGGTTCAAATCCTTGTTATGCCATGGAAATGGTATTTGGCCAAGGTTGATATTGTGTTAAAGCCATTGCATGCTAAATGTGAAGCTTGTTGATGATACATGTAATGATGGATTGACTACTCTTGAAATTTCTTTTAGCATTCTTGAGTAAGACATGGAGTTTTCTTTGTTTAACCATGACCAAAAATTGAAAGGGGATGGTGTGGGATGTATTCGCCATGGCATGCTCATAAGTGCGATTTATGCTTGTTGCATGATAGGTAAAATTTGTGTTTTGATATATGTGTATATGTGTTTGTACATGATGTTACAAATGGATGTGAAAATATATGCTAGATTGGGAAAATTTGATTAAATGTTCATGAGATGAAATTAGGTGATTAAAAGATGTTAGTTGACATTGTACATGTATATATATTCGCCATTAAAGTGAGTATGTAGGTAATGTTGAATCAAGTTTTGGTGCATATTCGGTTAGGTGTATAATCGACCAAATGGGCGATTAGTAAGAATGGTTGCCGAATATACAAGCATACATATGCATGTGTAGTTGAATTATGAATGTTTAGCAAGATGGTTAAACTAGTGATTTATTGATTAAGCTCAAGGAGTTAAAGAAGGAGAATCAAGCAAGGGAAAGACGAAGGTCATCAAGTAGCCGACTTGGAACTATTTTACCCAACACGAGGTAAGTCATTAAGCACGTATTTGATATTGCTTAAATGATTGTAAAATTTATGCAATTGTGTTTAATGGGATGATGTATATATATAAATGAAAATGTATGTGTATGGAGTGATGACAATTGTTGAATGTAAAAGAAATAGTGAAATGTGTAGAAAGTTTGCTTTCGGCACTAAGTGTCTTGGGCAATACGTGTGTACGGTGACGAGATTGGCACTAAGTGTGCGTGCTGGAAATATATGGCACTAAGTGTGCATGCTGGAAATATATGGCACTAAGTGTGCGAGCTCGAAGGGCATGGCACTGTGTGTGCGGGCTTAAATCGCATGGCACTAAGTGTGCGAAATCGAGTATTAAGCCTTGTGTGTGCGTACTCTATATATATATATAAATATCTCCAATCGAACAATTATATGGAGGGTGTGTCTCCATCGAGTGAGTATGGACAGCGGATCGGGTAAGCACCTTGAGCTCATGACGAATAGGTAATACGTTCATGCTTGGGGTTGAATTTGGTAAGCCTTAAATCTATGTGATGATTGAAATTGTATGGTTGTGCTGGAAAATGAGTTAATGTGTAAAAATGCTTCGATTATCTTGTTGTGTAGAATATGAAATGTGGATGTATGAATTGGTACGAGATTGGACCGAAAGGTCCGAGGTATTATGGTATAGATTCGATATGGACGAGTACCTAGCCTCATTTGTTGTACATGTAGTAGTAACTTTATCGATTGGATTGACGAATGCTTATGACTTACTGAGTTGTAAACTCACTCGGTGTTTTCTTGTCACCCATTTTAGGTCTCTTGGACTCGTATTGTTGCGTGCTCGGAACCGTCGTTGAAGTCATCACACCGGCTGAAATCTTGTGGTATTGTTTTTGTTGTTGAAGAACATTTGGCATGTATAGGCTATTATATTTTGTCGAATTGTGGGTTGTAAATTTTAAGCCATGTGAAAATGGCCTATGTGGTCGTCGAGTGGGATGCTAGAACCTATAGCCACGAGTCTTAGAAACTCAAATTTTGTTAAGGTGGCCATAATTTGTGTCATGTATGATGGATGATTAAGGCCAAGGAAAAATTCATGAAATTGGCATAGTCTACTGCAGTAACTGTTGCGGACAGCAGCAGTGAGATGAGATTGAAAAATCACTAAAAATAGTAGAAGTAGAATTAAATAGTGAGTAAATTATGGAACTGATCCTTGATGAATCTATTTTATATGGACGAAACGAAACGACCATATGAGCAGTATACTGGGAGATATTAAAGTTCTCGTGAGACAGGGCCAGAACGATTTCTGGGTCCCCTGTTGCGACTTTGAAAATTTACCATAAATTATCCAGAAAGAATTAGGAGTCATGCCTTATATGTACAGATTCCATTTTAGTCTAGTTTCATTAGAAACAAACGGCACCAGTATTAAAGCCCTGTACAGAAAGATATTCAAGTTGTAACGCGTGGAGGTCAGAGCAGTCGATCCCTGTAACATGGGTGACTTTAACTAATAAACTGTACCAATTGGCCCAACCAAAATTCTAAAAATAAATCCATGGATGGGTATATGAGTCTAAATTCAGGGAAAATTTACGAAACCAGTTTCCGAGTTTTGGAACTCGAGATATGATTTTTAAGGCGACGGTGACGCAGTTTTCCAGCCTGTCCAGAAATGCCAAATTGGTCGGTACTTTAAGAGGATTTGTCTCGTTAACCCCTCGTGTCCGACACCGGCGTCGGTCACGAGTTAGGGGTGTTACATAGCTAGACTCATACGTGCCATGGTAGTCCTAGAACCGACTAAACCATAGCTCTGATACCAATAAAATTGTAACACCCCGAACCGAGACCGTCGCCGGAGTCGAACACGAGGTGTTAACAGACTTCAAACCACTTATTGAAAAGTTCCAGACAAGCTGCCAATCTGTGTACTAGTCGTTTCAAAAATCATAACTTGAGTTTTAGAATTCGAAAATCAGTTTCGTAATTTTTTTCTGAAACTAGACTCATATTTCCGTCTACAGATTTTTTTCTAGAATTTTTGGTCAAGCCAATTAGTACATTTTATTAGTTAAAGTCTCCCATATTACAGGGGCCGACTACACTGACCTTCATGCGTTACAACTCAAATAACTCCCTGTGCAGAGCTTCACTACTGGTGCCGTTTGTTTCTATGGAAACTAGACTCAAAGGGGAATTTATACATATATGGTATGACTCCTAATTATTTCTGGTTAATTTATAATGAATTTTCAAAGTCGGAACAGGGAATCCAGAAACCGTTCTGGCCCCGTTTCACTAAAACCCAAATATCTCTTAACATACAACTCATATAACCATTTCGTTTCCTCCATATGAAAATAGATTCATCAAGGTTAATTTACATAATTTATTCACTATTTAATTCTATTCCTACTATTTTAGTGATTTTCACATCCACGTCACTGTTGCTGCCTGCATCATTTTCTAGGATAGACTTTCTCTAACACATAGTTTCTATGATTCAACCACCCTTTTTCATATATGGTCCAAAATATAAGCATGATGACCCATTCTAATGGCTGGTCATTGCCAAACACTTCCATGCCTCTTAATGAGCATATACATACCAAATGATTATAACATTATGCTCAAAACATTTATAAGCCATTTTCGCATGGCTATTCAAAATTTTACATACCAAGTTCAAACAAAACATAATAGCCTATACATGCCGAAATGTTTTCTTAAACCATCTAAGAAGAAGATACCAAAAAGTCGCTAGACGGTGTGATGACTTCGATGACAGTCCGAGCACGCAAAATGGATCAAGAACCTAAATAAACAACAAATAAGCACACCAAATGAGTACATAACTTAGTAAGTCGTAAGCACTACTCTACCATCCAACAATAACAATCATAAGTGAATAAACAAATAATACAAATCGATGTTTCCAACCATAACAACCTATACTACAATTTCTTAAATTTTTGGTTCGATCTCATGCCAAGACCTTCAACCGAATCAAACGCCAAGTCAGCCCAATCGATTTGGATCCGTTTCCTCAAGTTGGAACAACAACGTACTAGATAATTTTATGCATACACCGTACAGTCCCAATTTCGATATTTAGTTAGTAGCTCAATCACTTACCTCGTTCATGCACAAGTTATTTCCACAACCGAATGTGGCACACATAGTGCCATAGCGAATCGCACACATAGTGCCATAGTAAATCGCACACATAGTGCCATAGTAAATCGCACACATAGTGCCATAGTAAATCGCACACATAGTGCCATATATTTCCAGCACGCACACTTAGTGCCAATCTCGTCACCATACACACGTATTGCCCGCACACTTAGTGCCGAAAGCAAACTTTCTACACATTTCACTATTTCTTTTACATTCAACAATTGTCATCACTCCATACACATACAATATCATTTATACATATATAGCATTCCATTAAACACAATTGCATAGATTTTCCAATCATTCAAGCAATATCAAACATATATGCTTAACGACTTACCTCGGATGTTGTCGCATCGCCTTCAACGGCTATTCAATTACTTTTCTTTCCCTTGTCCAACTTCGATCCTTTGAGCTCTTGAGCTACATCAAACAAATTTACTTCCCAATCAATCACACACATACATAAAAATTTATTCATACATGACCCATAGTTCATTTGGTCATTCATCTCTCAAACCTATCGAAGCTTCCTATCATGCTTCCTTGGCCGAATACACATATAAGCACACTTAGCATTTGATACATTCGCCTTAGCATAATTTCATTTAAAAGTCCCTATTAGCCACTTCCCCCATCAATTATCTCATCTACTTAATATTTCGTACCTATCATGCTAGCCGAATATTACTTATTCAAGTTCAACATCCTCCTATACGACACTAGCATCAAAGATGATATCTAATTCTTCTCTTTTCCTTTTCATCAAACAACCTATATGAACATTTAACCAATCCAAACTTCACCCATTCACACTTATTCATTTAACATAAAGGAAATAAATCACCCGCTTCACTATCAACTATGGCCGAATGCACCAAGCATTACCTAACTAAGATTTCACAAATTTTAACCTTATATCGACCTCTACTTATTCAATACAACATGAAACAACCTCTTCTCCTAACCTCTTGATACACGGCTTGATGTTCCAACCACCATGAAAGTTTGATTTTTCATGACATTGCCGAAATGCACTATGACAATTAGCTCACAATGCAAAGAAGTTAAAGCCAACATCTCAAGACTTACCTCCAACTAGAAGAAGGGTTGCCGAATTTGCTTAATGAAGAGCTCTCTAATTCCTTCCTTTGGTTTTCGGCTTTGGCAAGATGGAGAAGAAGATGAACACTCCTCTTCTAATTTCTCTTGTATTACTATTATTTTTTTTTTTTTTTTTGTTTTCTTTGCTCATTCACGGCAAAATGGAGAAGCTGGTAGGTAAGTCTTCCTTCACCTTTGTTTCTTTACTTTATGAAACTAATATTATTTTATCTAAATTAATGCCACTTCTTAATTTAATATCTATTAAACATATATATTTGCCCATCCACATCCATCTTGGCCGGCCACTAGAGAATAAATTGGGTAATTTGACATGCAAGGACAACATTTTCTAGCATGCATCAATAGGCCACTTCAACATTTGCCTATCACATTTCTAAGTTTTCTCATACAAGTCCTAATTGATAAAATTCACTTACAATTAACAAAATCCAAACATGAAATTTTCACACATGCATATATGCATATAATGAGCATCAATTATGATGGTTAATTATTATTACGACTTGGTTTAGTGGTCCCGAAACCACTTTCCGACTAGGGTCAATTTAGGGATGTCACAACTCTCCCCCACTTAAGAAATTTTCGTCCCCGAAAAATCTTACCGGTAAATAGGCTCAGGTATCGCTCTTTCATAGAGTCTTCAAGTTCCCAAGTGGCTTCTTCCATTCCGTGTTTATGCCACAACACCTTCACTAACGGGATTTTCCTATTGCGCAATTCTTTTACTTCACGCTTCATAATGCAAACCGGTTCCTCTTCATAGCTCAAATTAGGCTGAATCTCAATCTCAGATGGAGCAATTACGTGCGATGGATCAGACCTATATCGTCGAAGCATCGAGACATGAAAACGTTGTGAATCTTTTCGAGCTCAGGGGGCAAAATTAATCGATATGCAACTGGCCCAACTCGTTCGGACACTTCATATGGCCCGATGAACCTCGGACTCAATTTGCCCTTACGACCAAATCTAAGCACTTTCTTCCAAGGTGAAACTTTGAGAAAGACCTTGTCTCCAACTTGATATTCAATATCTTTTCTTTTCAAATCCGCATACGACTTTTGGCGATCCGAAGCAGCTTTCAAACTTTCACGAATCACTCGAACTTTTTGCTCGGTATCCTTAACCAAATTAACCCCTAAGAATTTACTTTCACTAAGTTCAGTCCAGAATAATGGGGTACGGCATTTACGACCGTATAAAGCCTCGTAAGGCGCCATCTTAATACTTGATTGAAAGCTATTGTTGTAAGCGAATTCAATCAAAGGCAAATATCTTTCCCATGAACCACTAAACTCAAGGATGCAACATCTCAACATATCCTCTAGGATTTGAATTATCCGTTCGGATTGACCATCGGTTTGGGGATGAAAAGCAGTGCTAAAATGCAGCTTGGTACCCAAAGCCTCTTGCAACTTCTTCCAAAATCGCGAGGTAAATCTCGAATCTCTATCTGACACGATGGAAATAGGCACCCCGTGTAGTCTCACAATCTGAGAAACGTACAATTCGGCTAGTTTGTCCATTGAAAATCCAGACGCACGGGGACAAAGTGAGCCGACTTAGTCAATCTATCTACAACGACCCAAATCGCATCCTTCTTACTTGCGACAATGGCGGTCCGGATACAAAGTCCATTGTGACTCGATCCCATTTCCACTCGTATCGTCGTGATCGGTGAAGTAATCCCGATGGCACTTGATGTTCCGCTTTCACTTGTTGACATATTAAACATTTCAAACAAAATCGAGATGTCTCGTTTCATACCATGCCACCAAAACCGACGTTTCAAATCGTTGTACATCTTCGTACTCCCCGGGTGGATTATCATTCGGCTACAATGGGCTTCATTTAGAATTATCGAAATAAGTTCAATTCTTTGGAACACAGACGACTTCGAACCTCAAACAATCGTCATCATCAATTTGAAACTCTGATTCCTTGTTCAGAACACACTCAGCCCGTTTTGCAAGCAACTCCTTATCAACTTTTTGAGCTTCCCGAATTTGATGAGCCAACAATGGTTTGGCCTTTAATTCAGCTACTAACACATTGTCGGGTAGGATTGACAAGTGTACATTCATCGCTCGTAAAGCAAACAGTGATTTCCGGCTTAATGAGCATCAATTATGATGGTTAATTATTATTATGACTCGGTTTAGTGGTCCCGAAACCACTTTCCGACTAGGGTCAATTTAGGGATGTCACAACCAGAGTGCATAACAGGGATATGAATGTGAAATCAGGGGCACCGGAGTGCAAAACAGGGCCACAAATGTGCAATCAAGGCACCAGAGTGCAAACAGGATAAGCGCGCAACTAACCTTATTGTCATGTCAATCATATCCTAAACATTTACTAAGTTCAAATGGGCACTTATACAAGATTTCAAAACATTTACAATGTGGTAGCATTTCTAGGAACCAAAGCATGTATCAAAACCATTTTAAAATCATACATTTCTATACATAGGGTATAATCATCACATCTGTAAGTCTTTTCAGTCTAGTCCAAACTCACCTTTTATACTAGTTACAAATAACTTAAAATATATTAAGTACTTACAAGCAATTATAATGTAAAAGAATAATATTTAGAACATTTATCTACCATATGAACTTACCTAAGACAACCAGCTAATGAGCCGAAAGCTAGGGACTATTCTATAGTTTTTTTTTTTCAATTATCAACAACTTGATTTAATCCTTAATCTATATGATAATTAAATTCAAAATGTCAACTCCAGGTACTTTATGACACTCAATTACATGCATATGACCTTTTAATTTTATTTTACATAATTTCTCTAAACTTTTACATTTTATTTAATTTAGTCCTTAAAACCGTCACAAGTATACTTTTCACAATTGAACTTCATTTTTCATTCTGATTTCAATTATATCCTTTTATATCCCTCTATACTCTAAATTTATAGAATCTTATGTCAATTTTGTTATATTCACGAACTAGTCCCTAATTGCAATACTAACAAAAACTACTTAACAAAATCATCCCTAAACATCTTCAAGCTTACAAATCTACCAATTTCTATCAAGAACATTCAAATTTCATCAAGGAAACTTTTACAATCTTTAACAGTTTTAAAAGTGGAGATACGAGTTAACTAGATTAATCTACAACAATCTCAAAAATATAAAATTTACGAAAGACGGGCTTTGTTTACTCACCTTGCCAGAGGGTCGAAAGCTTGAAGAAAAATGTCTATCGCTTTCCTAAGTTTCTTGTAGTTTCGGGTAGAAAAGAAAGAAAATAAACGTGGATGATAATGTTTTCTGTTTTTCTTTTACTTTAATATTTTAATTATAAATTTTAACTTATAAAATCACATATTTAATACACCCATATATCCAATAAAGATTAATATGGCTAAATTTCCATTTTAACCCTTGCACACTTATTAATTAAACCATTCAACTAATCAAACTCAATACCGATTAATTTTTTTATGATTTTTATGATTTAGTCTTTAAACCTTAATGAATTATCCAAACATAAAAATTTTCGGAACAAAACTCAATTCACTTATATAATAGCTCTGTAGATATTCTTGTAAATATTCAATAGAAATATTTATGAGTTCGATTTTATAAAAAAGAGGTCCTGATACCTTCTTTTTCCAAAACCATTGAATTTCAGTACAAACCACTTTTACTATAACTAATTGTTTTAGTAGAAAATTTTTCTAGACCAGGAATCAATAGAATACCACATTAGCCTCAGACTCACTCATTGGATTTGTGGTCCCAAAATCACTATTTCCGATACCACTAAAAAACAGGCTGTTAAAACTTTTCCCTCCTTAGAAAATTTTGTCTTTAAATTTTCTTACCTAAAAATAGATTTGAGTACCAAGATTTCATCAGCTCTACTGTTTCCCAAGTAGCTTCTTCTGCACCATGTCTGTGTTGTAAAACTTTCACCAATAGTACTCTTTTGTTACAAATTTATTTAATCTCTCGAGCTAAAATCTTTAACGATTCCTTGGAATATGATAAGTCAGAATGTAACTCAACTTCATCAGGTGATAACACATGTGAGGGATTTGAATGATAACGTTGCAACATAGACACTTGAAAAACATTATGAATATTCTTGAGTTCAGAAGGTAATGCTAATCAATAAGCTATCGATTCAACCCTTTTTAAATCTCATACAGCCGGATGAATCTCGGACTTAGCTTTCATTCTCCGTTGAATTGTAATAAATTTCTACAAAGTGAAACTTTTGTGAACACTTTCTCACTGACATTAACCTCAATATCTTTTCTTTTCAAATCGACATATGATTTCTGGCAATCTGAGACAACTTTCAAACATTCCTGAATAACTCTGACTTTATCCTCAGTTTCATGAATCAGATCAGTCCCTACAAGTTTTCTTTTACTAAATTTAGACCAGTATAATGGAGTTCTATATTTCCGACCATATAAAGCCTTGAATAGAGCCATTTTTATACTTGGCTAATAGTTATTATTGTAAGCAAATTCTATTAACGGTAAATACTTTTTCCCAGCTACCTTCAAACTTTATCACACAACAATATTCCATGTCTTCGAGTATCTGAATTACTCGCTTAGATTCTTTATTTTTCTGAGGATGAAAGTTGTGTTAAAGTGTAGTTTTGTACCCAAGGCCTCATGTAGTTTACCCGAAAATATAGAAGTAAATCTCAGATCTCTGTTAGAAATTATGGATAGTGGTACACCATGTAATTGAACAACCTCTAAAATATATTGTTCTATTAACCTCTCAAATGAGTAATTGGTCTTGACTAGAATAAAGTGTGCATATACCATTAATTTGTCAACAATAACCTAGATAGCATCTCTCTTTTTCGAAGTCAATGGTAATCCCAATACGGAATACATCATAACTTGCTCACATTTCCATTCTAGAATCAACACAAGCTATAATAATCTCGACAAAACCTGATGCTCGTTTTTACCTGTTGACACACTAAATATTTAGCTACAAACTCAGATATATCATATTTCATTCTTGGTCACCAGTACCTGTTGACACACAAAATCATCCCTAAACATTTTCAACCTTACAAATTTACCATTTTCTATTAAGAACATCCAAAATTCATCAATGGTAACTTTTGCAATCTTTAACAATTTTAAAAATGAAGGTACAGGTTAGCTAGTTTAAGCTACATCGATTTTAAAAGCATAAAATTTATGAAAAACAAACTTTATTTACTCACCATGAAAGAGGATCGAAAGCTTGAAGAAAAATGGCTATGACTCTCTAAGTTTCTTGTGGTTTTAAGTAGAAAAGAAAGAAAATGAAAGTGGATGATAATGGTTTTTGTTTTTCTTTTACTTTAATATTTTAATTCATAATTTAATTATAAATTTTAACTTATAAAATCACATAGTTAATGCACCCAATCATCCACTAAAGATTAATATGGCTAAAATTGCCATTTTAACCATTGCACACTCATTAGTTAAACCATTCAACTAATAAAATTCAATACAAATTAACTTCTTTTTTTATGATTTTTATGATTTATTCCTTCTACTTTAATTAATTATCCAAAAATCAAAATTTTTGGACCAAAACTCAATTCACCTATATAATAGATATTTACTAAGCTTGGTTTTACAGAAATGAGGTCTCGATACCTCATTTTTCCAAAACCACTTACTCAATTCACTTGTACTATAACTAATCGTTCTATTAGAAAATTTTACCATACTAGGAATCACTATAATACCACATTAGACTTGAACCCACTCTTTAGATTTGTGGTCCCAAAATCACTATTTCCAACACCACTGAAAAATGGGTTGTTACATCAAGACCTTATAAACAATCATTTGAATACAAATTCATCTTCAAATCATGATCAAACCAATTCAATACAAAAAGGCTTAATTGGAAAGCTTGAAACACATTACATATTCCATGAAAACACCTCAATATTTTCAAGCTTTATAAAGGATACACTCAATCTATGCACATGCCATTCCAAACCTCAATTACATGAATTTCTTTACTAATTAATCTAGGTTCTTTAAATCTCATTCGGGGATGTGATACTTTATTGACATGGTCACTAGCTTTTCAAAAAAGTATTCCACCTACACATTTAAATCACTAACAGATTATGCTCGAAGAGCTTAATAAGTTCACTAAGATTTCTTAGTTTGTGTTATTCTATTTTAGTATTGAGTCTTATGCCACTAACGAATTGAACTTTATTAAAGCCACTTATTAATGGAACTTTGGTACTCTTAGCTTATAAGTTCATTCATTAAGGCCTGAGGCATCCAAGTATGGGAACACATATAGTGGTTGTCAATACATCAAATCTTTTATCACTCGTTAAACATTCATATAGTGATTGTCAATACATCAAATCTTTTATCACTCGTTAAACATTCATTTAGATTTCCTCTGTCTTAGCCCATCAAATTGGTCATTCCCATTTGTCATTTAGGTCTCATAGTTTCCATCACTTTTAATATTATTTAAACTCAGATTACCAATAAATCGTTAAGCATTCCATTGACAATTTCCTATACAAGTAATATGTTAGTTAATCTCTTTTTTGTTCACATGTATTCAATAAATCATTCATTTCAAATTTAAACAAGTTATTTCATTCATGCTCATTTTATTACATAATAAATTCATTTTCTTTATATTAACAATTACAAACACTTAACATATCACTTCTGTTCCAGTTATAGTAGGACTTTTTTTTAATAACTCTTATTAGCCAAGTTTTAAGTGCTTTGTCCTTAGTAAACTTTAGTAAAATACACTCAAACACAAGAACAAGTTAACTTTACATATATTACACATAAAATGCATCCTTATACACTACACATAAAAGAGGGACCCAATGCAACTTTTGTGCTATTCTTAAAAAGCATCACATCACATCATCGTTTAAATATGCATGATCGTTTCAAGTCGTGCATACATTAGTCTCTATTGACATATCAATTATATCTTAGCTATTTTACTAAGTTTATAAATACAATTCATTTTATGTACACTTTATATAAAATTCAATTTCACAATTGATCATATAGGCACTCTTATAAGAACATCAAGTTCACATATATAATCAAAATCACTTTTAAATGCTCAATAAACACCAATTCATTATCACTTCACAATTGATTCACAATTTCACTTTTCAACTAGGTGTATTACATCATGAATTTACTTTCACATAAATAATCAATAATCGTTTTCACTTGGCCAACATTTGACCAATCATTTTATATCACTCCACTTTTTCCACTTTATGATATTATAAGACATTATTTAACTTTCTATTAACTAGATTTCCACTTTTATCGTTGTTTCATTTCATTATATCAAATTTTTATGCCTTGACCTAATCAAATCATATTTTTATATTCATTTATCATATATTTAATTACTATTGAAATTAATTTATTAAATTATATCTATGTAAAATTAATTCGCTATTATTTAGAAGGTTTAGTGGAAAAGAAATTGATCAAAATATAAAAGTAAAAACAAAAGGAAAGAACAAAAATTTCATCACAAAGTTATGTCCCGCCATTTGTGGGTCTATATATATATATATATATATATATATATATATTTATAGATTTGGAGATATTTTAATTATCAATCCAATTGTGTTATATAATAACTAATTCTAGTTCTAATTATTATCTATTGTAATTGTGGTACTATTAACTTAAAATAAATTTATATATATATATATATATATATTAATTTGAAAATTATATTATTTAAACATATTATTATAATAAAACATAATGCAATTTATAATTTAATTTAATAATGATTAAAATATTTTTAACTAATTAGAATTTTATTATTATTTTAATTAAAATTTATTGAATATAAAGATTAAAGATAATTAAAATAAATAGAATAATAATTAATAAAAGGTTTAATGTACACTTTAGTCCTTGAAGTATATCACTTTTCCCACTTTGGTTCTTAAAGTTTTTTAATGGCCCACTTCAATCCCTAACCTTGCCAGATGTTACCAATTTAGTCCCTAACTCTATTAGATATTCTTGATTTTATCCTTTAGACTTTCAAAAAAACCAACTAGGATATTCAACCAATCATATGCTACCATGTGTCATACAATGATATCAATGTGACATCATCGTTCAAAAAACCTTTAAAAATCTTTCAAAGAGAAATAAATTTACAAAAGAAATTTATTAAAATTATTAAAAACTAGAAAAAAAAGGTTAAAAAACCCTTTTAGTCCCTCTCAATTTCAAAATCGAACAAATTGGTCCCTCTCAAAAAAACTTAGCAATTTAGTCCCTTTCAATTTCGAAAATGAGCAATTACAAATAATTAATCACGACATTAATGTTTTACATCAATTGTACATTATTTTGATTGGTATACTAATAAATTTAACCCTCAAAATTTACACATTATGTCAATTTGGTCTTAATTTAACAAATTTATCCCACAACTTTTGTGTAAATGTGTAAATGTCGAGGTTGACGTTGAATTTGTTGGATTTTGTAGAATTAAGGCCAAAATGACAAAATATATAAACATTGAAGGCTAAATTTATTATTATATCAATAAAATACATGCACAATTAATGGAAGACATTAACGTCATGATTAATTATGCTTAGCTGCTCACTTTCAAAATTGGCAGGGATTAAATTGCTTCATTTTTTTAGAGGGACTAATTTGCTAAATTTGGAAATCAAGAGGGACTAGAGAAATTATTTTATCAAAATATAAAATTAAAAAATAAAAATACTTAATTCTTTTAAAAGATATTAAAAATTTTAATATTTTTAAAATTTTAATATTTTTAAAATTTTATAAATCACATTTAATAGAGCTTGAACACGAAACCATTGTCTCTTGAAATATATTAGCTACGATAATTAATCTTTTAGGTGATAAATTAATTTTTATTATTTAAATAATTTGAGAAAAATTCTATCAATTATAAATTCATTGAATTATAAAACAATTATCGTAAGTGGTATCCTTCCAAGAGACGATTACATCATGTTCAAACTCTAATAAATGTTATTTATAAAATTTTAAAAATATTAAAATATTAATATTTTAAAGTTTTCAGTATCTTTTATTATTTTTATATTTTTAATATTATTTAATTTTTAAATAATATTATTTAATTTTTATAAACTTTTATTTTTAAGATTTTTAAGGATTTTCAAATGATATTGTGATAACACCATCATATGGCACATGGTAGCATATGATGGATTAAATGTCTCAAGATAATATTGATAACATTAAAGATGGGTTTGGATATGTGGTGTATTTATCTGTGGTTAGTGTAAAAATAGCGGTACCGATGAGAATAGATATTGTAGTGTGAGACAAAAAGCAAACTAAATATACCGCATCACACTCAATTATCTATCCAAACTCACCTAAGTAATTTGGCTAAAAAACTTTAAGGATAAAATGGGAAGAGCGATATCCCTAAAATGTGCATTAAACCTTTCTTTTAAAAAAAATGTTTAATAAATAAACTAGTGTATAAATACATATATTTCAAAACTGCAAATGCCTCTATATTTATGACTTTCAGAAGGGAAAAGGACATAGTTGTTATGTTTTCCAGGTAAAAGCCAAAAGGACAATGTATCACTCGGGCTCCAACTGTTCAAACACCATCAATTATTGTAGTAGTAAAACAGTGGCAGGTAGAAATACTTTTGCAGTATATTTCGAGAATATTGATATCATCATGCATTTATGTGTTTGTGTATATTATATATTTATATAGAGAGAGATAAGGCTATTGGCTGATCATCATCAGCAAAATCAGCAGCAATTCTGGGATATGATCTCTGCCCAAAATCAAAGCTGTCACTGAGCTTTCTTGTTTTCTTCTGCTAAGTTCTACCACTTTCGTCTCTGCGTTGTATCTGCAAGTGTGGTCCCTGCTTTTGCACGTGTATACACCAACTATTGCAATTTGCATGGATCCCTCTAAAGGCAGAAGAAAGAGGTTTCGGTGTGAACTGGCAATCAATGTTTTTAAACATTAAACATAGGATGCTTGGGGTTGCCCCCATTTCTTTTGTCTTGGTGTCGTGCTGTCCAACGCGTCGGCTAAATACCTAGTATATAGTAATATACATTACGATACCATTATGAATGAGATCGTTGTTCGGTATGATCTTTGTTCAACTTAATAACACTGAATTTATACATTACGTCACAGCATGATAATTTAGTAAATGTACAGGGATTTGTTTTACCCTCATATCTTCACTCAAGCGTCAGCAAAACCAATCCTTCATCACGTGATGATGGATGCCCATGTCCATAAATGCTTGGTCATGTGCATTTAAGCTTGACCATTAAATTTAAGGATATAACGCTCCATAAATGGACTAATTCAATGCGAAGTCTCAAAGAGTTTAAAAGCTCATTGCCTTCATAAAGGTCTAAATTTATGAAACAGGAGGGCGTGTGTTGGAACTAAGAAATTTGACAGAAACTTGAGCTAGAAGGTTCGATGTCTTGCTGAGGAAAACATTCAAAATCAGCTTAAGAACTTAAGTAAAAAAAAAAAAAAACTTGAGAATGAAGAAGAATTTTTGAAAGATTTCATTACAAATGAATTGTGGCTAGAATTTTTGAAAGATTTCATTACAAATGAATTGTGGCATAAAGCCATTACATATACCAGTCAATAAGCTAGTCAAAATAAGCAAATGTCACCTAAACATTTACCTAACACACTAAGTAACCTAGTAAATTGATAAACATAACTTGCACACATAGTAAAGCTGATTTATCAATCCATCAGCATCTAATTACATCAAATATGTTACCAATTTAGTTCAAATCTAACTAAGTAACCAAATATTTCCTTGAAGAACAAAATAAGCAGTATAGGCTCTAGCTGCAACATGCATGGCTCGGGCTATATGGTCTGCTCCTTGTGCTACTCCCTGTCTTGCATGGAAGCCAACTTCAACACTCCTCATTGGCTTGCATGCTACAAACTCCCAACTTTGCCCTCAGATCTTTGAACCTTGACACAGAAAGAGGCTTTGTCAAGATGTCAGCTAATTGATCTTCAGAATTGCAATGAATCAGTTTAACTTCTTGAGATTGTTCCATTTCTCTAATAAAATGAAACTTTATCTTGAAATGCTTTGTTCTCCCATGGAACACTGGATTCTTTACAATTGCAACAACAGATTGGTTATCACATTTGATCTCTATTACTTCCCTTTAGTGTAGATTCAAATCTGCCATGATTTTTCTTAGCCAAAATAACTTGGTTAACAGCTCATGCAGCTGCCACATACTCTACCTCAGCTGTCAATTGAGCAACAACACTTTGCTTCTTTGAAATCCAACAAAAAATAGTTGAACCAAGGTAAACAGATACCCTGAAATACTTTTCATATCATCTATCGATCTAGCCCAATCACTATCAGCATAACCAAGAAGCTTCATGCTATCAACCTTGGTGAACATGATTCCAAAACTCAGTGTACCTCTGATATACCTGAGAATTCTTTTAGCAACTTGAAAATGACTTGCATTGCAACAATGCATGAACCTAGATAGGAGACCTACAGCAAACATGATGTCTGGTCCTGTGGCTGTCAAATAGAGCAAACATCCTATCAAGCTTCTATAGGTTGATTCATTCACCTTTTCGAAATCACCTTGGCTTGATAGTTTTTTCCGATAGCAACTGGTGTGTGATAGCCCTAATTTGACCCTACTCAAAAAGTGGTTTCGGGACCACAAAATCGAGTCACAAAAATAATTAAATGTTATATTATATGTCTATTACAAGTGAAATTGCATGTGTGAGAATTTCATGCTTTGATTTTGTCATTTGGATGTGAAATTGTTAAAAAGGACTTGTGTGATAAAAATTAAAAATGTGATAGGTAGAATTTAGAGGGCCGAATAATGCATGGTATATTACAAGGAGGACTTGCATGTCAAATGGACCACTATTAAATTAGTGGACAGCAATGATGATAAATGATAAGTAATATATGTATTTTGTATTAGTAAAATAATAACTTAATGGATATTATATTCATTCCAAATTAGTATTATAATATTTAATGATTTTATAAGAGGAAATATATAATTAATAAAAGTAAATAGGTGATGAAAACAAAGTTTTCATCCATTCTTTCTTTCATTTGCCGAAATCTAAAGAACAAGGTAAAACAAAAGGCTCTTTGATATTCGGCATTGGTGAATCTAATTGGAGGTATGTTTGATTTTATTTCTTGATAATTTATGTGAAATTGAGTTAATTGCTAAGCTCTTTTCATAGCCCATGACTCAATTTTTGTTATTGGTTTGAAGTGATGCATTCGGCTATGGGTTGTTTGAGTGTCTTTGAAGGTGTTTGATGTTTTTGGTATTAAATGTGATGATAGATGAGTTGAGCTTGATGAATAAGGATAGTTGTGGTTAGATAGATAGATGGTAATCGGCTATTATAGTATAATGAAAGAATTGTACATGGTAGTTTAAAATAAGGCTTGAATGGGAGATATAATTGCCGAATGATCAAATAGTTAATGAATTAAATAAGTGTTTAAAATGTTATTCGGGTATTGGTGTTAAGTTGTAAAAATTCTTGTTAATTGTTGGAAGTATGTGTTTATTTGTTAAATTAGCTTATTCCATGGTCGAATGTAATATTTGGTCAAGGAATGGTTTAATTGAATAAATAAAAGATGAGAGCATTCGGTCATGGTGTTATGTGCTCGCATGAAATGTATATGTATGAGAGTTTTAATAGGAATTTCGTGTATTATGAAAGATGATGTATATATTTAATCATAGGATGGTCTTGGTAACCTTAGAAAAGAATGCATGAAAATTAAATAGGTTGCTCTCATGGCCGAATATGCTAAAAGCTAATACATAGACTAGTTGATAAATATGTGTTAAAGAAATGTGAACAAATATCTATTTGATTGGTATTCGGCTATAGTTAATTGTATAATTAATTGACCGATTGTGAAGTAGTGAATCTATTTAAATTGTGAGTGCATGAATTGATTTTAAGGTGGCCAAAATTGTTTAAATGAAATATTTGTAAAGATGCATAGTGCCGAATGTGTTCATGAATGAATGAGTTATGTGGGTTGTTTAAATGAAAGAAATGGATAAGTTAAGGTATAATTGAGTGTTTGAATGTGAATTACAAAATACATGAATTTAAAAATGAAATGGTGATAGACTTAAGTGGACAAATGATGCGAATGAATTAGCTTTTGAAATGTATATGGTTGCCATACGTATGTGTTTGATTGAGAAGTTAAATTTGTTGATTTTAGCTCAAGAGCATAGAGAACCAAGGTTGGACAGGGGAAAAGAGAAAGTAGTTGAATAGCCGATCCGAGACTGCTTGAAAATATTCGAGGTAAGTTTTAAGTAGTTAAACATAAATAATATTCGATAATGACATGACATATTATGAGAATCAAGTATTACTTGTAATGTATGTATATGGCCGAATGGAAAATATAATATGGAAGTACAATGTGATATGCTTTTATGATCAAATGATAAGTGTTAGATGAATATGAGTGAGATGTTATGTGTAAACTATCAAATGATAAGTGTGAATGATGAAATGAAATAAAAGTGAATAAAATGTAGGATGATATATTCGAATGATGCTAGTACCTAATTTGGTGTGATTATGTTATATGAACCTTGTTGATATGAATATCGTACGGTACTATTCGGGCCTTTGAGCCTAGCAGGCTATGATGCCGGTGAGATACTATTCGGGCCTTTGAGCCTAGCAGGCTATAATGCTGGTGAGATACTATTCGGGCTTTTGAGCCTAGCAGGCTATAATGCCGGTGAGATACTATTCGGGCCTTCGAGCCTAGCAGGCGAAATGCCAGTGGATGAATTCGGGTTTAAAACCTAGTAGGCTAAATGTCGGTGATTTGATAAAAGTCTAAGACTAAGATACCTCGTGTTAGAACGACAAATGAATACATTCAATACGTTAAGTTGGCCAGGTACGTATTATGTACTTATATGTGAGTTTGATTTGAATTGAATCATAAGTGTATAATGTGATACATATGTGAATAAACGTTATAACTATATCTATGATCATGATACATTCGGTCAAGGTGTGAAAGTATGTGAAAGTATTTGATTTATTTATGTTATATGAATTCAGATTAAGTGAAATAAGAATGCTAAATGTGCATTATATGCTTGTGTATATTCGGCCATATGGCAATATACCTAGAAAATGGCCTCTTGAGAAATTGAATGATCGAAGTATAATTGAGTTTATTTGTTTGCATTGCTTAAAACTTACTAAGCTTATGAAAGCTTACTCCGTTTGTTACGTTTCTCTGTTTTATAGATTGTTGACTCTAGTCACCTGCTCGAGGGGATCATCAGCAACTCGTCACACTATTTATCATTTTGGTACTACTATGTTTTGGAGGTAGTATGGCATGTATAGAATAGACTTAAGTGAATGATATTTTGAGATGTTGTTGTATATAAGCCATGTGAATATGGCAACTTTTGAATGTCGGTATAAGTCTGAATTTTGATCTTTGATTGTGTTTGGCTATGCATATAATTGCTAATGAACTTATGTAAATGTGAAGGTACAAAGGTAGTGTTTTGGATTGGTAACTCTTCATAACCCACTCCGGCGACGGATACGGGTTATAGGGGTGTTAAATGGTGTGCTTGCTGCCTTGCAATTTTGCATAGAGAATCTGTTTAGAATTTTCAAGGAAAATGCCTTTTGACTCAAGAAAATTCCATGTTGCATTTGAGATACTTTCATGCCAAGGAAGTATGACATTTTTCCCAAGTCAGACATTTCGAACATGCTTTCCATCTTGTCTTTGAAGTCATTCAACATGACTTTATTTCTCCAGTTACCAGCAGGTCATCTACATACAAGGAGACTATGAGCACAGTTTCCTCACCTTCCTTTTTCGCATACAAAGTTGGCTCGTTGATGCTTCTCTCAAACCCCAAGCTAGCTAGGTAGCTGTCGATTCTGTCATACCAAGCTCTTGGTGTCTGTTTTAAGCCATACAAGGCCTTCTTCATCTTGTACACACTTTTTTCCTTGCCTACTACTTTAAAACCTTCAGGCTGTTCAACATAGATCTCCTCATCAAGTAAACCATTGAGGAATGAAGATTTTACATCGAGTTGATGTATCTTTCATTGCTTCTGTGCAGCCAAAGCAACCAATAGCCTAATTGTATCAAGTCTGGCCACTGGTGCAAATGTCTCAAAGTAGTCAATGCCAAACTTTTGATTGAATCCATTCACAACTAGCCTAGCTTCAGCTTGTTTAGAGTTCCATCAGTATTGTGCTTGGCTCGAAACACCCACTTTACTCCTATCACCTTTCTATTAACTGGCCTTGCAACTAACTCCCAAGTCTAGTTCTTGTTAATCATGCTCATTTCATCGAGCATGGCTTGCTTCCATCCTTGTTGAGCTTTAGCCTCTTCAATGCAAGTTGGTTCCACAATAGCCACTTCAGTCGTCTCATATATCTCACTCAAAGGTCTGGTTCCTTTGACTAGCTCATGGTCAATGTCCATTTCAGGATCATTATGATCAGCTTCAGTCTGATCTATCATCAAGTCTTCAGTAGTACTTTCAGGCTCATTCTTATCCTAGTTCTAGTTCGATATCTCATCAAAATCTATATCTCAGTCCACAAAAACTCTATTGGATGTAGGATCTAAAATCCTGTAGCCTTTCTTCACACTGCTGTAGCCTACTAAGATGCCAGGGTGAGCCTTCTTTGCCAGCTTGTCTCTCTTGACTGTAGGAATGTGTGCATAGCAAATGCAGCCAAAGACCTTCAGATGAGCAACTGATGGCTTGAAACCAAACCAGGCCTTAAATGGAGTTTTTTGAAACAAAGACTTGGTTGGTAGCCTGTTTTGGAGGTAAACTATAGTGTTTACTGCCTCAGCCCAAAAATTCTTAGGTAAATTCCTTTCAAACATTAAGCATCGAGCCATATCCATCAATGTTTTATTCTTCCTCTCACTGACACCATTCTACTAAGGTGTGCAGGTGTTGGTGAGCTGGTGCTTGATGCTTGGTTCATCACAAAAGCCCTGAAACATTGCTGAAGTGTACTCTGTGGCATTATCTGACCTTAATGTCTTCAGCTTGCACCCTGATTTTGTTTCTGCTACAGCCTTGAATTTCCAAAATACTGAGGCCACTTCTGACTTGTGCTTTAAAAAGTAAACCCAGCAAAACCATGAATAATCATCAATGAAGAGGATGAAATAACTACTACCATTCAAAGACTGTGTCTTCATAGGGCCACACACATCAGTGTGGACTAGCCATAGCTTTTCTGAGGCTCTCTAGGCCTTGTTAAAAGGAAATGGCTATCCAGTTTACTTTCTTAGCTGATACACTTCACAAACATCCTCTTTCTCAACTGATTTTGTGAAGTTTTCAACCAAGTCCCTTTTGGTCAGCTAAACTAGTAACTTGTAGTTGGCATGGCCTAATCTCTTGTGCCACAACTTAGGCTCATCTAAGATAGTTGTGTAGGCACTCTCTAAACTTTTGTTCCAATCCACAACAAAACTTCTATCATTCATGGTCATTGACATGAGTTTGGATCCACTTGGATTACTGTTTAGGCACTATTTGTCTTTAAACACTACTGAGTAACCTTTTTCAAGCAGTTAAGCTATATTAAGCAGATTTCTATCAATTTCAGGCAGAAACAGAACATTAGTAACTAGTTTGGTACTTATAGAAGTGTCAATCAGTACATCTCCCTTGCCTTTTGCTTTGATGTAGTGTCCATTGCCAACTTTTACTCTTGTGTTGAAGCTTTTGTCTAAGTTCTTGCAAAATAGCTACATCAAGAGTCATGTGGTTTGTGCAACCATTATTAATCAACCACCCTTTTTTGGCTTTTCTTCTAGCAATTGAGCAAGAGAATGTAAAGACTTGCTCTTCTTGATCACAACCTTCTATTGCCACTTGAGCTTCAGCTCTAGGTTGCTGAGGTTGGTTTTGCTTCTGCTTGGCCTTGTTTTTGCACACTTCCTCAACATGGCCTATCTGCTTGCAAATCTTACACTGCACATCAGGTTTAAACTAGCAGTTTGCTTCTACATGACTGAGCCTTCTGCAGCGTGAGCAATGTTGATAATTTCTTCTTGCTCCATCTCTTCTAGGCTTATCTAACTAAGTCTTCTTCCCTTTATAGCCAGAGGAGCTCGAGGCTGGTCTGCTCTTGGCTTGGAAAGCACCTTCTTGATGCTCTTCTTGTCTACTAGCTCTTCTTTGCTCCTAAGGATAAAGAGCATTGATCAGTTCAGTCAAAATGATGCTTGACAAATCTCTTGAGTCTTTAAGGGAAGAGATTTTGGCTTCACATCTTTCAGGTAAGGTTGCAATAACCTTTTCAACTATTCTTGCATCACTGAATTGCTCCCCGAGCAATTTGATGCTGTTCACAATAGACATGATCCTGTCTGAGTATTGCTTCACTGTTTCTTCTTCCTTCATCTTCAAATTTTCAAAGGCCCTTCTCAAATTCAAGAGTTGTTGCTGTCTCATTCTTTTAGTCCCTTAAAACTCCTCCTTGAGCTTATCCCAGGCCTGTTTTGGAGACTCACAAGCCATGATTCTTGTGAAGGTCAAGTCTGACACACTGTTTTGGATGCATGACATTGCTTTGTATCTCTTGGATTTTGTAACACCCCGTACCCGAGACCGTTACCGGAGTCGAACACGAGGTGCTAACCGACTAATTCATTTACTCTCACAGTCCAATAAAAAATTTTCCAGACGACGGCTAACTGCATCACTGTCACCTTAAAAATCATAACTTGAATTCCACAACTCGAAAATCAGATTCGTAATTTTTCCCCGAAACTAGACTCATATGTCCATCTACATATTTTTTCTTAGAATTTTTGGTTGGGCCAATTAGTACAGTTTATTAGTTAAAGTCTCCCCTATTCCAGGGTTCGACTACACTGACCTTCATGCATTACGAATTGGATATCTCCCTGTACAGGGATTCAATACTGATGCCGTTTGTTTCTATAGAAACTAGACTCAAAAAGGAATCTATACATATATGGCATGACTTATAAATGTCTCTGGTTAATTTATAATGAATTTCCAAAGTCAGATCAGGGGATCCAGAAACCGTTCTGGCCCTGTCTCACGAAAACCTTAACATCTCATAATATAATGTTCATATGAATGTTTCGTTACTTTCCTATGAAAATAGATTCATCAAGGTTCGATTACATAATTTATTCGATATTTAATTCCATTCCTACTATTTTTAGAGATTTTTCACATCCACGTCACTGCTGCTGCCAGCATTTATTTTTAAGGTAAACTTTACCTATTTCATGATCCTCCATGGATCAACTAGAGTTTGTCATACATATACCAAAAGTGATCATGAATAACCATTCCCATGACTAACCGTTACCAACATTTCCATACCTCTCGATGGATGACATACAAAATGATTACAATGCTATGATCAAAGTATTCTTAAAGCCATTTTCGCATGGCTTATATACATTAACCAAAATATCCTCCCGCTACTAGTCTATTCAATACATGCCATAAGATAATCCAAAACATAGTAGTACCAAACAGTGGATGGTGATAGTGTGACTAGTTCTTTGACGATCCCCGAGCCTGTAGCTTCCAAATGAGATCTATAAAACAGAGGAAACAAAGTAAACGGAGTAAGCATTACAATGCTTAGTAAGTTTTAAGCAGTGTCAACAGATAACAACCAAATTATAACATAGTTGTTCGTATTTTTATTTCACTCTTCTTTCGGGCATACCATCCCTTTACCGAATATGCACATCTCAACATATACAGTAGGCAAATAAACTTTCACATAAAAGTGAGCTCATGTGACATAGATATATTGTATGATTTCACATAACCTCTCACACTGATCCGATGTCACATACTCATAGGAATAGTCTCATGGATTGCTCTCGTATGCATCACATAACTACCTTATGATTTAGTTCAAATCAAGCTCACATATAAACTTGGAGTACATACCTGTTTAACCTTTCGCACTGAATATATATTTATAAGCAATTCTTATTACGAAGTCTTATAGCTTTAACCTCTACTCGGATTATCGGCGAGACCTTTAGCTCAGACGAAATCTCCACACGAAGTCATCGGGTCTTACCCGGACATACTCTCCACACGTAGTCATCGGGTCATTAGAGCTCGGATATAGTACGAGCACGAAGCCTACGGTCATTAATCGGTGATAATATTCTCGCATAAAGCCTGTGGGGTTTTAACCCGGATATAGTACTAACACAATTGCCCTTCGGGACTTATCACATTTATACACTTCCACATCCATCACGTTGGCCACTAGGCCTTATCACATATATACACACTTTCACATTCATCACATCGGCCATTAGGCCTTATCACATATATACACACTTTCACATTCATCATATCGGCCATTAGGCCTTATCACATATATATATCTCATACATATTTCATATTTTTCTTGTACATCAATTTCAGCAATAGCTTATAAGCAACTCAAATAGTTTCATCAAAGTTTACAACAAAATCACATATTCACTACATGCAGTTTTCCTGAGCAACAGTCACTAAATTGTTTATAACTGGAGCTACAAAACTCAAAATCAATTGCCGTTAATTTTCCCCGAATGTAGACTCACGTATCTTTCATCCATAAATTTTCAGAATTTTAGGTGTGGCTAACCATTACCAGATTTTTCTTAAAGTTTCCCCTGTTTCACTGTTTGACTAATCTGGCCACTCTTCACTACAAATCAAATTTCTCATTGTACAGAATTCAAAATGTGTTCTATTTGATTTCATTTAAAACTAGACTCATTAAGGAGTCTAAGCATATAAATATTATCTTATAACCATTTTTGTACAAATTATAATGATTTTCCAAAAACAGAATAGGGATTTGAGTCATTCGACACTGTCCCACACAACTTTAAATATCTCTTTATAGGAAATTTCTTTGCTTCCACGGTCTCTTTTATAAGAAACTAGACCAACTATGCTTTGATTACATATTTTATTCAGCCTATAATTCTACACCAACAATTTATAGTGATTTTCTAAAATCACATTACTGCTGCTGTCCAAGCAAATTATCACAATTTGCTCTTAAATTTCAAGTCCAAACACTTATGAACTTACCATTTGGGTTTAAGACATATCATGGCCACATCATATCTTATTAAATCAACTCATTATGTCCTATTATGATTGAATTTACTCAACGATTAATCGCTTAAAACTTACCTCGGAAGTGGTTGACGACTAGATATCCACGGCTATTCGCTTACTTTCTCTTTTCCTTATCCGACTTTGATCCTCTAGGCTCTTGAGCTAAATCAAACAATTTACTTCCCAATCAAACACAATCACACGGCATCCATATACATTTTAGAACCATTCTTAACATATTTACTACTCAAGCATGTAACTTAACAACTTAACCATTAGTTCTTCGAACCACAAACAAAACATATTCATACGTCAATATCTCAAACCTTACCATAACAACCAATATGCAAGATATCACATATACATAACTTAGCTTATGAGAACATATGTATTACATCATAAACACATCTTTTACCAATTACCTCACTAAAGCCAAATTTTTATAATCAACCACAAAGAAAAATATACCACAAATCACACTTCCAAAATGAGCTACCTCCATGGCCGAGTATACTTCATCATTAACATATCTCATTTTCGAATCATATAATCAACATTTGTTCAAGACATCAAACCTCTTTAATTTCGGCTATTACTAATATAAACATTCACAAATCATATTCTTAGGAAGACCGATTTCTTTCCATAACACATTCATCATCAATACATAGATGAAACAATCAAAATCCCTTCCTTTATACCCTAGCCGAATGCTCCAATCATCCATCAAAATTACAAATTTTAGCATGGGCTAAGTAAGAACCATGATTATTTACCTAAAACAAGTTAAAAATTTCACCATTTGACATAATATACTAACCTTCTTAATGACTCAAGTGACCAAAAATTCTTCCCCTTCCCATCCATTTCTTTATTACTAACCCTTCGTTTTATTCTTTCTCCCATAACACACTAACACAACATGTTTCCAACATGTTTCACCCCATAACATTTTGTCCATCCTCATGCTCATGGCCGGCCACTACATATTAGGGGGGAAAATTGACATGCAAGTCCTCCCTTTTGACTACATGCACTATTAGATCCTTGTAGATTAGCCTATCACATTTCAAAAGTGTCACACAAGTCCTTTTGACTAAATTCACATGCAATTTACTAAATCGAAGCTTAAAATTTTCGCACATTCATATTCACATATTTTAGACCATAAATATCACATCCAAATAATTTGGTGACTCGGTTTAGCGGTCCCGAAACCGCTTTCCAACTAGGGTCACTTTAGGGCTGTCACAGATTTATCATCAGAATGCTGCCTGATCTGAGCCACAGTGGTGTTGGCTCTCAAAGGTGGTGGTTCAACTTCCGAGTTGACAACCTCTCACAAATCAAATGCCTACAGGTAGGTTTTTATTTTCACTACCCAAATGTAGTAGCCTTCACCATTAAACACAGGTGGTGCAGCTGGAGAGAAACTGGATGAAGACATGGTTTTGAGGATTGAAAAAAAAATGACAGGATGATAAATTTGAACTAAGAAAATAGAATGATAAATTTGACAGAAACTTGAGCTAGAAGGTTTGATGTCTTGCTGAGGAAAACATTCAAGATTAGCTTAAGAACTTGAGTAAAAAAAAACCAGAGAATGAAGAAGAATTTCTGAAAGATTTCATTACGAATGAATTGAGGCATAAAGCCATTACATATATCAGTCAATAAGCTAGTCAAAATAAACAAATGTCACCTAAACATTTACCTAACACCACTAAGTAACCTAGTAAATTGATAAACATAACTTGCACACATAGTAAAGCTGACTTATCAATCCATCATTACCTAATTACATCAAATATGTTACCAACTTAGTTCAAATCTAACTAACTAACAAAGTATTTCCTTGAAGAACAAAATCAGCAACATAGGCTCTAGTTGCAACATGCATGGCTCAAGCTACATGGTCTGCTCCTTGTGCTACTCCCTGTCTTACATGGAAGCCTACTTCAACAGTATGAAACTTTTGATGAAGATGTCGTTGGATTGACAAACCTGTTGGATAAAGTATTTAGAGGCAAGGTGTGGGGACTTACATAGTGGAAAAGAGGATGGGGATGGGCTCCCACAACATCACCAAGCACATGTGCTTCAGTTGGTTAATACCAAACATGAAGTGACGAGACATGCTTTTGGAATGACCCATACAATGCAAGATTTGGAAAGAGCGTTGGCTAATCAATTTAGTGTGTATATATAAGTCTGCATGCACCCACATTGCATGAAAAGAAAGGAGGTCACAATTAGTGATATGGATGACCCACCATATAAACTGTAGGGCTGATCCTTAAGATTCTGTTGGGGCTGTTACCTTGGAGCCATATGAAAAGCAAGACTGTTCCTCAAGTGGTACCCCATAGCCCCCAAGAACACGACAAATCCAATCAGTAGATATTATATTGTGAGTTTAATTCAGAGAGATGAAAAATAGAAAAAGACTTTGTTGGATATCAAGCATGGAAGTCAGTTAAATTTGTCTGAGGGTTCAGCAGCAATTACAGCACCTTGGGATACTTTGCCCATACTATGTGAATCTGTAAGATGTGACTTACTTCCCCAATGCCTTAACCTTTGGGTTTGGAGGTTTCTACAACAACTTACTAGACAGCAAATTAAGTGACCCCTCCTACTTAAACAGGATTTTGCCACCTTAACCCAAAACATTAAATTTTATACACTTTCTGCTGAAAAGAGATTCTTGTCGCATTGGAGTGCCAAATGATTTTGTTTATTAAAATATTCTTTAGTTAACTACAACCTGTCTTGAGTTCTTCTGTTTTACCAACATCACAATGGACTGTTAAAGATAATTTATTACGATTCATTTTCATCAGCTTCAGATTAGAACTAGGTTGTTATTATAGTTGTAAGATTGAATACTGTAAAGAGTAGCAGCAGCAGTAAATTAAAAATAAAATGATTATGGAAGACATTAAATTAAAATTATATAAAATATATAATTTTTACATATTTGAAGAGTTAATAAATAATTAAAATCTTTTTGATACAGTAAATAATTAAGCTTTAAGTAATTTAAAAATGAAATGAAAATAATAAGTATGAATAAATATACAAAATAATTATTTTAAATTATTTTAAAATTGTAAATAATAAATTATAAATAAAACTAAAATTTGTTAATAGCAAATGCTTTGTTGTAGTTTTTGCTAGGATGATTACTTGATAATAATGCTTCCTAGGGCTTTGGTCCTCTTGTATCTACCAAAAAAAGAAAACCAAACAAAAGAGGGATAGAAAAGGGATTTATTCTCCGGTGAGTTTGGTTGCACTTTTATCCATCAGTGAAAATTTTTAGTCTAGCTAGTATCCACGTGGGTGTATTGAACTAGGCCATAATTATCCCAACAGAAAGAAGGGTGCGATTGCACAAAATATGCTCTTAAAATCATTTTACAGAAAATGATAATATTCTAATATTTACTTTGTTGTTATGTAATGTTATACAGGCTTTAGCCTACAAGATGAGTAACAAAATTTTCACCATTATTTATAACCAACCGTTCAACACCATGCACTGCCACACAAACAACCATGGGTTGCGGCCTTTCTTTCTGAAATATTCAGATTTGGACGAGTTTAACATTCTCTTATTGATTCTTTTGTTAATTTTCTCTAAATTGACCCCTGACATTATAGATCTACAAAAAATTTTAAAACTGACATCTTTGCCACTATAGCAACCACGATTTTTTGACATTTTATTTTTCTTTTTATCTTTTTCTCTCTTCCTAAATTAGAAACCCAAAAACAAATATCCAAAAGTAACCCGGAAAATCATTAAAGAAAAACTCAATAAGCTTCAAGGACCTCTTTTTTGTTTTAGAGTTTTTTATTATTATTTAGTTTTGGCTATCATGCTGAATAAAGGAACCAAAGGCTCTTCTTTATTCTATTTCATATTTATTGTTTTATTTAGTTTTGGGTACCATGTTAAATCTTTTATTTTTATTTTTCTGTTTTAGATTAATGGAATTTTTGTTTTGTATTTCAAATTTATTTGTGATGTAATTTTACGTACCATGTTGAATAGTAATGAAATGTAGGTTGAAAATTAAGGAAATGGTGATGAGTGCTTTTGGAATAAAAAATATATATATTTTATTTCTACAAACTTCCAATGTCTATTCTAATAATTAGATTAAAATAATCATTTCGTGATTTTTTCAAATGGTGTTGAAAGAGAGATTCTATAAAATACCAATACGTGAAAATAGAAAAAGAACATAGACAATCAAGAAACGAACTCACAAACATATGGAATTTCATTGAATCAAAAACTGATTACAGTGGTACATTACCATTATTTATAGACAAAGAACGAACCTCTCAGCTGCTTAACAACCTCGTAACCTCTTTGTAACAACTTGGACCAATAACAAACAACTAACAGCCTGTAACATCTTAACAACTCGAAATTCATTTAGGTACGACATTAAAAATTGTTTAAGAAGGTCAAAATTAAATTATACTTTTTATAATAGTAAAAATAAAATTTTATTATTTTAATATCCTATATTTTTATAGTTTTAAAGGATTAAATTAAAATTTTATCAATTTTGGGAGACCAAAATATAATTTTACTATTACAAATTTAAAATTTTAAGAACCCTAAAAGGTAAATTTCCATTTTAGAGGGGTTGGGTCCCTGCCAAGCCCCTGGATTCGCCATTACATTTAGGCAATCAACATTGCTTGTACATTGATCAACACAATACAACGAACCATACTGTTGAATAAGGATATTGAATAGATTCATACATGATTTAACCAACCAAACACGCTGCAAATAAAAATCTAGCTTTACTAATTTCTTAGAACTTATTTTTTAACCGTGATATTGGTAAATAAAAAAAAACAACCATCTTGAGCTAATTTATTATTAATTGTAAACAGTAGTATGGATTATGTCTAAAATTTGCCTTAAAGAGTTGGATGTAATTTTAAAACCTCGTTATTAGCATATCATGATGAAATTATATAAAAAGTACTACGACCCTATTCTACATTGCTTTTACGATTCTAAAAGCAGTTTTAGAACTTTAAAATAAGATTAAATTAGTTATTTATGTCGAACAACTGTTAATTGGTCATATAGGTTGATTTTCTTTTGAAAATTTAAGAAAATAAGTTGTTTTTGGAGAGAGTGTGTGAAAGAGTGCCCAGGCACTCTTTTTACATAGGTGGCAGGAAGCGCGCCCAGCTGGACGTACTTTAACACTCTCTATCCTTGGCCATCAATTTTTCTAGGGTTTTTTAGTGTTAAAGTTAGGCTTTTTTGGGTTTATGTATTTAGGGTTTCGTTCTTTAGGGTTTTTAAGGTGACACCGTGAAAGTTTATAGGTAGATTTGAGGGGTCGAGGATGCAATAACGCGTCTTAGAACATATACATTTAATACGCATGTCGAGATAGGACCATTAGCTCAAAAAACCATCCTATGGAAGTCGGGTTCCGGGGTGACAATGCTTAATATGGTCACGGGTCGAAGTCTAAGTAGAGGTCCCAGTCGCCAGTTGTTATGCAGTGACGGGTTCGAGTATAACTAGGGGCCAATTGACGATTGTTATGCGATCACGAGTTCAAGCTTTTTGGATACTTGAAAATGCTGCCTTATATATACCATACATAAGATTGAGGCCATAATCATAGGAAAAATGAAGGGCTTTACAGTGTAATCAAGATGATTTTTTTCTCTATTTCCAGGCAACTAATATCTTTAATCTTTCATTCTAATCTAAAGGCTAACATCGAGGTGGAAACAATATGTAACACCCTTAACCCATATCCATCGTCGAAACAAGGTTTTATAGCATTACTAGAATCTTCAAAACATTTGACAAATAATTTATATAAATTACTTTACTTTAACCAAGATCATTCAAAAAGTCCCTTAATTGAACCCTCGAGGCCCAATACGAGCATTAGAATCAAGTTCAGACTTAATCGGGAACTTTAAGAATTTTTCATGACATTTCAAAAAATTTCTAAGTTGCACAGCAAGCATGCACGTGTGGTCCAAGGGACATGCCTGTGTTGTAACACCCCGAACCCGAGACCGTTGCCGGTGTCGTACACGAGGGGCTAACAAGCCAAAACCACTTATGGCACCGACCAATTTGACATTCCCAGGCAAGCTGGAAAACTGCATCGCTGTCGCCTTAAAAAGCATATCTCGAGTTTCACAACTCGGAAACTGATTACGTAAATTTTCCCTGAATTTAGACTCATATATCCATCCATGGATTTATTTCTAGAATTTTTGGTCGGGCCAATTGGTACAGTTTATTAGTTAAAGTCACCCATGTTACAGGGGTCGACTACACTGACCTTCGCGCGTTGCAACTTGAATATCTCTCTGTACAGGGTTTCAATACTAATGCCGTTTGTTTCTAATGAAACTAGACTCAAAAAGGAATCTGCAAATATAAGGCATGACTTCTAATTCAATCTAGATAATTTATGGTAAATTTTCAAATTCGCGACAGGGGACCCAGAAACCGTTCTGGCCCTGTCTCACGAGAACTTTAATATCTCTCGGTATACTGTTCATATGATCGTTTCGTTACTTTCATATGAAAATAGACTCGTCAAGGTTCGATCACATAATTTATTCACTATTTAACACCTTTCCTACAAATTTTGGTGATTTTCCACATCCATGTCACTACAGCTGGCAGCATCTGTTTTTAAGGTAGGCTTTACCTATATTGTAGTTCCCATGAACCAACTATAGTCTAGTCATACTTAGGTCCACATATGATCATATTTAGCCATTCCAATGGCTGATCATGTGACCAACTCTCTCATTCCAAACCATAATCACATCATGAAACCAAATATAATTACAAACCACAAATGGTCTAATTCCATACTCCACTATTACGAACCATTTTCGCATGGCCGTACACATATACATCACAAGTACTTAAAACAACCGAGGGTAGTCCTATACATGCCATATCCGAACTCAACTAAAGGAGTACCAAAAAGGGGCTTTGATAGTGTGGTTGACTTCAACTTCTATGATCCCGAATCCGATCGCTAACGAGCAAAATCTATAAACAGAGAAACAAAGAAACGGAGTAAGCAATTTATGCTTAGTAAGTTTGAGCCATAATATACACACAACCAAAGCATAGCATTCAAGTAGCTAAACAATAATTCATATGCACAATTTCTCAAAGACATGCTTACTTCACAATCCCAACTCTTATATTCATACACAAATAACGGCCTAGTTAATGTCGATAGCTCATTTATCATTAGAGCGAATATTCATACGCACTTACTCATAGTGTGCAAAGCACACACAAAACATACCTTGTTGTTGGGAATTTCACAAGTGCATTAACTGAAAATTTTCCAGCAGCTTATAAATTTCAAATCACATACCTTGAGTTTATCCGGATATAGCTACTCGTTCAAAACACCTTGGGACATAGCCGGTTATGGTAACCCGCACAAATGCCTTGGGACTTAACCCGGATATCACAACTCGCACAATTGCCTTGGGCTTAGCCGGATATCATAGCTCGCACAATTGCCTTCGGGCTTAGCCCGGATATCACAATTCGCACAATTGCCTTCGGGCTTAGCCCGGATATCACAATTCGTACATTCATTCACATCTTTGTTTCAATTTCATAACAAACTTTTATGCACATTTTACTTAATCAAAAATATCATTTCGGCTCAATGGCCATATACAAGGGCACAATTTCGATTGCTTATTACTTCATTCAATCGAATCAAAATCTAAGTTTCGATACTCGAAAACTTACCTCGGATGTTGTCGAAGCGATTCGATGGCTATTTGACTACTTTTTCCTTCCCTTTATCGGATTTGGTCCCCTTTGCTCTTGAGCTTAATTTAACAAATAATTTGATTCAATCATTTGAGTATCGAAAAAAGAACTCAAGGCACTTAGCCCACATATATTCACTAGACATTAAAGTCACATAAGTATGGAATTCATGAATCGACTCAACACACAAAGCCTTCAACATGCTTACTCATGGCGAACAACACAACCTCTTAGGTACTCATTCATGGCCTATTATGCATGTTGATGTTGAGGCCAATTACATGTTTAACACCACACATGAATGGCACACATTTTACTAGCTAATGCTTTACATATTGTAGCTCAATACTTATAATATAGCATCAAGCACTCATATGGCCGATTATACTTAGTCATTCTTGCACCAAATCAACAATAAATTCCAAGATTTTCACATCATATGTGTACTAGGCCGAATGTACTTGCAATTTCACAACCATTCTTCAACATTTTCTTCTTTAAACAAACATATTTATCACTTACTTCATAATCAAAACATCATGTGCAAACATATACACACATATAGGTGCAAGGTCGAATCTCAAGGGTTCATACCCATCCAAACACAAATTTTACCAATCAAGTAACAAGCATAAATCATGCTCATGAATGCACCATGGCGAATACATCACAACCATACCCTTTTAACTTTGGTCATGGTTAAACAAAGAATTCAATGTCCTACTCAAGAATACTAAAAAGAAATTTCAAGAGTAGTCAATCCTTCATTACATGCATCATCAACAAGCTTCACATTTAGCATGCAATGGCTTTAACACAATATCAACCTTGGCCAAATACCATTTCCATGGCACAACAAGGATTTGAACCATGGGCTAACATGAACATCAAGTTAGCAACTAAAACATGCATGAAACTCATGACACAACCTCATACATACCTTAATCTTGGTACAAGTATGGCCAAATCTCCTTCTAGTTCTCTTCTTAAACCAAAATGGAGCAAAAATCCCTTTCTTCCTCCTTATGATTTTCGGCCAAAAGATGAGAAAGGATGAACACAACAATTTTTTTCTTCCTTCTTTCTCAACTCACGGCAAGGGGGGAATACCACACTCACACACATTTTTTTCATTCTTTTATCACCCATACACCTTTGTTTATTATTTCACCCTAATGCACCAACAAAACATGTTTCATGACATGTTTAGCCCATACCTTCTTGTCATGGCCGGCCACTTCATGTTAGGGGAATTTGACATGCAAATCCTTATTTTTGCATGCATTATCAACTAGTCATCACACATTTCCCCATCATACTTTCAAAGTTTACTACTAGGTCCTTTCTAGTGAAATTCACATTTATAACTCTAAATCGAAACATCAAAAATGTCACACATGAATTAACACATATTATAGGCATCAAAATAAATTATAAATTATTTTTATGCCTCGGTTTTGTGGTCCCGAAACCACACCCCGACTAGGGTCAATTTTGGGCTGTCACATGTGTGACCCTGGGACACGCTCGTGCTACAGGCCATGTTTGACCTCATGTAACTCTCTAACTTGCGCTCACTGCCATGCCATACGCCCGTGTGTTAGGCCGTGTGGTTAATTAATTCTTTTCGAAATTAGGTGTAGGTTGCACACGACCAAGACACACTCCCGTGTTCCAGGCCTGTAATACCCCTTGCCCATAGAGACATGATTCGAGGTGTTACCTGACTTAACTCAATCAACTATACAAAACCGAGCGGTAAAATTTTGATAAATTTTAAAACTTTTACTTTCATAAGCAATTAGTTCCTTGAATGGGCTTACGGGGCCCAAAACATACATTCGAGATGATTTAGACTTAACTGAGAATTTAAGAAAAACTTGGTGAAATTCATGCTTTAGGGTTCCACACGCCCGTGTGACTCGGGACACGCCCATGTCCTCAGCCCGTGTGCGACACTGACTTTAGGGCACGGTCATGACACATGCCCGTGTGGCCTACTTGTGGGCAATACTGACTTATAGACACGGCTAGGGCACACGCTCGTGTCGCCTAACCTTGGACAATACTGATTTAAAGGTTTAAGTGCAGGGGGACACACGACCATAACACACACCCATGGGGGTAAGCCGTGTGTCACACACGCCCGTGTGGACAAACTAGGCTATCTTCCAAGCCATTTTGTTACCCAGTTTGCACAACCTACACAAGATCATTTCAATATGCTAATTCCATCCCAAAAGAAATCAATTCATCTATAGAAGGAACATCATATACATTTTCTAAAATGAATAATAGCCATTATCTAGGCTTAATACAAAATGAAGGGCTTTTATCTTAAGCCAATATACATAAACAATTCTCAATAATACAACTCCCTAGTCTAGCCCTATACATAATCAAAAATATAAATCCAACTATACCGAGTATTACGGTTGATAGTGTGATCGATATCTCTGACTTCAAGGGATCCTCGAGCAAAATGGCAGTACTGAAAGAAAAGGGAAGGAAAGAGAGTAAGCATAAAGCTTAGTAAGTTGCATATAAATATATACACAACAACAACTTCACCGTTTATCAATTATGCTCATAGCTCAAAGGTAAGTATAAACTGGACTTACTCATTACCATCAACTCAAATCATATTTTCTAATCGCGCTCATTACTCATGCCTACCAAATAGGTACCTGTAACACTTACAACATTATCATACTTTCCTTATTAAATCTCTTTCTTAACTCTTAAAGTTGAACCTTTTGGAATACTATCGGATATTTTATAAGCCTCAAACATAGGTTAAGTTGCCGCTACCATGTCCTAGACATGGTCTTACGCTGCCTATCTCCATCGAGGCCAATGCCATGTCCTAAACATGGTCTTACACTAGCTCTCGTGTATACGTGCTGATGCCTGTCCCAGACATGTCTTACACTAGCACGAAACTTAGCCGATGCATGTCCCAAACACGTCTTACACTGGCTAACATCATCGAGATCGATGCATGTGCCAGACATGTCTTACACTGGCACTCACCTTTACGCCGATGCCATGTCCCAGACGTGGTCTTACACGGGCTATTATGATATGGCTAATGCATGTCCCAGACTCTTTTTACACTAGCCTTCGTCTCAATGCCGATGCCATGTCTCAGACATGGTCTTATACTGGCTCTCACATAACCCCATGTCATGGCATGAATATCCAGTTTGTTTCCTGGGGCTCTTATTGGATCTTTCGACTTTCTCAATCATAATACATATACTCAGTTCCAATTCTAGAAATTTATGCTATATCAAATCAATAACAATCAAATACATGCATTAATAATATAGTTGTATTATTTACATACAACTTCCTCGGTTTACAAAAAGTACTTGACTAGTTGGCTTAATCGGATTGCTTGGCTTTGCCCCGGTCTAGGCTCGGTTTTGGAAAATCTTGATCTATAATAACAAAATGCACTCATTCAGTCATTAAACACAATTAGGCTATCTAAAATTTACATCTTTGGTATAATGACCATTTTGCCCCTAGACTTTAGCAAAATAACAATTTTACCCCCATGCTCAAAATTCAATTTTTATCAAATTTCTTCGTATTTCAAGCATAGATAAACTCTTTTTACTACTAGAGCAACCCAAAATTCTCACTATTTCACACACTTATTACTTAATTTGCAGCTTATGCAAAATAGTCCCTTTAGGTGTTTTCATGCTAACACCCTTCATAAAAGTTGTTTATAACACAACTAGGACTCATGTTCCTCCATAAAAACTCAGCATATACCATAAATACATCCATGGAAAAATCCTAAACTCCTGACCATTTTGTAAGATATCACCCTCATTTGAAAGCTCATGCTTCAAGGGTCTCAAAAGTGTAAAAATCTTGAAGAAAACTAATTAAAATCACTTACTTATGAGTGCTTTAAGTTGCTGCAGATTTTTGAGCTTTCAAACCTCAAATATTTGATGATAATTTAGGTGAAGAAAGAAGTTGGAGAAGAAGAAAATGATAGCTAGGCTTTTAGGCATTATTTTATCACCAAATCATGATATCATCTACCTAATACTTTAACTATTTGTTTAAAATCCATCACATGGCCGGCCAACACTATTAAAAATGGTGTAATTGCCCTTTAAAAGCCTTCAATTTTGATTTTCTAGCTATTTAACACATTTGGGTAGTAAAATGTAACTTTTTCCCTTTTTTCGATTTAGTCCTTTTTCGTAATCGAGCTTGAAAATATTAAAATTAACTCACCTAATTTTTCATGCACTAATATAATCATGCTATAACCTCATAAAAATAATAAAAATAATTTTTGTATCTTCGGATTTGTGGTCCCGAGACCACTGTTTCGACTAGGCCCTAAATCAAGTTACATTTCTCCCCCCTTAGGGATTTTCGTCCTCAAAAATCTTACTGGTGAATAAGTTCGGGTACTGTTCTCTCAGAGACCCCTCGGGTTCCCATGTGGCTTCCTCAACTCCATGTCTATGCCACAAACCTTCACAAGTGGTATATATTTATTTCTTAGCTGTTTGACTTCTCGAGCTAAAATCTTGACCTGCTTCTCACTATAAGTCATTTCTGGAAGAATCTCAACTTCACGTGGCGCAATTATATGCGAATGGTCTGATCTGTATCGGCATAACAAGACACATGAAAGGCATCGTGAATCTTTTCTAATTTTGGCGGCAATTCCAAACGGTAGGCAACAGGCCCTACTCTCTCTGTAATCTTATAAGGTCCTATGAAACGAGGACTCAACTTGCCTTTTTACCAAATCTGAGGACTTTCCTCTACGGGGAAACTTTCAAAAATACCTTATCCCCGACTTCAAATTTAATCTCCCTTCGTTTCAAATCTGCGAAGATTTTTGTCTATCCAAGGCGACTTTCAAACAGTCACGAATCACCTTAACTTTTTCCTTAGCCTCTTTAATCAAATCCACCCCGTGAATCTGATTATCTTTCAACTTGGTCCAGAATAAGGGTGTTCGACACTTTCACCCGTACAAAGCTTCATAAGGTGCCATTTTTAGACTCGGCTGATAGCTGTTGTTGTAGGCGAATTCAACCAATGGTAAGTATTTTTCCCAACTTCCTTGAAATTCATGAACACAGCGCCTTAACATGTCTTCTAAGATCTGTATTACTCCTTCCAACTTTCCGTCAGTTTGCGGATGAAATGTTATACTGAAACTCAACTTGGTTCCTAGAGCCTCTTATAACTTTTTCCGAAACCTCGAGGTGAACCTCGGGTCTCGATCAGATACAATCGATAACAGCACACCATGAAGCCTCACAATCTCAGAAACATACAAGTCTGCCAACTTCTCAAGGGAGTAGTCGACACGCACTGGTATGAAATGTGCTGACTTAGTGAGTCTATCGACAATAACTCATACTGTATCTCTCTTTTTTGGGGTTAGAGGCAAACTGGTCACGAAGTCCATGGTGATACGATCCCATTCCCACTCGGGAATCATAATAGGCTGAAGTAAACCCAAAGGCACTTGATGTTCAGCCTTTCCTTGTTAAGACACTAGGCACTTGAAAACGAACTCTGAAATGTCTCTTTTCATACCCGACCACCAATATATTTTCTTAAGGTCGTGGTACATTTTTATGCTACCCGAGTGAATTGACGAACAACCACTATGTGCCTTTCGTAAAATATTCTGAATGAGCTCACTATTTTTGGGTACACAAACTCTGTCTTTGAACATTATACACCCATCAGTACTAATACGAAAATCTGACTTAATCTCTGATTCACACTGAGTTCTCTTGGCTTGTAATTTCTCGTCATCTTTCTGAGCTTCATGAATTTCATGAAGGAAAGTTGGTCTGGCTCTCAACTCTGGTAGGATCGATCCATCACTAGATGTAGTCAATTGAGCATTCAAGGCTCTCAAGGCAAACAATGAATTCCTACTCAAAGCGTTGGCGACTACGTTCGCCTTTCCTGGATGATAGTTGATAATTAACTCATAATCTTTTATTAGCTCTAACCATCATCGTTGCCTCAAATTCAACTCTTTCTGAGTCATTAGATATTTTAGACTCTTGTGATCGGTGAATACTAGGCATCTCTCACCATATTTTCAATGCAAACACCACAGTTGCTAGCTCTAAATCATGGGTTGGATAATTCCTCTCATGAGGTTTTAGCTGTCTCAAGGCATAGGCTATAACCTTGTCTTCTTGCATTAGTACACACCCTAAACCGTTTAGGGAGGCGTCAGTAAAAACTACAAATTCCTTGCCCGACTCAGGTTGCACTAAAATTGGGGCTTTGGTCAACAAAGCCTTTAATTTCTCGAAGCTCTGTTGGCACTCTTCTGTCCATTCGAACTTGACATCTTTCTACAATAGCCTTGTTATCCGTGTAGCTATCATGGAGAATCCATTTACAAATCGTCTATAGTATCCCGTTAGCCTCAGAAAACTGCGAACCTCTATCATATTCCTCGGCGGTTTCCACTCCACAATGGCGGAGATCTTATTTGGATCAACTTGGATTCTATCACCCGACACTATATGTCCTAGAAACCCAACCTCCTTGGGCCAAAACTCGCTCTTACTAAACTTGGCATAAAGTTGCTTATCCCTCAAGATCTGCAACACAGTTCTCAAATGCTCCGCGTGCTCATTCTCGTTGCGTGAATAAACCAAGATGTCATCAATAAAAACGACGACGAACCTATCCAAATACGGTCTAAAGATGCGGTTCATCAAGTCCATAAATACCGCTGGGGCATTTGTCAATCCAAAAGGCATAACAAGAAACTCGTAATGCCCATATCTTGTCCGAAAAGCAGTCTTTGGCACATCTTGTTGCTCGACTCTTAACTGCTAGTAACCCGACTTCAAATCTATTTTAGAAAATACAGTGGCTCCTCTCAGTTGATCGAAGAGATCATCAATCCTCGATAAAAGATAGTTGTTCTTCACAGTCACCTTGTGAAGCTGTCTATAGTCGATACATAACCTCATCGACCCGTCATTCTTTTTCACAAAAAGCACTGGAGTACCCCATGATGAGTAACTCGGTCTAGCAAAACCTTTATCTGTTAACTCATACAACTACACTTTCAACTCCTTCAACTCAATGGGGGCCATACTATACTGTGCAATCAAGATTGGTGTTGTGCCGGGAACTAACTCTATAACAAACTCAACTTCTCTTTCTAGAGGTAACCCAGGCAACTCTTTCAGAAAAACATCTATAAACTTACAAACCTCTGGTACTGACTCAATCTTCGAATCAGACACTTTGGTATTCAGCATAAAAGCTAAATAAGCTTCATAACCTTTTCTCAAATATTTTTCGGCGACTAAAAATGATATTACCACAGGCAGGTTATCTGACCCAACTTGAAGAACATCACTATCCTCACATCTTAACTGAATTACTTTTCTTCCACAGTCTACTACAACACCATAGGAGGTCAGCCAATCCATCCCAAAAATTACATCGAATTCATTAAACGACAATAACATCAAGTTGGCCAGAAAGCAATGGCCTTTAATCATCAAAGGACAGTTTCTACATACTTGGTCCACTAATACATGCTTGCCTAACGGGTTAGACACTTTTATTACAAACTTAGTGGACTCTACTAACATGTTTATACGGGGCATCAAATCCATACATATATAGGAGTGGGTAGACCCCAGTCAATCAAAGCAACAACATAAATGTCATGAATAGAAAAAGTACTGTAATCATGTTAGGAAATTCTGCCTCCTCACGGGCACGGATAGCATAAGTCCTCGCAGACGTTCTACCCTCAGACCTCGCACTGCATCTCTAGTTGTGCCTCTACTGTTAGCTCCATTGCCCGTATTTCTTTGGGGTCTGCCCCTCAAAGGAGCATTACTCGCCCTCACCTCTGGATTTTTCTCTTTGTCATTTATTTCGGGACAATCTCGGATGAAGTGGTCTAACGACCCACACTTGAAACAACCCCTCTCATTTACTCGGAATTCGCCCAAGTGGTGTCCGCACATTGTAGACACTCCTGCCTATTTGGCCATATAATGCCGACACTAGCAACCGAAGTGGTCTGGGCTTTAGACGTCATATTTTGTCGATTTTTGTTCCTCCGTGAAAATCCCATTGAAGTGTTCGATCGGGTATTAATTTCTTTCGACATCTTGGAGGAAGACTGATGCGTCTTTCCTATCAGTCTTCTCTTTAAATCTAGTGACTCAATGGCCACCTTCCTCCTCTCCTTTACCAGCTCTTCTGCTTTACATGCTCTCTCAACGAGCACCACAAATTCTCTTAACTATAGGATGCCCACAAACACTCGAATGTTTTCATTGAGGCCATCCTCAAACCTCTTACACATAGTAGCTTCAGTGGATACGCATTCTCGCACATATTTGCTGAGCTTCACAAACTCACGCTCATACTCCGGCACAGTCTTACTACCTTGCTATAACTCTAGAAATTCCTTCCTTTTTTTATCCACGAACCTTTGGCTAATATACTTCTTTTGAAACTCTTCTCGAAAAAATTCCCAAGTGATCCTCTCTCTAGGTACAATAGACACGAAAGTGTTCCACCACTGATAAGCCGAGTCTCGTAAGAGTGACATGACACACTTCACGCACTCATCGGGTGTGCATGATAGCTCATGAAATACCCTCATGGTATTTTCTATCCAGAACTCTACTCTCTCAGGTTCATCATTTACACTAGCCTGAAATTCCTCGGCCCCTTGCTTCTGGATCTCGTCTACCAGAGGCTTTTCTCTCCTAAACATGTCTACACCTTGCGGAGCCACTGGGGTATACTAAAGAATCGGAGGAGGTGGGGGAGGTAGAGTGTTCGGGTTCGCACGATCGAACTCTATGTACCAAGCATCCATCGTTCAGAGGTAGGCTTCCCTAGCCCCTCCGCCTTGGCCCATACTTATGGGCTCACTCTCTATCGGTGCGATCCCTTCTACGGGAGCCGGCGCATTACTTTCCACGTTATCTGCCCTGGTTCCATCAAGATCCATTTACTATATAAGAAAAGCACAATTTATAATTGTCAAGAATCTTCACACTATCAATATATATATATATGGCATGTATGGCTAGACTCGTACTTTAGCTAGGTTAGTCCTAAAACCAATTAAACCATGCTCTGATACCACTAAATGTAACAACCCTCGCCCATATCCGACGCCGAGAGATGGTTCGAGGTGTTACCTGGCTTAACTCAATCAACTATACAAAATCGGGCTGTAAAATTTTGATAAATTTTAAAACTTTTACTTTCATAAGCAATTAGTTCATTGAATGGGCTTACGAGGCTCAAAATATACATTCGAGATGATTTAGACTTGTGACATCCCTAATTTGACCCTAGTCGGAAAGTGGTGTCGGGACCATTAAACCGAGTCTGATAAGTAATTAAAAGTTATATTCTATGTTTATGATGTTAGCAAATGCATGTGTGAAAGTTGCATGCATTAATTTGATCATTTCTATGTGAATTTATTAAGATGGACTTATATGAAACATTGTTGAAAGGTGATAGACCAATCTTCAATGGTCTAATAGTATATGCATGCAAAAGAATGGTTTTGCATGTCAATTTACCCAAAGAGAAGGAAGTGGCCGGCCATGGTGATGAAGATGGGCAAAAGAAAACATGTCTTAAACATGTTTTGCTAGTGGTGGATGTTAGAAATAATAAAATAAGAGCATGGGTAAAGAAATGAAAAAAAAATGAGTGTGGATGCTTTACCCCCCCCCTTGTGTCGTACATGAGAGAAACAAAAACAAAGAAAAAAAAATTTTTTGTTCATCTATTTTCACTCTCCTTTTGGCCGAAAATACTAAGGATAAGGAAGGAGTTTTGCTTCATACTTGGTTTAGAAGAGGATTAGGAAGAGGTTGGCTATACTTGCATCAAGAGTAAGGTATGTTTGAGGTTGTGCCATGAGATTCATGCATGTTTTTGGTTGCTAGATTGATGTTCTTGTTAGCCCATGGTTCAAATCTTTGTTATGTCATGGGAATGAAATTCGGCCCAAGTGAATATGGTGATAAAGCCATTGCATGCTAAGTGTGAAGCTTGATGATGATGCATGCAAAGATGGATTGTCTACTCTTGAGTAAGATTTTGAGCTTTCTTTTTGTTTTATCATGATTGAAGTTGAAAAGGAGCATGATTGTCATATTCGGCCATGATGCATTCATGAGCATGGTTCATGCTTCTTGCATGTTAGTTAAAATTTGTGTTTTGGATGGCTATGGACACCTTGAAATTCGCCATGCTCATATATGTATATATATGTTTGCACATGATGTTTTGGTTATGAAGGAAGTGATGAATAAGTTTGTTTAAAGAAGAAGATGTTGAAGAATAATTGTGAAATTGTAAGCACATTGGCCTAGCACACATATGAGTGCTTGATGCTATATTGTAAGTTTTGAGATACAATATGCAAAGCATTAACTAGTAAAATGCATGCTGTTTTGTGTGGTATTAAGTGCATAATTGGCCTCAACATGGACAAGTATATTCGGCCTTGGGTAGCCTATTGAAGGCCTTAGCTTTTCCTTGATGCTCGAATAAATTGTATTGAATTGCTTGATGTAGTATAAAATGTGCATGACCATTGTGTATTCAAGCTAAAGGGTGGCCATATGACCATTTAAATTCCTTGTCATATTCGGCCATAAGCTAGCACAATGAGGTTTTGATAAATTGAATTTGTTTGAATTAGCTCAAGAGCTAAGAGGGCCACAATTGGACAAGGGGAAGGAAAAAGTGATCGAATAGCCGTAAAAGCCGTTCGACAACATCCGAGGTAAGTCCTCAAGAAGTGACCTTACTTGAATTATGTGGAATGAAATATGGATGTATTGATTATTGATTTATGTGTATGAGTATTCGAATGATACCCGGGCTAAGTCCCGAAGGCGATTATGTTAGTGATTATAATTGTGTTTGAGCCTTAGTAACGAAAATAAATATGTATGTCCAATGATTATTGATGTATGTGTGCATGAGAAATTGATTGATATCCGGGCTAAGCCCCGAAGACAATTATGCTGGAAATTATAACCGGGTTAAGACCCGAAGGCAATTGTGCTAGTGGCTACATCCGGCTAAGACCAAGGCATTCGTGCGAGTCATTCTATCCGGGCTAAGACCAAGGCATTTGTGCAAATCGTGATATCCGGGTTAAGTCCCGTAGGCCTTGGTGGGGTTACCATAACGGGCTATGTCCCGAAGGTGATTGATCGAGTAGCGACATCCGGTTAAACTCGAAGGTATGTGATTTGAAAATTATAAGCTTGCTGGAAAATTTCAGCTAATGCACTTGTGAAATTTCCCAATGACAAGGTAAGTGCGGTGTGTGCTTTTGCGCTAGGAGTAGAGCGTGTGAATATCCACTCCTATGATGGAACGAGTTATCGACCTTAATGAAGCCGTTATTTGTGTATGAACATAAGAGTTGGGATGGTGAAGTAAGTATGATTATGTGAATGTGCATTAATGAAATGATGCATTTAACTATGTGAATGTATTGCTGTAATTAGAGTTGATTATATTCCTTGAGACTTACTAAGCATAAAATGCTTACTCATTGCTTTGGCTCTCGTTTTCTAGATTTCGCTCGATAGCAATCGGATTCGGGATCGTTGAAGTCGAAGTCATCCACACTATCAAGCCCCCATTTTGGTATAAATTCTTGGTTGAACTTGAAATGGCATGTATAGGACTACCCTTGTTGGTTTAAATATGTTATGATGTATATGTGTACGGCCATGCGAAAATGGCTCGTAATAGTGAAGTATCAACTTAAACTATTTGCGGTTTGTATATATATATATATGGTGTCATGATGTGACTATGAATTGGAGATGGGAATGTTGGTCACATGATCAACCATTGGCATGGTTAAAATGATCATATGTGGACCTATGTAAGGCAAGACTAGTTGGTTCATGGAGACTACAAAATAGGTAAGACCTACCTTAAAAACAGATGCTGCCAGCTGCAGTAACGTGAATGTGAAAAATCACCAAAATTTGTAGGAATGGTATTAAATAGTGAATCAGCTATTTAAATGAACATTGATGAGTCTATTTTTATATGGAAGAAACGAAATGGTCATAGGAGTTACATGTTAAGAGATATTAAAGCTATTGTGAGACAGGGCCAGAACGGTTTCTGGGTTCCCTGTCGCAACTTTAAAAATTTACTATAAATTATCCAGAAATAATTAGGAGACATACCTTATATGTACAGATTCCATTTTGAGTCTAGTTTCATTAGAAACAAACGGAACCAGCATTAAAGCCCTGTATAGAGAGATATTCAAGTTATACCGCGCGAAGGTCAGAGCAGTCGATCCCTGTAACATGGGTGACTTTAACTAATAAACTGTACCAATTGGCCCGACCAAAAATTCTAGAAATAAATCCATGGGTGGATATATGAGTCTAAATTCAGGGAAAATTTACGAAACCAGTTTCTGAGTTTTGAAACTCGAGATATGATTTTTAAGGCGACAGTGACGCAGTTTTTCCAGCCTGATTGGAAAAGTCCAATGGATGGGCAAAACAAGTGAACTTGGCTTGCTAACCCCTCGTGTCCGACACCGGCGATGGTCTCGGGTTCGGGGTGTTACAAGACTTTACAGAGAATTTAAGAAAAACTTGGTGAAATTCATGCTTTAGGGTTTCAGATGCCCGTGTTACTCGGGACACACCTACGTCCTCAGCCCATGTGCGACACTGACTTTAGGGCACGGCCATGACACACGCCCCTGTGGCCTACCCGTGGGCAATACTGACTTATAGACACGGCTACAGCACATGCCCGTGTGGCCTAACCATGGACAATACTGATTTAAAAGGTTTAAGTGCAGGAGGACACATGGCCATAACACACATCCATGGGGGTGAGCCTTGTGTCATACATGGTCTAAACACACGCGCGTATGTCTTGCCCGTGTGGACAAACTAGGCTATCTTCCAAGCCATTTTGTTACCCAATTTGCATAACCTACACAATATCATTTCAATATGCTAATTCCATCCAAAAGACATCAATTCATCCATAGAAGGAACATCATATACATTTGCCAAAATGAATAATAGCCATTATCTAGGCTTAATACAAAATGAAGGGCTTTTATCTTAAGCCAATATACATAAACAATTCTCAATAATGCAACTCCCTAGTCTAGCCTTATACATGCTATAATAAAAAATATAAATCCAACTATACCGAGTATTACGGATGATAGTGTGATCGATATCTCTGACTTCAAGGGATCCTCGAGCAAAATGGCAGTACTGAAAGAAAAGAGAAGGAAAGAGAGTAAGCATAAAGCTTAGTAAGTTGCATATAAATATATATACAACAACAACTTCACCGTTTATCAATTATGCTCATAGCTCAAAGGTATGTATAAACTGGACTTACTCATTACCATCAACTCAAATCATATTTTCTAATTGAGCTCATTACTCAATGCATGCCAAATAGGTACCTGTAACACTTACAACATTATCATACTTTCTTTATTAAATCTCTTTCTTAACTCTTAAAGTTGAACCTACCAAATATTCTATAAGCCTCAAACACGGGTTAAGTTGCCACTGCCATGTCCCAGACATGGTCTTACGTTGGCTATCTGCATCGAGGCTGATGCTATGCCCCAAACATGGTCTTACACTAGCTCTCATGTATACGTACTGATGCATGTCCCAGACATGTCTTACAGTAGCACGAAACTTAGTCGATGCATGTCCCAGACATGTCTTACACTGGCACTCACCTCTACGCCGATGCCATGTCCCAAACGTGGTCTTACACGGGCTATCATGAGGTGGCTGATGCATGTCCCAGACACGTCTTACACTAGCCTTTGTCTCAATCCCGATGCCATGTCTCAGACATGGTCTTATACTGGCTTTCACATAACCCCATGTCATGGCATGAATATCCGGTTTGTTTCCTGGGTTTCTTACTGGATCTTTCGACTTTCTCAATCATAAATACATATACTTAGTTCCAATTCTAGAGATTTATGCTATATCAAATCAATAACAATCGAATACATGCATTAATAATATAGTTGTATTATTTACATACAACTTACCTCGGTTTACAAAAAGTACTTGACTAGTCAGCTTAATTGGATTGCTTAGCTCCGGTCTAGGCTCGATTTTGGCAAATCTTGATCTATAATAAAAAAATGCACTCATTCAGTCATTAAACACAATTAGGCTATCTAAAATTTACATCTTTGGTAAAATAACCGTTTTGCCCTTAAACTTTAGCAAAATGACCATTTTACCCCCATGCTCAAAATTCGATTTTATCGAATTTATTCGCATTTCAAGCCTAGCTAAACTCTTTTTACTATCAGAGCAACCCCAAATTCTCATTTGACACACTTATTATTTAATTTGAAACTTATACAAAGTAGTCCCTTTAGGTGTTTTCATGCTAGCACCCTTCATAAAAGTTGTTTATAACACAACTAGGACTCACATTCCTCCATAAAAACTCAGGATATACCACAAATACATCCATGACAAAATCCTAAACTCCTGACCATTTTGTAAGATATCACCCTCATTTGAAAGCTCATGCTTCAAAGGTCTCAAAAGTGTAAAAATCTTGAAGAAAACTAATTAAAATCACTTACTTATGAGTGCTTTAATTTACTGCAGATTTTTGAGCTTTCAAACATCAATATTTGATGATAGTTTTGGAGAAGAAAGAAAATGGAGAAGAAGAAAATGATAGCTAGGCTTTTAGGCATTATTTTATCACCAAATCATGACATCATCTACCTAATACTTTGACTATTTGTTTAAAATCCATCACAAGGCAGGACAACACTATTAAAAAGTATGTAATTTCCCTTTAAAAGCCCTCAATTTTGATTTTCTAGCTGTTTAACACATTTGGCTACTAAAATGTAACTTTTTCCCTTTTTGCTATTTAGTCCTTTTTCACAATCAGGCTTGAAAATTTTAAAATTAACTCACCAAATTTTTCATGCACTGATATAATCAGGCTAAAACCTCATAAAATAATAAAAATAATTTTTCTGTCTTCAAAGTTTTGGTCCCGAGACCACTGTTTCGACTAGGCCCTAAATCGGGTTGTTACAAAGCCGTGTAGCACACTTGAGACACACACCTGTGTCTCTGACCGTGTGCTCAATTTTGAGCATTTTGTTTCTCAAATTTAAGGTTCTGGGGACACACAGCCTAACGACACGCCCATGTACTAGGCCATGTGTCACACACGGTCTAGACACACACCCATGTGTCTGCCCATGTGGACAGAATAAAGCCATTCCCAGCTTCATTTCTCATCCAAAATCAAACCAAATTCTTGCACCAAACTTACATCCAAATACCAACCAACCCAAGCATTGAATTCAAGCAATTTATAACATTTAATCATGATATATTGTTGCACGTATTCATGCTTAAATCTCACCTTTTATAAGCATACTCATTTAATGTAACAGCATAGTTTCGACCCTAGTTAGAATAGTGGTTTCGGGACCACAAATCTAAGTTAGAAAAATATTTTAATATTATTTTTGGGTCTTATAATATGTGAATTGATATATGTGAAAATTCAGTGATTTAATTTTATCGTTTGTGTATCGAATTATAAAAAAGGACCTAATCGCATAAAATGTAAAAGTTGTATTCTATATGTTATAAGTGCCTAGTTGTTATGGCTTTTTGATTGTGAGGTCCTTATGTTGTGAATAGACCATTTTAAGCTTGAATGGACCATTATGGACATGTATCAATGATATTTCATGAATTAACATTAAGGTTAAAATTGAAATTTGATATTTATGTTAATATTAGCAAAACAAAAACCAAAATACATGAATTACCATCTTAGTTCACCGAAATTGAAAGGAAAAGAAAGCATAAAATCTCGGCTATGGTTTTGGCTTAATTAAGGTATGTTTTTTTGATCGGTTTTTGATAATTTCTATGTTTTTGTAATAGTTGTCATGTATTCTATCAAGCCCATGTCTCAATTTAAGAAATTGATGAAGATTTTGAGTTGATTCATTGATACTTTTACGAGTTTTGTGTTGTTAATTGATGAAAAATGAAAGACATGTTTTAGGTTAATATGTTTTGTAGTTGAATTTTTTTATAAATTTGAGTAATTTAGGCTAAATTGTGAAAATGAGATTTTGAGGGACTAAAATGTGAAATAAATGAAAGATATGAGCATATATGGACTACATGAATATTCGACCAAGTATGTGTATAAGAAAATTTTGTGTATTTTGTGATTTTATAAATTAAGGACTAAAGTGTCAAATTGTGCAAATGTGAGGGCTAATTTGTAAAATGCCCTATTTATATGTTTTTGGATTAAATTGAATGATTTGGTGAATAAAGGAGTTAAATTTGAATGTGTATTGATCAAGAACCAAAGAAAACAGAATTAGATCGTGGAATGTCAAAAGTAGTTGAATAGCCGTTCGTTTCCATTCATTCCCGTACAAGGAAAGCTGATATACAAATAAATGTGTTTGAATTGAATTATTATTGCTTTTATGTTAATGAATAGTGATGAATGGCTATTGAGTTGAAAATGAGAAATTTGAGAAGGTTCCGATAATGTTATGACGTCCGAAAAGTCCCGTACGAACCATAGGAATAGTTAGGTTACATATGTAATGACATAGGATTCTGATGTGTGATTTCGTGTAAGACCATGTTTGGGACGTTGGTATCGATTTGAGATTTAAGTGTAAGACTATATCTGGGACATTGGCATTGTATTTGATTTCGTGTAAGACCCTATCTGGGATTGCGGCAATGATATTTGATTACATGTAAGACCACGTTTGGGACGTTGGCATTATACGAGCTTTTTGAGCTATCCGCATATCCTATTTGATTCTGTACGGTTCAACGGGCATTCCGAGAAACGAGTGACTATGTGAATGTGTATCCAATTCAAGTACGTTTGAAATGTATATCATTTTTTGAGAATGAAATATAAGTATATGTACATTTGTGGACATATGGTATATGTATGAATTATTATTATGAGAATGAGATGTGTTATATGTAAATGAATTATGATCAAATGAGCTATATGAGACATATGGATATGATTGTATTTTTCCATGAGCTACATGAATGAATTGGTTTAGAATTGTGTTATGTGATAAGTTTATTTGTACATGGCTTACTAAGCTTTTGAAAGCTTACTTTGCGTGTTTTTTAATTTTTTTATAGATTATCGAAGCTACCGGAAGCTCAGGGATCGTCAAGGATCATCACCACACTATCGAACTCTATTTTGGTACCTTTTGAAAATGTGAATATTAAAGTATGGCATGTATAGGCTAGAAGTATTTGAATATGATTTGTGAAGTGTATATCATGCCATGTGATATGGCTAGATTAAAGTTGCTATTTGGTTTGGCTTTTGGTATATAAGTTATGTTAAGAAAAGATATGTTTTGAAGTGTATAATTGGCCTAGTGAGAAATGGTCAATTTGGTAAGTTAGTTATTTGAATTAGTTATGGAAATGGTATGATTTTGTTATGAAAAATGGATGTGAAAAATTAGGATAATGACAGGTATGATTGAATGAGTTTGGTATGTTTTAGTTTGGATGATAATGATGATATTGGTTGATGATTATATGATATGAAGGATGTATGTTTTGTGATTGAAATTGGTTGAAATTATGGTGCAATTGTGCTTTGATTTTGGATTTGTAGGGATGACCATTAAGGGTGGCAAAATTTGGCTTTGCAAATAGTCTATTTTTGTCCACATGGGCAAGGACACGGGCGTTTGTCTCAGCCGTGTGTGACACACGGTTATGTTACACGACCGTGTGTCCCCTGGGGTAGTACTACAAATTAAAGTCAGTCTCGAGCACGGCTGAGACACACGGGCATGTCTGGTGGCCATGTGAGGCACACAGCCTTGGCACATAAGCGTGTGTGGCCATTTTGAAGGGTGCACGGGCTAGCCACACGGGCGTGTGGTTAGCCGCGTGACCCAAGTCAGTTTCGAGCATGGCCAAGGCACACAGGCATGTCTCCGGCCGTGTGGTACAAGTTAGTATGGATGCCCTATTTAACCACGGCTTAGACACACGGGCGTGTCTAATGCCGTGTGAGGTACACGGCCTGATCACACGGGCATGTGACCTCTGTAAATTTACAAGTTTGTTAAGTTTCTGAGAAATTTTGTATGTGATTGGTTTAGTCCCGACACATTCCTGAAGCATGTTTAAGGTCTCGATGACCTAAGAAAGGGACTTTGAAATGATGTTTGACTATGATGCTATGATATGTGAATAATATTTGTGAAGTGATTATTAAATATTCCGATATGTCCAGTAATACCTCATAACCTTAGTCCGGTAATGAATATGGGTTAGAGGTGTTACATTTGATTGGTATCAGAGCTATAATTTAGTCGATTCTAGGACTAACATAGCATATGTGAGTCTAGCTATACATGCCATATTTATAAACTGTGATTGTGTGATGAATCTTGATAGTTAAAAGTGTATTTTTATATAGTAAATGGATCCCAATCGAGCTGTAGCTGATGATGCTAAAAGTAATGCACCGCTCCCGCTCAAAGGGCAGTGCAATTTGATTCTAGACTTGTTTCGAGTAGCCACGAGGGAGAGGCTAAGCAAGTGTATTACCAAATGATGAATGATTGGTTCACTCAATGTATTAGAACCAATCCAGCTGTGCCACAACCTTTACACCTGTCTAATCCTCCACAAGTCCCTGTCATGCCACAAGTTAATCCGATTCAGTTGAATAAGCCCCCAGTTGATAAAATTAGAAAATACGGGCTGAAGAGTTTCATGCTACTACAAATGATGATGCTGAGAGAGTTGAGTTTTGGCTCGAGAATACAATACTAGTGTTTGATGAATTGTCATGTACTCTTAATGAATGTCTTAAATGTGCCGTTTCACTTTTGAGAGATACGACATACCATTGGTGGAAAACGTTGATATTAGTGGTTCCAAAGGAACGAGTCACTTAGGAGTTCTTTCAGACTGAGTTTAGAAAGAAGTACATCAGTCTAAGATTAATCGATCAGAAATGCAAAGAGTTTCTTGAGTTGAAACAGGGCCGTATGTTTGTTACGAAATATAAGTGAGAATTCGTGAGATTGAGCCAGTATGCATGAAAATGTGTCTCAACTGAAACAATTATGTGCAAGAGATTCGAGGATGGCTTGAATGAAGACATCAAATTTTTGGTCAAAATTTTGGAAGTAAAAGAGTTTGTTGTGCTTGTTGAACGAGCATGTAAAGCTAAAAAACTCGGGAAAGAGAAAAGAAAAGATATTTCAGAAGCTCGAGAGGTGCGAAAAAGATCATCGAATAAGTCATTTCAGTCAGCATCAAAGAAATTCTGAGATGATTATAGCTGTTCAAAAGCTAATGTGGGACATTCAAGTAGAGATCGTACTAGATCACATTCGAGCTTCAGAGCTCCAGCTAGTTTTATTGCAAGTGTTGGAAATGTCCGATCCGATCGAACTAAGTGTAAACACTATCGTAAAAGACATCCAGGAAGTTGTAGATTGAATGACCAAGCTTACTTTAGATGTGGATCCTTAGATCACTTTATCCGTGAATGTCCTTAGTCTGTAGAGCAAGAGATTGTGCAAAATCCAAGGCTGAGTGGCAATACAGCTCGAGGAAGACCATCCAGAAATACGGGTAATGTGAGTGGCAGTTAGAGAATGACTAAAGACACTGCATTTAGATCTGAGGCTCGAGCACCTGCCAGAGCTTATGCTATTCGCACTCGCAAGGAAGATTCATCTCCAGATGTTATTACTGATACTTTCACTCTCTATGATACTAGTGTTGTTGCATTGATTGATCCTGGATCAACTCATTCTAATGTATGTGAGACTTTAGTATACAGTAAGACTTTGCCTGTAGAGTCTACTGAATTTGTGATTAGAGTATTGAACCTCTTAGGCAGATGTGTTCTGGTTGATAAAGTATGCAAGAATCGTCCGTTGATAATTCGAGATAATTGCTTTTCGGTTGATTTGATGTTGTTACCATTTGATGAATTTGATATAATTCTAGGTATGGATTGGTTAACACTGCATGATGCGATAGTGAACTATAAACGAAAGACGATTGATCTGAGATGTTAGAATAATGAGATAATTTAGATTGAGTCTAATGATTTGAGTAGTTTGCCGACAGTGATTTCTTCGATGTTAACTCAAAAATATGTGAGAAAAGGGTGTGAAGCTTATTTTGCTTATGTGATCAACACTGAAGTGATCAAAAAGAAAATTGAATCAGTGCCTGTTGTTTGTGAGTTTCCTAATGTGTTTCCTGAAGAATTACAGGGATTACCTCTGATACGAGAAATTGAGTTTGGTATTGAGTTAGTACCGGGAGCTACTTTGATATCAATAGCTTTATATAGAATGACTCCGACCGAGTTAAAAGAATTAAAGTCTCAGTTGCAAGAGTTGACTGATAGATGATTTGCAAGACCGAGTTTTTCGCCTTAGGGTGCTCCCGTTCTACTTGTGAAAAAGAAAGATGGCACGATGAGAATGTGTATTGATTATCGTCAGTTAAATAAAGTGACTATCCAAAACAAATATCCTCTTTCCAGAATTGACGATTTGTTTGATCAGTTGAGAGGAGCTACTGTGTTTTCAAAGATAGATTTGATATCGGGTTACTATTAGTTACGAGTTAAAGACTCTGATGTGTCAAAGACAGCTTTCCAAATGAGGTACGGACATTATGAGTTTTTAGTTATGCCTTTTGGACTAACAAATGCACCTGTTGTTTTTATGGACCTAATGAATCGGATATTTAGACAATATTTGGATCGATTTTTTGTTGTGTTTATAGCTGACATCTTGATATATTCTCATAATGAATCTGAGCATGCCGAACATCTGAGTATAGTGCTATAGACTTTGCGTGATAAGCAGTTGTATGCAAAGTTTAGCAAATATGAATTCTGGTTACGAGAAGTTGGTTTTCTGGGACATGATCTGTTAGCATATGGTATCCGAGTTGATCTGAGCAAGATTTCAGCTATTTTGGATTGGAAGCCTCCTAGAAATATTTCTTAAGTCCGTAGTTTTCTGGGACTTGCTGGTTATTACCGACGGTTCGTAAAAGGTTTTTCTATGATCGCGACTTCGTTGACGAAATTGCTTCAGAAAGATGTGAAATTTGAATGGTTTGAATAGTGTTAGAAAAGTTTTAATCAGTTCAAAACTTTATTGACTGAAGCTCTAGTGTTATACAACCAGAATCAGGTAAAGTATTTGTCATTTGCAGTCATGCTTCGATGAATGGTTTAGGATGTGTTCTGATGCAAGAAGGCAAAGTTATAGCCTATGCTTCAAGACAGTTAAAGCCACATGAAAAGAATTATCCGACACACGACCTTGAATTAGCTAGTATTGTATTTGCTTTAAAAATCTGCCGACACTATCTGTTTGGTGAGAAATGTCACGTATATTCTGATCATAAAGCCTGAAATATCTGATGGCTCAGAAAGATTTGAATCTGCGGCAGAGAAGATGGCTAGAACTGTTAAAAGACTACGAGTGTAACACCCCTAGCCTGTATCCGTTGCCGGATTAGGGTTATGAGGCATCACCAATTATATTACAATTCACAGATATGCTTCACATATTATAGTTTGAAATTTTAATCACATCAATGATTATAACTAAATCAATCATCGAAGATCAAGAATATATATAACATTCAAGATATAATTTAAATTCCACATAATCCAAATTATATATCAAAACCATTTATACATATACGAACATATAGTACATCCATAATTTCATTATTGAAAATTAAACTTTTTTTTTTATAAAAGTCCTGCACCTACACATGTTATACACCATTTGAAATTAATTTCCCTGTCAACTTTTTTTTTTACTCATATATGCAGCATCAGCTATTCAATCTATATGAAACCCATATATTTTGCACAATAACACCAATTAATATCAAACTTTCGGTTATAAATAAACTCATTTCATTTTCTAGTCTATTCGGCAATCATAAGTCATTTGTACCAATTTACAAACTTATAAATAACTAGCAAGTTTATATATATAGCCACATGCATTTATACCATAAGTAAATTACCTATCTTACCATACATTTATACCTAAATACATTTGCATATATCATTATGTCAAGTCGCATTTAAAGCATAATATATGTAATCACACCTATGAAGATTCAAACATACATATTTCTATATGGTCAATATGATAGTATACTTTACCAAGTTCATACATATCTCACCATCACACCCACAACCATATTTAGATGCAAGCATATAATCAAGACTTTAATCAAATCCAAAACGTATGATATATCCACTATATATATTACATTTCCTGCTCAATAAATTATATATAACCTATTTCTCATATTTCATGAACATATATGCCGAAATACAATTAGTCAATATACATCATTCATATTGATCAACTAACTAATTCTGAATACAATTATCCACACACCACTCGTACATTTACATTCCAAGTAATAAATATATCACTATAAACTTTTACCTTTTTCAAACTAATCATAAATCCAAGGATACCAAACCATAAATATTACCTTATTTAAAGAATATTTACTAAGTTCATATGTATATTTCATCTATGAATTATCTTAGTTGAATTAACCACAATTCTTTCAAAGTCATTACTCATTTTCCAAATATATAACATTTACCTCATGTATTAAGCATATATAGCATGGAACTTATAACCATAATTAACATAGGCTATACATAGCATAATCAAATTCAAACATATTAATTAGCCATTTTTGCATGGCCTTATACATAACCAAAATTCATCATTTCAAAAAACACTTCAGCCTATACATGCCATAATTCAGGTTTAACTTATAATGGTACCAAAATAGTAGATAGTGTGATGAACTTTGCTGACAGTCCCTGAGCTCGTAGCTTGACTTTAAGATCTATAAACAGAGACACAAATATACATAGAGTAAGCTTTTTATAACTTAGTAAGTCATAACCAAAGTATATCATATAAACACATTCACACTCCAACATATAAATTTTACATTATAAATATAAATATTCATTCGTAAAATTCACCTTGACCGAATGCTCCTATCACCAAATTAACATATTACCATTTAATTTCCAAAGCCAAATAATTATTATCAACCTAGTTCATATACACACGAACACATAAACTCATGAGTCACAATATAATTCCATATGCATATATAAATTATGTAACCGAATACACATAATCACACATGCATAATTTTAAGGCTCATTTCAATAATAGTCTTAAGACTGAATACACTTACCTTTGTTTAGGTAATAACAAGTTAATTCATACTTGGCCATTTAGCTCATTATACACATTCGATCACAACTCATCTATGCCCTATAAACCATTTGGAATTGGATAGGACACTAGGATAATCACATATATATCGTACAATGCCAACGTCCCAGATGTGGTCTTACATGTAATCACAAATCGATGCTACTGTCCCAGACAGGGTCTTACTCGCACACATATATCGGAATCACATATCGATGCCATGGTCTTACTCGCACACATATATCGAAATCCTATGTCATGACATATGTATCCTAACTATTCCTAAGGTTCATATAGGGCTTTCGGACGTCATAACTCGATCGAAACGAATTCAGAAATGTAGTAGCCAAGCTTATTCATATTCGGCCATAGCATGTATAAATTCATGCATTTCATACCAGCATGTATATTTAACATTTAACTACAATTTTACACGTCTATATGCTTATAAACTTACCTCGGACGATATAAAACGGAACAAGGCAGCTAGTCGATGACTTTCGTTTTTCCCCGATCCAAATCTGATTTCTTTGGTTCTTGATCTAACCATATTCAAAGTAAGCTCATTCAAACATATTTTCATTCAATTTAGTCCAAATACACATAAATGGGAACATTTACACTTTTTACAATTTAGTCCCTATTGCACAAAACACAAAATATGCAAAATCTCAAGATACCCATGTTTGGCCGAATGTTCCTAGTGTTCATACTAGTCTGTATATTTCATTTATTTCACATTTTAGTCCATCAAATTATTATTTTTGAAATTTAGTCCTAATTACTCAAAATCATCAAAAACTCCAATACAAAACATGTTAATCTAAAACATATCTTTTATATTTCATCATCAAACAACAAAAATCACAAGCTCTCAACAATGGCACAACTCAAATATTCATCAAAATAAAAAATTCAAGCATGGGTTTTGTAGTACTCGAAGCAACATCTAAAAAATGTAAAAATTATCAAAAATCGAGCTAAACTCATACCTTAATTAAGCTTGAATGTAATCAAACCCTAGCTTCTTTTTCTTTTTCTTTCTTGTTGAAGTTTCAACCAAAAGAAAATATACGAACCATGGTTTTTAATTATGTAATTATATGATATATTATAATATATTATTCCTAAAAACCATAATATATACATATTTTTATCCCATGCTTGGCATATTTTTGGACAATTTATCATAAGATTCATTGAATTCAATGCTCCTAATCCTTTAAATGCATGTTTTATACTTAGGTGAGCACAGAGAGGTGAAAAGAGTAAGCAATGAGCCAAAAACGAACAAAATGGGCCTAATTCAGCGTGGCACACGGCCTAGGCACTTCCACATGGCTAATCCACACACCTGTGTGTGACACACAGGTATAACACATGCCCGTGTGTCATGGCCCTGTTGATGCTAAACCAAGTCAGAATTGCACACAGCCTGAGCACCTTTACACGGGCGTGGCACACGGTCGTGTCCCTGTCGAGCCTAAGTCTAATTCTACTCAGAAAAGGCCAATTTTGGGCTAATTTAGGCATTCCAAAGTCTATTTAAAGACATTATAAGAGGATTAAAGGGGACACAGAGAGTAGAACACAGAAAACACTCAAGGTTAGCCATCGGAATCATCCCGGAAGTAGGATCTCCTTCAAGACTGAAGATCTCCATTCAATTTCTATCGAAGTTTTTGGGTTTCTTTATATTTTGTTGTCTTCCCAATTTTGAGATGTTTCCCTCTATTGTAATGAACTAAATTTCCTAAATACTTAAGGGAGATGAAACCTAAGACGAATCTTATTACTATTTGAATTATATGATAAATACTTGTTCTTATTCTTAATTGTGAAATTAACGCTTACTTTAATATTCCAAGATATTAATTCAGGTTTTTGATGTGCTTATTCAGTGGAGCAAAAGTCCCTATTTAAAAGTAGATCACCCATAATTAAGCAAAGTTGCATGCAATCCTAGAGATAGGACGACATGAATCTATCAGATTAGAGTCAAATCTAATAAAGGAATCCATAGATCGAGATAATGCGACAATAGGGGTTTTAATTAGAAAGAGATTTCAATTAATCAACCTAGAGTCAATTGTTTTTAGTCTAGAGAGAGATATTAACATAAATCAGGGATTTCTATAGATTATGTCAAGTGAATAAATCGTCAAATTCAAGGGTAATAAGTGAAGTCTAGGTGGATTCTTCCTTGGGTATTGTCTTCTCCAATGGTTTTCTAGAAAGTATTTTCCAAAATAAATCTCTGTCGTAATCTTAGTTAATTAGATAATTAGTTTCAAATAAAACATTCTTTCAATTTTTAGGCTAGATAATAAAAAGATAGTAATTACTAGTACTTTTAGTCCTCGTGGATAAGATATTTTTGGTCTCACCATAACTATATTGTTGTTCGATAGGTGCGCTTGCCTTAGTCAAAATTTAGTTAGTTTTACGACCATTAAGTTTTTTACGTCATTGTCGTGGGCTAAGATATTAGGAATGCTTAATTTTTATTACTTTAGCCATCCTTTATTTTTATTGCAATTTAATTTTGTTTTTAATTTTTTTTAATTACTAAATTTTATTTTCTTTACTTCTAGTAGGTTTTTATAGTTTATGACTAGAAGAAACCCGCCAAGACCTCTACTTTTCGATAGTGAGATTGAAATCATAGCTCGCAGAAATCGAAGAGAAATAAGGTAAAGCCTACAATACATAGAGGAAGGGTAAGAGGCCGATATCCATACCACAACTGAGGAGATGGCTGATAATCAGAATAATCCGTTACCTCTTGTGGTTGCTGGAAATCCAGTAGATCAGAATCTTACTCCCCGTACTATGTATGATTATGCTAAAGCTACTTTAACAGGAACTGAATCGAGCATAAGTAGACCTACTGTTGCTGCAAATAATTTTGAATTGAAACATAACACAATTCAAATGATACAACAGTTTGTTTAGTTTGATAGTTTGCAGGACGAGGATCCAAACACTCATTTAGCAAATTTTCTAGAATTTTGCGACACCTTTAAGATTAATGGTGTTTCTGACGATGCTATTTGCCTTCGGTTATTTCCCTTTTCATTTAGGAATAAGGCTAAACAGTGGTTGAACTTGTAACCGCAAGGGTCAATCACCACTTGGAAACAAATGACCGAAAATTTTTGCTTAAATATTTTTCACCTACTAAAACGGCTAAATTAAGGAATGATATCTCTTCTTTTGTGCAGATGGATTTAGAAACACTTTATGATGCATGGGAGAGATACAAAGATCTATTGAGAAGGTGCCCTCACCATGGATTACCCCTTTGGCTACAAGTTCAAACTTTTCACAACAGTTTAAATCTCTCGACCAGACAAATGATTGATGCAACTGTTGGTGGCACTATTAATAATAAGATACCTGAAGAGGCTTATGAGTTCATAGAAGAGATGTCACTGAATAATTATCAGTGGTAAGTCAATAGGACAAAGTTGACAAAAGCATCTGGCATTTTTAACGCAGACTCGGTTACTATGCTTTCAAATTAGGTAGAACATTTTAATAGAAAAATTGATGGTTTACTTGGTTCTACGCAGGTACATCCAGTAATACAGTGTGATGCAAGTGGAGGTGCATTAAACAATTCAGAATATCCACCCTATGGCCCCAACATGGAGAATGAGCAATTGAACTATATGGGTAATAATCCTCGACCTCAAAATAATCCTTATAGTAACTCTTACAATGCAAGTTTGAGGAACCACCCAAATCTCTCATAGGGAGGCCAAGGAAATCAACTACCACCACCCTTCCAGGCTTCCAACAACAACCTTACCAGCAAGAGAAAAAGATGAACCTTCTGGAGATGATGTCAAATTTATTTCAGTAGTAGAGACTTGTTTTCAGAACACTGAAACTGCGCTTAAAAATCAGCAAGCATTAATTCAAGGGCTCGAGAATCAAATAGGACAGTTGACTAAGATAATCTCTGAATGACCACAAGGTGGCCTACCAAGCAACATTGAAACTAACCCAAGGGAGCAACTTCATGCCATTACTGTGCACAATGATGAAGGATTAGTTGAGGATGAACCGAACCCTAGGTAAGACAATGTGGTGGATGACGGTAAGATTGATGTAAGTAAAGAGTATAAATCTTGTGTGCCATACCCCAAAGCGACAAGGAAAGACCACACAGATGAGCAATTTGGTAAATTCCTGAAATTATTAAAAAAATTACATATTAACTTATCGTTTGTTGAAGCTCTTTCGCAGATGCCAAATGCGGTGAAATTTTTAAAGGAGCTTTTAACAAATAAGTGGAAGTTAGAAGATGCATCACCCGTGGAATTGAACGCAGTTTGCTTAGCCATTCTACAGAATAGGCTACCCAACAAGTTGAAGCATCCAGGGAGTTTTACAATTCCTTGCTTAATTGGTAGTTTAACTATTAATAATGCATTAGCTGATCTAGGGGCGAGCATTAATGTCATGCCCTATAAAATGTTTAAACAACTAGGTATTGGGAAACCCAAACAAACTAGGATGAGTATTCAATTGGCAGATAAAACAATTAGATTTCCTATGGGTATTATCGAAGATGTGCTTGTCAAATTTGATAAATTTATATTCCCAGTTGACTTTGTTGTTCTAGACATAGATGAGGATAGTGACGTACCTCTAATTTTAGGAAGGCCCTTTTTAGCAACTGCTAGAACTATCATTGACATTAGCACTGGTGAATTGATACTTTGTGTAGGAAATGGCACGATTAAACTCCAAGCTCGTGATTCTACTAAAATATCTAGTAATCGAGATGATTGTTTAAGTTCTGATAATTTGAGTAATGTTACAATTCAAACTCCTTTGCAGCAATCCCCTAGGAAGAACGTGATGGGGCTTTATTCTAATTCATGCCACAAAAACAGAGCGACTCACGAAGAATGAAAGCTTCAGATCGATGAACTAGATGAATGGCGAACACATATCAAGGAGAAACCAAAAGCACACGATGAATCAAAACAACACCACAACAAGCGTAGGGAGAAAACAACACAATTTAAGGTCGGGGACAAAGTATTGTTAGATAAAAAGGACCCTCGAATTGCTACTTCAGAGCACAATACAAACGGAGCGATTCCTTTCATGATATTGAATATCTTCCCACATGGCACAGTCGAGGTAACACATATTGAATTCAGAACTTTTAAGGTAAATAATACTCTACTCAAACCTTATTTTGATAAAATTGATAGCAGAGGTGAGGAGTTTCAACTCCTCAATCCACCGTGACCGTGCAAATATGAGGGAAGTCAAGCTTAGACTTTAAATAAGCACTTCTCGGGAGGCAACCCGAGCACTAACCTTACTAAATAACTTTAGTTTGTTTTTGTTTTCAATTTTTTATAATCTAACTGTAGGTATTTTTGGCACACACGGCCTAGCACACGGGCGTGCTTTACGCCGTGGGCGCCCCACGGGCAGTAGACACACTCGTGGTCATGGCCGAGCTAAAACAGGATAAATAATTTTCCCAAGAAAGGATGATGCACGGGTTAAGATAAATAGCCATGGCCGTGCGACACGGCCGTGTGCACCACATGGTTAAGGGACATGGGCGTGTCCCTGATCGTGGTAAAACTGCACCCTAATTTCCCAAAAAATCAGCAGAGACATGACCTACGTTAAATCACCACGGCTGTACGAGGTTTTCGTGGACCTCACACGGGACTGAACTTGGGCATGTTTGAGGCCGTGTGGAAACTTACACAACGATTGAAACATTCAAACATGTCAGGATAGAACACGGGAGGATGGCACGATTGTGCCCGAAAGCCGTGCGCTATCCTGCTTGCTAGACATGAGCGTGTTGGACCTACCACGGGCGTGGGATAAATGAGAGAATCACAACACGGCCTATGCCCACGGGCATGTCCTAAGGTCATGTGCGATACTGACTTAAAACATCAAACCATAAGCATAAGCCATGAACATGGGCGTGGCGAACCTAACACGGGCGTGGGAGAAACAAATGAATGAGCACACGACTATGCAACATAGCCGTGCGTACCACATGGCCTGGAGACACGGACGTGTCGAAGGGACCGTGTGCGATACTGACTACGATTTCATGAAAAACACGGGCTAGGAGCATACCACACGGGCGTGTGCCTCGGTCGTGTGGCTTAAAACGGGGCTTACACGACCGTGGCCCCTTTTATTTCCCTTCTAACCCTAATTTCTTCTCATTTCCCTTCATTATTCATCATCTTCTCCAGCTAGCCACCCTCTTTCTCCTTCCTTTTCTTCACTTTTCTTCCCTTTTTCTCTTTTCCCTTCTTCTTTCCATTACTCCCCTATTTTCTTCACAACCATCCTCTTTCTTCATTTTTCTTTCTCTTTTCTTTCCTTTTCTATTATTTCTTCCACCTCTTCTCCCTTTCCTCCTTTCTTCTTTCTTGTTCTCCTCCCCCTTCGACCACCATGCCGCACAACTCCGCCGACCCTACCACTCTCAGTTTTCTCTCTTGCACCTCTAACCTTTTTTTACTCATTTATTTTGTTTAATTTGTTGACTATTATTACCTATATTTTTTTATCACTAGTGTATATCATTTTTATCTGACTAATTTATTACTACTAATACTTTACTGTCACTTGTGATTCTTGCTTAGTTTCAATTTTTATTGATTTTCTGCTTAAGAACGTTTTGGACATTTGCTATATGCTGCATAGTTTTTTCTTTTTTAGGTCATTTGCATTGATTGAGTTAATTTGTATCTTGCTTATACATATTTAGTACTCCAATAGTTAGTTCTCCACTAGTCATTCCGATTCTACTTCTCTCGTCTGCTTGATTATGTTGCATTTAGATGTTTGTTCTTATTCATTTGGTTGTGATGTTGATACGAGTCATGTAATTACTTCCGCAGATACCATGATGAACACTAGAGGTAAGAAAGCTGTCGTCCTCGCCTCTAAAAAGCGAAAAGAAACGGCATCCTCCTCGGGTTCCACCACCGAGATATGACATTCATTCCTCTAATTTACACCAGGGCCCCAGGAGGAATTATTTTAGATCTTACGTGCCCGACCCCTTGGTGTGGGGCATTGCATTGATTGGCCCGCACTAGAGTAGGTCCACTTAGCTGATTTGGTTCGGGCGCTCCTTACAACCGCACTGTGGAACCGCTTCTTTGATATCATCGAGCTGACATATTTGAAGTTCACATTGGAACTTGGCTCGACTTTCCAGTTACAGACAGTGATGGCAGAGTACGACGACCCAGGAATAGTTCAATTACGCCTTGGCGGTCTAGTACGTCAGTTGAGTGTCCCAGAATTTGGAGCTGCTTTGGGACTCTATACCGACGAGTTTATGGAGGCCGACAATTTCCCCCACCTCCACCTCCACCACCACATCCATCATTCACCTTCATCGTGTTGGATAGACCTCATGCCTGCTACAGTGATTTATTATCCTATTCGTTCCAAGGCATCAGCTCTAGCTCCAGCTCTGCGCTATCTCCACGCCCTTTTGGCACACACATTAAAGGGGAGGCGAGAGAGCACTGGCGTCGTCAACACTCACGACGCATACTTCCTGTGGAGCATGACGCAGGGGCATATTTTTTATCTCGCATACTTCATCGCCCTTGCCTTCCGTCATCAAACTGAGCGACACCGAAAGGGAGTCATCAGCACCGACCCATATGTGACTCGACTAGCTCGGTACTCTGGGCTCCTAAACACATCGGTGCAATCCTCATCACTAACATTCATCGGCCAGATGTCTCCACAGGGCATCCAAAGTATGCTGTATATGCGAATGATTGAGCGTCGTCGTGGGTTCGACCCTCCTCAGTACCGACTTGCAAGAGCTACCTATGAGGATGACGCCGAGGATATTCCTGATGATATCCCTGTATTTCAGGAGGACCCACCTTCTCGACCACCACCGAGTCACCGGCCAGTTCATGCGGCTGCTTCATTAGCTAAAGTTTTTGATCACCTTCATTGCTTTGAGAAATATTGCACTTAGCGATTCGATAGCATCGAGGCGACTCTACAACAAATTTGCCAACATTTCCACATATCGCCTCCAGCACCACCACCTCACGATCCAGCTATCGACAAGGACTTTTGAGTCCATTTAATTTTCAATTTGTTTTTCTTTTCATTTTTTTTTATTTTAGCATTTCTTTTTGTCTTTATTTATCATTTTCTTAAAAGACTTTTATTAGTATAATTTGAATTTTCTTTTATCTTGTTATTTCATTTTTACTAATCGAAACAACCCTATCGCTATAAATCCCCTAAACATTACTGATGCCATCACAGTTTTACAAGGTTCAGTCAATAAGTGCTACTCAGGAATAAACAAACAATCCTCCATGATTTCCATGTCCTGCTCGACCACGACCATAGCCACCACGACACCGACTACCACGATAACCTCTTCGCTGGGCACTGTGATTGTGGAACCCAACCTCTACCACCACCTTCACCTCTGTCTACATGTCACACACACATCACTTTTAATGTCTCTAAACCCGTTTCTGCTCTTTCAAGGATTACATCCACAAATCCAGGGCAGTTTCGCTTCTCTCCCTCTCTTCTGATATTATGATTATATTACTATTATCTATCTTTGTACATTGAGGAAAATGTACATCTTAAGTGTGGGGAGGTTATTTATGTGATTATTAGAAAATCCCTGAATTTTTATTTTGTTCTCAAATAATTTTCTCTTATCATTATTAGAGTGAATTCGGATTGATTTGTGATTTTGACTGATATGTTTTGAATTAAATCATAGGTAACCGTGCATTGATTGTTTAAACTTTAAGACATTAGGGGATCAAGCATGACAAATTAAAATTTTTTGAGAATTAAAATTGTTAAGTTGTCTCCCTGAATTGAGGTATTATCTTAAAGTTTTGAATTTACAAGATTGACATCAAATGCCCATAATTTTTGTGAGATTTTGAGCCCTTTAGAGCGTATATCTTTCTTGCTCACTGATTTTATTGGTTATGAGTGTGTCAAGATTGATTTGTTATTCTAGAACTTGCATCAATTATACATGTCGAGACCATATCTTGAATTTGATATACTAAAATGATAAAGGCACTTAAGTTTTAACCCATTTACCCCATAAAGAGCCTACCCACATAATTGACCCCTAGTGAACCCCTCTGAGCCTTAACTATTATTTCTTGATTTTCCCCTTAATACTAACCCACAACTTAACCCTTTTTGATTTATTGAGAATTTCTTCTTTCTCATTGACTCCTTTTTATAGAGATTTGATTTGATTAGTTACCTAACAATGTTCGTTCATTCCAGTTTCTAAATTATCTCTTATTATGCACTTTCCATTTAAATACTTATTCTTATTCTAAAAATATATGAATATTGATATTCATTCAAATTACATATTTTTCTAAAGAGCTTGGATAACTTAAAGTTGTTTTATTGAGAAAAAGCTCACATCATTAGTTTCAGATAGTTCGAATTCTAGTATTATTTATTTATTTATTCAGCAATTAGCTTCATTTGTCTAAGTTTGGTAATCTATTAAATTAATCTCGATTCTAACCCTCTTTGGCAGCCTTTATCCACACCTTTAACCCAAGCTCCATTACAACCCTGTTAAAGACCTTCTGATTTGTGTACCATTTCATTATAGTGGTGGAGATTTTATTTTCATGCAAGCCTATGGTAATAACTTTTCATATTTGACTATTGAGTGCTTAGTTATTGAACCTTAAACACTTTGAGTGATTTGAGTGAATCATTAGTGAGGATGTCAACCTTGTTAAATTAGAATTAAAGGTGATTACTTAAATAAAGGGGGATACCTATGATTTTATGATTGAAATGCTCAATTTGGATTGTTTGAAACTTTAATGTTCTTTTAGTTAAGCTCTTAACGTATGAGTACGTATGGATTATTTCGAACATTATTAATGAGAATTATAAGTTGAGAAGAATTTATTTTAATTGTGAGTTGAGGATTTTGCTTTAGGACAAGCAAATGCTTAAGTGTGGAGATATTTGATAAAACATAATATATACATATTTTTATCTCATGCTTGGCATATTTTTGAACAATTTATCATAAGATTCATTGAATTCGAAGCTCTTAATCCTTTAAATGCATATTTTATACTTAGATGAGCACAGGGAGGCAAAAAGAGCAAGAAACGGGCCAAAAACGGACAAAATGGGCTGAATTTAGCGTGGCACATGGCTTAGGCACTTTCACACGGGTGATTCACACGTCCGTGTGTGACACACGGGTATACCACATGCCCGTGTGTCATGGCCACGTCGACGCTAAACCAAGTCAAAATTGCACACGGCCTGAGCACCTTCACACGAGCGTTGCACACGGCTGTGTGCCTGTCGAGCCTAAGTCTAATTCTACTCGAAAAAGGCCAATTTTGGGATAATTTAGTAATTACAAAGTCTATTTAAATACCCTAGAAGAGGATTAAAAGGAACACAAAGAGTAGAATGTAGAAAACACTCAAGGTCAGCCATCGAAATCATCCCGGAAGCAGGATCTCCTTCAAGACTGAAGATCTCCATTCAATTTCTACCGAAGTTTTTAGGTTTCTTTATGTTTTATTGTCTTCTCAATTTTGAGATGTTTCCCTATACTGTTATGAACTAAATTTCCTAAATACCTAAGGGAGATGAAACCTAAGACGAATCTTATTACTATTTGAATTATATGATAAATACTTGTTCTTATTCTTAATTATGAAATTAACCCTTGCTTTAATATTCTAGGATATTAATTCAGGTTTTTGATGTGCTTATTCAGTGGAGCAAAAGTCCCTATTTAAGAGTAGATCACCCATAATTAAGCGGAGTTGCATGTAATCCTAGAGATAGGATGACATAAATCTGCCGGATTAGAGTCAAATCTAATAAAGGAATCCATAGATCGAGTTAATGTGACAATAGGGGTTTTAATTAGAAAGAGATTTCAATTAATCAACTTAGAGTCAGTTGTTTTTAGTCTCGAGAGAGATATTAACATAAATCAGGGATTTCTACAGATTAAGTCAAGTGAATACATCGTCAAATTCAAGGGTAATAAGTGAAGCCTAGGTGGATTCTTCCTTGGGTATTGTCTTCTCCATTGGTTTTCTAGAAAGTATTTTCCAACTTAAATCTCTGTCGTAATCTTAGGTAATTAGATAATTAGTTTTAAATAAAATATTCTCTTAATTTTTAGGCTAGATAATAAAAGGATAGTAATTACTAGTACTTTTAGTCCTCGTGGATACGATATTTCCGGTCTCACCATGACTATACTGCTGTTCTATAGGTGCGCTTGCCTTAGTCAAATTTTTAGTTAGTTTTACGACCATCAATTCCATTTACAATTTTAACCTTTTAATTTTAATATAAAATCATTATAATCTAAGGTCATTACCATCCACCACTCATAAATTTGGTCTAATTGCATTATAAATGCCTCCACTTATAAAGACAACAACAATTAAGCACTTTCACATTTAACCACCAACTTTTCCTTTTACGCGGTTAAGTCATTTTATTTAATCGGACTCTCAAATGATCAAATTAAATCACGAAAATTTCAAATATATTAATTCACACATAATAAACACAGAAAATAATTTTTAAATATTTTTCTGACTCAGATTCGTGATCTTGAAACCGCCATTCTAATTAGGGTCTAAATCGGGCTGTTACAACGAGCTTGTTATTGATTATCATCTGGGAAAAGCAAATGTTGTTGCTGCTGCTTTGAGTCAGAAATCATTGTTTGCATTGCGTGCAATGTATACTCATTTAGTTCTGTCTAATGATGGTTTAATATTAGCCAAATTGAAAGTGAGATTGTTATTTATTCAATATATTTACGAAGTTCAGAAAGTTGATAATGAGATTATAGCAAAACAAGATCAATGTGATTTGGATTCTGAATCTGAATATCGAATTGATAGTAATGATTGTTTGAGATTTTGAGATCAGATTTGTGTTCCACGAAATTCAAAGTTGATTCAGAAGATTTTGAACGAAGCTTATAGTAGTCGTTTATTAGTACATCCGGGTAGTACGAAAATGTATAATGATCTGAAACAACATTAATGGTGGTTTGGAATGAAAAGAGATATCTTCGACTTTCTTCCAAAATGTTTGATCTATTAGCAAGTTGAAGCTGAACATCAGGTGCCGTCTGGTTTGTTACAATCGATTATGATTCCAGAGTGGAAATGGGATAGAATAATGATAGATTTTGTTTCGAGTTTGCCCTATCTCCGAGAAAGAAAGATGCGATTTGGGTTGTGGTTGATCGATTAACGAAATCAGCTCATTTTGTTCATGTACGATTTGACTACTCGCTTGATAAATTAGCTGAGTTATAGATTTCTGAAATTGTGAGATTGTACTAGGTGCCACGGTCTATTGTGTCAGATAGAGATCCGAGATTCACTTTGAGATTTTGGAAGAAACTGCAAGATGCTTTAGGTACAAAATTGTATTTTAGTACTGCTTTTCACCCGCAGACGGATGGTCAATCTGAGCGGATTATTCAGATGCTCAAGGATATGTTGAGATGTTGCATTCTAGAGTTTGAAGGTACGTGGGGACAGTATTTTCCATTGATTGAATTTGTTTATAATAATAGTTTTCAATCAAGCATTAAAATAGCACTGTACGAAGCCTTATATGGTAGAAAATGTCGTACACCTTTGTCTTGGACTGAGCTCAGCAAGAATAAGATTGACGAGAGTGATTTGATAAAAGAGATTGAATAGAAAGTAAACACAATCCGAGATAGTTGAAAGTAGCTTCCGGTCATCAAATATCATATGCAGATTTGAAACAAAAAGATATTGAATTTGAGATTGGTGACAAAGTGTTTTTGAAAGTATCTCCGTGGAAGAAACTACTTCGGTTCGGTAGAAAAGGTAAATTAAGTTCAAGGTTCATTGGATCATATGAAATCATAGAGCGTGTCGGGCCAGTTGCGTATAGATTGCTATTGTCATTTGAGCTAGAAAAGATCTACACTATATTTCATGTATTGATGCTTCGACGATATAGATCTGACCCATTGCATGTAATTACTCCATCCAAAATAGAAATTCAGTCTGATATGACTTATGAAGAAGATTCGATCCGTATCTTAGCTCGCAAGGTTAAACAACTACAAAATAAGAAAATTTCGTTAGTAAAAATAATGCGGCATCGACACGGTGTTGAAGAGGCTACGTAGGAGTCCGAATATGCTATGAGACAGAAATATCAGAATATATTTAACGATAAGATTTTTGGGGACAAAAAACCCTGAGTAGGGAAAGTTGTAACAGCCCAGTTTAAACCCTAGTCGAAATAGTGGTTTTGAGACCACAAATTAGAGTCAGAAAAATATTTTAATATTATTTTCCGTACTTATAATATGTGAATTGATGTCAGCGAAAATTCCGTGATTTAATTTTATCGTTTGTGTGTCGAATTATGAAAAAGAACCTAATCGCGTAAAATGCAAAAGTTACATCCAAATTCTTGCACCAAACTTCTATCCAAATACCAACCAATCCAAGCATTGAATTCAAGCAATTTATAACATTTAATCATGATATATTGTTACACGTATTCATGCTTAAATCTCACATTTTATAAGCATACTCATTTAATGTAACAGCCCGATTTCGACCTTAGTCGAAATAGTGAATTCAGGACCACAAATCTGAGTGAGAAAATTATTTTAATATTTTTTTGCTTATAATATGTGAATTGATATATGTGAAAATTCAGTGATTTAATTTTATTGTTTGTGTATCAAATTATAAAAAAAAGGACCTAATCGCGTAAAATGCAAAAGTTGTATTCTATATGTTAAAAGTGCCTATTTTCTATGGCTTTTTAATTGTGAGGTCCTTATGTTGTGAATAGACCGTTTTAAGCTTGAATGGACCATTATGGGCATGTATTAATGAGTTTTCATGAATTAACATTACAATTAAAATTGGAAATTGATATTTATGTTAATATTAACAAAACAAAAGCCAAAATTCATGCATTATCTTCTTGGTTTGCAAAAATTGAAAGGAAAAGAAAGCATAAAAGCTTGCTAGGGTTCGACTATGGTTTTGGCTTAATTAAGGTATGTGTTTTTGATCGGTTTTTGATAATTTCTATGTTTTTGTAATTGTTGTCAAGTATTCTATCAAGCCCATGTCTTAATTTAAGAAATTGATGAAGATTTTGAGTTGAGCCATTGATGCTTTTGTGAGTTTTGTGTTGTTAATTGATGAAAAATGAAAGACATGTGTTAAATTAATATTTTTGTATTTGAATTCTTGATAAATTTGAGTAATTTGGGCTAAATTGTGAAAATGAGATTTTGAGGGACTAAAATGTGAAATAAATGAAATATATGGGCATATATGGACTACATGAATATTCGGCCAAGTATATGTATAAGGAAATTTTGTGTATTTTGTGATTTTATAAATGAAGGACTAAAGTGTCAAAATGTACAAATGTGAGGGCTAATTTGTAAAATGCCCTATTTATATATTTTTGGATTGAATTGAATGATTTGGTGAATAAAAGAGTTAAATTTGAATGTGTATAGATCAAGAACCAAAGAAAACGAAATTAGATCGGGGAAAGTCAAAAGTAGTTGAATAGCCATTCGTTTCCATTCATTCTCGTACGAGGTAAGTCGATATACAAATAAATGTGTTTTAATTGAATTATTATTGCTTGTATCTTAATTAATAGTGATGAATGGCTATTGAGTTGAAAATGAGAAATCTAAGAAGGTTCTGATAATGTGACGACGTCCGAAAAGTCCAGTACAAACCATAGGAATAGTTAGGGTACATATGTAATGACATAGGATTCCGATGTGTGATTTCGTGTAAGACCACGCCTGGGACATTGGTATCGATTTGAGATTTACATGTAAGATCATGTTTGGGACATCGATATCGTATTTGATTTTGTATAAGACCTTGTTTGGGATAGTGGCATCGATATTTGATTATGTAAGACCACATCTGGGATGTTGGCATTGTGCGAGCTTTCCGAGCTATCCGCGTATCCTATTTGATTTATTACGGTTAAACGGGCATTCCAAGAAACGAATGACTATGTGAATGTGTATCCCATTCAGGTACGTTTGAAATGTATATCATTTTTTGAGAATGAAAGGTAAGGATATGTACATTTGTGGACATATGATATATGTATGAATTATTATTATGAGAATGAGATGTGTTATATGTAAGTGAATTATGATCAAATGAGCTATATGAGACATATGCATATGTGATTGTATTTTTCCATGAGCTACATGAATGAATTGGTTTAGAATTGTGTTATGTGATAAGTTTATTTGTATATGGCTTACTATGCTTTTGAAAACTTACTTTGCGTGTTTTTCAATTGTTTTATATATTATCGAAGCTACCGGAAGCTCAGGGATTGTCGAGGATCATCACCACACTATCGAACTGTATTTTGGAACCTTTTGAAAATGTGAATATTGAAGTATTACATGTATAGGCTAAAAGTATTTAAATATGATTTGTGAAGTGTATATCATGCCATGTGATATAGCTAGATTAAAGATGCTATTTGGTTTGGTTTTTGGTATATAAGTTGTGTTAAGAAATGGTATGTTTTGAAGTGCATAATTGACCTAGTGAGAAATGGTCAATTTGGTAAGTTGGTTATTTGAATTAGTTATGGAAATGGTATGATTTTGATATGAAAAATGGATGTGAAAAATTGGGATAATGACTTGTATGAGTGAATGAGTTTGGTATGTGATTTTGGTATGTTTTGGTTTGGATGATAAGGATGATATTGGTTAATGATTATATGACATGAAGGATGTATGTTTTGTGATTGAAATTGGTTGAAATTATGGTGCAATTGTGCTTTGATTTTGGATTTGTAGGAATGACCATTACGGGTGGAAAAATTTGGCTTTGCAAATAGTCTATTTTTGTCCACACGGGCAGAGACATGGGTGTGTGTCTCAGCCGTGTGTAACACACGGTTATGTTACACAATCGTGTGTCCCCTGTGGTAGTCTTACAATTTAAAGTCAGTCTCAAGCATGGCCTAGACACACGAACGTGTCTGGTGACCATGTGAGGCAGATAACCTTGGCACATGTGCTTGTCTGGTTATTTCGACGAGTACACGGGCTAGACACACTGGCGTGTGGTTAGCCGTGTGACCCAAGTCAGTTTCGACCACAGCCAAGGCACACGGGTATGTCTCCGGCCATGTAGTACAAGTTTGTATGTATGCCCTGTTTAGCCACGGCTTAGACACACGGGCGTGTTTAATGCTGTGTGAGGTACACGGCCTGATCACACAGACGTGTGACCTCTGTAACTTTGAAAATTTGTTAAGTTTCTGAGAAATTTTGTATGTGCTCGGTTTAGTCCCGACCCTTTCCTAAAGCATGTTTAAGGTCTCTATGACCTAAGAAAGGGACTTTGAAATGATGTTTGACTATGATGCTATAATGTGTGGATAATATTTGTGAATTGATTATTAAATATTCCGATATGTCTGGTAATGCCTCATAATCCTAGTCTAGCAACGGATACGGGTTAGGGGTGTTACATTTAACCTTTCTCAATCATTCAATAATAAACACTTATTTCATCTCCATAAAATAAACTTAAATACATATAAATATACATTTACCAAAACATAATCATCACTAGCCATTCCAATGGCTAGATTACAATAATCATTTACATTCACATGCCAATATGACCAATATAACCTATACATGTCATTGTAACCATAATTGCTTTACCATATTGTACCGACGTGGGCTGATGGATAGTGTGAGTGATCTCTGCCAAACTTTCAATCCAACGAGCTTTTGATTTACTATAAAATAGGTAAATAAAACTAAGTAACCATAAAATGCTTATTAAGTTCGTATAACATGGTACTTAACTTACCATTCATTCTATTTTAAGGTAACTATGTAAGACAAATTCATTCAATTTGACCTCAAGCCCTACACATTTCCTCATTGCCCATGTTAGTCATATATTCATAATAACATCAAAACATGTATGGGCTCAACAATAATCAAGTTTCCAAGCACATATGCTTTCCATAACATGTATTCATTTACATTACTATATCTCAAGTATATTTTCATATAACACATCTCGAATTTAGATTGTTTCATATCAAAACTTTACAGATTTTACTCAAAATGTCAATGTAACATGAATAGTAGTACACTCAAAGTGTACAAGTCTATAATCAAGGATGAACATATTCATCAAAAGAATCCCATGTACAAATATCATCATCTCATGTTTTCATATACCAATTGTCATGCAACATGATTTTCATGGATTTCAGACAACTACATGTAATAATTCATTTCTTATTCATGTCCTTGCATGCCAAGATTTTTACCTGTTGAATTTGTTCGGAACATCGATGGATACACATGTAGTACACCCACGGTGTACAAATTAGAATCTATCAATTCATGTCCCGTGATACCTATAAGGTACTGTTTCAGAGAATACACTCTCGACCACACATATATACCACAGGATTACCAGTCTAGGCTAAATCCTTTTTATGATATATGCTCTAAGGAGCAAGATCTGGATTACCTGTCTGAGCTAAATCCAATCCATAACATATGCTCTAGAGGAATTATATCAGGATTACTTGTCCAGGCTAAATCCTTTCTATCAGGAGATCAATAGGATTACTCGTCCCTGCTAAATCCCATCAGCAACAAATGCAGGACCTCATTCATTTCAAGAAATCACATATCCATTGAATTTTCCATTTATTCAAACGAAATATAGCATCTTTCAAGCATTATCAAGCATGTGGTCAATCTCATTTATTTATGCATTTATGCAATTCAAATGTTCACATTCAACTCAAGCATAAAATTAACATTTTTATCATTCATCATTTGTCGGGCATTATAATTGATCAAGCACTTTCATTTTTCGGGCTTTAACGAGTATGTGATCATTTCACACATTTATAACATTTATACAATTCACTAACACAACATTTAATTCAAGCATAAAAACCTATACAATTTAGTTACACGAACTTACCTCGACAATGTTCATGTACATAAAGTCTACAAATCCAACATTTTTCTCTTTCCTTGTTCTAGCTCCGAATTGGGTCTATCCGGATCTATACGAGTAAATTTAACATCAATTACAATATTTCACATTCAAGTGGACTTAATTTTCATCGTAGGTAAAAGTACCATTTTGGCCCAAACTTTTCCATAAATTCTCATTTCATCCCTAGGCTCGGAAAATAAATTTGTGCAATTTACTCCTATTCCAAGCCTAACCAAAATCCCATTACAAATGTAACACCCCAAACCCGGCCTAGACGTTATGACCGGATCCGACGTGCCACATAAAAAACGTTAAAAACATTTTTCCATTCTAAGTTCAGAAAATCGTACTTGATGTTCAAAGGATTAATTCATTAAGGGTTAAAATGAATGGAAGCTGTGCACCAGGTAGGAAACTGGAAAAGAGGAGGTGAGCCCATCGAACTGCTTAAGTACCAAGCTCTTTCGGATCTAATCCTAGACATGCACACCGCCATTGCCACACTCTAACATCACGTATATTTTTAGGTTACCATTGTAATTATGTCTATTTTAGAATAAAACATATTTAAATTGGAAAACGTTATCATAGCAGAAGCCTTGTTTGTAATCGTGTTACTTTGAAATCAGTTTATGTTTTTGGAAAACGAACCCTAGATCTAGCCCATTTTGATAGTTAATATAAATTAAGATCATCATGATAAGTTATAAATCAAAACCTAAAAAAAATAATCATAAGCGGCCTTATTACATAACAAAACCCAAATCATCAAAGTAAAGAAAATTGAAATCCAAATCACCAGAAGAAATCCATATTGCAGAACGAGTGGCCACTCCGAATCCCTTGCGGCTCCAAGCCCACTATGGTTGGGGATTACCTGCATGGATGAAAATAGGGGATGAGTTTGGGGAAACTCAGTGTGTAAAATTAACCCAACCATAGCCCATATCAGTTCAAACCACAGAAACAGAATAAATTGGCCTTAGCCCAGAATAGAATACAGAATTAAGCCCATAGGCCCATAACAGATCAGATCAGATATTTCATGTACATGCAAAACCCAACACATAACCAACCACATACACCCCCTTACCAACCTTTCACCATGTGGGGAGACTATTCGACCCACCCAACTGCTACACGCCACAGAATTATATAGCATGGCTGCCAGAACAGATAATGTGACAGAGTCACCAGATACAGATAATCGTGGCAGAACCACTAGAACAGATATATGTGGCAGAGCCACCAGATCAGATAATTCTGGCATAGCCACCAGGACGCTTCTTTCATAATATAACCCATGTCCCCATGCAATAAATATTCATTCATGGCATACATCATACAGATTTAATTCAACATGCTTTTTAGACAAAATTAACCCTAGGGGCATATTGGTCATTAACACCTAGGGGTATCATGGTAATTTTCCATACATAAGGGTATTGTAGTAATTTAGCTACTTTTAGGGTTTTCATGCATATCCTATCCAGTTACGTACTATCAGAATACTTACCGCACATACTTAGCAAATTGAGCCCATTGGCCCATGAACCCGATTTTTGGCCCATTAAGCCCAAGTTATCAAAATGCACAAAATCGCACGTACTGCAGTTTATTACCTTCAGAATACCAAAAATACAAACCCAACTATCTTTAGAGCATTCGCACACTCGTAAATTCCCAAAATACCAACTTTTCGGCATTTCGGCTTTTGCCGATCTAGTCTATGAGAGGGTGTCAGTTACACACCTATTTTATGACAATTCGCTGACGAGATCCACGTACGAACTGCCTACAATTATAATACTACCACGTTAATCTTACTACTAAAACGAACTACATATTAACTTCTTACCATATTCGGCCAACAACACCTTAAGCCTTAGCGTTCCTACCTTTGTCGAAAATAGCGTCTCAATCCAGATCCGTTCGCTCCACTTGTCCAAGCCCTTGATCAACAGCCTCTTAATCACACTATTACCAAAATAATACTATTATCACAACCCCTTAGGGCTACAAGTCCAAAAAATGACAACCTCCCTAACCTTTTAGGGATTCCGGCTTTTCTTAAAATATGAAAGATAGACTAAGTTGGAAAGACTTACCACCGATTCTTTCAGTCAACGTTCCCCCTTAGTTCCTACTTGATTCTGATGCAGTTCTAAGCCCTCAAATGACAACAAAAGTCGAGCCTTCAGTGATCTCAGTATTCGGCTATGTCCCTAGGATAGTGTGTGAGTTTCGGCTTTTTGCAAAAGTGCAGAGAAAGATAAAATATGAGGGTTTTTACTTGTGGTATTATCGACAGAAACCTGGGGTTTAGAGGTTGAGAGAATCGACCAAAGATGATGAGAAAAATAAGAGATTTGGCTAGGGAAAAATCGGTACAAAAGGAGTCAAGTTTTCAGGATTTCGGGATTTGAGGCAATCGGCTATAGTCTTAAAAATAATGGAAGGAAGGTGGTATAGAGTAGGGTGGCTGAAGGATTCGGCTATGGGGAAAAGAAGAAGAAAAGAATAAGTGGATGGAGAGAAGAGAAATAGAAAAGAAGAGGAGAATAGTCAGGAAACGGCACCACTTACCACTAATACCGAATTTATACTGGCACTAACCTAGCCGAAATTTGCCCCCCTTAAGCATCCCTTGGCCGGCCAACTCTTGCTCTTCAAGAGTCCCCCATTCGGCCAACACAGTTCACCCTAATCAGCTCCTAAATCCTCTCCCTTATCAGCTCCTAAATCTTCTCCAGACAGACTTTCACTTCAATTCCACTGCTTACCTTTTCTGTACATAAAAATTAATATCATTAATTTGCTTACCTTGTGACTTGAACCTTAGCCCTCCTTGGTAATCCACGGCCACCTCTAAAGCCCCTAAGTGGCGCCACATGCCATCTTACCACGAGCTTCCTTGTGTCCTCTTTACCCGATTAATACTTAAAAGCCCGAGCTAACTGTAACCCTTTTTCCCTATGGATTAAAATCACCTAAAATTACTGGATTTTAACCTAAGCTTGGGCCTTCTAGAGGCCCCTATCATAATTAAACCTTCATCAAGCGCATGAACACAAAATTTTAAATTTTACCAATCATTCACAGAATTCCCGAAAATTGGGGCGTTACAATTCTACCCTCCTTAAAGAAATTTCGTCCTCAAAATTTACCTGGTCCAAACAGATGAGCGTATTGTCGCGATCGCCTCTTTCCGCTCCCAAGTAGCTTTCTCCGCCATGATTACGCCTAAAGCACCTTCACTAAGAGGATGATTTCTTCTCGTAACCTTAACATCTCGATCCAATATTTGCACCGGCTCTTCCTCGAATGTCAAATCAGTTTGAACGTCAATTTCTACGACTGGCACGAAATGAGCAGGATCAAAACGATAACGCCTTAACATGGAGACGTGAAAAACATCGTGAATCCTGTCTAGTTCTGGAGGCAATTCCAACTGATAAGCCACTGGCCCTACTCGCTTCAAAACCCGATAAGGCCCAATGAACCGCGGACTCAACTTGCCTTTCTTACCAAACCTCAATATCTTCTTCCAAGGAGAAACCTTTAGAAAGACCATATCCCCTACTGAGTACTCAATCTCCTTACGCTTCAAATCTGCATACGATTTTTGCCTATCAGATGCTTCTTTCAAACGGTCCCTAATTATTCTGACCTTAGCCTCAGTATCAGCCACCAATTCTGGTCCAAGAACTTGTCGCTCCCCTAGCTCCGTCCAACAACTAGGTGTACGACACCTTCGACCATACAATGCTTCATACGGTGCCATTCGAATACTCGCCTGATAACTGTTATTGTACGCAAATTCTGCCAACGGTAAGTAGTCCTCCCAACTACCTCGAAAGTCAATCATGCATCCCCTTAACATGTCCTCCAAAATCTGAATGACCCTTTCCTACTGACCATCAGTTTGGGGATGGAAAGCCGTACTGAAGTTCAACTGCATCCCCAATGTCTCATGCAACTTTTTCCAAAACCGAGATGTGAATCTGGGATCCCGGTCAGAGATAATCGAAACTGGGACTTCATGAAGTCGCACAATCCCCGCCATATACAGTTTGGCTAACTTTTGAAGCGAAAAGTCAGACGCATTGGTATGAAATGGGCCGATTTGGTCAACCTATCCACAATCACCCATACCGAAGTCTTTTTCGATGGTGTCAACGGCAACCCACTCACAAAGTCCATGGTTACCCTCTGCCACTTCCAAAGTGGTATCTTCATCTACCGTAATATCCGGAAGGTAATTGATGCTCACTTTCACTTGTTGGCATGTCGACATTTTCTACAAACTCTATTACTTCGCTAAGTCCGTGCCACCAAGACAATTCTCGCAAGTCGTGATACAACTTATTCCCTCCAGGATGCATGGCACATAGTCCCCCATGAGCTTCCTTCAATATTGTCTTCCTTAGATCAAAGTCCTTCGGAACACAAATTCTTCCTCGGAAACACAAAACTCCATCACCATTTAAACTGAACTCAGAAGTTTCCCCTTCCTTAAGTTGTTGAAAATGAGTGACCAAAGACTCATCTTTCAACTGGTTTTCCTTAATCTGGTCCACCCAGGTTGGCCTTACTTGCAATTCAGCAAACAAACTTCCATCATCATACAGACTCAAACGAGCAAACATTGCTCTCAGATCAGATACGGTTCTACAACTCAAAGCATCGGCTACCACATTAGCCTTTCCTGGGTGATACTCGATTGAACAGTCATAATCCTTAAGCAACTCAATCCATCTCCTTTGCCTAAGGTTCAGCTCCTTCTAAGTCAACAAATACTTAAGACTCTTATGATCTGTGTATATAATACACCTTTCTCCGTACAAGTAATGTCTCCAAATCTTAAGTGCAAAGACTACTGCTACTAATTCCAAATCATGAGTAGGATAGTTCCCCTCGTGAGGCTTAAGCTGTCGTGACGCATATACAACCACCTTACCCTCCTGCATTAACACGCAACCCAAACCTACATGTGATGCGTCGCTGTACACAGTAAAATCCTTCCCAGACTCTGGCTGAATTAACACAGGTGCTTCAGTCAAAACTTTTTTCAACTTTTCAAAAGCTTCCTGCTAGGTCTCAGTCCATACAAATGGTACCCCTTTCCTTATGAGTTTAGTCAGAGGTGCAGCCAACACCAAAAAACCTTCCACAAACCTTCTGTAGTATCTTGCCAATCCTAGGAAACTCCGTATCTCCGATACTGACCTAGGCAGCTTCCACTCCAAAACTGTTTCAATTTTTCGAGGATCCACCTTAATCCCCTCAGCAGAGACCACATGTCCTAAGAAAGTTACCTCCCTCAACCAGAATTCATACTTGCTGAACTTTGCATAAAGTTCATTCTCCCTTAACACTTGTACACTATACAGAGATGCTCATCATGCTTTGCTTCCGTTTTAGAATATACCAAAATATCGTCAATAAAGACGACTAAGAATTGATCCAGAAATGGTTGAAACATCCGATTCATCAGATCCATAAATGTCGCAGGAGCGTTCGTCAGCCCAAATGGCATAACCAGAAACTCATAATGACCGTACCGAGTCCTGAATGCCGTCTTATGGATATTTGTCTCCTTGACCCTTAACTGATGATATCCAGATCAAAGGTCGATCTTAGAAAATACAGAAGCCCCCCTAAGCTGGTCAAACAGCTGGTCAATCTTTGGCAGTGGATACTTATTCTTAATTGTCAGTTTGTTCAACTGGAGATAATCAATGCACATCCATATTGTACCATCCTTCTTCTTCACGAATAACACTGGTGCTCCCCATGGAGACACGCTTGGCCTAATAAAGCTCCTATCCAACAACTCTTGAATTTGTGCCTTTAGCTCCACTAACTCTTTCGGTGCCATCCTATACGGTGCGATAGACACTGGCGCCGTTCCAGGCAACAAGTCGATTCCAAACTCCACTTCTCGGTTTGGAGGTAATCCCGGAAGCTCCTCCGGAAAAATATCTTGAAACTCCTTTACGGACCTTATCCACTGTCAATCCCTTCTCTTCCGACTGGCTTACAAATGCCAAATAGGCCTCACAACCTTTTCGAATCCACTTTTCGGCCCTCAATGCCGACACCACATTAGACAAATAATCCCTTCGCCCACCTATCAGCATAACCTCCTCACCTTCCGTGGTCCTTAACACCATTCGTTTTCCAGCACAATCCAAAGTCGCCTTATGCTTAACAAGCCAGTCCATTCCCCAAAATGAGGTCAAACTCTCCGAACGGTAACTCCATCAGATCTCCAGGAAAAACCTTGCCTTAAGTTTCTTTGGGTACATTCCTATACTGTTTGTCTACCCTAACCGAGTGACCCAAAGGACTTAACACAGATAACCCACTCACAATATTCTCAAAGTGCACACCCAACGACCCAGATATGGCACATGCAACATAGGAATGAGTAGATCCAATATCCACTAAAGCAGTATATGGCATGCCAGAAACTAAGAACGCATCAGCTTATGACGTCAAAAGGCCGCCCTCCTCTCGACGACGAATGATACACCAAAGTCGGTCATCAAGCTTCAAAGATTTCGACACCCCGCCAGTGCCCTCGACCTTGGCTATTTCCGTTTCCACCCTTACCTTGTCCACGTCCTCTCGGTGGTTGTGGTCCACCTCTCATGGGTTGAACAACCCTCAGACAACAACTCGAGCTCGATCGGCTCTCGTGGCGATCCTTAACTCTATGCTCCATAGATTCAAGATCGAAACAAGCATCGGAACATTTCCTACACTCGCCCAAATGTACCTTACCACAGTCTCTACAGATTGGTGGTCTAACCATATTCATCGACACTGCTCGCACTGGTTCCTCTACTTTTGCTCTCTTAATATTCTTATTAGCACCACCCGAGGGTCTTGAATCCCTCCAAAAACGATTTTGATCCTTCTCCCAATTCTACTTTTCAGCCTGCTTAACCTCCTCTGCTATCTTTGCCTTCTCCACCAAGACCGCAAAGTCTCGCTTCCTCTGCGGAGCAATCAACACCCTCAGGTCATCCCTAAGACCATCTTCAAAGCGCACACTTCGCTCATATTCCGTAGAAACTATGCCCACGGCATACTGGCTCAACCTCAGAAACTCAGCCTCGTACTCAGCAACTGTCTTACCTCCTTGTACTAGATTCAAAAATTCCATCCTGCGAGCGTCCACATAACTTGCCCTAACATACTTGCCTTTAAAGGCCGTCTTAAACAGTTCCCAAGTTACCCTTTCAGCTGGGGTTCCTTCTCTCACGGTGAGCCACCACTGGTAAGCCTCGTCCCGTAGCAATGATACGGCTCCCTTCAGTTTCTGCTCCATAGAGCAATCCAAGTCATCCATAATTCGTTCTGTGGCCTCCAACCAATATTCTGCCACATTCAGGGCGATACCAGACACACCCCTAAAAATCTCCGCTCCGTTGGCCCGGAGTCGTTCCGAAATGGACCCCGAACTCCGTTGCCCATACTTGCCCCGGTAACCCTTTCCAGAACACGAAGCATTGCCTGTTACAGGGCGTCATCCCCTGCACTACGATCATGTGACTCTACTTCTGTTTCCGATGGTACCGGTGCATCTGCCGCCAGCATATACCCCGAAGATGAAGATACCGCTCGAGCCCTTCCTCGGCCACGTCCACGGCCTCTTCCACGAGTGGCTCTTGTACTCATATCGTATTATCTGTTTATGAATTTTATGCATTAACTCGGTATTCCAGTGATTATTACAGATGTTTTACGAATCAGACAGTATTTCAGAGATTGTTCTCACAGAATCAAAGTCTAACTTCAGTCTCTTATCAAATTTTCCTAAGGTTTTTGTATCATCCTATCTAGAGCATCCTAGCAGAGTTTCAGTATAGATAAATAATCCAGAAAAATATTCAGAGAAATTCGGAATGATACTTACATGCTTGGGCCGGAGATTCGGAATGCCACCTTCAGAAGTCCAGATTTAAAAACTGAAATTTTTTTTTTAAAATCTTCGTTTTTGTAAACCCATTCCACAGCCGAGTTGTTGCAACTTGGCTCTAATACCACTAAATGTAACACCCCAAACCCAGCCTAGACGTTATGACCGGATCCAACATGCCACATCAAAAACGTTAAAAATATTTTTCCATTCTAAGTTCATAAAATCGTACTTGATGTTCAAAGGATTAATTCATTAAGGGTTAAAGTGAATGGAAGCTGTACACCAGGGAGGAAACCAGAAAAGAGGAGGTGAGTCCATCAAACTGCTTAAGTACCAAGCTCTTTCGGATCCAATCCTAGACATGCACATCGCCATTGCCACACTCTAACATCGCATATATTTTTAGGTTACCATTGTAATTATGTCTATTTTAGAATAAAACATATTTAAATTTGGAAAATGTTATCATAGCAGAAGCCTTGTTTGTAATCGTGTTACTTTGAAATCAGTTTATGTTTTTGGAAAACGAACCCTAGATCTAGCCCATTTTGATAGTTAACATAATTTAAGATCATCATGATAAGTTATAAATCAAAACCCAAAAAAAATAATCATAAGCGGCCTTATTACATAACAAAACCCAAATCATCAAAGTAAAGAAAATTGAAATCCAAATCACCAGAAGAAATCCATATTGCAGAACGAGTGGCCACTCCGAATCCCTCGCGGCTCCAAGCCCACTATGGTTGGGGATTACCTACATGAATGAAAATAGGGGATGAGTTTGGGGAAACTCAGTGTGTAAAATTAACCCAACCATAGCCCATATCAGTTCAAACCACAGAAACAGAATAAATTGGCCTTAGCCCAAAACATAATACAGAATTAAGCCCATAGGCCCATAACAGATCATATCAGATATTTCATGTACATACAAAACCCAACACATAACCAACCATATACACCCCCTTACCAACCTTTCACCATGTAGGGAGACTACTCGACCCACCCAACCGCTACACGCCACAGAATTATGCAGCATGGCTACCAGAACAGATAATGTGACAGAGTCACCAGATACAGATAATCGTGGCAGAACCACCAGAACAGATATATGTGGTAGAGCCACCAGATCAGATAATTGTGGCATAGCCACCAGGACGCTTCCTTCATAATATAACCCATGTCCCCATGCAACAAATATTCATTCATGGCATACATCATACAGATTTAAATCAACATGCTTTTCAGACAAAATTAACCCTAGGGGCATATTGGTCATTTACACCTAAGGGTATCATGGTAATTTTCCATACATAAGGGTATTGTAGTAATTTAGCTACTTTTAGGGCTTTCATGCATATCCTATCCATTTATGTACTATCAGAATACTTACCGCGCATACTTAGCAAATTGAGCCCGTTGGCCCATGAACCCAATTTTTGGCCCATTAAGCCCAAGTTATCAAAATGCACGAAATCGCACGTACTGCAGTGTATTACCTTCAGAATACCAAACATACAAACCCAACTATCTTACGAGCATTCACACACTCACAAATTCCCAAAATACCAACTTTCCGGCATTTCGGCTTTTCGGCTTTTACCGATCTAATCTATGTGGGAGTTTCTGCTTTTTGCAAAAAGTGTAGAGACAGATAAAATATGAGGGTTTTTACTTATGGTATTGTCGACAGAAACCTGGGGTTTAGAGGTTGAGAGAATCGGCCAAAGATGATGAGAAAAATAAGAGATTTGGCTAGGGAAAAATCGGTACAAAAGGATTCAAGTTTTCGAGATTTCAGGATTTAAGGCAATCGGCTATGGTCTTAAAAATAATGGAAGGAAGGTGGTATAGAGTAGGGTGGCTAAGGATTTGGCTATGGGGAAAAGAAGAAGAAAAGAATAAGTGGATGGAGAGAAGAGAAATAGAAAAGAAGAGGAGAATAGTCAGGAAACAGCACCACTTACCACTAATGCCGAATTTATACTAGCACTAACCCTAGCCGAAATTTGCCCCCTTTAAGCATCCCTTGGCCAGCCAACTCTTGCTCTTCAAGAGTCCACCATTCGGCCAACACAGTTCACCCTAATCAGCTCCTAAATCCTTTTCCTGATCAGCTCCTAAATCCTCTCCCTTATCAGCTCCTAAATCTTCTCCAGACAGACTTTCACTTCAGTTCCACTGCTTACCTTTTCTATACATAAAAATTAATATCATTAATTTGCTTACCTTGTGACTCGAACCTTAGCCCTCCTTGGTCATCCACACGCCACCTCTAAAGCCCCTAAGTGGCGTCACATGCCATCTTACCACAGGCTTCCTTGTGTCCTCTTTTACCCAGTTAATACTTAAAACCCAGTTAACCAGAACCCCTTCTTCCCTATGGATTAAAATCACCTAAAATTACTGGATTTTAACCTAAGCTTGGGCCTTCTAGAGGCCCCCTATCATAATTAAACCTTTATCAAGCAGACAGAACACAAAATTTTAAATTTTACCAATCATTCACAGAATTCGCGAAAATTGGGGCGTTACAACAAAATTTGCAACATATGTATTTATAAAAATTCATCATTTTTCATCAAATTTCATAACTTTACATTTTAGTCCTTAAATCATGTTTTCATCAAAAATCACTTTGTAAAAGTTGTTTATCTAACAACAACCTTTCATTTTGTACCATAAATTTCTAATTTTCAGCATATTCATCCATGACCAAATTTCATACCTTGATAACTTTTTAAATTAATCCCCCAAATAGATAATTAGACTATCTAGGTTTCAAAACTATAAAAATTACTAAAAACGGGCCAAGGAAACTTACCCAATTTGGCCATGAAAGTTTCTTCTCTCTCTCTTAGGGTTTCCATGTATTTTTGGGGAAGAATATGGTAAAATAAGATGATATTTCTTTTTATCATCTTTAATTAATTAAATATTTTCACTTTCCAATTTAGTCCTTGCCCTTTCTCTAAATTTACATGGATCAGTCACCAAAAATCTACATAATTTTTATTAATGGTCTATTTACCATATAAGGAACTCAAATTTTGAATTCCATAGCTATTTAATCCTTATAGCTACTAGAATTTAACTTTTGTATTTTATGCGATTTAGTCATTTCCCTAATTAAACACATAATCGATAAAATTTTCGTATTGAAATTTTCACATGATATTTCTAACATAATACGGATCATATAATAAAATAAAAATTAATTTATTTTCGGCTCAGATTTGTGGTCCTGAAACCATTATTTCGATTTCACCGAAATGGGGCTATACCACAATAAGACTCTTAGGCGAATAGCGGATGTTCTGATTGAGAAAAGGTCAAACTCGGGTCTATGTGATAGCGGTTGTAGTTATTAATGGGTTTCTTAATAACGATAACCATTTTTACCCGAAAGGAGCATCATCTTTACTCCATCACAAAAGTCGCTGCTCGCTTGAGAGTGCTCTTGCGTCTAAGGTGGTGCTGGCCTTCGTGTAAAAAGGAAGGTTAAAGATACCGATTGCGTGAAAAAAGAGAAAAAAATACGCCGATTATAGTAGGAAGCCCAACACTTTTTCATTATGGTTATACCATCAAAGTTTTGTATGATATTTATAAGGAAACATCTTCGGGTATGTACAAAGTTTGAGCTCGTGTGTAACACTCTATACCTGACTCGATCACCGGGTCTGGGTTGCGAATGACACAAATAACTCGAATAACTTAACAAAATCTCTGGATTGGTTTATTAAAATATTGACTCTATCAAATTACAATATTTAGTTTCAGCTATAATCCACATCATCCAAGAAATAAATTCTTACAAGTTTACGACTTTATCAAATCTAGCAGTATTTACGATATATCCGACTTAATCCTTGAGGTGTGGCCTATAAGGTATCCCCTCTATATACATGAATGACTTTACGCCCATCCTTCAATCTGGCGGTGTCTGGCTTGATCTATTCACACGATTCCCTAATCAAAACATTTACCCTGCTAACAAGCAGAAAATTTATAAGTTCAAATGAACTTAGTGAGGCTCTGTGAAATGGCCCAACAAAAATATTTCATGTTATTCAAGAATAAAAAAAAATTATGGCAGAAACTTCAAACTCCCTATGTGTCCTCTCGCATTCCGTAGATTTACTGATATGGTGAACACCTTGCCCTTTTCTGATGCTCACTGTTGGTTCACTTATCCACTAATTTAGACATAGATGCATCATTCAACGATAATGATTCCCTATGGTCTTAGCCTTATTCTGTCTCATCCCAGATCCTTTTTTACTCTTAGCTAGCTTAACCCTCACAATTAACTATACACTTGGATATATAGTTCGTTGACTAGCACTAGCTGTCTTTCATTTATATTCACCTCAGTTTCAAATTCTTACTTTGATCTGTTCATCCAATACTAACCTAAACATAAGATTTTCCACATTATTCTATCAAATGCCTTCTCTTTATTTAGACTTATCGTGGTTCATCTTTAAGGGAGGACACTTTCTCTTATCCTAATTCATAGTTCTAAATATGATAGTAAGCTGACTGAATAGACGCACTGATAAACCGTAATTTATACATATTTTTACCCCATGTTTAACGCATTTTATGGATGATTTCCATTAGAATTGGTGAATTCCATGCTCCTAATGCTTTAATTTCATGTTTTATACTTAAAAGAGTGAAAGCAACGAGAAACGGGCCAAAAACGGAGAAAATGGGCCAAAGTACAAAATCAACACGGCCTGGACCTCCTCACACGGGCAGACCATATGGCCGTGTCAATTTGGCAGGCTCGAGCATGGCCTGAAGTAATCACATACGGGCGTGTCACATGGGCGTGTCCCTACTGAGCCCAAGTTGAGTCCAATTCAGAAAAGGCTAATTTGAGGGCTCTTAGGCATTCCAAAGCCTATAAATACACCCTAGAGGAGGAAGAAAGGGGGGAACACAAGGAGGGAGTAAGAAATTACTCCAAGGAAGCCAATTGATCCATCTTAGAAGCCGGATTCATCATCAAGACTGAAGATCTCTCCTCAATTTCCCTTTCAGTAGTTTTGGGTTTTCTTTATGTTTTGTATTCTTTATTATTCTGAGATGTTTTCTTATTTAGTTATGAACTAAAACCCCTAAATACCTAAAGGGCATGAAACCTAAGACGAATCTTGTTATTATTTTCTGAATTGTATGATTAATATTTAACTTGTTCTTAATTATGTGTTCTTAATTCTTATTTTGGCATCCCAGGATACTGATTCAAGATAAGCTCTTATTTAGAGGAGGAATAGACCTTGTCTAAGAGTACATTTTTCATAATTAAGCGGAGTTGTTTGCGCCCCTAGACATAAGGGGACAAGATTTTGCCGAATTAGGGTGAAACCTAATAAGGGGATCCATAGATCGAGTTAATGCAACCCTAGGGTGTTAATTAAAGAAAGGTCTCAATTATTCAATCTAGGGATTAGACGTTATTAGTCTTGAATAAGGATAATAACATAACTTAGGGATCTTTACGGAACAAGTTGAATGAGTAAATCGTCCGATTCGGAGCCAGAATAACAAGTAAAGTCTAGGTGGATTTTTCCTTAGGTATTATCTTAATTTAATTCATTTTTCCCAAAAGCAATTCCCCAAGTCTATTCTCTGTGAGTTCTTAGTTTAGATAATTAGTTAGTTAAAACAAAACCTCTTTATTCCTAGGCTAGTTAATAAAAAGACAGTCATTACTAGTATTTTTAGTTCCTTTGGGTTTGACAATCCGGTCTTGCTAAAACTATACTACTGTTCGATAGGTACACTTGCCTACATTGTGATAATAGTTAGTTTCAAGAACGTTTAATTATAAATATTTAAAACCGATCACGAAATCATGCGATCATGCGCCCTTTTTTGGCGAATTCGTAGCTCGTAATGTAGCCCTAAGATATTAGTTTGCCTTAGTCTAATCTTAAGAGATACTCCAATTAATGGTTAATCCCCAGCAGACTAACTCTTCTGCTACTTCCTGATAAACTGTTCACACAAGGTAGCCCTTGGCAGACTTCCTCATCTAATAGGCCCTATAGATTATACTGTGTTACATTGTCCTAGTCATACATCCTCATTCTCTATAGATATTTTTGTGGACTCTACCGGTCAAACTATTTGGGTGATCAGTGCCTCAAGGTGAACCTTGGCGGACTTACTTATCTCTGACTACAGATCTACCACAAATTGATGTGGCAAATTAGGCTTTTCCGACACACTTAAGGCACTTTTTCTTGAGCAAAATAGAATTTTTAGCATAGGTTTTCGTTATTTTCATATTTTCAGATAATAAGTGAAAATCTCTCAATTTTGTCTAATTTTTTACCCAAATTGGCCACTAGTGCCATTTGGAGGCCTAACATGTGTTTGAGTGCTATTTGGACATGTTGAAGGTCGAAAACGGACAAGAACGACACCTAGGGGAAGGTTATCGCAATATCCAACCCTGGGGATCACAATACCCTAGACAATATAAGACCAATGACTACCTTCAATGGCATCGTGATATCCTCTTGGTTATCATGATATCCACTTTCCAAAGAGGACCTCAAGTTCCAACACTACTCGAGATGTCGCAATATCCACTTCTTTGTAACATCCCGAATTAGGGCCTAGTCAGAATAGTGATTTTGGAACCATAAATCTGAGATAAAAATAATTATTATATGATTCCTTTGAGGTCTATGATGTGAATGCATGCTTATATGAAAGTTTCTTGAAGAAATCCTATGCATAAAATGTCTAATTGCATTTTAGGGACCAAATTGAATAAAATGAAAAACTTACATTTTAGGAGCTTTTAGCATGAAACTACTTTAGATTACAAATTAGGAGGTCCTAATTAGCAATTTGACCAATTTCTATAATTTTGGCCAAAAATGGGCATGCATAGGAAAAATTTGAAAGAAAGACCCTAAGAGCATTTTGGTCATTCAGTAATTAAAAAAATAAAAAGGGAAAATCAAAGCAAAAATGTGCTCATCTTCTTCAAGTGCTAGATGAATTTCTCAATAACTACAGCTAGGGTTTTTTTCAACATTTCAACCTTGATTGCAACTGTTCCCTAGCCCCGTTTTTAATGTTATTTGCATTTTTGAAGTCCTTGAAACATGATCTATCCATTTCTAACTATATTTTGAGCTAGGGTTCAAGTATGAAATTTGACCCATGTGTAACATGCATGTATTTTGATGATTAATGGAGGAATATGAATGTTTAATGCATGATAAACATCTTTTACTCGGTGATTTTTAGTGAAAACACCTAAAAGGGGGACTTGTTTGTAAAAGTGTAAAAGAGGGTAGTAAAAATGTGAAATAAAGGAAAATGTGGGCTGATATGAGCATGGTATAGGTTCGGCTAGGCTTGGGTAACACTGAAAATACATGCATTTCATTTTACGAGCCTAGGGACTAAATCGTAAATGGGTAAAAAGGTAATTTTATAAAAGCATGAATTATGGATTGATTTGAATAATATGATTAATAAACAAGTTAAATTTGGCATTATAGATTAAGAAAAAAGTGAACTGGGTTTTGACCAAGGAAAGAATAAAGTATCCGACGATTAGGCTCGATTATCATCATTTTGCACAGAGGTAAGTACATGTGTAAATAATGTGACAATGTATTATATTTTGATGTGTTGACATTATGTGATAAATGTTTTATCAATATTATGCATGCTATGCCTAATGATAACTTTGTAAGTATGAATAATATTGGTCGTTATCCACGATGTTACGAGCAAGTACGATGGAGATGCTATGTGTATATGAGAAAGAATCCCGCTTGAACCTTAGGAACAGTTTAGGATACAAGTGACATGGCACTAGGAATTAAGAAATCCGAACTCATTGAGTTGGTCTGGGTTCGTGATATATATATGGGGCATCCGAGCTCGTTAAGTTATTCCAAGTTCATTACAGATGCGAGCATACGAGCTCGTTGAGTTGGTCTGAGTTCATAATGGATGTGATACATGTAATTAGGTTTCGGCAATGGTCTTGTGTGTCCTACCGATGTCTAGGTAATCTTTGAGTGGGTCGAATACCTGGCAGCTTGTGTGAGCAGCCCGTCTAGTTACACCTTGACCGATAGGTTATGTGAGCAAGCTCATGAGTAGCTCCATTGCGAGCATTACATGTTATGAGGTAGCTTTGGCTACATATATATATGTGGCACTTGTGCAAGTTTTTCGCGTATCCAATAGTATTCCAAATGTTCAACGAGTAATGGAATGGATGTGATGAAAGTCTCAAAGAGGGCATGTTAAAGAGGTATGGTTATATGATATACTACGATGAGTACAGGTATGTACGTTAAACCCATGAATAATGCCTTAATAAATGATGATTTGTCATGAGAAAGTATACTTGTGCATATGACAAGTAAGAAAGGTTTAAATGATGAGTAATCCTTATGTATATGTTACTATGTCATTGCATATTCTTTTCATGTGGACATACTAAGCTTTAATGGTTACTCCCTTTCTTTCCATCCTTTGTAGTTCTGCCAAGCTAGCTCGGGGATCGGAAGCTATCGAAGTATTCGATCACACTATCAAAAGATTATTAGGTATAGTGAATTTGCTATTTTGGAGTATGGCATGTATAGGGGACTTGGTCATTTTGTGATATGTGTAATGCTATTTGGCCAAATTGTGAAGGCCTATGATGTTGTTAATTCATTTTGTAATAGCCATGCGATATGGCTTATAATTGATTATTGGGTTGTAATGTCTAATTATTCATGCATGTATGTGTTAATGCCTTAATGATACGCTATGTGGTTCGTTGATGAATATGTGATAAGGAATAAATGAAGTGCTTGGAAATAAGAAATAATGTAATGGCTTCAGATGATTATAGTCATGAATGTGTAACTTGAGGTTATGGTAATAAATTTGATTATCAATGAAATTGGTGTGAAATGCTTCCCAATGGTGTGACTAATTGAATGTGTAATAGAACGACATTATGAAGGTGTGAAAGTGCCATGATGTTGAATATTTGAGCGTGTAAATATGTCATATTGCATGCTATGAAATGTATTTGAGTGTATGAATGATTAAGGGTGACAATTGTCTTGGAAAATAGCCTTTAAATGGTCCACATAGGTAGACACATGGGCATGTGTCTAGACCGTGTGTGACACACAGTTTGCCCAACGAGCGTGTTGAATGGCTGTGTGTCCCCTGTACCTAAATTTTGCAAGTCAGTATGCCCAGTAGTAAACACAAGGGCTAAGACACAGACGTGTGTCTTTGCCGTGTGAGAGGCACGGCCTAGCCACATGGGCGTGTACTCTGGCCGTGTGAAGTCTGTACCATTTTATGAAAAATTCATTTATTTTTAATTGACCACACGGTTTGGCCACACGGGCGTGTGATACAGCCGTGTGACCCTAAATTGGTGCTAACGTCATAGTCAGAGAGCTACACGGGTGGAAGACATGGGCGTGTTAAGAGCACACGGACGTGTCCCTTTTCTCACACGGGCGCGTGGCTATGTATGAGGGAAAATTTCCCAAACTTTTCTAAAATCCTCAATTTAGTCCCGAATCTTTTTTGATGGCCGTTTTGGGCCTCGTAGGCCCATATCAGGGACAAATTGTATATGTATGAATGAAGTGTTTCGAAGAAAAATTTTATAGCCCAATTTTTTTGCATGAATGACTTTGTATGTGATCGATAACGCCTCGTATCCTATGCTGGCCTCAGGTGTGGATAAGGAGGTGTTACGGTTTAGTCAGTTGTTGGACTACGTAGTATGTATTTGAGTCTAGCTATACATGCCATAAATATATTATGATAGTGTAATGACTCTTAAAAATTTTAAAGTGTGTTTTCATATAGCAAATAGATCCCAACAGAGCAGTGGCAGATGATGTAGAAAGTAATATGCCTGCTCCTGTTGAAGAGGCGGTTCCAATTGAGAGTAGACCTAAAACTGTTAGTAGAGGAGAAGGTGGCAGAGAAGCCTTTCTCCACATGATGAATGCATGATATACGGAGTTCGTTGGAATGAACCCGAACGTTCAACCTCCCCCACCTCCTCCAAATCCTCAACTTGTACCCTTGATGCCTTAAGGTGTAGATTTTATGAGATTCTCTAAAACACCAGTTCATAAAATTCGAAAGCAAGGTGTTGAGGAATTTAGGGAAAATGCCAATGATGACCCTAAGAGAGCGGAGTTCCGGTTAGAAAATTCAATACGTGTATTTGATGAATTATCCTGTACACCCGAGGAGTGCTTAAAATGTGCCATACTTTGTTGAAAGATGTAGTGTATCACTGGTGGAGAATGCTGATATCTGTGGTACCACCAAAGCGGGTTACTTGGGAATTCTTTCAAGAGGAATTTCAAAAGAAATACATTAGTAAACGGTTTATTGATCAGAAGCATAAAGAATTTCTGGATTTGAAACAGGGTTGTATGACAGTTAATGAATATGAGAGAGAATTGGTCAGACTTAGTAAGTACGCTAGGGAATGTGTATCTTCTGAGGCTAAGATGTGCAGAAGATTTGAAGATAGACTTAATGAAGACATTAAGAAGTTAGTAGGTATTCTTGAATTGAAAGAATTTATGGTACTCATTGAACGGGCTTGTAAAGCCGAAGAATTGGTCAAAGAAAAGAAGAAAGCCGAGTCTGAGGCTAGAGACACAAGAAAGAGATATCTGAGTAAGTCGTTGTCATCTTAGTCTAAGAAATCTAGAGAGATGTATTCCCGTTCATATGTGTCAATTGGACATTCATACGAGAACCATAGAAAGCAGAATTCAGGTTTTAGATCTCAGGCTACATCTATGGCAAGTGTGGGTAACATTAAACCTTCCAAACCTGAGTGCCAACGATGCGGTAGATGTCATTTTGGCACTTGGAGGGTGAGTGAAGGATCTTGTTTCAAGTGTGGTTCTCAAGACCACTATATTAAGGACTGCCTCGAGATGGTAAAGAAAGAAAGATTTCAGAATTCAAGACCGAGTGGCACAGCTTCTAAGGGAAAACCCTCGAGAAATGCCAGCATTGGGTTTAGTAGTAAGAGTGCGACAGGGGATACAGTAGTGAGGTCTGAAGCTAGAGCTCCGGCTAGAGCCTACGCCATACGTTCACATGAAGATGCAACTTCTCTTGATGTGATCACTGGTAATTTTTCTCTCTATTGCTTTGATATATATTGGCTCTACTCATTCATATGTGTGTGTGAAATTGGTATCTATTATGAATATGCCTGTCGAGTCTACAGAATTTATGATTAAGGTGTCAAACCCATTAGGAAAACATGTGATAGTTGATAAAGTATATAAGAAATGCCTTTTGACGGTTAGAGGTCATTGTTTTCCGTCCGACTTAAAGTTATTACCATTTGATGAATTTGATGTCATACTGGGTATGGATTGTGTAACAGCCCTAATTTGACCCTAGTCGGAATGTGGTTTCGGGACCACAAAACCGAGTCATAAAATTTAGTTAAAATTTTATTGCATACCTTATATGTGTGGTAGTACTTGTATAAAAATTTGATGTTTTAATTTTTATCTTAGGAATGTGAATCTTGCTCGAAAGGATTTAGTTGAGAGACTTAGAAAATTTGATAGGTAAATAAGTGAGGACCAAATAGTATTGAAATATGAAAAGCTGGGTTTGCATGTCAAAATGCCCCAAACTATGTTGAGTGGCCGGCCAAGCATGGCTTCATTCTTCCAAGATTATGTTGTTATTATTATTTAATGTTGGTAAGCAATTAAAATAGAGGAAAAATAAAGATTAATGATAAGAAAATGAACAAAAAAAAGGGTGTTCATCCTTGCTACCCTTTAGTAGAAAAACCAAGTGAAAGAAAAGAGAAAAGCTTTGGAGAAGTCGGCCATACTAGTATCTAAGTTGAGGTATGTTGAAGTTATTCCTTTAAATTCATGTATATTTTTGGTTGTTAGTTTGAATTCTATCTATCCCATGGTTGGATTTGGGGTTGTTGGAGAGTTGGAATTTGACAAGAAGCTTAAAAATTTTAGTTGATACCTTGATGCTATTAACATGTTAGTTGTATGGATGAACTAAGTTGCTTGTTATGTTAGCATGAAAGTGAAGATGTTAAGTCATTTTGTTGGAGGTGCCGAAGTTGGGACTAAGAAGGGGATGAGTATTCGCTAACATAGTTGAAAGGGATGTTGCCGATTTTTAGAATTTGATTATGGGAGTGGCAATAATGGGCATAAAGATGTTGAACTTAAGAAATGTAGCAACATGCAAATTTATATGATATCACAAATGGAGGTGAAGCTATGCTAGATTGGGAAAAAGTTGATCAAGTGTGCATGAGAAGAATTTAGGTGTTTAGATGATGTTATAGATGACACTATACATGTATATATATATTCGCCATCAAAGTGAGTATGTAGGTGATGTTGAGTCAAATTTTGGTGCACATTCGGTATGTATATATATATATATAAGTCCGCCCATTCGTGATGTTACCTTTAATCATGTATATAATCGACTAAATGGGTAATTAGTAAGAGGGGTTGCGAATATACAAATATACATATGCATGTGTAATTGAATTATAAATGTATAGCAAGATGATTAAACTAGTTTATTTATTTATTAAGCCCGAGAAGTTAAAGAAGGGAAACAAGCAAGGGCAAAGCCAAGGACATCGAGTAGCCGGGTGGAACCATTATACTCAACGCAAGGTAAGTCCTTAAGCACTTGTTGTGAGAACTCCTTGGATAGATATTTTTTGAGTGATTCTCCTACTTATTAATATGACCATATGTACAATTTGAATTTAGTAAATTGCTTTACCATGATGAATCGACATAGGGCACAATGTGTGCAAAAATTATGTGGCACTATGTGTGCCGATTGGGAGGTTGAAGCATGAGGGAATCTCAAATGCACTATGTGTGCGATTTACTATGGCACTATGTGTGCGATTTACTATAGCACTATGTGTGCGATTTATTATGGCACTATGTGTGCGAACATAATAAGCACTATGTGTGCAACGTTTGGTTGTTGGTATAAATTGTGATGAATGAGGTAAGTGATTGAGCTATTAACTAAATATCGAATTTGAGGTTGTGCGGTGTATGCATAAATTTATCTAGTGCATCGTTGTTCCAAACTTGAGGAAAGGGGTCTACATTGATTGGGCTGACTTGGCATTGATCTAATTGAAGGACTTGGCAGGAGATCGAACCAAGAATTTAAGAAATTATAGCATAGTTGTTATGATTTGGAAAAAATGATTTTGTGTTATTTGTTTTTCACTTATGATTATTATTGTTGGACGGTAGAGTAGTGCTTATGACTTACTGAGTTATGTACTCATTTGGTGTGCTTGTTTGTTGCTTATCTAGGTTCTTGATCCATTTTGGTGTGCTCGGGACCGTCGTCAAAGTCATCACACCGGCTAGCAACTTTTGGTACTTTCTTCTTAGTGGGTCTAGGAGAACATTTTGGCATGTATAGGCTAATATGTTTTGTTGAAAATTTGGTATATAAACTTTTAGCCATGCGAAAATGGCTTGTATACACTTTGGCATGGTATCATAATCATTTTGTATGTTGTTCATTAAGAGATGTGGTAATGTTTGGAATAGATTAGCCCTTGGAATGGTTAATCGTGATCATCTTTTGTGCCATGTATGGTAAAAGGGCTAGTTGAATCGAGGAAATTATGAAGTAGGTAAAATCTACCTTAAGGACAGAGGTTGACAGCTGCAGTGATGTGGATGTGAAAAATCACTAAAAATAGTAGGAATGGAATTAAATAGTGAATAAACTATGTAAATGAACCTTGATGAATCTAATTTCATATGGAAGAAACGAAACGGTCATATGAGTTGTATGTTAAGAGATATTTAGGTTTTCATGAAACAGGGCCAGAACGGCTTCTGGATTCCCTGTTCTAACTTTGGAAATTTATTGTAAATTAACCAGAGATAATTAGGAGCCATGCAATATATGTATAGATTCCTCTTTGAGTCTAGCTTCTAAAGAAACAAACGGCATCAGTATTGAATCCATGTACAGGGAGATATCCAGGTCGTAATGCATGAAGGTCAGTGTAGTCGTACCCTGTAACAGTGGAGACTTTAACTAATAAACTGTACTAATTGGTCCGACCAAAAATTCTAGAAAAAAATTTGTAGATGCATATATGAGTCTAGTTTCAGGGAAAAATTACGAAACTGGTTTTCAAGTTTTGGAACTCAAGATATGATTTTTAAAGTGACAGTGACGCAGTTTGCCAACTGCCTGGAAAATTTTTAAAATGGACTGCAAAAGTGAATGGTTTAAGCCGTTAACCCCTCGTGTCCGACTCCGGCAGCGGACTCGGGTACAGGGTGTTACAATTTTATTGGTATCAGAGCTATGGTTTAGTCGGTTCTAGGACTACCATAGCACGTATGAGTCTAGCTATACATGCCTTAATGTTAATGTTCAAATGTGTGATGACTTCTGACGGTTAAATTTTTTTTTTGATTAGTAAATGGATCCCGATGTAGAGAGAACCTTGGCGGATGACGTTGAAAGTGTAGCGGCTGCTCCTGCACAAGGGATGCCGCCTGTTGAACCTCAGTCATCTGCGAATAATCAAGGTGAGGGGGCTAAACAAGCCTTCTTTACCATGATGAATGAGTGGGTCGCGCAATATGCCCGAACCAATCCGGCTGTCCAACAATTTCTGAATTTGAATAATCCACCCCAAGAGCCCGTAATGCCATCAGTTATCAATCCTGTGAGGTTGAGTAAGCTACCTGTAGACTTGATTAGGAAGCGCGGGGATGAGGAGTTCAGGGCCATAGTTACTGATGATGCCGAAAGAGCCTAGTTCTGGCTCGATAACACCATTCGGGTGTTTGATGAATTGTCATGCACACCCGATGAATGTCTGAAGTGTGCTATATCCTTGTTGCGGGACTCAGCCTACTATTGGTGGAGGACCTTGATTTCCATAGTCCCAAACGAACGAGTTACTTGGGATTTCTTTCAAACGGAATTTCGAAAGAAGTATATTAGTCAACGGTTCATCGATCAAAAACGTAAGGAATTCTTGGAACTCAAGCAAGGTCGTATGATAGTATCTGAATACGGACATGAGTTCGTAAGACTCAGTCGGTATGCCCGGGAGTGTGTGGCCGATGAGGTTGCTATGTGCCAAAGATTTGAAGAAGGATTGAATGAAGATTTAAAGCTACTAGTGGGTATTTTGGAGATAAAGGAGTTCGTAACACTAGTAGAACGAGCCTGCAAGGCGGAAGAACTTGGAAAGGAGAAGAAGAAGGCTGAATTTGAAGCTAGAGACTATCGTAAAAGATCGACGAGTAAAGCTCCGTTCTCGGCTGTAAAGAAGTTCAGGGAGGACACTAGTAAGTCGAGGACGACTGCGGGAGTTTCCATCAGAGCACGACCATCGACAGACTCCCGAGCTACTTCGGTAGCTAGTGTGGGCAATAATCGTCAAGAGAAACCTGAATGCCCCCAATGTGGAAGACGACACCTAGGTGAATGTTGGGGTAAGTCTACTAACAGATCCTGTTACAGATGCGGTTCGAAAGACCATTTCATTAGAGATTGCACGGAGCTTGATGAGAAGAATAAGATGTAAGGTGCAAGACCTAGTGGAGTGACAGCTAGAGGTAGACCACCGAGAATTTTAGGAGGTAGGGGCGGTAGTCAGAGAGGGGCCTCTGATACGGCTGTTCAAGCCGAGACCCGTACTCCTGCTAGAGCATATGCCATTCGCGCACGAGAGGAGGCATCCTCCCCTGACGTCATCACTGGTACTTTCACTCTCTTTAATACTAATGTGATTGCACTGATTGACCCTGGCTCTACTCATTCATATGTATGTGAAACCTTAGCATCCAGCAAGACTCTACCTATTGAGTCTACTGAGTTCGTGATTCGAGTGTCAAACCCTTTGGGTCAATACGTACTTGTTGATAAAGTGTGTAAGAGATGCCCTCTAATAATCCGAGAATCCTGTTTTCCGGCCGATTTGATGCTTTTACCGTTTGACAAATTTGATGTCATTCTTGGTATGGATTGGTTGACCGTACATGACGCAGTGGTGAACTGCAAAAGAAAAACCATCGATTTGAGGAGTGCACATGATGAGTGTAACACCCCGAACCCGAGACCATCGCCGGTGTCGGACACGAGGGGTTAACAAGCCAAATCCACATGTTTCGCCCATCAATTTGACATTTCCAGTCAGGCTGGAAAACTGCGTCACTGTCGCCTTAAAAATCATATCTCGAGTTTCAAAACTCAGAAACTGTTTTTATAAATTTTCCCTGAATTTAGACTCATATATCCATCCATGGATTTAATTCTAGAATTTTTTGTCGGGCCAATTGGTACAGTTTATTAGTTAAAGTCACCCATGTTACAGAGATCGACTGCTCTGACCTTTGCGCGTTACAACTTGAATATCTCTCTGTACAGGGCTTTAATACTGGTTCCGTTTGTTTCTAATGAAACTAGACTCAAAATGGAATCTGTACATATAAGGCATGACTCCTGATTATTTCTGGATAATTTATAGTAAATTTTTAAAGTTACGACAGGGGACCCAGAAACCGTTCTGGCCCTGTCTCACAATAGCATTAATATCTCTTAACATGTAACTCCTATGACCGTTTCGTTTCTTCCATATGAAAGTAGACTCATCAAGGTTCATTTACATAACTTATTCACTATTTAATACCATTCCTACAAATTTTGGTGATTTTTCAAAACCACTCCACTGCTGCTGCCAGCATCTGTTTTCAAGGTAGGTCTTATCTATTTGTAGTCTCCATGATCCAACTAGTCTTGCCATACATAGGTTCACCTATGACCATTTTAGCCATTCCAATGGCTGATCATGTGACCAACACTCCCATTTCCAATCCATAATTACATCATGAAACCATATATATATATATACAAATCACAAATGGTCTAAGTTCGTACTTGACTTCTACGAGCCATTTCGCATGGCCATACACATATACATCACAACACAATTGAACCGACAAGGGTAGTCCTATACATGCCATTTCAAAGTTCAACCAAAAATTATACCAAAATGGAGGCTTTGATAGTGTAGATGACTTCGACTTTAATGATCCCGAATCCGATTGCTATCGAGCAAAATCTATAAAACAGAGAGCCAAAGCAACGGGGTAAGCATTTTTATGCTTAGTAAGTCTCAAGGAATAAAATCAGCTTTAATTAAAGCAATACAGTCCACATAGCCAAATGCATTATTTCATTAATACACATTCACATAATCATTCTTACTTCACACTTCATCATTATATACTTTCGAAGGTATCAACCACTTCAATAGTTGATATTCGTTAGTCGATTGAGCGAATGTTGCTCAAACATGTCGACTTTTCAATGCACATATAAACATACCTTATTCTTTGGGCTTTTCGAGCGTACTAATTGAATTTATTACAGCAACCAACACTCACCTCCAGCCCAAGCTTCTTGAATACAACCGGATATAACCACGTGCACGAATGCCTTGGTCTTAGCCGGATAGAACGACTTGCACGAATGCCTTGGTCTTAGCCGGATGTAGCCGCTAGCACAATTGCCTTGGTCTTAACCGGATATAATTTCCAGCATAAATGTCTTGGGACTTAGCCGGATATCATTCAATTGCTCATGCACACATACATCAATAATCATTAGACATTCATGTTTCATTTTCGTTACTAAGGCTCAAACACAAAGGTAATCACTAGCATAATCGCCGGGACTTAGCCGGGTATCATTCAAATACTCATACACACATAAATCGATAATCATTACACATCCATATTTCATTTCACATAATTCAAGTAGGGTCACTTCTTGAGGACTTACCTCGGATGTTGTCGAAGCGGCTTTTACGGCTATTCGATCACTTTTTCCTTCCCTTGTCCAATTGTGGCCCTCTAAGCTCTTGAGCTAATTCAAACAAATTCAATTTATTAAAACCTCATTATGCTAGCTTATGGCGAATATGACAAGGAGTTTAAATGGTCATATGGCCACCCTTTAGCTTGAATACACAATGGTCATGCACATTTTATACTACATCAAGCAATTCAATACAATTCATTCAAGCATCAAGGAAAAGCTAAGGCCATCAATAGGCTACCTAAGGCCGAATATACTTAGTCATACTTGCACCAATTCAACAATAAATTCCAAGATTTCCACATCATATGTGTACTAGGCGAATGTACTTGCAATTTCACAAGCATTCTTCAACATTTTCTTCTTTAAACAAACATATTCATCACTTACTTCATAACCAAAACATCATGTGCAAACATATATATACATGTATGTGCATGGCCGAATTTCAAGGTGTCCCTAGCCATCCAAAACACAAATTTTAACTAACATGCAAGAGGCATGAACCATGCTCATGAATGCATCATGGCCGAATACATCACAATCATGCCCCTTTCAACTTCAATCATGGTTAAACAAAAAGAAAACTCAATGTCTTACTCAAGATGGCTACAAAGAAATTTCAAGAGTAGACAATCCATCTTTGCATGCATCATCATCAAGCTTCACACTTAGCATGCAATGGCTTTATCACCATATTCACTTGGGCTGAATTTCATTCCCATGACATAACAAAGATTTGAACCATGGGCTAACAAGAACATCAATCTAGCAACCAAAAACATGCATGAATCTCATGGCACAACCTCATACATACCTTAATCTTGGTGCAAGTTTAGCCAAATCTCCTTCTAGATCTCTTCTAAACAAATAAAATGAAGCAAAAATCTCTTCTTCCCCCTTAGTTTTGGCTCAAAGAAAGGATGAACAAATTTTTTTCTTTCTTCCTTTACAACTCACGGCAATGGGGAGATACCACACTCACTCGCATTTTTTTTTTTTCATTCTTTTCTTACGCATGCTTATTTGTTTATTATTTCTCCCTAATGCCCAACAAAACATGTTTCATGACATGTTTAGCCCATATTCTTGGTCATGGCCGCCACCACCTATAAAAGGGAATTTGACATGCAAGTCCATTGTTTTGCATGCATGCTTTAATTAGTCATCACACATTTCCCTATCGTACTTTCAAAGTTCACTACTAAGTCCTTTCTAGTGAAATTCACCTTTATAACACTAAATCAATCATCAAAAATGTCATACATGAGCATACACATATTATAGGCATCAAAATAAATTTTAAATTATTTTTATGCCTCGGTTTTGTGGTCCGAAACCACATTCCGACTAGGGTCAATTTTGGTGTCACAACTCTCCCCACTTAAGAAATTTTCGTCCCCGAAAATCTTACCGTAAATAGGTTTGGATATCGCTCTTTCATAGAGTTCTCGGTCTCCCAAGTAGCTTCTTCTATCCGTGCTTGAGCCATAACACTTTCACTAGCGGAACCCGCTTGTTTCGCAACTCTTTCACTTCCGTGATAGGATACGAATCGGTTCTTCCTCATAACTCATATTAGCTTGAATTTCAATTTCGATGGACTAATCACGTGCGATGGATCGGATCTATAGCGTCGAAGCATCGAAACATGAAAGACATCGTGAACCTTTTCGAGTTCGGGGCAAAATCAAACGATATGCCATGGACCGACTCGCTTCGGATATCTCATATGGCCCAATGAACCTCGGGCTCAACTTGCCCTTACGGCCGAATCGAGTATTTTTTCCAAGGCGATACCTTTAGAAACACTTTATCACCCACGATACTCGATATCCTTACGCTTCAGATCCGCGCACGACTTCGACGATCGGAGGCTATCTTGAGACTTTCACGGATTACTTTCACTTTCTGCTCAGCATCTCTAATCAAATCCACCGAAAATCTTGCTTTCATCGAGCTCGGTCCAAAACAATGGTGTATGGCATTTACGTTGTACAAAGCCTCGTAGGGTGCCATCTTAATACTTGATTGAAAGTTGTTGTTGTAAGCGAATTCAATCAACGGCAAATACCGCTCCCATGAACCACTAAACTCGAGGACGCAACATCTCAACATATCCTCAAGTATCCGAATTATCCGCTCGGATTGACCATCGGTCTGGGGTGAAAGGCGGTCTTTGAAATGCAACTTGGTACCCAAAGCTTCTTGCAACTTTTTCCAAAATCGCGAGGTAAATCTCGGATCTCTATCCGACACGATGGAAATAGGCACCCGTGTAATCTCACAATCTGAGAAACATACAATTCGGCTAATTTGTCCATTGAAATATCCGTACGTTACGGGGACAAAGTGAGCCGACTTAGTCAATCTATCTACCACGACCCAAAGCGCATCCTTCTTACTCACGACAATGGCGGTCGGATACAAAGTCCATTGTGACTCGATCCCATTTCCACTCGGGTATCGTGATTGGCTGAAGTAATCCTGAAGGCACTTGATGTTTCGCTTTCACTTGTTGACATATTAAACATCTCGAAACAAAGTCGGAGATGTCTCGTTTCATACCATGCCACCAAAACCGACGTTTCAAATCGTTGTACATCTTCGTACTCCCCGGGTGGATTGCCATTCGGCTACAATGGGCTTCATTCGAATTATCGAAATGAGTTCAATTCTTTGGAACACACAGACGACTTTTGAACCTCAAACAATCGTCATCATCGATTTGAAACTCCGAGTCCTTGTTCGGAACACACTCAGCCCGTTTTGCAGCCAACTCGTCGTCGACTTTCTGAGCTTCTCGAATTTGATGTATCAATAATGGTTTGGCTTTCAATTCAGCTACTAACACACTTTATCGGATCGAAGACAAGTGCACATTCATCACTCGTAAGCGAATAATGATTTACGACTCAAGGCATCCACAACCACATTCGCCTTTCCCGGTGTTAGTCAATGACCACTCATAATCCTTTAACACTCGAGCCAACGTCTTTGTCGCAGATTTAAGTCTCTTTGGGTCATCAAATATTTGAGACTTTTGTGATCCTAGTACACATGGCACCTCTCACCAAATAAGTAATGTCGCCAAATCTTTAAGGCGAATACGACGGCGGCCAATTCGAGATCATGGGTCGGATAATTTTTCTCATGTGGCTTTAATTGCCTCGACGCATAGGCAACAACTCGACCTTCTTGCATCAAGACACAACCTAACCCAAGTAGGGAGGCGTCACTATAGATGACAAACTCTTTGCCGGATTCGGGTTGCACTAGAATTGGGGCTCCCGTCAAATAAGTTTTCAGTTGATCAAAACTTTTTCGACATTTCTCGTCCATTCGAACTTAACATCCTTTTGGAGTAAGCCGTCATCGGTATGGCTATCGTTGAGAAACCTTTACAAATCGTCGGTAATAACCGCAAGCCCCAAAAAGCTCGAACCTCGTAATATTTCTGAGGCTTCCAATTAAGTATGGCTGAAATTTTATTCGGTCGACTCGAATACCCGATGCAGATACCACATGACCCAAGAAGCTAACCTCTCTTAACGAACTCACACTTCTTGAACTTAGCATATAATTGCTTATCCGTAAAATTTGCAGCACTAACCTCGTGTGTTCAAGATGTTCGGTCTCACTTCTTGAATAGACCAAGATGTCATCAATGAACACGACTACGAATCGATCCAAATATGGTCGAAGATCCGATTCATTAAATCCATAAATACCGCAGGGCATTAGTAAGCCCAAACGGCATCACTAGGAACTCATAGTGACCATATCTCGCTCAAGGCGGTCTTGGGTACGTCCGAATCTCGGATTCACAATTGATAATAGCCCGATCTCAAATCTATTTTCGAGAACACCGAGGCTCCTTCAGATTGATCGAACAAGTCATCGATACGTGGTAACGGATATTTGTTCTTTATCGCCGCTTTATTAAGTCGACGATAGTCGATCTACGACCTCATGGTTCCATCCTTCTTTTTCACAAACAACACTGGTGCACCCCAAGGCAAACAACTCGGGCGAGCAAAACCTCTATCCACCAATTCTTGCAACTGAGTTTTCAACTCCTTTAATTCCGTTGGTGCCATACGATATGGAGCTATCGAAATTGGAGTGGTACCAGGTACCAATTCGATGCCAAAATCTATTTCCCGAACAGGTGGTAAACCCGGCAATTCTTCAAGGAAAACATCCGGGTATTCACAAACCACGGGCACAGATTCGGGTTTCTTTTCTGATTTCTTGTCATCGAGCACGTACGCAAGGTACGCTTTGCACCCTTTTCTTACATATTTCCGGGCCAACATTGCTGATATTACAGCTGCCAACCCCTTTAAGTCCGTAGACTCAACCCGAATTATCTCGTTATTCGCGCACCTCAAATCGATAGTCTTGCTTTCGCAATTTACAACCGCATCGTGCATGGTCAACCAATCCAAACCAAGAATAACGTCGAATTCATCGAACGGCAAAAGCATCAAGTCCGCCGGAAAACAAGAACCTCGGAACACTAGGGGACTTTTCTTGCACACTTTGTTGACAAGCACGTAATGACCCAAGGGTTTGACACGAATTACAAACTCGATGAGACTCAATAGGCAAAGTCTTCTTGGATGCTAAGGTTTCACATATATAAGAATGAGTAGAACCAGGTCAATCAAAGCAATCACATTAGTATTGAAAAGAGTGAAAGTACCGGTAATGACATCCGGAGAGGCAAGCATCCTCGGCGGCGGCGTATGGCATAAGTCCTAGCAGAGCACGAGCCTCGGATCGATGGTAGCATCTCTAGATCCTCTCGACCGCCACCGACATTGCCCATATTTCTAGGTGGCCTACCTCGAGCGATGGTAGCACCGGGTTTCCACTTTGACTTACATTTTGTTCAAGCATCCTCGGGCAATCCTTCATAAAGTGGTCACCGATCCACACTTATAGCAGAGCGATCACGGAACCAACACTCCCGAATGCCATTTGCCACAATGCAGACACTCGCCCTCTCTCGCGATCATTTCCACCACTAGCGATCGAAGTGACTCGTGTGGTCACAGGGGTCGATCGCGTCCTCGTCTAGAAAAGCCCGGCGCCTCTAGACCGGCTCGCATCATCTCAAAATCTCTTCGATGCTGTTGAAGAGACTTTCCGAGGACCTCTTCGAATTCTCCGGTTCCCACATCGACTTTTTATTTCTCCTTTCTAAGCTCTTGACTTTACAAGCTCGCTCAACAAGTACTACAAACTCTCGTATTTCGAGAATGCCAACGAACATCCTTATATCATCATTCAGCCCATCCTCGGCGTTTACACATAATAGCTTCGGACGAAATGCATTCTCACGCGTCTGGCTAAGCCTCACAAATTTTCGTTCGTAGATCGATGAATCGACATAGAACCTTGCTTAAGATCAAGAAATTCCCTTCGCTTTTGGTCGATGAATCTCGATCGATATACTTTTTTGGAACTCGGTTTGAAAGAATTCCCAAGTCACTTGCTCTCTAGGCACCACGAAGTCGAGTACTCCACCAATAGTAGGCGGAATCGCGTAGCAAGGAGATGGTACACTTTAGGCACTCATCGGTGTACAAGATAGCTCATCGAGCACCGGATAGTGTTGTCCAACCAAAATTCAGCTCGCTTCGGCATCATCATCATCCGTAGCTTTGAATTCAGTGGCCCCATGTTTTCGAATCCTATCGATTGGGGCTTACTTGACCTTATTTGGTCGATTCTCGGAGGTATTGTAGGTCTTGGGGTTGCATTTGTCGGGAATGGAGGTTGTGGAACAGTAGTGTTAGTTCAAATGTATTGGTTAAACCATTCATTCATCACACTATAAAAGGCTTGCCTAGCCTCATCATTCGGATTGTTGGCCATAGGTTGAGAGTCCGGCATTGTCCCTTGTGCGGAGCAGCTCCACACTCTCCACATCATCGCCTATCGCTTCGGTTGGGATCGGGATCCATTACTATAAACAACACAAAGTCAAATTGTCGAAATCACCACACTATCGATTCATCATTTAATGGCATGTATAGCTAGACCCCAAACACATCACGGTAGTCCTAGAATCGACTAAACCGTGGCTCGATACCAATAAATCAGTAACACCCGAACCCGAGACCATCGCTGGTGTCGGACACGAGGGTTAACAAGCCAAATCCACATGTTTAGCCCATCAATTTGACATTTCATCAGTGGAAAAGCTGCGTCCTTGTCGCCTTAAAAATCATATCTCGAGTTTCAAAACTCGGAAACTGTTTTGTAAATTTTCCTGAATTTAGACTCATATATCCATCCATGGATTTAATTCTAGAATTTTGGTCAGGCCATTTATTAGTTAAAGTCACCCATGTTACGTAGATCGATTGCTCGACCTTTGCGTTACAACTTGAATATCTCTCTGCAGGGCTTTAATATCTGGTGCCGTTTGTTTCTAATGAAACTAGACTCAAAATGGAATCTGGAAATATAAGGAATGACTCCTGATTCTTTCTGGATAATTTATAGTAAATTTTAAAGTTGCGACGGGGACCCGAAACCGTTACGCCCTGTCTCACAATAGCATTAATATCTCTTAACATGTAACTCCTATGACCGCTTCGTTTCTTCCATATGAAAACATAACTTATTCACTATTTAATACCATTCCTAAAAATTTGGGTGATTTTTCAAAACCACTCCACCTTCTTTGCCGCCAAAGATCTCTTTTCAAGGTAGGTCTTATCTATTTGTAGTCTCCATGATCCAACTAGTCTTGCCATACATAGGTTCACCTATGACCATTTTAGCCATTCCAATGGCTGATCATGTGACCAACACTCCCATTTCCAATCCATAATTACATCATGAAACCATATATATATATATATACAAATCACAAATGGTCTAAGTTCAGTACTTGACTTCTACGAGCCATTTTCGCATGGCCGTACACATATACATCACAACACAATTGAACCGACAAGGGTAGTCCTATACATGCCATTTCAAAGTTCAACCAAAAATTATACCAAAATGGAGGCTTTGATAGTGTAGATGACTTCGACTTTAATGATCCCGAATCCGATTGCTATCGAGCAAAATCTATAAAACAGAGAGCCAAAGCAACGGGTAAGCATTTTTATGCTTAGTAAGTCTCAAGGAATAAAATCAGCTTTAATTAAAGCAATACAGTCCACATAGCCAAATGCATCATTTCATTAATACACATTCACATAATCATTCTTACTTCACACTTCATCATTATATACTTTCGGAAGGTATCAACCACTTCAATAGTTGATATTCGTTAGTCGATTGAGCGAATGTTGCTCAAACATGTCGACTTTTCCAATGCACATATAAACATACCTTATTCTTTGGGCTTTTCGAGCGTACTAATTGAATTTATTACAGCAACCAACACTCACCTCCAGCCCAAGCTTCTTGAATACAACCGGATATAACCACGTGCACGAATGCCTTGGTCTTAGCCGGATAGAACGACTTGCACGAATGCCTTGGTCTTAGCCGGATGTAGCCGCTAGCACAATTGCCTTGGTCTTAACCGGATATAATTTCAGCATAAATGTCTTGGGACTTAGCCGGATATCATTCAATTGCTCATGCACACATACATCAATAATCATTAGACATTCATGTTTCATTTTCGTTACTAAGGCTCAAACACAAAGGTAATCACTAGCATAATCGCCTTGGGACTTAGCAGGGTATCATTCAAATACTCATACACACATAAATCGATAATCATTACACATCCATATTTCATTTCACATAATTCAAGTAGGGTCACTTCTTGAGGACTTACCTCGGATGTTGTCGAACGGCTTTTACGGCTATTCGATCACTTTTTCCTTCCCCTTGTCCAATTGTGGCCCTCTAAGCTCTTGAGCTAATTCAAACAAATTCAATTTATTAAAACCTCATTATGCTAGCTTATGGCCGAATATGACAAGGAGTTTAAATGGTCATATGGCCACCCTTTAGCTTGAATACACAATGGTCATGCACATTTTATACTACATCAAGCAATTCAATACAATTCATTCAAGCATCAAGGAAAAGCTAAGGCCATCAATAGGCTACCTAAGGCCGAATATACTTAGTCATACTTGCACCAATTCAACAATAAATTCCAAGATTTCCACATCATATGTGTACTAGGCCGAATGTACTTGCAATTTCACAAGCATTCTTCAACATTTTCTTCTTTAAACAAACATATTCATCACTTACTTCATAACCAAAACATCATGTGCAAACATATATATACATGTATGTGCATGGTCAATTTCAAGGTGTCCCTAGCCATCCAAAACACAAATTTTAACTAACATGCAAGAGGCATGAACCATGCTCATGAATGCATCATGGCGAATACATCACAATCATGCCCTTTCAACTTCAATCATGGTTAAACAAAAAGAAAACTCAATGTCTTACTCAAGATGGCTACAAAGAAATTTCAAGAGTAGACAATCCATCTTTGCATGCATCATCATCAAGCTTCACACTTAGCATGCAATGGCTTTATCACCATATTCACTTGGGCTGAATTTCATTCCCATGACATAACAAAGATTTGAACCATGGGCTAACAAGAACATCAATCTAGCAACCAAAAACATGCATGAATCTCATGGCACAACCTCATACATACCTTAATCTTGGTGCAAGTTTAGCCAAATCTCCTTCTAGATCTCTTCTAAACAAATAAAATGAAGCAAAAATCTCTTCTTCCCCCTTAGTTTTGGCTCAAAGAAAGGATGAACAAATTTTTTTCTTTCTTCCTTTACAACTCACGGCAATGGGGGAGATACCACACTCACTCGCACATTTTTTTTTTCATTCTTTTCTTACCCATGCTTATTTGTTTATTATTTCTCCCTAATGCCCAACAAAACATGTTTCATGACATGTTTAGCCCATATTTCTTGGTCATGGCCGGCCACCACCTATAAAAAGGGGAATTTGACATGCAAGTCCATTGTTTTGCATGCATGCTTTAATTAGTCATCACACATTTCCCTATCGTACTTTCAAAGTTCACTACTAAGTCCTTTCTAGTGAAATTCACCTTTATAACACTAAATCAATCATCAAAAAATGTCATACATGAGCATACACATATTATAGGCATCAAAATAAATTTTAAATTATTTTTATGCCTCGATTTTGTGGTCCCGAAACCACATTCCGACTAGGGTCAATTTTGGGCTGTCACAATGAGGTAGTCCGAGTTGAGTCTACCGATTTGAAGGGGGTGCCAGCGATAATATCTTCAATGACCGCTCAGAGATATGTGAAAAAGGGGTGTGAAACATACCTTGCGTATGTATTTGATAGCAAAGAGATGGAAAAGAAACTTGAATCAGTACCAGTGGTTTGTGAGCATTCAGATGTTTTTCCTGAGGAGTTACCGGGGTTGCCACCGGTTCGAGAGGTGGAGTTCGGCATCGAGATTGTACCTGGTACCACGCCAGTCTCAATAGCCCCGTATCGTATGGCATTAACGGAATTAAAGGAATTGAAAGTTCAATTGCAAGAATTGATGGACAGAGGTTTCGCTCGACCGAGTTTTTCTCCATGGGACGCACCCGTATTGTTTGTGAAAAAGAAGGATGGAACCATGAGATTGTGCATCGACTATCGTCAGTTGAATAAAGTGACCATGAAGAATAAATACCGTTGCCACGTATTGATGATTTGTTTGGTCAATTAAAGGAGCCTCGATATTTTCCAAGATAGATTTGAGATCTGGTTATTATCGGTTGAGGGTTCGAGACTCGGACATACCCAAAACCGCTTTTAGAACGAGGTATTGTCACTCTGAATTCTTAGTGATGCCGTTTGGGCTCACTAATGCCCTTCTTGTATTTATGGATTTAATGAATCGAGTATTCAGGCCATACTTGGATCGATTTGTGGTTGTATTTATTGATGATAGTTTAGTTTACTCCCAAGATGAAGCCGAACACGCCGAGCATTTGAGGGTAGTATTACGATTTTATGAGACAAGCGAGTTATACATAAATTTGATAAATGTGAATTTTGGTTGAAGGAGGTTAGCTTTTTGGGGCACGTGTTGTCGCGATCGAGGCGTTAGAGTAGATCCGAACAAAATTTCTACCATACTCGATTGAAACCTCCGGGGAACGTTACTGAAGTTAGGAGCTTTTTGGGGCTTGCCGGATACTACTGACGTTTTGTAAGGGGTTTCTCGATAATAGCTGCACCGTTGACTCCAAAAAGATGTTGAGTTCGAATGGACAGAAAACTGTCAGAAAAGTTTCGATCGACTGAAGACCTGTTTAACCGAAGCTCTAGTGCTAGTACAACCGGAGTCCGGCAAAGAGTTTGTCATTTATAGTGATGCATCCTTACTTGGGCTAGGTTGTGTGTTGATGCAAGAAGGTCGAGTTGTGGCTTACGCGTCGAGACAATTAAAGCCGCATGAGAGAAACTATCCGACCCATGATCTTGAATTGGAGGCCATAGTGTTCGCCCTGAAAATATGGCGGCATTACTTGTTTGGGGAAAGGTGCCATATTTATTCGGACCACATAAGTCTTAAATATTTGATGACTCAAAGAGATCTAAATCTGCGACAAAGACGTTGGCTTGAGTTGTTGAAAGACTATGAACTTGTTATTGACTATCACCCGGGAAAGGCTAACGTGGTTGCCGATGCTTTGAGTCGTAAAGCACTATTTGCTTTGAGAGCGATGGATGCTCACCTATCCGTTTCGCCCGATGAGGTGCTAGTAGTTGAATTAAAGGCCAAACCATTATTGATTCATCAAATACTTGAATCCCGAAAGTCGATTTGAATTGGTCACTAAACGAGCTGAATGTGCCTCGAATGAGGAATCGGAGTTTCAGATTGACAACAATGATTGCTTGATGTTCAAGGGTCGATTATGTGTTCTAAGAAATTCGGAACTTATTTCGATGATTTTGAATGAGGTTCATAGTGGCCGAATGTCTATCCACCCGGGTAGTACTAAAATGTACAACGATTGCAACGTCAATTTTGGTGGCCGGGTATGAAACGAGACATTTCTGAATTTGTTTCGAGGTGTTTGATATGTCAACAAGTAAAAGCGGAACATCAAGTGCCATCGGGATTACTCCAGCCAATCATGATACCCGAATGGAAATGGGATCGAGTGACAATGGACTTTGTATCTGGGTTACCTTTGACTCAGAGTAAGAAAGACTCGGTCTGGGTTATTTTTGATATATTGACCAAGTCTGCTCATTTTATCCCTATCCATACAGATTTTTCGCTCGATAAATTGGCAGAATTATACATCTCCCAAATTGTTCGATTGCATGGGGTACCTATTTCTATCGTGTCGGATAGAGACCCAAGATTTACATCGCGATTTTGGAAAAAGTTACAAGAAGCGTTGGGTACTAAGATGCGTTTTAGCACCGCATTTCATCCCCAGACTGATGGCCAATCTGAATGAATAATTTAGATACTCGAGGATATGTTGAGATGTTGCGTCTTAGAGTTTTGTGGTTCATGGGAAAGATATTTGCCTTTGATCGAATTCGCTTACAACAATAGTTTTCAATCAAGCCTTAAGATGGCACCTTACGAGGCCTTATACGATTAGTAAATGTCGTACCCATTATTTTGGACTGAACTTAGTGAAAGTAAAATTTTTGGGGTTGATTTGATTAAGGATCTTTGGCGAAAGTTCGAGCAATTCGTGAAAGTTTGAAAGCCGCCGGATCGTCAAAAGTCGTATCGGATTTGAAAAGAAAAGACATTGAATATCGGGTTGGAGACAAAGTATTTCTCAAAGTTTCACCCGGAAGAAGGTGCTTAGATTCGGTCGTAAGGGCAAATTGAGTCCGAGGTTCATCGGTCCGTATGAAGTATCCGAACGAGTTGGACCGATCGGCATCGATTAATTTTGCCCCGAGCTCGAAAAGATTCTAGCGTTTTCATGTCTCGATGCTTGACGATATAGGTCCGATCCATCGACGTAATCACTCCATCGAGATCGAGATTCAGCCTAGTTTGAGTTATGAAGAAGAGCCGGTTCGCATTTTGATGCGTGAAGTAAAGAGTTGCGAAATAAGAAAATCCCATTAGTAAAGGTGTTGTGGCATAAACACGGAATCGAAGAAGCCACTTGGGAACTTGAGGACTTTATGAAGGATCGTTATCCGAACTTATTCATCGGTAAGATTTTTCGGGGACGAAAATTCCTTATGTGGGGGAGAGTTGTAACAACCCTAATTTGACCCTAGTTGGAATGTGGTTTCGGGACCACAAAACCGAGTCATAAAATTTAGTTAAAATTTTATTTGCATACCTTATATGTGTGGTAGTACTTGTATAAAAATTTGATGTTTTAATTTTTATCTTAGGAATGTGAATCTTGCTCGAAAGGATTTAGTTGAGAGACTGAAAAAATTTGATAGGTAAATAAGTGAGGACCAAATAGTATTGAAATATGAAAAGTTGGGTTTGCATGTCAAAATGCCCCAAACTATGTTGAGTGGTAGGCCAAGCATGGCTTCATTCTTCCAAGATTATGTTGTTATTATTATTTAATGTTGGTAAGCAATTAAAATAGAGGAAAATAAAGATTAATGATAAGAAAATGAACAAAAAAAGGTGTTCATCCTTGCTACCCTTTAGCCGAAAAACCAAGTGAAAGAAAAAGAAAAGCTTTGGAGAAGTCGGCCATACTAGTATCTAAGTTGAGGTATGTTGAAGTTATTCCTTTAAATTCATGTATATTTTTGGTTGTTAGTTTGAATTCTATCTATCCCATGGTTGGATTTGGGGTTGTTGGAGAGTTGGAATTTGACAAGAAGCTTAAAAATTTTAGTTGATACCTTGATGCTATTAACATGTTAGTTGTATGGATGAACTAAGTTGCTTGTTATGTTAGCATGAAAGTGAAGATGTTAAGTCATTTTGTTGGAGGTGCGAAGTTGGGACTAAGAAGGGATGAGTATTTGGCTAACATAGTTGAAAGGGATGTTGCCGATTTTTAGAATTTGATTATGGGAGTGGCTATAATGGGCATAAAGATGTTGAACTTAAGAAATGTAGCAACATGCAAATTTATATGATATCACAAATGGAGGTGAAGCTATGCTAGATTGGGAAAAAGTTGATCAAGTGTACATGAGAAGAATTTAGGTGTTTAGATGATGTTATAGATGACACTATACATGTATATATATATTCGGCCATCAAAGTGAGTATGTAGGTGATGTTGAGTCAAATTTTTGGTGCACATTCGGGTATGTATATATATATATAAGTATGCCCATTCGTGATGTTACCTTTAATCATGTATATAATCGACTAAATGGGTAATTAGTAAGAGGGTTGCGAATATACAAATATACATATGCATGTGTAATTGAATTATAAATGTATAGCAAGATGATTAAACTAGTTTATTTATTTATTAAGCCCGATAAGTTAAAGAAGGAAACAAGCAAGGGCAAAGCCAAGGACATCGAGTAGCAGGGTCGGAACCGTTATACTCAACGCAAGGTAAGTCCTTAAGCACTTGTTGTGAGAACTCCTTGGATAGATATTTTTGAGTGATTCTCCTACTTATTAATATGACCATATGTACAATTTGAATTTAGTAAATTGCTTTACCATGATGAATCGACATAGGGCACAATGTGTGCAAAATTATGTGGCACTATGTGTGCCGATTGGGAGGTTGAAGCATGAGGAATCTCAAATGCGCTATGTGTGCGATTTACTATGGCATTATGTGTGCGATTTACTATAGCACTATGTGTGCGATTTACTATGGCACTATGTGTGCGAACATAATAAGCACTATGTGTGCAACGTTTGGTTGTTGGTATAAATTGTGATGAATGAGGTAAGTGATTGAGCTATTAACTAAATATCGAATTTGAGGTTGTGCGGTGTATGCATAAATTTATCTAGTGCATCGTTGTTCCAAACTTGAGGAAAGGGGTCTACATTGATTGGGCTGACTTGGCATTGATCTAATTGAAGGACTTGGCAAGAGATCGAACCAAGAATTTAAGAAATTGTAGCATAGTTGTTATGATTTGGAAAAAATGATTTTGTGTTATTTGTTTTTTACTTATGATTATTATTGTTGGACGGTAGAGTAGTGCTTATGACTTACTGAGTTATGTACTCATTTGGTGTGCTTGTTTGTTGCTTATCTAGGTTCTTGATCCATTTTGGTGTGCTCGGGACCGTCGTCAAAGTCATCACACCGGCTGGTAACTTTTGGTACTTTCTTCTTAGTGGGTCTAGGAGAACATTTTGGCATGTATAGGCTAATATGTTTTGTTGAAAATTTGGTATGTAAACTTTTAGCCATGCGAAAATGGCTTGTATACACTTTGGCATGGTATCATAATCATTTTGTATGTTGTTCATTAAGAGATGTGGTAATGTTTGGAATAGATTAGCCCTTGGAATGGTTAATCGTGATCATCTTTTGTGCCATGTATGCTAAAAGGGCTAGTTGAATCAAGGAAATTATGAAGTAGGTAAAATCTACCTTAAGGACAGAGGTTGACAGCTGCAGTGATGTGGATGTGAAAAATCACTAAAAATAGTAGGAATGGAATTAAATAGTGAATAAATTATGTAAATGAACCTTGATGAATCTACTTTCATATGGAAGAAATGAAACGGTCATATGAGTTGTATGTTAAGAGATATTTAGGTTTTCATGAAACAGGGCCAGAACGGTTTCTGGATTCCCTGTTCTGACTTTGGAAATTCATTGTAAATTAACCAGAGATAATTAGTAGTCATGCCATATATGTATAGATTCCTTTTTGGGTCTAGTTTCTATAGAAACAAATGACATCAGTATTGAATCCCTGTACAGGGAGATATCCAGGTCGTAATGCATGAAGGTCAGTGTAGTCGCACCCTGTAACAGTGGAGACTTTAACTAATAAACTGTACTAATTGGCCCGACCAAAAATTCTAGAAAAAATTTGTAGATGCATATATGAGTCTAGTTTCAGGGAAAAATTACGAAACTGGTTTTCGAGTTTTGGAACTCAAGATATGATTTTTAAAGTGATGATGGACGCAGTTAGCCAACCGCACTGGAAAATTTTAAAATGGACCGCAAAAGTGAATGGTTTAAGCCGTTAACCCCTCGTGTCCGACTCCGGCAGCGGACTCGGGTACGGGGTGTTACAGATTGGTTGACACTACATGATGCTATAATGAATTGTAGACAGAAAGTTATTGAATTGAAATGTGAAAACAGTGAGATTCTTCGAGTTGAATCAGATGAGGCAGATAAGTTGCCAATGGTAATTTCTTCAATAACTGCTCAGAAATGTATGAGAAAATAGTATGAAGCTTATTTGGCATACATATTGAATACAAAGGAATCCGAATTGAAAATCAAATCAGTGCCAGTAGTATGTGAGTATGCGGATGCATTTCTGGATGTATTTCCAGGTTTGCCTCCAATTAGAGAAGTTAAATTCGATATTGAGCTAATGCCAAGGACAGCACCTATCTCTATTGCTCCGTATAGGATGGCCCTAACTAAGCTGAAAGAATTGAAGTCACAATTGTAAGAGTTGATTGACGAAGGTTTTGCGAGACCAAGCTTTTCACTATGGGGGCTTCTGTATTATTCATGAAAAAGAAAGACAGTTCCATGAGATTATGCATTGACTAACGGTAACTCAATAAGGTGACGATAAAAAATAAGTATCCTCTACCAAGAATTGATGACTTGTTCGACCAGTTGAAAGGAGGGACATGGTTCTTTAAGATAGACTTGAGGTCTAGATATTACCAATTATGAGTTAAGGAGTCAGGTGTGCCTAAGACTACTTTTAGAACGAGGTATGGCCACTACGAGTTTCTTGTTATGCCATTTGGATTAACGAATGCTCCTGCCGTGTTTATGGATTTAATGAACCAAATTTTTCAGCCATATTTGGATAAGTTTGTTGTAGTGTTCATCGATGATATTCTTATTTATTCTAAAGATGAGGCAGAACATGCCGAGCACTTGAGAATGGTATTGTAGACTTTAAGGGATAAATAGTTGTTTGCAAAGTTTAGTAAGAGTGAGCTTTGGTTTCGAGAGGTCGGATTCTTAGGCCACATTGTTTCAGGAGGTGGTATACGAGTTGATCTCAGTAAGATTTCTGCTATTGTTGAGTGGAAGCTGCCAAGGAATGTAATTGAATTTAGGAGCTTTTTGGGTTTGACCGATGATTACAGACGGTTTGTGAAAGGGTTCTCTATAATAGCCACTCCTATGACGAGACTACTTCAAAAAGATGTCAAGTTTGAATGGTCGAAGAAATGTCAACAAAGCTTTGAGAAATTGAAAATGTTATTGATCGAGGCACCAGTGTTAGTACAATTAGAATCTGGGAAAGAATTTTTGATTTACAATGATGCGTCTTTGAGTGGACTAGGTTGTGTGCTTATGCAAGAAGGCAAGGTAGTAGCTTATGCTTCGAGGCAACTGAAGCCACATGAGAAAAACTATCCTAGCCATTATATTTGCTTTGAATATTTGGCGACATTACCTATCCAGGGAGAAATGTCATGTCTATACTGACCATAAAATTCTTAAGTATCTGATGACCCAAAAGGACTTGAATTTGAGGCAACGAAGATGGTTGGAACTGTTAAAAGACTATGAGCTTGTAATTGATTATCACCCTGGTAAGGCAAATGTGGTCGCTGATGCCATGAGTAGCAAATCTTTATTTTCTTTGAGAGCTATGAACACACGGCTGATCCTGTCTCCTGATGGTGCAATTCTAGTAGAGTTAAGAGCTAGACCGATTTTTTTCAACAGATTTATGATGCTCAGGAAGCTGATAAAGAGTTACAAGCTAAGAAAGCTCAGAGTGAGTCGAACAGTGAATCAAATTTTCAATAAGATTCTGATGGTTGTCTGAGATCCGTGGTAGAATTTGTGTTTCGAAGAATGCTGGTTTGATTCAGAATATTTTGCAAGAGGCTCATAATGGATGTATGTCAGTTCACCCGGATAGCACGAAAATGTACAATGATTTAAAGAAAATGTATTAATGGACTGGTATGAAAAGAGATATATTCGAGTTTGTAACGAGATGCTTGATTTGTCAACAAGTAAAGGCTGAAAACTAGGTACCTTCAGGTTTACTTCAGCCTATTTTAGTTCTCGAATGGAAATGGGACCGAATTACTATGGACTTTGTGACAGGCTTACCGTTGACACCAAGAAAGAAAGATGTCGTATGGGTTGTGGTTGATAGATTGACTAAATCGGCTCATTTTATACCGGTACGTGTTGATTATTCACTTGATAAGTTAGTCGAATTATATATTTTCGAGATTGTGAGACTCCATGGAGTACCTTTATCGATTATTTTGAATAGAGATCCGAGGTTCACCTCGCGGTTTTGGAAGAAGTTACAAGAAGCTTTGGGTACAAAGTTGAATTTTAGTACCGCTTTTCATCCACAAACAAATAGACAATTCGAGATAATAATTTAGACACTTGAAGATATGCTCAGATGTTGTGCTCTTCAATTCCAAGGTAGTTGGGAAAAGTACTTACCTTTGGTTGAATTTGCCTACAACAACAGTTATCAGTCAAGTTTAAAAATGGCACCTTATAAAGCATTGTATGGACGTAAATGTTGTACACCTTTGTACTAGACTGAACTTAAGGAGAATAAGATTCATGGAATAGATTTCATTAAGGAAATTTAAGAAAAGGTGAAAGTAATTCGTGATTGTTTGAAAGCGGCCTCGAATAGAAAAAAGTCGTGTGGGAATTTAAAAAGGAAAGAAATTGAGTATCAAGTTGGTGATAAGGTATTCTTGAAAGTATCTCCAAGGAAGAAGGTTTTGAGATTTGGCAAAAAGGGCAAGTTGAGTCCTCGTTTTATAGGACCGTATGAGATTATTGAAAGGATAGGGCCTGCTGCTTATTGGCTTTGCCGATTGAGTTAGAAAATATTCACGATGTGCTTCATGTGTCCATGCTGCGCCGATATAAATCCGATCCTTCTCATGTGATTACACCGAAAGAGGTTGAAATCAAACTGGATATGACTTATGGTGAGGAATCGGCTAAGATCTTGGCTCGAGAAGTCAAGCAATTGAGAAACAAAAGTGTTGCTCTTGTGAAAGTTTTATGGAAAAGACATGGGTTTGAAGAGGCTACATGAGAGCCCGAGGAAGCTATGAGGAAACAACACCCAAACCTTTTTATTGGTAAGATTTTCGGGGACGAAAATCCCTAAAAAGGGGAGAGTTGTAACATCCTGAATTAGGGCCTAGTCGGAACAGTGGTTTTGAAACCACAAGTCCAAGATAGAAATAATTATTATATGATTCCTATGAGGCCTATGATGTGAATGCATGCTTATGTGAAAGTTTCTTGAAGAAATTCTATGCATAAAATGTCTAATTGCATTTTAGGGACCAAATTGAATAAAATGAAAAACTTTCATTTTAGAAGGTTTTAGCATGAAATTGCTTTGGATTATAAATTAGGAGGTCCTAATTAGCAATTTGACAAATTTCTATAATTTTGGAGAAAAATGCGCATGCATAGGAAAAATTTGAAAGAAAGACCCTAAGGGCATTTTGGTAATTTAATAATTAAAAGAATAAAAAGGGAAAATCAAAGCAAAAATGTGCTCATATTCTCAAAGTGCTAGCCAAATTTCTCAATAGCCATAGTTAGGGTTTTGTTCAACATTTCAAGCTTGATTGTAACTGTTCCCTAGCCCCGTTATTATTATTATTTTTTTTTGCATTTTTGAAGTCCTTGAAGCATGATCTATCCATTTGTAGCTATATTTTGAGCTAGGGTTCAAGTATGAAATTTGACCCATGTGTGATATGCACGTATTTTGATGATTAATGGAGGAATATGAATGTTTGATGCATGATAAACATCTTTTACTCGGTGATTTTTAGTGAAAACACCTAAAAGGGGGACTTGTTTGTAAAAGTGTAAAAGTGGGTAGTAAAAATGTGAAATAAAGGAAAATGTAGGCTGATATGAGCATGGTATAGGTTCGGCTAGGCTTGGGTAACAAAGAAAATGCATGGGTTTCATTTTACGAGCCTAGCGACTAAATCGTATAAGTGAAAAAATAAGGGTAAAAAGGTAATTTTACCAAAGCATGAATTATGGATTGATTTGAATAATGTGATTAATAAACAAGTTAAATTTGACATTATAGATCAAGAAAAACGTGAACCGAGTTTTGATCAAGGAAAGAATAAAGTATAGATGATTAGGCTCGATTATCATCATTTTGTACTGAGGTAAGTACATGTGTAAATAATGTAACAATATAATATATTTTGATGTGTTGACATTATGTGATAAATGTTTTATCAATATTATGCATGCTATGCCTAATGATAACTTTATAAGTATGAATAGTATTGGTCGTTATCCACGACATTACGAGCAAGTACGATGGAGATGCTATGTGTATATGACAAAGAATCTCGTTTGAACCTTAGGAATAATTTAGGATACAAGTGACATGTCACTAGGAATTAAGAAATCCAAATTGATTGTGTTGGTCTAGGTTTGTGATATATATATGAGGCATCTAAGCTCGTTGAGTTGGTCCGAGTTCATTATGGATGTGAACATCAGAACTCGTTGAGTTGGTCTGAGTTCATAATGGATGTGATATATGTAAGTGGGCTCTAGGCAATGGTCTTATGTGTCCTTCCGGTTGCTAGGTAATCCTTGAGTGAGTCGAATACCTGACAGCTTGTGTGAGCAGCCCGTGTAGTTACACCTTGACCGATAACTTATATGAGCAAGCCCGTGAGTAGCTCCATTGTGAGCATTACATGTTATGAGGTAGCTTTGGCTACGTATATATATGTGCCACTTATGTGCAAGTTTTTTGTGTATCTAATAGTATTCCGAGTGTTCAATGGGTAATGCAATGGATGTGATGAAATTTTCAAGGAGGGCATGTTAAAGAGGTATGGTTATATGATATACTACGATGAGTACAGGTATGTATGCTAAACCCATGAATAATACCTTGATAAAGGATGATTTGTGATGAGAAAGTATATTTATGCATATGATAAGTAAGTAAAAAAGGTTTAAATGATGAGTAATCCTTATGTATATGTTACTATGTCATTACATATTATTTTCATGTGGACTTACTAAGCTTTAATGCTTACCCTCTTTTTTTCCATCCTTTGTAGTTCTGCCAAGCTAGCTCAGGGATCAAAAGCTGTCGGAGTATTCGATCACAGTATCAAAAGATTATTAGGTATAGTGAATTTGCTATTTGGAGTATGGCATGTATAGGGGACTTGGTTATTTTGTGATATGTGTTATGCTATTTGGCCAAATTGTGAAGGCGTATGATGTTGTTAATTCATTTTGTAATAGCCATGTGATATGGCTCATAATTGATTATTAGGTTGTAATATCTAATTATTCATGCATGCATGTGTTAATGCATTGATGATGTGCTATGTGGTTTGTTGATGAATATGTGATGAGGAATAAATTAAGTACTTGGAAATAAGGAATGACTTAATGGCTTAAGATGACTATAATCATGAATGTGTAACATGAGGCTATGGTAATAAATTTGATTATCCATGAAATTGGTGTGGAATGCTTCCCAATGGTGTGACTAATTGAATCTCTAATAGAATGACATTATGAAGGTGTGAAAGTGCCATGATGTTGAATATTTGAGCATCTAAATATGTCATGTTGCATGCTATGAAATGTGTTTGAGTGTATGAATGATTGAGGGTGACAATTGGGTTGGAAAATAGCCTTTAAATGGTCCACACGGGCAGACACACGGGCATGTGTCTAGACCATGTATGACACAGTGTCTGCCCCACGAGCGCGTTGAATGGCCGTGTAGCGTACACACCTAAATTTTGTAAGTCAGTATGCCCAGTAGTAAACACACGGGCTAAGACAAGGGCATGTGTCTTGGCCGTGTGAGAGGCACGACCTACCCACATGGGCGTGTACTCTGGTCATGTGAAGTCTACACCGTTTTTATGAAAAATTCATTTATTTTTAATTGACCACACGGTCTGGCCAGACGGGTATGTGATACGGTCGTGTGACCCTAAATTGGTGCTGACGTCATAGTCAGAGAGTTACACAGCCAGAAGACATTGGCGTGTCAAGAGCACACGGACGTGTCCCTTTTCTCACACGGGCGTGTGGCTATGTACTAGGGAAAATTTCCCAAAATTTTCTAAAATCCTCGATTTAGTCCCGAATCTTTTCCGATGGCTGTTTTGGGCCTGGTAGGCCCATATCAGGGACAAATTGTATATGTATGAAAGAAGTGTTTTGAAGAAAAATTTTATAGCCCAATTTTTTTTGCATGAATAACGGTATATGTGATCGGTAACGCCTTGTATCCTATCCCAACCTTAGGTGTGGGTAAAGGGGTGTTACATTCTTTGTATTGTTATACCACCTTTGTTAGGGGGACAAACTTGGACAAAAAAGGCAACCTTTGTCTACTCGGCCCCCCAATCACACAAGGCCCGTGTAGGGACAGTTTTGGCATTGAAAAGTCATTTGAATACACTTCAAAATAGCCAAAAATTGCTGAGAAGGAGAGACACACACATTAGCTTAGTTTAGGTTTAGTTTTCTCTAGGCTATTTTTAGTTTTGCTCTGCATTTTTTCTAGGGTTTTTATTTTTCTTTTGTTCTACCTTAGATTAGAGTTTATTTTTCTGCATTTACTTTTTATTCATATTGTTCTTTATGTTAGTTAACTTGGTTAACACTGTAGCTAAGGTTTATTTACATTTCTAGTCTATTACTTTGCCTTCAAGACTATCTAAGCTTTAGTTTAATGAATTTCAATTTATTTATTTTAAATTTTTCAAAGATTGTTCCTTTTATGTTTATTGATATAGATTTCTTTGTTAAATGCTTTTGGTTTCATGCTATTTAAGTTTTCTTGCAAAAAAAATGTCAACTTTTATATTTTTCTCAAGCTTTACTTTCATGACTGCCTTGTTTTTCATTGCTATGTTTATTTTCTTTACATTGAACATGTGTAAGTAAACCTTTAAGGAGGCCGATTGATGGAGATGTGGATTAACTAAAATATTTGGACAAAAGACTAAATCGTAACAAACTGGGCTAATTTGAATAGAACTAAAAAATTAAGTGGTGACACTCCTAAGAGAATATCAAGATAAAGTGAGACCGGAAGGTAATCTTGTCACGCACGTGTTCGTTAGTCTTCGATTAACCGGTAAGATCAGGTGATCAGCTGAACCTAATCCGTCTAAGTTAGTAAAATTGATATCGGAAGATAAAATGGAGCCACTAGTAATTTACGCAATTTATGTCCCTAGTCCAAGATTTTGTGAACCACATTGAAGTCAACTAACCCCCATGAGTTATTTGCTAGAGAGTCCCTCTAGTTTCCCTTTCTTGCAATTTAATGCTTAGGATGGAATACTAAATTTTCTTGCAAAACCATCTTTTATGGACTATCGTACTATAAAATCACATTAGAAGCCACTTAGACTCTACAGTGTTTGCTAACTATTGCTCAATCACCTTTTCCTTTAGGTTCGATCCTTGGAATACTTCGATGTTTCATTGAAACACTATAAATATTACAACTGACATGTATGCGTACACTAAAACCGGGCTTTAAAAATAATTTCATAAGTTCGTTGTTTTAATGCGTATGTACGCAGCAAGTCAGCTACATTTTTACCTGCAAACCCTTAGGGTTAGGTTTCGTTTGATCATTCCATTATCACCCTTAATACTGGTTTACTAGCCAAACACCGATGGACTTATACTAGCTAATACTTAAAATATCTCGAAGGAAAATATTCCTCTTACTACTACTGTTACGTTTAGACTACTTATACTAGTTCCCTTCACTGACGAAATTTGAAGGTCTCCTTATTAACTTGTTTATCCTTGTTACATAGGCCCTTCTGCCAACCCTTACTTACCTTCGTGGTTTGGCGAATTCTCCGATTACTTTGTTTACCCATGTTCCCAAATGTGTAACGATCAATTTGTCATATTAATCATTGTATGATTTATTCAAAGAGTTCTGCTTCAATGTCATAGCAGACTTTCATTTTTCTCTATAACGGATACTAGTTCACAATTTGGATCATGCCATTACTTAACCATGGACTTGTGATTCTAAAGAACCAATAAACCCCTTTCAAGGTGCCGACCCAAAGGACATGTCGATAACCGCCGTATCAGTGTTGCTCTATAGAGGCGATAGACCGTCATACGATGTTGCTGTAGTGAGCCAGTCGATAACCATCATCGCGATGTTGCTTTATAAAGTCGATAGACCATCGTCATGGTTTTACTCTAGTGAGCCAATAGCTACCATTCCACGATACCGCTAAACTCTTTTGTATCCCGTTACCAATTCTCCCATTCCTCTATTCCGCCAATTATTCTTATCTTTATCTACCCTGTCAAAGTAAATTTCCTCCATACTTCATGTACAATATAAATGTGTATTCCATACAATTCATTGTACTAGTTAGTATAACATATAGTACACCATTCATCTATTCATCAATTCAGAAACTTATAATAGTTAGCGAATAAACTTGCAAGAGTAAACACTCACAATATTGTGCATACACAACTTAGTCATCCTCCATGTTCATACATAACCATAGTCTTAGATACAACTCAGAGTAGACACGAATATATTTCAAGAATACAATACAATATCATCAATCACCCAAAAGTAGAGTATAGAAACTCACCTTACTTCTTTCATCCTTGACAGCTTAGCTTGTCCAAATGCGGAAGTCTCCTTAGTGCTGGCAGTAAAGTATAACAACTATTTATCAATTAAATCAAAGGTATTCAAACCTTAAAACCTAGAATTTAGTTTACAGCAACTTATTAGGAGTCCTTGCCCTCCTTCTTTCTCTAATTTACAGGACTAGAAAGATAAGAAAGCTTATTAATTTTTCAATTTCTCTACTTCCGGACCTCAATTCTCACAACTTTTACTCCTTGCAAAGCTCTCCTACATTCTCCTCTTCTTTGGAACAACCGAATAAGTTGATGTAGATAAAGGAAATTGAAAACAGAATTGAGAAGAATTTTTTCTTGCAAGAATGTCCATTCTCTCTCAAATACATAACTCCATGCACAATCTCCAAACCTCTAATAACCTATCACTGGTAATAATTTTGTCTCCAACAATTGGATCCAATCAGTTTCATCTAAACCAAATAGGAATGGAAACCCAACTAATTGTTAAACAACCACTAAAATTTCTAATTTTCCCAATAGAGTATGTCAACTAATTATTTAATTCAATTTAACCCTAATTCATTTACCTTTAAGTTCTTAATGAAAATCGAGAGTGACATCGTGACCGTATAATGACAATCAACTAGCTCTGTAGTTATACTCCGATCCATGACTTCATAATGGCCGTCGACTAAGACCCCTGAATAGGCTTTCACTTGTGACCATATAAAACACCGTTACCCTAAAACTCGACTTCCACGGGATAGGTTTCTAAGGTAATGGTCCCATTTTGACATGATATATGAAATGTGTGTCTCAAAGCAATATCACATAAGCAATGACTCAAGAATACCTCAATCATGAATAAATAGTATCGACAAAAAGTTTGAACACTGAAGTTGGAAGAAAACTGAGAGAGAGAAATATTGTAAAGTGGATGGATGATGACTAGGAGAGATGATGGGTTTAGGGATGATGGAGTATTTAAGGAGAGCCCCCCTTTCATAGGCTTAGGGGAGGGGTGAGTTTGAAAAGAAAAATTCAACTCGTGGTTGAAAACGCATCGTAGAATAGGTGTCTTCATTGGATAAATGAAAGAGGTGCTATTAAACTACCGAAGTATTTAATATTGAGACAAAAGATAATGTTGCATTGCGAATATCTTCCCCATTTATTTAAATAAAAATTTGTAGATTTTTTTGTTCTAAATATTTAATTTGTTTCTAATTGAAATAAGTCGACGAATGAAATCTATAACTTATTATGACAACCAAATTTACAATACAGACATTGGAGTTGTATTTGTAAGAGCTTGGATTGTGGACTTGGCTTTCAATCATACCATTCAATTGTGTGAGCTACGATCAAAAAATAGGAGAAAACTTGGGGATTCAAGCCAGTGAAGAACTTCGAGCTTGAAATGTAGTTATTTGGCATCACTAGACCCCTTTAAGTATGACCTATTTAATGTGAAAAGCAAGTTGAAGCTAGAGGCGGTCATATATTCGTATTGCTCAAATGGAAATGCTATAATTGAGTTATATGTCGAGGTTGATGGAGCTGGTCCATCTTTGACAAATGTTATGGCTAATGGGGGAACCGAAGCAAAAGTAGAAATTCTTATGACACAATTGTGCAGTGGGTTGGCTATTTTGTTACAAAACACCCAATTTGATATCCCAAAATCATCTCTGGGAAGACATTCTTTGGTTTTAGGCACCAATTTCATCTACGATGACCATTCTTTCCATCAATCGAGGTATCTCGATAACCTAAACCTCAACACCCAAGTCGGCATTCAGCTAGTGCATTCCATTTCAAATCTAAAGGTTCAATGACATAAGGCAGAAAAACGTATATCGATATGGCATCAACGTATACTGGTTGGAAATCTGGTGTAGATCTTATTCGTAACATGTGGTATAGAAGAGCTAATGAAGTACACCATACATTTGGGTTTAGTGAGGGTGCATCAAACCCTTTGGTTGAATATGACAACGAAGATGCAGTTAAGGAAGAAGATGTAGGTGCGGACAATGAGGCAAAGAATATTGTTCTTGGATTTGAATCCGAGCCTGATCTAGTTCGACAGTTCAGGCCGAATGGTTTGGAAGTAGGATTTTTTTGAACCAAAGCAGGTTTCAACTTAGCCAGAACCTTTTATTTCTAACGATGATGGTTCGGACAATGCTCTAGATCCAGAATCGCGATTCAAGGAATATTACTCTCCACCCCACATGAATAATGTCGACCTCTTCACTGAGGGTGAGTTAATGTTCCTGCATAGAAGACATGGCAATTCAAGTTCTTCATAAAATGTTGGGGTATTAGAAGTTGGCATGGATTATCCCTCAAAATATTCTTTTCTTGTTGCACTGAAGTGGTACAGCTTCATGAGCAGCGTGAATTATCATGTCACAAAATCTTATTCGGACAAATTCGAGAGAAAGTGCACAATGCGCGATGGGAGCTACCAATGAAAAATCATGGAATCTATTTGGAAGAAGACGGGCTTGTGGATAATAAATAAGTATACAGATCCACATACTTATGCTGCAGCAAGTGCGCCATGCGATCACCTGATATTTCCATATAACCTGAAAATTGTCTTCGTATTTGCCAATAACGTAACATTGACTCCTCCTTTGTAAGTCTAAGTCAATATCATCCAAGGGTAGATTCTGGCATGATACCTGTCATAATTCTACCTATGCTGAAAGCAAGCATCAGGATTCTCGTGTCGGTGTTGATTGCCAACACCCGTATCCTGTATAATTACACACCATTGTATTAGAAAGCATGGATTATAAAACAAAAGTCTATGAAGATGTTACATCATGAGTGGAGTGGGTCATATAACAATTTGTGGAAATGATGTCAGGTATTGGAATAGTATGTACTAGGTTTTGTAACCAATCTAGAAATGCACTCAACGTACTTCCACGGTTGTTTGGTTTTTGGTAAAATAGTTTTCCATCAATTCTTTTGGAAATTCAATCAATGCAAGAAAGATTTCCAACATAGCAAGCCATTGGTACAAATTGACAACATCTGGTTGCACAAGAGGTATGAGCATCAATTGTTGATGGTCATTGCCCAAGATGGTAATCAGAGGATTCTGCTGGCAGTTTGCAATAGCTCAAAGAGAAAAGGTAGATGATTGGGATTTCTTCATTAGTTTTTTGTGTCATCTTTGATAGGGGACCCTAAATCTTGTTCACAATTGAACGACATGGTAGCCATTGGGATTGCACACATCATTAGTACTATATAAGACATGTCAACTTCAATTATCACTCAAAATTACCTTCAGAATGTGAGCAAGATCAACTCATTGACATGGGTATGTAGTTGCCACTATTTCCACAATCATGCTATATCATATTTTGTTCATTGTTTGCATTCATGGGTATACTTTTCTGGATAGGGTATGATCTCGTACATCATTTCCATGAAATGTTAGATAACTTGTGTGCCATCAATAGCCACGGTACAGTGTACGCCACTAACATACCATTCGAACAGTGGACACAATCATGATAGGGGTTTACGATATGGGCACATGGCAATGATCCTAGCAGAATGCATCAATTTCGTATTGAAGGGGATGCGTCATTTACTGAGAACCTCGATTGTGAAAGAAACATCCTTTAGCTTGACAGCCTTATTTCCAAAGCTGACTGAGGTATATGCTGGACAAATAGCAGGTGATCACATTTGGTGAGAGATTCCAGGCACTTTGATTCTTATGTGCACATGCAATTGTTGCATTTAAAAATGCGCAAATACAATATAGCCTTATATTAATGATGTGTACAGACTAAAACACATGCACAATGTATGGAGATCTAAATTTCAACTTGTCCTAGATGAGAGTTTGTGGTCGCTAGTGTCCAGTGCCCCGTTCGAGTTGGCATCAAATATTTACTTGCATCGCCTCTCAAAACGTTGATCGAGATCTAATCGGATACACAATAATATGGATGTTTAGGAGAGGGAAAATAAACAGAGGTTATGCAGAGATTATAGGAACCTAGGGCATACGAAGGCAACATGTCAACATTTGAGGGATACTTTTAGGAAAACACCTCATTGACATATTTTATTGTACATAAATCGATTAAAATTCTTTTTTTTATTTGGTCACATCACACTTTTTACTTTCAACTTTTCAGAGAAATTTTGTGATAGATAAAATTACCCTATTCACTTTTTTTTTTTTGTGAAATAGTGAATAAGGCTAAACCATGTGTAATAATATACCTCTAAATATTTATAAAATTATCATTAAATGTTTGATATAAAATATTATATATGGAAAATTTTGTACATTATGGATTAGAATTTAACAAAGTGTAATAATATACCTCTAAATATAATATAAAATATTATGCCTGCCCGTGGACGACACTGTCATTTTAACACGACCATGGCACACACCCGTGTGGAACACCCGTGTACAACTTTGTGCTAAAATTTTAAGTACAGGGGACACACGGCCATGGCACACGCCCACGGGAGGGAACCGTGTGTCACACACGGCGTAGACACACGCTCGTGTGTCCAACCATATGGACTCTATTAGGCTATTTTCCAAGCCTTTAGTCACCCATTTCTACTACTTGTGCCTAGTGGTTACCAAGTTTGAGAGAAAACATAATTTTTACACTTGTAAATAGTCTTAATGAAAATAGTTGTATGGAAACCTCAGATCATTGGTTTAATACATAAATGGTTATTTCCCCTTTAGTGTTATGGGTTCCCTTATTACTTTAATCCATCCGAAACTGGCTCATTCATGTGACTCATTTCCAATTGATAGCAACCCATCATTTGCAATTAAAACCATGCATAAAATCGTAGGTCATAGCCTACTTAAATTAAGCCAATTTTCATGGCCATATACAAAGAGATAAACATATTTTTACATGCCTTCATTTGGCAAATCGAATGACACATATAACAAAATACTCAAAAAAAATACTATACATGTCATTGAATAAAATAAACAGAGTCTTTATATCAAAGCTTGTTTAGTTGATCATGTGTTGACTCTCCAATTGTCTTCTAGTCCTTATGAGTCCTCGAGCTCTGTGAGACAGGGAAAAAGAGAGGGGTTAGCATTTTCATGCTTAGTAAGCTCGAATAACCGGAAAGTAAATTTACCGAGTAATTAGCATACATCCATATTTAAATCATGAAACCATTAATTATGAAACGGTTCCCTATCACATGAACTCAATCAATGAGTTAGTTACATATCAAAGCATCATGTAATTTATGTAGATGAGCTCATCATTCATCATCTTATTGACATACATCATATTAATCCCGTTGAGTTTCTTGGAAATATCGATGGAATACCCATTATCCGTCAATTCTTACGAATGATCATTTCACATATATGCACTCTCATGAACCTTACATCTCATGGAAGAATTACCAGTCCAGGCTAAATCCCCCATGTCATGAACTCATAAGATGATGTCGGGATTACTAGTCCAGGCTAAATCCCTTATAGCGACAAACACCCTTAATGAGCTCGGATCTGAATTACTAGTCTAGGCTAAATTCAGACCCTAATCGGATTAACCATCCGAGCTAAATCCATAATTCACACATATTCTTCGGGAGGCTTGATCATTCAAGGAACACTAGTCTGGGCTAGATCCTTTTCATACTTGAGATCACGGATTACTTGTTTGGGCTAAATCCTTACTGCAACACATTCAGGATCTCAGTTCACATGTCAATGGGGGTTTATCCATCGAATTCCCTTTTTCAACCTCAACCCAGACATTTTTCACATGTTATCATCAAATATGCATTTCTATGATATTTCATACCAATAATAAATGCAATCATCGTGCATTCATAATTCATACAATTATACATATTAGGGGTTTACTTTAAGTTATCCGAACTTACCTGGTATTCGTTTTAGAGTTATGTTTCAGTTATTTCGAAACCTTGCGTTTACCACGATTGACCTCCGGAATTTGTTCCTCGGGGTCTATATCAACAAAATTAACTCATTAATACACTACATTATGCATTTCAAGTTTAATATCTACCCCGGTCCAAATGACCGTTTTGCCCCTAACCTTTCATATTGTTATGATTTAGTCCCTAGGCTTGTATAATGAAACACATGCACTTTTTATCTTACCCAAGTCTAGCTAAAAAATTTTCCTTCTTATTGTAGCGCACATTATCCATTACTTTCTCATTTCTACCACACATTTACATCTTTTCAAAATAGTCCCTATAAGGGTTTTTCATGAAAATCAACTAGGAAAAGATGTTTAATACACATTCATCTTTCATATTCCTCCATAATCCATCAAAATACAAGCAACTCATGCATGGGTAAATTTTTAAACATGAACCCTAGCATGAAATATGGGTAGAAATGGAGAGAGCAAGCTACCGGGATTTCAAAAATACATAGAGCATGAAAAACGGGGCATGAGAGCACTTACTATTGAGCTTGGAAACCCTAGCTATGGAGAACCCCAAATTTTTGGCTGGATGAAGGAGAAAATGGCTCATTTTGGCTTGATTTTACCCATTTTAATTCATTAAAATGACAAATGACCAAAATGCCCTTATGCCCTTTCTTTAAAATTTCATCCATGTAAGACCATTTTTGTCGAAAGATTTAGAATTTGGGAAAATTGCTCTCCAAGACCTTCTAATTCATAATCTAAGGTAGCTTCATACAAATTGCTTCTAGAATCCAAGTTTTGCAATTTATTCAATTTAGTCCCTAATTTCTAATTGGACACCTTATACTTAGAATTTCTTCATGAAACTTTAACACATGCATATACTCATATTCTAAGCCTCATAATAATCATAAAATAAATATTTTGATGTCAGATTTGTGGTCCCAAAACCACTATTCTGAGTAGGCCCTATTTTGGGATGTTACAGTACAAGTTGGGGTGCCCACTACTTCTTTTCATCGTCTTCATCTTCTATATCTTCTTCATTTTTAGCTCAACCCTCGTATTCATCTTCATTAACCCTCATCTTCATCTCTATCTCCATCTCCTTCCATGGTTAAGTGGAGTGTCATCCTATCCTCCCATCATGTCTCCTCTATTCTATAAGCAGGTGGTTGTGACGATAAGCCACCTTGATAAAACAATGGCACGGTGGGTGTTTGCGACTCTATCGATGAATAATCATACGATGTGCATAATATCCAAGAATCATTTTTGTTTGCGGATACGCCAGTATTTGTATCGGCATGTCACGCCCTCATTTGGTGATTGGTATTGTTTGAGAGACTATGCTAGCGAAGACTGCCTAAGTCACGAGACTTAAACATAATAAGGTTGGTAACTTTATGGTGAAGTACTTCAATAAAATTTACTGAACCTACGGAGTCTTACCTCACGTATTGGTGGGTTCTTTATTGTGGCAAAAACCTTATTAGACGGACTTTCCCACTAATAAGTCTACCACGCATTTTTTTTTTCAATGCTAATGTACGTGTAGTAGTTAGTGGGACATGTTTTAATTCATCTAGCATCCTAGGGAGGAACGTGCTGACAAACAGGACACTTGGAGAGCCTCGTAGAATGTGATTAATTAGTGGAAGCATATGAGAATGATTACTGATTAAAGTTAACTGTAAGTGGGATTTGGTTGTGAGTTAGGTATAAACAAGATAACCCTGTAATGGATGGGATATTTATATTTCACCTTCTCTGCTAGACTTTGTTATTACCAAAGAAAACCAAAAGAGTTAATCCTGAGAGCTTATTTCTTAAGTTGTTTGCAGGTAAAATCTTAAACCTTTCTTTAAGTTTTACCAGATGGAAAGAAGCTAATGTAAGGATGGTTTAGTAGGGTTTTCATCTGGATATTGGATGGGAAAGAAACTTTCATCCAGAAATTGTTTGCATGTTTACAGATTCATGTTATTTTATAAAGTTTTGGTTGTTTTTATGTTTAAAAAAGTCATTTTATTTTTCTAGCCAATGAAACGGGAGAAGGTCCCTATTCTAAAAGGAAAGAACCCGTAGAGTAGATAAAGCTCTAAGTAAAGAATCTTAGTAAGTTCCTTCATTTATTTTGTCTAAGTTTAATCACTGTACAACCAAGTAAGTGGCTTTAACCTTTGGTCCTAATACTCATGTTTGAAGAGATGGTCTAAGGATTCGATCCATGCAAGGGTACAAATGGTTAAGCATACCTAGACGTCTAGTGTATACATGGTATAAATACTTATTCCTTGGTGAACAAGCTTTGTTTCCAGATTGGTGTAAGAAGGTAATGGAGGGATGTTGCATATGATGATGAATAAAGGACATAGAGTAATATATTTTGCATTTGGTATGGCACTCTAGTGCAAACCGTGACTGGTGACAACCCAGTCTTGTAGGGGAACACTTGTGTGTTTCGAAAACAAAGCAAAATGTTAGGGGTACGGAGGTTATGACTAGCAAATAGCTCTGATGAGCGGTATAAAGATATAAGCAAAATGGTTCTTTGGAACTAGCATCAGAAGTTAGTAGAAGGGAGTAAGTGGGAAAAAAGGTGCATGTGTGTAAAATAAGGAGTCCACATTTCATGAAATGTAAACAGTATGTCTAATAGTTATAATGATAGTCCATGAAAGTGGCATACACTCAAAGAAGTTTTTCCCGTGTCCGTCATATGCTTTCCAAAAAAAAAAAATTGATAGTGTCTGCCAATAGGCTGAGTCTGATCGTGGGAGTATCCACCAATGAATACTTGAAATTAGAAATAGTCGTATCCGCCAGATATGGCGTACTATTTTGTTTTAATTCTAACATCTTAATGTTTGATGGTCCTTATTGTGGAATTTTATTTCCCGAGAACTCACTAAGTTCTAACGAACTTACCTAGTTTCTTCTTCTTATTTTTGGGTTCTTAGGTTGGACGTCATAATAGCAGGGGGATCATCCAAATTAGTGGCCTATTGGTAAGCCTTCTTTTTTTTTCTTGGTATGACACGTATTTGCTGAGGGTGTTAGGACTTCTCTTAGCTGCCACTAGTTGGAAATCATCAAACTATATTTTGGAACTGATATCTTGTAATTATGAACATATATTTGTAACCTCGTTGGCTTATTATTAAACATGGTTTATGGCAATACCAAATTAAAATGAGTTTTTAAAGTACTGATTGAGTGATAACTTAATAGGGAAATTTTATTTGAGGTTGTGGATATTTTCTAAGCATCTGCCGAAAGCTATTTACTTGTGTCTTTAATATTTTATAGTAGTGCAATACTATTTTTTTAATTCTCTTTCAACCTTATATGTTTTCAAGCATCAAGGCACTATTTTGGCATGTAACACCCTCACCCGACACAATCACCGGACCCGGGTGCAGGCATCACAAAATAATTGGTTTGATGTACAATAATAGAAACTCATTATTTTAAAATCAAATCATATTTTACCTATTTATAAAGTCGCCCTATAACAACTTGTTTTATAATGATATTAGAATAGTGGTTTCAGAACCACAAATTCGATGAGTAAATTTTTATCTTATTATTATTCTAATGTTTATGGGATGTTAGTAAGGTCGTATTAAAATTTTGTTAAGAAATTTTGATGTTTGCATGGTTAATTACGTGAAAAGGGCTAAAACATAAAAAGTGTAAAAGTAGAGGTCCATTACTTAAAAGGGCCAAATGGCTCTAAAATTTTAAAGTGAGTGGACTTAGATGGTAATTAGACCCTTTCTATAGTTAGTGGTTATTCATGGCAAGTTTTTATTGAAATATTTAAAGTTTTTAAAGGTAAAAATCGTAATTAGGTAAATAATGTTAAAACAAAAGAAAAGAAAATGGTATCATCTTCTTTAGTTTTGTTTTCCACAGAATTAGGGATAGAAAACCCCATTTGAAGCTTGAAGGTTCGGTTAAGATTTTTTGCTTGCATAGTATGAATTTCAACCCTGTTTTTAATGATTTTTATGTTTTTTAGGTCATTTTAGCTTAACCTAGTTAGCCCAGGGATCAATTTGTAAAATTATTAAACACTGAAGTTTATTCTATGAATGTATTTAAATGATTCTTGATGTTTAATGATAGATTATGAGTCCTTGTTGTTAAAAAAAAAGTCTTATAAAGTGAATTTTGATGAAAATTGCATTTCGGGACTTGTTTATAAAAACAGTAAAAGTTCATGTTAAAGTTATGAAATTGTAATTGGTATGGGTTAGTTTTAGTCCCTAGAGAAATCGGTTAGCTTGAAGGAAGGATTAAAATGCTTAGATTTCAATTTATGAGATTAAGGAGTAAATTGTAAAAAGTTAAAATATTAAGGGCACAATAGTAATTTTGCATAAATATGAAATGTGGACTGAATTGAATAATAGAAGTATTAAATGGATTGAAATTGTCTATTTAGATCAAGATAGACCACGTACGGATCTAGATCAGATAGTTCGACTTTGTTTCTACGCCTCTAGTTGTGGAGGTAAATTTGTATGAATGGTTACTGTATTCATGATATTCAAATGTGTGTAATTATGTATTTATAATGAAATTGAATGGTGTATATCAAAATTAATGTTATAACGGTTATCGAGTCTTGGTTGAACCTTAGAAAATTGTAGGATACAAATGACATGTCATTAGGGATTTCATGTTCCGGGTGCCGGTCTTGAATGTCCTACCAATGGTTGAGGTCCTATATTTGTTGCGTATACTCCACAGCTTGTGTGAGTAGTATTGTGCAGCTTACATTCTGACCCACAGCTCGTTTGAGTAGGTCCATTTCATATCTCGTGTGAGCAATGATGTAAAAGGAAAGGTTATGATTATATGTTTAATCACACTTCGTGTGAGCTTTCCCAAGTATCTGATGATATTCTAAATGGTTCAACGGTTATGAAAAGGAAAGGAAATGGTAAGTATTCAAATGGAATGTATCATGTACTTATGAAAAGGAAATAGTAACCTAAATGAGATGAACAAATGTGTAAGTTACTTGTTATGGATGAATTCATTTGAACCATGTATGAATGCACTAACTTTTTATTTGGTGATGTTGTATAGGCATTGTGCCAAGCTTATGTTATTAGCTAGTGTTATAATTCTACTATTTTTCATTATGCAAATGAATTCGGTAAGTTGTGTTTATGTTATATGAACTTACTAAGTATTATGTGCTTACGTAGTTTCTTCCTAATGTTTTATAGATTATCAAAAGCTCGATTAGTTTGGAAGCTCGTCAGAGACCTATCACACTATCCATCATAAATAGTGGTAGTTTTTGAAAGTTTTGGCTAAGTTTATAATGGTATGTATAGGTTGAATTGTAATGTCAATGTTGAATGTTTAGTTGGTGGATTGGCTTGTACAAGTTATAAATGTTATCTTGGTTTGGTACATTTGATGCCTTGCTTGCTTGTGTCATTGTGACTATATTACGTTACATGTTTTGAATGGCTCAAATGTCATGTTTTGTGATGGAAAAGTAATGGTCAAGTTGTGGCATGTTTTGTAAGTTTTGGAACTAGTAATCAATGATTAGTAAGTGGTAAAATATGCATGTTTAGGTAAGTCTTGATAATGCATTTGAGGTGCCTATGAATGACATATTGGTTAATTGAATTAGGACTTTGGAATGGCATGTATATGAATGTTTAGGTATGGTTTGATGTCTTGTAGGTGTGCACATAACTTCAAATGTTTATGCATGAATTGGTGTTGAGAATGGCTTGTTTTGAGAGAATATTAGGTCCACGTGGCCTGAGACACGGGCGTGTGACTCAGCCATGTGTGACACACAACCGTGTGTCCCCTAAAGGTTCCTTTGTATGCAAGTCAGTGAGTTACACGGCCTAGCACACAGCCTGGCACACGAGCGTGTGACACGACCGTGTGACCCTACTCAGGGTGCTACAAGGGTGAGGACACGGTCTAGGACACAGCCGTGTATCCCTAGTTCAAAAGTTACACGGGTGTAAGTATTATAACATAATAAAAATAAAAACAAAACAAAGTGGGGTTATCATCTTCTTTTTCTCTTTGCGCTTTTGTCGATACTCCATTGTTCTCAGAGTGGGAGCTTTGGTCTTGCTATTTCTTGATGCATGTAAGTATTTTCTTGGATTAAAATTTTAAGTTTTGAGCTATTGGTAATGGAATTTAGCTAGTTTTGGAGTTTATTTGTGAAGTTATCAAAGTATAGAAATTATGCCATTGAAATTTTTAAAGCTTTATAGTTGTAATTGGTTTGGGTTAAAGCTTGATGATGATTTGTATTGAGTTTGCAAAGTGATTCTTTAGTAAATTGTAAATTCAAGGAATTATTTGTAAGTATGTAAAATTAGCATGTTCTTTTTAAAATTCCAAAGGTTTTACAGTTGTTTTGGAGTAGTTAAATATTTAGCACAGTAGATGTATAAGGTTTAATTGTGAAAATAATGTTTTAGTCTAGAGACCTATTTGAATAAAGCGTAAAAGTTGGGGTAATTGTGTAAAATTGTAAATAAGAAGTTATATGTATTAAACTGAATAGTATATGAAGCTGAGGCTAATAATTGAAATAAACTACATGATAGATCAAGAACAAGTAGATAACCGAGGAAAAGGGAAAGTTACGGAATATTCCCTGAACTTTTGTTGTTTCTATAGTTTAGCCTTGGTAAGTTTGTACAGTTTAATTTTCTATAATCTATATTTTTTTATTTTTTATGAATTGAATTTGTTAATATCTTGAAAGTGTTGAATTATATTAAATGGATTGATTTGAGAAAGTAATTATATTAATTGTTGATATTAGATAAATAATTGAGCCGATAAACGTAGGATAGGATACGATTAGCATGCCAATAGGTTATATCGCGCATTGTATGGGATTGATTGGTGTTGAGATGATGATTTTTGATTTATTCTTGTTTATTGAATATACCAAAGTTCAACATTTGTTGCGAACTATCATGTTATATTGCAGTGATTCAGGTGTGTTTCTAGGGGTGGATGTAAAGCCTTCAGGCTTGGCACTCAGTGCTGAGGTGTGTTTCGGAGGGATGTTAGCATATGGGCTTGGCAGTTGGTGCCCAAGTGTGTTCTCGGATGGTTAGCTCATTTGAGCGATTTGGTGTGTTTTGGATGGTGAACTATGTATCTAAATCTATTATAACGTTCATCGGGCATATTTTCAATACTATAATGTAATTGATTGGATTGTACCATTGGCATTTAAGCATAAAGCTCATCTGTGATTTGGTTGTGATTCATAGGATTTGATTTATCTTCTGCATTATGTAATAGATAAGTTTATTCGGTAAGTTATTGTTTTAATCATTGAACTTACTAAGCACTATTAAGCTTACTCGTGTCTTTTCTCTTATTTTCATGTAGATTACGTTTTTGTGGATTCGAGCGGTTGAATCATTTCAAAGATCACACTATCCAGATACCTTTTGGTAGCTTTTGATATGTTTATTTTCAGGATTATATGGCATGCAATAGGTGTTTTTTGTATATATGTTTAATACTTATTTCATGTGTTACATAATAGGTTGGTGTAAAGTTGTTTAAACTTGGTAATAGCTTGCTTGTAAAATTGCTTTTAGTTTCTAGTATGAAATTTGCATATAACTATGTTTTGACTAGTTGGTATGAATTCTTAAAAGTAATTGTGAAATGGTATATTGGTTGTGTATGGACAAAATAAGATGATAAGTATGGTATGTGTTTTTAGGTATAAACTTATAAGCTTGAATGCAACTTATTGTGGTATATTTTGTGTATGTGATTATTTATTGAATTGTGTTGTCAATGAGGACACATTGGTTAGGCACTTAGGATGAATGTTTTGGTATGTTTTAGGCATGTTAAATGTGTTTTTAATGTATAGAATTGGTTGTTTTTTATTTGGCTTGGTACATAAGTTTTGAATGAAAATATGTCTTGTTTTGCAAACTTTTTAAGGTACACAAGGCCTAGGGCACAGGCTATCACACGGATGTGTGTCACTCACAGGCTGTCACATGGTTGTGTGTCACACACGGCCTACTCGCACGGTTGTGTACGTAATTTGTTTTCAGTGCACGTTGGTCCACACGAGCACAGAGAGTTACACGGCCTGGCGACATGGTCGTGTGACCCTGAGCTACATGATCACAATGAGTTACATGTCTAGCCACATGGTCATGTGACCTTATATTACATGGGCACAGTTAGTTACACAGGCATGTGAAAATGTCACATGGGCTGTCACATCCCGTTTTCTTAATTAATTTTAATTTAGTAAAAAGGGTGAAATTGCTAGCTCTTTGATCATTATTGAACACAAGGAAGTGTAGTGGTTAAGTGGTTAAGTGCTTCTTAACTATCCTTTAAGTCTCTAGTTCGAACCTTTATGTGCCTATTATTGGTTAAGTGCTCCTTAACTATCCTTTAAGTCTCTAGTTTGAACCCTTATGTGCTTATTATTTTTATTTAATTTTTACACTTTATTAGCTTGTGCATTCAAGCCTTTTCCTTCCACCTATGCTTCCATATAAAGAGGATCTCTTTCCTCTATTAGTAGGTCAACCTTGTCTTTTTAAGTGAAACACATCCTCCTTTTTGCTTCTATGTTACCTCACCTTTTCCATTCCCCACCCTTAACAAAAGTGCTAGTGTTGATAAGCAAAAACACCCTAATCGGCCATACACCCTCATTTCCACCATTTTATTCTTTTTCTTTCACCTCTCCACCCTTCTTTTCTCTCTTTAGACAACCACCACCACCATTATTTTTCTTTTCTCAACCAAAAGCTTATTTGCACCACCACATCACCACCATCCACAACCAACCTCTATTTCCCTTTTCCTTTCGTTCCCCCTCCCCTCTTCCACCGTACGCCACGGTGGTCGCTACCGCAACCACCGTGGGCCATCTCTTCCTCCACCATTTTCCTTTTTCTTCACTCTTTTCTTTCAATTGAAAGTGACTGAACCCTCCTCCCTACTTGTATTTTCGCACCACCATCGAACTACCACACCTCACCACCATTGTCGCCGCCAATGACCGATTTTTTCCTCACGTTTTTCTCTTTCTTTTGCTAATTACCCTAGTCACTAAAATATGTATTATATCTTATTTTAGATTATCCAACCATCAATTTCACTCCATTTTCGTTCCTTCGATCATATTGTAATGAAACAAGCGTAAATAAAGTTTTGGGATTGAAAATCCTTCTTCCTAGAATTATTGAGACATGGCCAAATGGTATATGGCCTAGAAATTTTTTATTTAATTTTATTATTTTGAAAATCTTAACTACTAACATGATCTCGTGTGAACATGAAGGACCGAACAACAATCTTCCAAGAAACCAATAGTGTGACATCGCAAAAGTGACAAATCAGAGCATTAGAATTGAGGGTAAGTGTAACACCCCGCACCCGAGACCGTTGCCGGAGTCGAACACGAGGTGTAAACGAACTTAATTCATTTATTTACACAGTTCATTTTAAAATTTCCAGACAGCTGGCTAACTGCGTCACTGTCACCTTAAAAATCATATCTCGAGTTCCAAAACTCAAAAACTGATTCCGTAAATTTTATGTGAAACTAGACTCATATATCCATCTACAGATTTGTTTCTAGAATTTTTTGTTAGGCCAATTAGTACCGTTTATTAGTTAAAAACTCCCCAATTTCAGGGTTCGACTACTCTGACCTTCATACATAACGACTTAGATATCTCCCTGTACAGGGCTTCAATACATATGCCGTTTGTTTCTAATGAAACTAGAATAAAAAAGGAATCTGTACATATAAAGCATGACTTCTAATTATTTCTGGTTAATTTATGGTAAATTTCCAAAGTCATAATAGGGGATCCAGTAACCGTTCTGGCCCTGTTTCACGAAAACTTAAACATCTCATAAAATACGGCTCATATGGTCGTTTCGATTCTTCCATATGAAAATAGACTCATCAAGGTTCGATTAAATAATTTATTCATTATTTAATTACATTCTTACTATTTTTAGTGAATTTTCAAACTCACATCACTGCTGTTGTCAGCATCTATTTTAAGGTAAATTTCACCTATTTCATAGTTTTCATGATTCAACTAGCCATTTGACATACATAGCACCAAATATGATCGTGATTAACCATTCCAATGGCTAATCATTGCCAAGCATTTCCACACCTCTCAATAACCATATATATACAAAATGATTTTAATACTATGCTCAAAATATTTAAGCCATTTTCGCATGGCTATCCGAATATATACACATTACCAAAGGTACTTGATTAACAACAAAGGTTAGTCCTATACATGCCATTATCAACGTTTAACTAAAAGAGTACCAAAAGGGCTTAGATAGTGTGGACGAATTCGACTTTGACAATCCCGAGTGCGATAGTTGACGAACAAAAATCTATAAAACAGAGAATTAAAGAAACGGAATAAGCATTTAATGCTTAGTAAGTTTTGAGTAACGAAATTATTTACGACTAAAGTATAGCGTTCATATGACTAAATGAATAATTTCATATATGCACATTCTCAAAATCATAATTTCTTCACGCTTCAACCAATATATTCATACACAGGGTATCAAACCTAACTAGAGGCCGGAAGCTCGTTAATCAATTGAGCGAGTACTATTTGAAAGGAATCAACCATTCCGATGCATATACGAAACATACCTCATCGTTTGTATTTTATGAGCGTATTAATTGAAATTATTACAGCAAGATCGCGCGCTTCCCAACCCAAGTATCTTCGGGATTTAGCCGGATATAGCAACTCGCACAAATGCCTTCGGGTCTTAGCCCGGATATAGTCACTAGCATGAATGCCTTCGGGACTTAGCCCGGATGTAGTCACTAGCACAAATGCCTTCGGGACTTAGCCCGGGTATAGCAACTACTCGCACAAATGCCTTTGGGACTTAGCCCGGATATAGTAACTTGCACAAATGCCTTCGGGACTTAGCCCGGATATCATCCGAATAATCAAGCACATATACCAATAAATCATGACACATCCATATTTCATTATCATAACTAGAATTCAAACACAAGACGCTTATCAACCATTACCATTTTCGGCTCAATAGCCACATACAAAGAGCATGATTTTGATTTTCTTTATAACATGATCTCTATACACATTCGGCTACCCGTCATAGGTATAAACTAATCACCTCAATATACAATTCAAGTAGAATCATTATATCACCGTTTATTTGTTATGCTTATATGTCATGACTTAATCAAATCATAAACTAAGTTTCATTACTCGAAAACTTACCTCGGATGTTGTCAAACGATTTCAACGGCTATTTGATCACTTTTTCCTTTCCCTTATCCAACTTTGATCCTCTAAGCTCTTGAGCTAAATCAAACAATTTACTTCCCAATCAAACACAATCACACGGCATCCATACACATTTTAGAACCATTCTTAACATATTTACTACTCATTTACAAACAAAATACTCATATCACATTTATAAAACTACAAGTCGAATATACCTATGTGCGACCATCCCAATTTAATCAATTTCTTGTTTTATGCACTACCACATATTCACACATATATATATATATTATGCCATTTACTCATAAACCCCATTATGCCGAATATTCATTAACCAATAGTCACACACACTACTTATGTACAAAAATTTATCCACCCTAGCCTATAGTTCATTCGGCCATTCATCACTCAGCCAAACAAAATTTCATAGCAAACTCCTATGACCAATCACACACATATACTTACATCCCAATACTCATAACATTCAAAATCACATTTTAAGTAAATTATCTTAAATAATGCCGAATCCTTAAGTGATTAAACATCAAATTTTTACTCAATTCCCAAACATATAAACAACATTTATTCATGACATCAAGCATCTTCATTTCGGCTATTACACATATATACACTAGCAATCAAATACTAACATTTGCACTTCACCTTAATAGCTAGCTTAGCAAACCTTAATTTAACATATAATTGTTCATAACACAATTAAAGCATCCTTTCCATTCCATCAATTCAAAACACATACATTGCCCAATAATATCCAAAATCATATTCGCCTTAGTACTCAACTTGCTAGCCGATTTTTCTCCATCTAGCAACTAATGCACATATGTGCTCATTTGTTAGACTCTACTTCACCTAACTACCAATTTTTCTTTTCATCCAAATAACATGAACAACAACCATTTCTTGAACATTTTCTCTTAACCGATTTCTCATGTTACCAACAAGATTCAAAATTTGGACATGGGCTAAGCAAGGAGCTTAATGACTAACTCAAAAAAATGCTAGAAATCCAAGAATCATCCTTGAACTTACCTTGATTTAGCTAACCACCATAGCTGAATTTTTCCAAGCTTGTTCTCTCCTAGTCACGGCAATGAGGAGCAAAGATGAAAACTTTGGTTTCTCCTCCCATTTACCACATGTTTTATTATTCTTAATTCCTTATTTTATTTTGTAAACTAATAATGCTAATAGAAAATACATATTATCATCAATGACCCATACCATGGCCGGCCACTACTTATTATAAATGGAAATTTGACATGCAAACCCATCATTTTTATAACATGCATTAATATGTCCTTATAGAATAACCTATCACCTTTTACAAGTGTCACACATAAGTCCTATTAATTAAATTCACATGCAATCGACTAAATCGAAGCTTAAAACTTTCACACATTCATATTCACATATTTTAGATGATAAATATCATATTCAAATACTTCGGTGACTCGGTTTAGCGGTCCCGAAACCACTTTTCGACTAGGGTCAATTTAGGGCTGTCACAACTCTCCCCCACTTAAGAAATTTTCGTCCCCGAAAATCTTACCGGTAAATAGGTTTGGGTATCGTTCTTTCATAGAGTTCGGTTTCCCAAGTAGCTTCTTCGATCCCATGTTTGAGCCATAACACCTTTACTAACGGAACCCTCTTGTTTCGCAACTCTTTCACTTCACGAGCTAGGATGCGAATCGGTTCTTCTTCATAGCTCATATCGGCTTGAATTTCAACCTCGGAGGGATTTATTATGTGCGAAGGGTCAGATCTGTAACGTCGAAGCATTAAGACATGAAAATGTTGTGAATCTTCTCGAGGTCAGGGGGTAAAATCAATCTATATGCTTCTGGGCCAACTCGTTCGGATATTTCATACGGCCCTATGAACCTCGGACTCAGTTTGCCCTTACGGCCAAATCTGAGTATCTTTTTCTAAGGTGAAACTTTAAGAAACACTTTGTCTCCCACCTGATACTCAATATCTCTTCGTTTTAAATTCGCGTACGACTTCTGACGATCTGATGCTGCCTTCAGACTTTCACGAATTATTTTTACTTTCTGCTCAGCATCTTTAATCAAATCAACTCCGAAAATTTTACTTTCATCGAGCTCGGCCCAAAACAATGGTGTACGACATTTACGACCGTACAAAGCCTCGTAAGGCTCCATCTTAGTACTTGATTGAAAACTATTGTTGTAAGCGAATTCAATCAAAGGTAAATACCGCTCCCATGAACCACTAAACTCAAGGATGCAACATCTCAACATATCCTCAAGTATCTGAATTATCCACTCGGATTGACCATCAGTTTGTGAAAGCGGTGCTAAAATGCAACTTGGTACCCAAAGCTTCTTGAAATTTCTTCCAAAATCGCGAGGTGAACCTCGGATCTTTATCCAACACAATAGAAATAGGTACCCCGTGTAATCTTACAATCTGAGAAACATACAATTCCGCTAGTTTATCCAATGAAAAATCCGTACGTACGGGAATAAAGTGAGCCGACTTAGTCAGTCTATCAACAACAACCCAAATCGCATCTTTCTTACTTGCCGACAATGGCAACCCAGATACAAAATCCATCATGACTCGATCCCATTTCCATTCAGGTATCATGATCGGCTGAAGTAAACCTGTAGGTACTTGATGTTCCGCTTTCACTTGTTGACATATTAAACACCTTGAAACAAAATCGAAAATGTATCGTTTCATACCATGCCACCAAAACTGACGTCTCAGATCGTTGTACATTTTCGTACTCCCCGGGTGAATTGACATTCGGCTACAATGAGCTTCGTTCAGAATCATCGAAATAAGTTCTGAATTTCTTGGAACACACAAACGACTTCTGAACCTCAAACAATCGTCATCATCAATTTGGAACTCTGATTCCATATTTGAAACGCATTCAGCCCGTTTTGCAACCAATTCATCATCGAATTTCTGAGCTTCATGAATTTGGTGAATCAACAATGGTTTGGCCTTTAATTCTGCTACTAATACATTGTCGGATAGAACAGACAGGTGTACATTCATCGTCAGAAGCAAACAAAGGATTTACGACTTAAAGCATCCGCAACCACATTAGCCTTTCCGGGTGATAGTCAATGACAAGCTCATAATCTTTTAACAACTCGAGCCAACGTCTTTGTCACAGATTCAAGTCTCTTTGAGTCATCAAATATTTGACACTTTTGTGATCCGAATATACATGACACTTCTCACCAAATATGTAATGTCGCCATATTTTCAAAGCGAATACGATGGCAGCTAGTTTGAGATCATGGGTTGGATAATTTTTCTCATGTGGCTTCAATTGTCTCGACGCATAAGCTACAACTCGACCTTCTTGCATCAATACACAACCCAACCCAAGTAAGGATGCGTCACCGTAAATGACAAACTCTTTACGATTCAGCCGCACTAGCACTGGAGCTTCAGTCAAGTAAGTTTTAGTTGATCGAAACTTTTCGACATTTTTCGACCATTCGAACTTAACATCTTTTCAAGTAGCTTCGTCATTGGTGTGGCTATCATCGACAAACCCTTTACAAACCGTCAGTAAGTAACCGCAAGTCCCAAAAGCTCGAACCTCGTAATATTTTTCGGGGCTTCAGCTAAGTATGGTTGAAATTTTGCTCGGATCAACTCGAATACCGATCGCAGATACCACATGTCCCAAAAAGCTAACTTCTCTCAACCAGAACTTACATTTACTGAACTTAGCATATAACTGCTTATCCCGTAAAACCTGCAACACTAACCCCAGGTGTTCAGCATGATCGGTTTCATTTCTTGAATAGACCAAAATATCATCAATAAACACAACTAAAAACCGATCCAAAAACTGTCTGAAGATCCGATTCATCAAATCCATAAATACCGCTGGGGCATTAGTGAGCCCAAACGACATCACTAAGAACTTGTAGTGACCGTATCTCGTTCTGAAAGCAGTTTTGGGTATATCCGAATCCCAAATTCTCAACTGATAATAACCCGATCTCAAATCTATCTTTGAAAACACTGAGGCTCTCTTTAGTTGATCAAACAAATCATCAATACGCGGTAACAGATATTTATTCTTTATTGTCACTTTATTCAGCTGACGATAGTCGATGCACAACCTCATGGTTCCGTCCTTCTTTTTCACAAACAATACTGGTACACCCCAAGGTGAAAAACTCGGTTGAGCAAAACCTCTATCCATCAACTCTTGCAACTGAGTTTTCAGTTCTTTTAATTCCGTTGGTGCCATATGATACGGAGCTATCGAAATCGGTGTAGTCCCAGGTACAAGTTCAATGCCAAACTCTACCTCCCGAACACGTGGTAACCCCGGTAATTCTTCGGGAAAAACATCCGGATATTCACAAACCATTGGTACCGATTCAAGTTTCTTTCCTGATTTTTCATTATCAAGCACGTATGCAAGATATGCTTCACACCCCTTTCTCACATATTTTTGAGCTAACATCGAGGATATTATTGTTGGCAATCCATTCAAGACAGAAGACTCAACTCGGATTATCTCATTATTTGCACATCTCAAATCAATAGTCTTGCTTTTGCAATTCACGACCGCATCATGCACGGTCAACCAATCCAAACCGAGAATAACATCAAATTCATCAAACGGTAAAAGCATCAAGTCTGCCGGAAAACAGGAACCTCGAATTACTAGGGGACATTTCTTACACACCTTATCAACAAGCACACAATGACCCAAGGGATTCGACACTCTAATAACGAGCTTAGTAGACTCAACAGGTAAAGACTTACTGGATGCTAAAGTCTCACATATATAAGAATGAGTAGAACCAGGGTCAATCAATGCAATCACATTAGTATCAAAGAGAGTGAATGTACCGGTAATAACATCGGTGAAGAAGCATCCTCGCGTGCACGTATAGCATAAGCTCTGGCAGAGCACGAGCCTCGATCTGGTGGTAACATCTCTAGATCCTCTCGACCGCCACTAGCATTCCCCACATTTTAGATGGTCTACCTCGAGCAAAGTAGTAGCACCGGCTTCCCACTCGATTTACATTCTGCTCGCATAATCTCGGGCAATCTTTAATAAAGTGGTCAACTGATCCGCACTTGTAACAGAGCGGTCATGGAATCTACAACTCCTCAATGCCATTTACCACAATATCGGCACTCTGCTCGCCTCGACGATCATTTCCAACACTCGCAAACGAAGTAACTCGTGTACTCACTGGGGGTCGATCACGGTCTCGTCTAGAAAAGCCCGACATGTCTCTAGATCGGCCTAAATCATCTCTAAATTTCTTCGATGACTGTTGAAAGGGCTTTCCCGAAGATCTCTTACGAAACTCCTTTCCTCCCATATCAGCTTTTCTTTTCTCCTCATCGAGCTCTTCGGCTTTGCAAGCTCGCTCGACAAGTACCACAAATTCTCGATTTCTAAAATGCCAACATACAGACTTTATATCATCGTTCATCCATCTTGAAATGTTTACACATCACGACTTCAAGAAATGCATTCTCGCTGCATCTGGCTAAGCCATACAAACTTTCGCTCATAATCGATGAACCGACATGGAACCTTGTTTAAGTTCAAGAAATTTTTTCGCTTTTGATCAATGAATCTCTGGTCGATATACTTTTTTGAAACTTGGTTTGGAAAACTCCCAAGTTACTTGCTCTCTGGGGCAACAGAAATCAACGATTCCACCAATAGTAGGCGTAATCACGTAGCAAGGAGATCGTACACTTTAGGCATTCATCGGTGTGCAAGATAGTTCATCAAGTACCGAATAGTGTTGTCCAACCAAAATTCAGCTTGCTCGGCATTGTCACTGTTTGTAGCTTTAAATTCAATAGCCCGTGTTTTGGATTCTATCAACTGGGGCTTATTTAACCTTATCCGTCATTCACGGAGGTATCGCAGCAGGGTTGTATTAGTCGAAATGGGGTTGTGGAACACCAGATTAGTTCGAATGTATTGGTTGAACCAATCATTCATTACGCTATAAAAAGCCTATCCAGCTTCGTCATTCTGATTACTAGCAATAGGTTGAGAGTCCACCGGCACTGTCCCTTGTGCGGGAGCAGGCGCTACACTCTCAAGATCATCAGCTACCACTCGGTTGGGATCGGGATCCATTACTATAAACAAACACATTTTTAACTGTCAGAAATCACCACACTATCAAATACACACAATGGCATGTATAGCTAGACCCGAACGTATTACGGCAGTCCTAGAATCGACTAAAACGTAGCTCTGATACCAATAAAATTGTAACACCCCGCACCCGAGACCGTTGCCGGAGTCGAACACGAGATGTTAACGAACTTAATTCATTTATTTACACAGTTCATTTTAAAATTTCCAGACAAGCTGGGTAACTGCGTCACTGTCACCTTAAAAATCATATCTCGAGTTCCAAAACTCGAAAACTGATTTTGTAAATTTTCCCTGAAACTAGACTCATATATCCATCTACATATTTGTTTCTAGAATTTTTGGTTGGGCCAATTAGTACAGTTTATTAGTTAAATTCTCCCCTGTTTCAGGGTTCCACTACTCTGACCTTCATGCATTACGACTTAGATATCTCCCTGTACAGGGCTTCAATACATATTCTGTTTGTTTCTAATAAAACTACACTCAAAAAGGAATCTGTTCATATAAAGCATAACTTCTAATTATTTCTGGTTAATTTATGGTAAATTTCCAAATTCAGAATAGGGGATCCAGTAACTGTTCTGGCCCTGTTACACGAAAACTTAAACATCTCATAAAATACGGCTCATATGGTCATTTTGCTTCTTTCATATGCAAATAGACTCATCAAGGTTCGATTACATAATTTATTCATTATTTAATTACATTCCTACTATTTTTAGTGAATTTTCAAACTCACATCACCGCTGCTGTCAGCATCTATTTTAAGGTAAATTTCACCTATTTCATAGTTTTCATGATTCAACTAGCCATTTGACATACATAGCACCAAATATGATCGTGATTAACCATTCCAATGGCTAATCATTGCCAAGCATTTCCACACCTCTCAATAACTATATATATACAAAATGATTTTAATACTATGCTCAAAATATTTAAGCCATTTTCGCATGGCTATCCGAATATATACCCATTACCAAAGGTACTTGATTAACAACAAAGGTTAGTCCTATACATGCCATTATCAATGTTTAACTAAAAGAGTACCAAAAGGGCTTAGATAGTGTGGATTTAATTCGACTTCGACAATCCCGAAAAGCGATAGTTGACGAACAAAAATCTATAAAACAGAGAATTAAAGAAACGGAATAAGCATTTAATGCTTAGTAAGTTTTGAGTAATGTAAATTATTTACGACTAAAGTATAGCGTTCATATGACTAAATGAATAATTTCATATATGCACATTCTCAAAATCATAATTTCTTCACGCTTCAACCAATATATTCATACACAGGGTATCAAACCTAACTAGAGGCCGGGAGCTCGTTAATCAATTGAGCGAGTACTATTTGAAAGGAATCAACCATTCCGATGCATATACGAAACATACCTCATCGTTTGTATTTTATGAGCATATTAATTGAAATTATTACAGCAAGATCGCTCGCTTCCCAACCCAAGTATCTTGATTTAGCCGGATATAGCAACTCGCACAAATGCCTTCGGTCTTAGCCGGATATAGTCACTAGCATGAATGCCTTCGGACTTAGCCCGGATGTAGTCACTAGCACAAATGCCTTCGGACTTAGCCCGGTATAGCAACTACTCGCACAAATGCCTTTGGGACTTAGCCAGGATATAGTAACTTGCACAAATGCCTTGGGACTTAGCCGGATATCATCCGAATAATCAAGCACATATACCAATAAATCATGACACATCCATATTTCATTATCATAACTAGAATTCAAACACAAGACGCTTATCAACCATTACCATTTTCGGCTCAATAGCCACATACAAAGAGCATGATTTTGATTTGCTTTATAACATGATCTTTATACACATTCGCTACCGTCATAGGTATAAACTAATCACCTCAATATACAATTCAAGTAGAATCATTATATCACCGTTTATTTGTTATGCTTATATGTCATGACTTAATCAAATCATAAACTAAGTTTCATTACTCGAAAACTTACCTCGGATGTTGTCAAACGATTTCAACGGCTATTCGATCACTTTTTCCTTTCCCTTATCCAACTTTGATCCTCTAAGCTCTTGAGCTAAATCAAACAATTTACTTCCCAATCAAACACAATCACACGGCATCCATATACATTTTAGAACCATTCTTAACATATTTACTACTCATTTACAAACAAAATACTCATATCACATTTATAAAACTACAAGCTGAATATACCTATGTGTGACCATCCCAATTTAATCAATTTCTTGTTTTATGCACTACCACATATTCACACATATATATATATATTATGCCATTTACTCATAAACCCCATTATGCCGAATATTCATTAACCAATAGTCACACACACTACTTATGTACAAAAATTTATCCACCCTAGCCTATAGTTCATTCGGCCATTCATCACTCAACCAAACAAAATTTCATAGCAAACTCCTATGACCAAGCACACACATATACTTACATCCCAATACTCATAACATTCAAAATCACATTTTAAGTAAATTATCTTAAATAATGTCAATCCTTAAGTGATTAAACATCAAATTTTACTCAATTCCCAAACATATAAACAACATTTATTCATGACATCAAGCATCTTCATTTCGCTATTACACATATATACACTAGCAATCAAATACTAACATTTGCACTTCACCTTAATAGCTAGCTTAGCAAACCTTAATTTAACATATAATTGTTCATAACACAATTAAAGCATCCTCTCCATTCCATCAATTCAAAACACATACATTGCCCAATAATATCCAAAATCATATTCGCCTTAGTACTCAACTTGCTAGCCGATTTTTCTCCATCTAGCAACTAATGCACATATGTGCTCATTTGTTAGACTCTACTTCACCTAACTACCAATTTTTCTTGTCATCCAAATAACATGAACAACAACCATTTCTTGAACATTTTCTCTTAACCGATTACTCATGTTACCAACAAGATTCAAAATTTGGACATGGGCTAAGCAAGGAGCTTAATGACTAACTCAAAAAATGCTAGAAATCCAAGAATCATCCTTGAACTTACCTTGATTTAGCTAACCACCATAGCTGAATTTTTCCAAGCTTGTTCTCTCCTAGTCACGGCAATGAGGAGCAAAGATGAAAACTTTGGTTTCTCCTCCCATTTACCACATGTTTTATTATTCTTAATTCCTTATTTTATTTTGTAAACTAATAATGCTAATAGAAAATACATATTATCATCAATGACCCATACCATGGCCGACCACTACTTATTATAAATGGAAATTTGACATGCAAACCCATCATTTTTATAACATGCATTAATAGGTCCTTATAGAATAACCTATCACCTTTTAAAAGTGTCACACATAAGTCCTATTAATTAAATTCACATGCAATTGACTAAATCGAAGCTTAAAACTTTCACACATTCATATTCACATATTTTAGATGATAAATATCGTATTCAAATACTTCGGTGACTCGGTTTAGCAGTCTCGAAACCACTTTCCGACTAGGGTCAATTTAGGGCTGTCACAGTAAGTGTTGGTGATATTTCCAAATTAAATCTCGTATTAAAAGTTATGTTATTCAATTAGATCATGACTAAAATGGGTTAATCGTGTGATTAGTTTCGCGATTGGAACTAGATCTAAACGAGACTTCTGCAAGGGAGCGTACTATTTAGATATGTTTAAGGTGTGGGATCTAACTCTCATTTTAAGTGAAATATAATGTTATTGACTTTAATAAAATGTTAATTAATTAACTAATTTATGAGTATATTAATTACTCATGTGGAGTTGAAAAACTCAACGAAAGAGGAATCCAAGTAAGTGTCCTAAACTATCAAGTGTTGTGAAAATCCATGATTTGTGATATGTGATGTGTGTAATGTTGATCTCAACTCTATGTTATGTGATTTATGGCTAGATTGATATGTGATGATCTAAACATGTGATATATGTATGTGTATCTTAAGATCCATGTTTTAATATAAATATGTATCTTTAAGCATGTTAAAGTGAAAACTCTGTGATATGTGAAAATGTAAGGATGAGACATTTATATGTGTAAAAAAACTAAGAAACATGAGTTACAAGCATGAATATGTGAAAAATGTGAAAATGAAACATATGTGTTAAAAAGGCCATATCACGTGCATGGGGTGGGATTGTGAAAGAAGGAATCTATATGGCAGTTTCACTGCAATTATGTGGCCATTATCGACAATTATGTGGTGGCATGTATGTGTTATGTGACCGTTTATCAGTATATATGTGGTGGCCTATGCAAAAATGGTGTGTTATCGGATGGATAAGTTGTAACACCCCTAACCCGTATTCGTCATCAGAACAGGGATTCGGAGCATTACCGAAACCTTTAGTAAAATTTTTTGTAGCATTTCAAAAATTTTCCAAGGTTGCAGGGCTCACACACTAGTGTGGTCTAGGGACACGCCCGTATGGTCGGGCCGTGTACTACACACGCCCATGTCCCTAACCCGTGTAACTCTCTAACATTTTAGGCATTAAGAAATTAAAGTCACACGGCCAAGTCACACGCCCGTGTGCTAGGCCATGTGGCAAATTTGTTTTTTCAAATTTTAGGTGCAGTTTTTACACGGCTATGTAATACACCCATGTTCAAGACTGTGTCAACCACATGACTGAGATGCCCGCTTGCGTCTCTGCCTATGTGCCCAATTTTGAGCATTTTGTTTCTCATTTTTAAGTTGCAGGGGACACATGACCAGACCACATGCCTATGGGACAAGCTGTGTGTCACACACAGCCAAGACACACGCCCGTGTGTCTACCCATGTGGACAAAATAAAGCCATTTCCTAGCCTCATTTGTCACCTAAAACTTACCATTTTCCTACACCAAAACTCACAAGCATATATCTACGAATCCAACATCATATTCACATAAATTTAGCCATCAATCATGTGGTATTATCTCATGCTTCAAAAGATATAACCTTACTCTTATCATAAACTTATATACTAACATAATTCCAACAACTAACATATAATAAACACTTATGTGATTACCAAAATATTACTTCAAAAATAGCCAAACTTAGGCCACCACTAGCCATTCCAATGGCTAGATTACAAAACAACAATTGCAAGCCATCATTGGCCAAATAAGCTTATACATGCCATTATACTAAAACAAGATTTCTATTTGTACCAAAATGAGATAGTGGATAGTTTACTGACTGCTCCGACCGACTTCCAACCTTCGCAAGTTTTGAGCGCTATAAAATAAGGAAAATTAAACGGAGTAAGCATTTGTGCATAGTAAGCTCATATAATAGAAAAATAAACTTACCAGTCATATTTGTTAATACAAGCATACATAAATTTACATTCCATCGATTTTGGGTAAGTTACCTAAACACATACACTTATTCAACAAGTTAGTCACATAATCTCATATGAATATCAAGTAAACATAGACAAGCTCATCACCTTACAAGCTTCCATTAATTTCACCTTTCCACACTTCAAGGGTCTTTTTCGTTGAACTATTGAAATCTTGATGGATGTTCGGGTAATATACATATGTGCAAAAGTACCCATTAGGTTACATAATAAAAAGGCACACTCTTGAGCCGTACATTTTACAGTAGGATTATCAGTCCAAGCTAAATCCTATCCGTAGGATATGTTCTAGAGAGCTTAATATGGATTACTTGTCTGGCTAAATCCAATTTATAACATAAGTTCAAGAGGGCATACATTAGAATTA